>NC_081409.1:440255822-440956447 GCF_030272615.1 Cryptomeria japonica
ACTCAGGGGGAGTTCAAGTTCTTATGATACAGATTCGCCATGCTTGAACTTGTGAGGATACTGACTGACCAAAATGTAGATGATGGAAATTGTCAGAGGAATACCTAGGAAAATTTCATGGTTAAAGGTATCTACTTGTCATTTGGTTGGTTGTATTCATAGTACAATCACATTTGATTCTAAAGAAATTTGGGATCAAATGGGTGGTGATACAGTTTGACCGGTAGGTAAGCAGTATTCACTGACACATCCTTCTACAATTGAGTTGTTTAAAAATTGGTATCAAATTTGCATACTCAATTAGTGTCAGTTGATGGTTGAGTCCTCCATCTCAAGTGTTGTGACTTGAGAAGATGTAACAATTTATAACATTTGGTATCAAAGGAGGAGATACATCCGGTAAAGAAAAAGGGGAGAAATATTTATGTCAGTGACTGGTAGACACAAGGAGGAGTGAAAATTTTGACAATGCCCTTTGAAATTATTGTCAAATGGGGAGAAATATTCTATAGTATACTACATACTACATGTGTGATAATCCATAGATTATACAAAGGGGAAGATTTGGATTACACAAAGGAGGAGAAAGACTTTATAGTATGCCAGATACTACATGAGCTGACATCAATTCCAAAGGGGGAGATTGTTGGCATTGTGTTGTCATTGATGTCAATTGGTATAGGTTGAGATATCTTTGATATCACCTTGTGTTTTAGAACATCTGTAAGGTAAGGAAGAGAATATCATTCACAGGAATGATCACTATAGTCATCAGTACACAAGTTAGTGTTTGACTTGTGTGGATAAAATGGACAGGTTACCGGTACAATGTATCACTAGTAAGGAAAGGATGTCAACTGGTAAGTGTTGTGTTGATAGTGTGTAGTTGCCAACTGGCAAGCTCATGATTGTGTACAAGAAGGGTGGGAAAGGTGCTTGAGCTATTTTTTTTTTATGAAGAGGCAGAATGCTACCTAAATCACATTAACATAGGAGGAGAAGGATGTATAGGTCACCACTATGTTATGTGGATATAAAACAACAAGACTCCCACTAGATAGAGATGCAGTCACCATGTGAAGAGATGACTGATAGTGAATGTGCACACATTGGATCACATGTACCTATTTGAAGATATGCTATACAAACAATGAAGCCACATGAGTGCATTCTAGGATGCAGATGACAAAGAATCACTACCACCGGTAAGTGGATCTTATCTTCTATTATGCATAGTGTACATCATAGTTCTATGAGATAAGGAAGAAGAGATAAAGGTAGGTGTTTGAAAGCTCACATTAGATCTACTGGTGAACTAAACCAATGCCTCAAGTGTATAAAATTAGGGATATGCACTGGACTGATAGAGAAGGCATGTTGAGTTGCCAGTACAGATGAAGAGTGATGGGTTTGTCACTTTGATAAACCAGTTGAGATATGGTCTGGGTTGATGAAGAAGAAGGAAAAGTGGATCAGCTATAGAGTGTGCATGCAGCTGGTATGCAAATGCCTTAGATGAAATCAGCTGAAGGTTGATGACATGATGTCATCACGATGGCTACCGGTGAGTATGAGAACTGGTAAGGAAGAAAAGAGGCTAAGTGATGTGCTTCTATCTAATGAGAAGGAGTATGCTATGGATAGACATGTATGGCAACTGGTTAGGGTGTTCCACCGATAGATCAACAAAGTGCAAACATGAAGGGTAACTAGTAAAGTGTGAGATACCAGCAAGTTTAGGGAACCGACAGAAAGGAAGGACCAATTGTGTGTTGATTGTCGGTGACTTAGTCTAGCTGACACAAAGATCTTTGTTGAAGTGGCAAGCTTGCAGAGATCAAGGAAGTGTCATGTAGGGATAGGTGTTTCTAGAGGTGTGCATTTAATATGGAGCCTGTGAATTGTGGATCTGATCAGAAGAGTGTGGCTCGAGGAAGAGTGAATAACAAAGAAAGATCATGGAGTTGTTGGTACCTGAATCATAGCAAGGGAAATCAGATTATAGGAGGACATCAAGAAGGAAACAACTGAGATATTTATGGCATTTTGACAGATGCAGATCGATATACAGGACCATGTTTGCTAGGTTAAACAAAAAGAATGTGTATTGAAAGGTATATTAATGACGGTGATGTGCAGATAGTTGTCTTGGATATCAGATTGAATGAGATTTGATTGGATTTGGTTTTCCTTAGGGTTGAAGAAGAAACCCTAAGCACCTAAATTTTGAATTGGTTTTTGGTGGAAAAAATAGGTTATAATTATGCGAGCCAAAGATATTATTTATTGTTGTTGAACAAGAGAGTAGTGTTATTGGATGAAAGCTGAAATCAGTCAAGTACTCATCAAGAAGAAGAAGAGATTGAGTGTGAGTAAGAATAGGGTTGAAGTTTTCAACTAGCAACAGAAGTGCAAATTTGATAGTAACCATACGAACAAAGAAGAAGTGAAGGAAACTACAGAAAAGAAAGGCATAGAACCAATAGAGTGTAGTATTGGTGGAGAGTAGTAGAGTAGTGGAGAGAAGAGGCAACTAGAAGGTAGAATTGACAGAGAGAGAGAATTGACAGTGAATTGCACAAGATATCCAATAGAGAGATTTGAGGAAGAGTTTCAAAATCCATTTGTAACAAGGATATTAACTTGCAAATGGTTGTGTTTTGTATTCACTGAGTTGGAGCTTGGTTCATTGGTTGTACCTCCTTGGGTTGGTGCCCTAAAATAAAGGGTTGGTACTCCTTGTGCTGGTTCCCTAAATTAGGGTTGGTGCTCCTTGGGTTGGTGCCCTAAATATTGTAATCATAGATTCATTATGAGGTTGGATTGGAGCAGTAGTCTCCAACAACATTTCTCACTGAGGGTTTTCCCATATTAGGTTTTCCTCATATATCATGGTGTTATGAGATGTCCCTTTGTATGTGATTGCATTTGTGTTGGTCTCTCCACAAACTAGTAAGTCTGCATTGAGTTAGATCTGATAACTGGTATGCTCACATAGGATAGTCAAAGGGAAAAGTTTTAGAACCATTGATTCACCTCCCTCTTAGTGGTGCATTGTATCTAACACTAATTGGGTTTGTGTAAGAGGTTTATGTCCTCCGACATTGAGCCTAACTGGAACTATAATCAAGCATAGGAGATGCTATTTTTGTACTTCATTCTTATTTCTAGATTGTAGTTTGAATATTTATTATAGTCAGTGAGACTCCTTTTGTGATGAGTCGTGCACTCTAGGTTGTTGGCCTTCATGCATGTGTAGGCCCCTTCTATGTAATATTTATTCATTTGATCAGTGGATAGATATTGTGGGTCTCCAATACCACTGTGGTTTTTTGTATTAAGGGTTTCCATGTATAAATCTGTGGTGTTATGGTGTTCATATTTGTGATTGCATTGTTACTTATTGTTATCTACTTTTATGCATACTGGTTGTTGTGTTGTTGTGTTAATAAGATTAAAATTAATCACTCTAGCATAAAACTGATTCACCCCCCCTCTCAGTATTCTTGGATTCCAACAATATCAAAGAAAAACCATTGATCCTCTCAAAAACACACCTGACTACTCCCCCTTAGTAGTAGCACCACCTCATCAATTTGGAATGAATGATGGTTCTGATAATAAATACTGGACTGAGGCCAATTAGAATCACTTAAGTCTCAACTAGAGGGATAGAGACCCCCAATCAGTCTCTAAAGTACTCAAATGATTTGTTGGGCAAAGGTTTAGTGAAGATATTTGCAATCTGTTGTTTAGTGTTCACATAAACAAATCTGACTTCATTTGCTTCTACCTTTTCCTTCAAAAAGTTATACTTGATTGATATGTGCTTTGTCTTAGAATGAATTACTAGATTCTTTGATATGTCAATAGCAGTAGAGTTATCATAGAGAATAATTATTGGTTCATTATAATCTACCCTTATATCTTTCAACATTTGCTTCATCCATAGAACTTGTGTATAACTAGTAGCAACAACCACATACTCGGCTTCAATAGTACATAAAGAAGTACATGACTATTTCTTACTGACCCATGAAACAAGTTTCTTTCCAAGAAAGAAAACTCCACTAGATATGCTTTTCTGGTTACCTATATCTCCATCCCAATCTGCATTTGTATATGCACATAGTGTAAAGTCATCATCAACCATAAACCATATTTGAAAATCCTTGCTACCAGAGGAAAAGATTCATCATAATCAATTCCTTCCTTCTAAGAATATCCTTTATAGACCAAACTAGCCTTGGTTCTCACAACTTGTCCATATTCATTTAATTTATTCCTAAAAACCCATTTAGTTCCAATAACATTCTTATTTTTAGGTTGGGGAACTAAATTCCATGTGTTGTTCTTTTCTAACTGATCCAGTTCCTATTCCATAGTTTTCATCCAACATTCATCCTACATGCTTCATCTACTGATGCTGATTCAATTTGATAAATTAAGCATACCACATCAACTGCCAACCTTCTCCTTGTCATCACTCATTTTTTCTTGTCTCCATTGATCTGATCTTTTGAATAATTCAACCTTACATACCTACAAGTCTTCTAATTTTTTGTTTCTCTTCTCTCATCTTTAGTTATTATTGAATTTTCTGATACTGCCGGAGTAACTGGTTCAACATTTTGTTTCAGTACAGGTGTTACCAGATCAATTATGATCATTTCCACTTCTGGTTCCCTTTCATAAGTTCTGATTTGAGCTTTATACTACTCATCCACTTTGGCATTAATGCTCTCCACAATTCTCTATAATCTTTTATTACTATAGGCTTTGCTTTCATTTGAATAACCAAGAAATATTCCTTCATCATATCTAGGATCAAACTTTCCAATTCACTACCAAAGATTCTCAAGTACTTAACTATAGATGTATGAGCAAACCATAACTCATAAAGTGACTTATCAATAAACCAAACCAGATCCAAGATCCAACAAATCTTCATCAGTTAACCTTTAAAATGACTTCTCCAAAGTCTGAAACAAGCTTTCAAACTACTACCAGGGGAAATGGAAGATCTATCATCAATTTGCCTACCCCAAGGCTAATGCCTTAGTTACCAGATGAGTTTCTTACTGCTGCAGGAACATTTTGCTCTGTCAGTTGAGTAACCAGGGTATATGCTTTAGCTAGTTGATCCTCAGACTTTATAATCTACTTCTTCTCATGTTCCTTCCAAATATCATCAACCTTTTGCTTTCCCTTCTCATTAGATTTGTCATTTCCTTTCACTAGGTTCTTTCTTTTGCAAAATTTAGCAATGTGTCCTAGTTTTTTGCATGCATAATAAGTGACAATGTTCTTCTAAAATTCCTTATTGTAACCTTGATAATTTATTGACCTACATTGATTAGCCATATGTCCAAAATTTCCACATGCATGACATTTTACATTCATTCTACAATATGTTGTCCTATGACCATACTTTTTGTAATTGAAACACTGATTGGTACCTGAATTATTATTCTAATTGACTCTATTTATGCATTGACTTTTCATATGACCAAACTTATTATAAACAAAGCATCTACCATTAAATTTATGTGCATTGGGTTACCTTACTGATGACCTCTAATTCCGATTGACTAGTGGATTCTCCTAATTATTCTTTTAACTAGATGTATCATCCTGATTTGCTATACTAGAGCTTTCTCCATGCTCAAATCCAATACCTCTAGTGTCTCCATTGTCCCTTTGATTATTAAATAATTCATCAAGCTTTGCAGAACTGACCTTGAACTTATCTTTGTATTCATTTGCAGCATCCGAATCACCTCTTAGGAATATCATCATCCTTTCCAACACTTTCACATTGTTCTAAGATTTTACTAATTCAATTCTCAATATATCATTCTCATGTGCCAACCTAATGCATTCCTCATATCTGTCTTTTAGAGATTTAGCAATATTTTCTTCATTCTTCTTTTGGTCTTCAATCTTCTTAGACATCCTCATGGTTAGGGCTTGCATTTGATTCTTCATGACACCATTTTCCTGACACAACTTTTGACATACTTCCTTAAGAGAATTCTTTTCACCATCATTCTAATGTTGTAATTGATCACATAGTTCTTTCCTTTTGTCTTGCACAGATGATAACCTCTCTTGTAGAGTAAATATGAATTCCTTCATAGATCTCATCTCATCTTGTAGCTTCATGTTCCTCAACCTTTCAGCATAATAGTCTTCAAGTGCAACTTGAAGTTCCTTCCTCAAACTCATCTCCATAGATTCTGGATAGAGGATCTTCCTCAAGCTGTTAGACTTATTCCAAGGCACCAAGTTCTGATACCAATTATTGGAATCCATGAACACTGAGAGGGGGGAGGGTGAATCAATGTTATTCCAAAATGGTTAATTTTAACCTTATTAACATGACAACACAACAACTGGTATGCATAAAAGAAGATAACAATAAGTAATAAGGCAACCAAAAAGATGAACACCATAATACCACAAATTTATACAATGAAAACCTCAATGAGGAAAAACCACGGTGGGATTGGAGATCCACAATATCTATCCATTGATCAAATGAATAAATATTACATACAAGGGGCCAGTACATGTAGGAAGGCCGACAACCTAGAGCACACTACTCATCACAAAAGGAGTCTCACTGACTATAAGAAATCTTCAGACTACAATCCGAAAATAAGAATGAACTGCAAGAATAACATCTCATATGCCTAAGTACAGTTCCAATTAATCTCAATGCTGAATGACTTAAACCTCTTACACAAACCTAATTCGATCACCTATGATCGACGAAATCCTCTACATATGATTACAACTTTATTTGCACATAAATAATCCCATAACCCACGACCACATGCCACGATATACAAAGAGATCTTACATCATATTTATACCAACCTGAAACCTAAACAATTAGGTTGGCCACCTAAAAGATAATACAATACATCCATTACATAAACTCAAAAACCAATGATAAGCCAAGTTGGCCTAAGACCGAAACAACATTAACCAAACAATAAATCCAACTGGTAATGCATCGGGAGCATCCACCAGCAAGTTAGATAAATTAGACCATAACCTAACAAAATAGCATTAGGTCTGGTGCTAAATGCAACACCACTGATCAACTAGAACACAAACATGATAACTATCAACATCTTGAAAACCTTCTAGAAATCACACCAACACCACTTATCGAATTCATCTAAAAATCTTCAACAAAGATTTGGCGGTAATACCCTTATCGGTAATCAAAAGGTTTACTAGAACATATGATAGCTTTCAAATAACCAAATCCTAAACCAACTGAATGTGACATGCACATGAATGACAAAACCAAACCAATTCCACCAATCTGAATATATCATAGAATACCGGAGATACTCTCCAGATCAACATCACAATCAACCAATAACAATGCCATTAGAAATCTTTGGAATTTCTCCTTTTCCCATATCCTCTGGGGGATATGGAAAGAGAGAAACAATAGAATTTTTAGGAATGAAACTAACACAGTCCCAGAAGTTGTCTGGCTCAAAATTAAAAACATTTGTGTTGAGAATGTGATAATCAGGGAGTGCAGTGTTGTAGCAACAAGGAGGACTTTAATGTTCTCAAAAGATGGAATGTCCCTACCTCTTTGGGCACTAACATTAACCAAATCAAAAGAATCCTATGTTGCTAATATTTCCCCCCTAATGAGTGGTTCAAGGCTAACTTTGACAGGGCAGCTAAAGGAAACCCAGGTCCAGCTAGTTGTGGTGGCATCATTCGTAATGAGGTTGGATTTTGTACAAGAGCGGTCACCTCTTCTTTAGGCATTCAAACTAATCATTTAGTGGAAGCTATGGGGGTGCTTCAAGCTATTAAATTAGCCTCCAAGTTAGGGGTTAGTTTTCTTTGGTTGGAAGGTGACTCTAAAAACATAATTAACTACCTTATTGACAATCATCAACCCTTGTGGACCATCTAGAACATCATAGACTCTTCCAGAGATCTGTTAAAGGGGTTTAAGAAATGCCACAACACACATGTCTTCAAAGAGGCTAATCGAAGTGTAGACTAGGTGGCCAATGTTGCAGTATGGAGCGAAACTATATTTACCTAGAATGGTGAAAGGGATCTACCGTGTGCGTCATGTGATATAGTTATTTATGAAAGATTACATGGTAATTAGGGATAGATTTAGTATCATTTCTCGAAGCGAAAATCAATGTCATGGAAACAAGCATTGGCACTGTAGGTTACCGAGGAGGAAGTTAAGTCATCATTGTAATGTAATCTCACATGCTTTATGGGAAATTTTAACCCTCCCCAACAACTACACTAGAAAATTTTGTAGTAATCGAAGTGGCTTTCATAGAGACTCTGGAAAGAAGAAAGTTATCAGTTTGAAGCTTCAAACTGAAATTAATAGAACCATGGGAGGTAAAAGGAAGAGAATGGAGGCAACTACCATTGAGAAATGGAAGAGCTATCCATAGGTCTAGAGCATCCTCCATGCTGCCAAGATGACATAATTTATGGAAAAAATGCAAGAGAAACGACCTGAAATCACCAAGATTTTTAAGAAGGGCTGGAACGAAGGGACTCTCACCATTGGAGAAAGGAAGATTAAAGTGACTGAGACAATGATAGAGGAGGCTACTGGCATTCCAATGGAGGGCATCAAGTTTTATAGGGACAAAAAAATCTCCAATGCTACTCTGAAGAAGTTCCCGAATACTAAGGAGGAAAGGGCTAAGCTAGTGAAGGGCAGGCACACCTACTTTTCACCTAAGGTAATCAAATTAATTTGGAGAAAGGTTTTACTTTCAATTATGGATTTTATCATGCTTGATGGTAGATATACTAAGGTCTATAGCTACCACTTTGTTTTGTTAGATCATTTTAGGCACAAGGATGAGATTTCTCTTCCCTACTATCTTTTCTACTCCCTTAATGTGGGGATTAAGGACATCATTTCCAATCCCCACATTAACTGAGAAATGCATGAAGTCTTGATGGTGATTCAGTATAATCACATCAAGAACATGACTGTCTAGAGGAATATTGTAGAGATTTCTAACTCAGATGAAGATTTTGACAACTCAAAAGAGGAAGAAGGAGATGGCTATGATACGGAAGCAGAGTTTCAAGATGACCCCCAAATGGCAGGAATAAGCAGACCAAAGAAAAAAATAAATAGGGGAGGCAAAATAGAGGGTTTGCTAAAAATAAATAGAGAGAGGATGATAACAGTTGGAATGAGGAGGAGGAAGGGACTGATAATGACATAGACATTGGAAGTGAGGAGGCTCAAACCCAGGTGAGCCTGAAATAGAAAAAGAAGAAGTCAAAAGGTAGGGAGGTGGAAGAAAGGTCACCTCTCAGGTCTGATTTGAAGTAGAAGAGAATCATGGAGGAGGATATGGAAATGAAAGAAGATCAAAACACTGAGGACATAGAGGTTAGTCTAGAGGTCAATCTTGATACTAGGGATGTCAAGAACCAGGGAGAGCACCAAGTGGACATAGGCTTTTGTAAAAATAACGGGACAAAGAAAATCAAACAAGTGCTCAACTGGATTCAAAAGGAAATCAAGGGCATAAAAGTCAAGAAAGCCCATGTGATGGACTTGAAAAACACCGAGAGGGGGGAGTGACTCAGTGACACCAAAATGATCACTACTTCAAACACTAACCGGTAGATGAACTTAACCAAGCATTTAAACAAAATAAATTCTATCTAAAATGAAATAACAACATCCACATAGAGTAGAACATCCACCATAACATACATTTATATGTGGAAAACCCAAATAGGTAAAAACTAGGGTGAGATGGAACTCACAAGTTAACTATCTGCAGTAATAGATAACTGACCACTTAAGGTCTTACAAATTGCTCTACTAGGAGTGAATCTTGTTAGAGATCCCAAGCTAGATTAGAAGCTTATATCCTGTTAGGAGTAACCTCGATGGAGGATTTGAGAATCCAAACTAATCGATCACCTTGTTAGACGATTTGTACAATGAAGCTTGTTAGAGCCTACTCGGTTAGGGGATTTGATTCTGTTGTAATGATTATAAAACAACAAGAATGGTTTGATCTGTTCTAAGTAGCACAGTGTTTGCTTGATTAGATCATTCTAATTACATTTAACATTGCTCTTCATCTTAACACTTATTGCTCTTCAACAAAAGATTTCACTCTTTATGCTTATCAGTATTCACATAATCTCCTCTTCTATATTAGTTATTAGTTTCAAATGATTCACTAAGATGTCTTTAAATAGACATACAGATCTTATGTCAGCCATAGGAAATCAAAACACAATTTCCTAGGTGTAGTGTATCTAGACAAGTAAACATAGCTCATCACAAAAATGACCTCCAAGAAAATAGTGCTAGTAACTCATCACAAAAATAGATACCGATTAGGACAGTCAATACTAGTTGGAACAAAACATGTGAACTATTGTCCTAGAATCTTCCGCTTGATCTCCATCTTCATCTTCATCTTCATTTTGATGCCGACTTAGTGTAGTCATAGGTTATCTCTTATACACATACCAGTTGACATAGAGTACCGATTAGAGATGAACCTTAAACATGTCGGTTGTCAGTGTAAACTAATGAATTTACATTGGTAGTCAATGTAATCATATGTATGTGTGAGAGTGTTTCATCAATGACAACAAGTGATGAATACATTACAATCATCATCAAGCCAACAATCTCCCCCTTTGGCATTGATGGAAACACTTAGAAAATTTTAGAATAATACAATACCGCTAAGTGTGCATACACAACATATTTACACATATTCTCCTACTCCCCTTTAATGCAATACCCTCCCTTAATGCATACATAAATACAAAATTTTCAAAAAACACACATACATATTATTACTCCCCCTCTGACAACAATGCCAAAATTATAAAGTAAAATATATACATACATATATATATATATATATATATATATATATATATATATATATATATAGAAAATTTGTATCAAAGTGTTCAACATATATTACAACTTAAAAAAAGTTCATGCACTGGCTAATCTCATGAAAATATCATTGAAGTTCTTCTTCATCTGGGATAAAGCATTTTCCCATGATTCCAGTATGTTAGCAGTATACTCAAATGTAGACACCAACTAGGAATGAAATTCTTCCATTGAGTCTAGTGTATAGGTTTCAGGAGTAGCAAGAATAGCTTCTGCATTGGAGTAGGCTCTTTGAAGAATGTCAACCTATGAGGTGAGCTAACTCTTGAGCTCTCTTAGAGATTAGAATCTCTTAGCCTTCTCATTATCATTCCTAACCAATCTATCATGCAAATCATCTACAGATCGGTTAAAGGCATGAATGAAGTCCTAGAGTGGGACATATGCTTTTCATAACCTTTCCATTTCCTCCTTGGTTTCAACTTGACTCTTAGAAATGTCAAAATAAAAAAAAGTAACATTGGAGGTAGAGGCAAGATACTTTCCTCCAGATTCAATAGCTTTCTTCAATAGACTTCCATTATTAGATAAAGCCATTTTTCCACTTTCAATTTTCTTTGCCATTTTATCTCCTTACTTCTTCTTGTGGCTCTTCTCAGTAAACATTTGAGTAGCATCTTCAAGCAACTTGATTTGATCAGATGCATCTGCAAGTAACTGACCAAGTTTGCTAATGGGAGTAGGAAGATGTGCAACAACTATTTCCGGTAGTAAACTAGACAAAATTTCTACTGCATTCTGGATTGTCTCTGCTTCAATCCTTTGCTCTTTCAGTCTCTTCTTGTGTGCTCAAGATTGCATAACATTAGCAATCTTCATCATTTCAGATGCGCTCAAAGTTTTCATGTCAATGGGTCCTGAAAGACTTAAAGAATCATCATTATTATCTTCAAGTAGCAGCTACTTCATCGGTTCAGGGGTACACTCTTAATGATATCTCTTTCTGTGTTCTTCTCTATTGTCTCTTCAGTTAATTGAGTGACAACTTCCTTAGTAGACTCCTTTTGAGTATTTTCAATGACCAATGGAGATTGGGGTTTCTCCAGTTGTTCTTTTGCCGGTTCATTGTCCATTGTTAGTTGAATACCTGGTTGTTCAACTAATGAAACCTGTACTTCAGTGATCATAGGAGGATCCATATCTGGTCTAGTGATGTCTCCAGATAGGTCTACTATATTCTGATCATCTTCATCAACAAGAATAATGGAATCATCCTTCTTCTTGATTGGATAGACTATGTCAGCTTTAACAATTTCCTCTTCATCCATTTCCAGTTGAGGAACATCATCTATAGTATCATACTTACTATTAGAGTGGATTAATTCTTCCCTCTTTTTGATTACATAGGCTAGTTGATGTGTCTCAGTCTCAACAACTACCATTTTTGCATTAAGAAGCTTTAATCTTCTCATTTTAAAATCAAAATATACTTTGCATTTCTCAACTAAAGCACTAATTCCATCTGATGATAAGTTGGGAAAATATTGTACAAATATTTCAACAATAATCTTCTTCTCCAATTGAATTTCTTCCTCCCATTTATCTAACAGAGTATTATACAAAGAGATTGAAATATCTTTTTCCAAGTCATGTAGAAATCTAATGTGATGACCCAAATAAGTTATTACCTGATGGATTACTTGCTTCTACTCATCTTCAGTGGAATAATCAAAGTATTCTTTGACATTATCAAACCTATTTCTTCCTAATGTCTTCATTATTCTCTCAAAAATTGTGTTAGGTTTGTAGGTAGCAATATCTATAGGTGTAGTTGCCTTTGGCACTACCTTTTCCTTCTTAGGTGTTCTGTCAGTTTCTTTTTCCTTCTTTGGTTCTTCTTCAGAATCTGTACCCTCAAACTCTGGTTGTAAAATCAATTTCTGATTTCTCTTCTTTGGTGCATTCTCCTTCTTTACATATACTTTAGGTGTTGGTTCCTTCTTGGTTAGGATACTCTGAGTCACCCTTGTGGTCTTTTTCAGAGGATATTTTTCATCACACTTCTTTCCCTTTCCTTTCACTTTGGCTATAGGCGCAATACCGGTTTTAGTTGCTACAAATTGGACTACCACAATGTCCTATTTTGCCTTCTTTTTGTCTTTAGGTGATGCTAACAGAGTATTAGCATAGCCAACCAGTAAATCATGATTAACCTCATATCTCATATCTTCCATCTCTTCCTCTCTAGGCTCAATTTCTTGCATCAAGCAAAAGTCAATGGTAACAGTGAAGACTATGTCTTTTGCAAAGTGTTTTACCACATCTTCAGGTAGCCTCATTCTCATGCTCATCGTTTTCTTGAATTCATTAAAATACTTGTTCAAGGAAACTAAAAAAGAATTCTTCATAGCCTTAATGTTGTTCTTGATCTGTGCATTGACCGGTTGTTCTTTGGACCATTCAATATCTCCAATACCCGTTAGGAAGTTTTGAAAATAGAAAAATAACCCGGCTAATAGCTAAACATATTTGAACTTTCATGTGCTTTCCTTCTTAAGTCTAATAGAGTAAAATACCTGGTAGCCTATCACCATTGGTGCAAATTTCAATGCAGGGTCTCTAATATTGTTGATAGAAAAAGCATACTTATCAGATGTAGAACTGGTTAACTTGAAGATAGTATCCTTTGAAATTCTTCTTAACACAAAAATTTCACTGGTTAAGAAATAACCTATTACAACCCTAATAGCTTCCTTGGTTATTGTGTGAGTCCTCTCCAAATACATATTCTCTCTGTGGACTCATCTCAAAATGATTCTTATGTGTTCTTCCTCAAAATCCTCAAGAAAATAGGTGGCATTATGAAAACCTTTTTCAAAAACCCTAGCATATTTTGTTTCAATCTTTCCGCTCTTATCACAGAGTGATTTTAGTTGAGTATAGATGTGTAGAGTTCCTAAATCTTCTATCTTGCAATCTATATAGCTGGAAAAGTCACCTTTGACCACAACACTACTTGGGACTTGAGACAATGCATTATAAGACATTTTCATCTTCCTTTAGAGCTTCATTAGGCTCAACAGTGATCATCAATCTTTCTACAGACCTAGAAGTAGATGCCATTCTAGTTAAGCAAGTTTCGAAGTGGTATACTCAAAGAAATACCTTGTATCTTGCATGATGCTCCGTTTCCCAATTGAAATGTCCAAATGCACACCCGTTTGCCTCTCTGCAACTTTCGATTCAACTTGATTTCTCTAAACACGAAACAATTTCCCTATTGACAACAAGACAATCTTGTTATGTTCTGCAATCACTTCAAATTTCTTTTTTGAAAGAGTTAGGGTAAAAAAGATAGAGTAAAACTTGCTTTTATCCCTTTTTACCCACTATAATAAATGCTTGCACTTTAGATTACAAACCCTAATTTTACCACTTAAGTGAAATACCGGTTGATAACACATCAACAAAATGTCACCAAAAATTCATATTTCAAAAATTCTTTCTCGCTCATTTTACAAGGGATCTGAAGATGTTTTACCATTAAGCTCCCCTTAGCCATGTTAAACAGGCTTAAGTCACCAGTGTTGGGTTCTCTTCACTAGGTGAAGGAATAGTTTCTTCTCCAAGTGAGTCATCACCTTTATTTTTCCAAATCTGATTCATATCTTCTCTGGTTTCTTCAACATCAACTTTCTGCTTGCCTTTCTAATCCTTGAAAGAGTTGACCGGTTTACTATTTCTTGATTTGCAAAATTTTGCTAAGTGCCTCAGTTTGTTGTAGTGGTAATAGACCATACTAGATGGTCACTAGGGTCCTGCATTTCCTCTTCCTATTCTTCTTTTGCAGTTCATAGCTACATGACCAAAGTTATTACAAAAGGTGGAAACAACATTTGTTACCTTTTCCATTTTGAATGGACTAAATTGGTTGCCATAGGATCCTTGCCAGTTTCGGTTTACTCAGTTATCAAAATTCCTTATCTGATCACCATTTGGTCTAGGATGAAGGTGTGGTACATGATTGTTTGATCCATATCTGCACTCAACATGTCTATGCCCATACATTCCACATGTGTAGCAATGACCTTCAAACTTTCTAGACACATACCTAGCATTAGTATTGTAATTTGCATTTCTGTTAGGTTTGTCTCTACAGACATTTGCAGTATGACCAGGCTTATGACAAACAAAGCAGGTAGGTTTAAAAACCTTCTTATTGGTAGTCTTATTGACTTTAGGAGCAGTTTTGTTCTTTGGAAAGTTGCTCTTTGTACCAGAGGATTCACCTTTTTCAGTTGTATGAAAACCAAGTCCAGAGATATCACCCTTCATTCTCTATGATTGAATTTGTTCTTCTAGCATGGTATAACTTTTGACAAACTTCTCCAATCTCTCATTAGCTTCAGTAAACTTTTTGACAAGATCTTCATTATGCTTAGACAGGTTCTCTTTCAGAGATGATGCCAAATCAAAGTCTAGCTTTAGGTTCTCCTTTTCTTTTATTTCAGCAATCAAGTCCTCATGCATAGTGTCTTTTGCTCATTTGATCTTTATGATCTCTTGATCTCTTACCTTGACAAGATCTTCAACAGCTCTTCTGGCTTCCAGTTCTTGACTCATGCGGATAGTGAGACCTTCTAACTCTCTCCTTAGATTTAGTTTCTCACCATTCACCTTTTCAACTTCATCAGCTAAAGCTTCAATATTGGCTTCATCTGAAGAAATATTATTAGATATTTCTAATAGTTTTTCAGATAGCTCTCTCCTTTTGACTTGAGAAGCTTTCAGTTTGCCCCTAAGGGATTCAATTTCATTTCTGCTACCTTCTAGCTCTCTAACCATCTCAAAGTAGCTTTTGTCCCCCATGATAGTTTCAAGACTCCCTTCTAAGTGGTTAGGCTTCAAAGAAGTTAGGCTCTGATACCAATTGATGGACTTGAAAAGTACTAAGAGGGGGATGAATCAATGACACCAAAATGATCACTACTTCAAACACTAACTGGTAGATGAACTTAACCAAGCATTTAAACAAAATACATGCTATCCAAAATGAAATAACAACATCCACATAAAGTAGAACATCCACCATAACACAAGTGTTTATACATGGAAAACTCAAATAGGAAAAAACCATGGTGAGATGGAACTCACAAGTTAACTATCTGCAGTAATAGATAACTGACCGGTTGAGGTCTTACAAAGTGGTCTGCTAGGAGTGAATCTTGTTAGAGATCCCAAGCTTGATTAGAAGCTTATACCTTGTTAGGAGTAACCTCGTTGGAGGATTTGAGAATCCAAACTAATGGATCACCTTGTTAGAGGATTTGTATAATGAAGCTTGTTAGAGCTTACCCGGTTAGGGGATTTGATTTCATTGTAATGATTAGAAAACAACAACAATGGTTTGATCTATTCTGAGTAGCATAATGTTTGCTTGATTAGATCATTCTAAGTACATTCAACATTTCGCTTCATCTTAACACTTATCACTCTTCAACAAAAGCTTTCACTCTTTATGCTTATTAGTATTCGCATAATCTCCTCTTCTATATCAGTTATCAGTTTCAAATGATTCACTAAGATGTCTTTAAATAGACATACAAATCTTATGTTAGCCATAGGAATTCAAAACACAATTTCCCAGGTGCAGTGTATCTAGATAAGTAAACATAACTCATCACAAAAATGACCACCAAGAAAATGACGCTGGTAACTCATCACAAAATAGATATCGATTAGGACAGTCAATACCAATTGGAACAAAACATGTGAACCATTGTCCTAGAATCTTTCACTTGATCTCCATCTTCATCTTCATCTTCATTTTGATGTCGACTTAGTGTAGCCACAGGTTATCTCTTATGCACATACCGATTGACATAGAGTACTGGTAAGAGATGGACCTTAAACATACCGGTTGTCAGTGTAAACCAATGATGTTACACTAGTAGTCAATGTAATTATATGTGTGTGTGAGAGTGTTTCATCAATGACAACAAGTGATGAATACATTACAATCATCATCAAGCCAATACCATGAAGCTGGGAAAATTGAAACCTTACAGGCCCTAGGTTCCAAAAAATTCAACTCCCTCCCAAATTGTCTAAGTGAGCTAACCAAGGTAATTGGAAATGTGGAGGAGATTATAAATGCCAACAACAACAATTTTACCTGATTGGAAAATAAAGCAGATGCTACTGATCACAAACTGGATGGTATTGAAAACACACTTAAAAAAATTGGGGAGCAGAGCCACAGGATCCTTAAGGCTGCCTTGGTGAGCATGAAAACCCTCGTTTGCAAGTTGGAGAGCTACCAAGGGGATAAAGCTATGAAGGGTATTATTGAGGTTAAAGACAACACCCCTAAGGACAAGAAAAATGGACTCAGAAGAAGAACCAAAGCCAGTACTAAAAGGATACAGAACCAGAGCAAAGAAATAGAGGACATCAAGTGGGTTACAGAAACTATGGATCAGTTGGAGCTGGAAGTGATGTAGATGCTTCAAAATTTGACCTAAGTCCAAGCTTATGGTGGTCATTTTTGGTTTTTAGTTTGTTCCGATCTTTTACTTATTGGCATTTTGTACGTCAGCTGTCTTTTGCTTATTTGTGCATTAATGCTTATCTTTTGATCTTCCTAATGTACTAGGTTTCAGGGACCCTTCAAAACCTGTTTTCCCTTAATCAAAAACATCACAATCCAACCACTCTACTGGAACCCAGTAGACATCCAAACAAGATAGTGTTGACATATATACAACACATAATTAATTCCTCAAATTTCCAACAATATCGTCTTGAAGAAACAATTGGTGAAGAGGCATACCCACCTAGGTTTCACAGAGCCTGAAGTGCAGGGAGTGAATATTCCTAAAGGATCACTTTGTTATTTGGTCAAGTCAATTGGAGGGTTTGAGCGTAAATCTTGGCATACTTTTAGAACTTTCCAATCTTTTGATTTGGGGACCAACATGCTGGTGATGATATGATGAATCAATAAGGATCCAAACAACTACTAAGAGGGGGGATGAACTAGTAGATAGAAAACTGACTTAACTTTCACCAAACTCAAAAACAATGTCATAAGTCAATTAGTGAACTAACTCGTTCAAACACTGAGTAATAAATTGCAATAGCACTCACAATTTACCAGTTGACTAACATATCAAAATAACAGTATAACATATCTGAAACTCCCAAACCATTTGACCAAAACATCAAAATACTTTATTAACAATAGTAAAAGAATATTTCAGATTACTGTCGGTTATCTTAACATATCTAAGTGGATAGAACAGTTAAGAAAATTAACCATATCAAAACATAACCACAAAAACCATTCACCACTTGACACAATGATTTTTGATGTGAAAACCCAAATGGGAAAAACCATGGTGGGAATGAATACCCACAAGTATTCTGAACTCTTCTGAATTTCACCCTGTTAGGAGGCAAGCCTGTTAAAGCTTTACAAAATGTCCTGTTAGGAAGATATCCTATTAGGGACCACCCAGTTAAGGGATTGACCATAATGCCCTGTTAGAAGCAATACCCTATTAAGAGTAACCTCGATAGAGGATTTTAAATCCAAAATAATAGATCACCCGGTTAGAGGATTTAGATAGCACTAAGCCTGTTAAATCTTACCCGGTTAAGGGATTTAACTATTTTAATTGTTAGAGAACAACAGGGGTTTGCTGATCTGGTAAATCAAACTATTCTGCTTAATCAGATCCTTTTCATGCTCCTATATGCCTTCACACATACTACAATTACTCCTTTTGGTTGGACAATCAATCACACTGACACTTAACCAAAATTACCAACACTACAAAAACCAACTCATCAACCTTATAAGAAAAAATAATAGGTTGGTAACACATCACAAACTTAAGATCTCATAGAGATTACAAACAAATCAGTTCAAGTATGACCATTGGATTACATAGCAATCATTGCACATTGTACAAGACAACCTCAACCACTCCTTGATCACCACTCATCAAATCCTGTAACTCATCAAGTGGTTTCCACTTCATGCAATATATTCACTCATTCCCAAGATAAAACTATTATCTCTACATGCCAAAAACCACTTGAAACTTATCACATACAACATGTATATGTGGAATAATCATTACCGATCACTATTTAATAATAAATCAATACAACTGATTCACCAAGCTCCATCGGTTAGGGTTTGGGACATCAACAGGTAGGGTTACCGATTGATATCACTTCTTCTAGAGTAATATTGGTTTCCTTCACTTGCTCAACTATAGGTTGCAAAAAAACATTATTATCGGTTACAATTCACATCAATGACAACACAATAGGTCATCAATGCAATCTTCAATCAAATTCCAACAACTGGATCCCCTTGTTTTTTGGGAGTTATTGTAAGGTCACTCATTTTTCCTTCACTATGTGTCTCTACTTGCTACTCCTATAAACATGGAGCTTTTTATTGCTCATGAGTTTGGAGTCTTGTTTATGCTTTGAGTGGTTTTTGCAACATTTTTGGTTCATGTTGTTCCTATTCAGGTGGTTTTGGTGGTGGATATATTCATTGGTTGAAGATGGTTTTGAATTTTTTAATATACAAGACACCAGAGAAAGTGGGTTGAATATATTGGAGTTGAGGAAAAATGAAATCTACAGCTCCCAAAGATCACCTACATGCAAACCTATCACAAAAAGAGAGAAGCAATAAAGCTATGGAGGCTAGAATTCAGAGATAGAGAAAAGAGGAGTCATATTGATTGTGCAACAAGAATGCAATTCAATAATTACAATTGTTTTGAAAATACAAAGAGAGAATCCTTATAAGAGGATACTCAAAACCCTAAAGGTGAAAACCCTAAAGAATTATAATATTCCTAAGTTTAGCTTAAGCATTCAGTATAATAGACTAATAATTAAATAAATAATTATTAGCTAATAAAAGATAACTCCAACACCACCCCTTAAGATGAACTTAGGGAGTAGCTAAAAAATAACTAAGGACTTAAAAAACATGTACAAAATGTAGGAAAGCAACAATGTGTCCTGACAACTAGCCCAGATGAGGTACTCAAGTACAATTAAATCTCTATAAAGTAGAGAAAAAGGAGAAAACCCAATGGGAACAAAACTCCTCTCCAAGAAGAGATGAAAGCTCAAGTGAAGGACTAAGAAGTCTCCAAATAAGAGTGTTCCAGAAGATAGGAACAAAAAAAGAGCATGAAGAACACCACTAAAGCATGAAATAACTGCAAACACTATCAAAGAGTAACTGCTAAACTGAAGAACCTCCACTGAAATAGAACATGACTAGGTAGAGAAGACTGTTAATCAACATGAGTGCCCTCAAATGACACTACTTGAATCAGATGGAAAACAAAGGCAAACAATTGAACTCGAAGATACAGATGGCATGAAACACCAAATCCTAAAGAGTTGATCCAACAAACCAAGGAAGCATTAGAACAACAGGAAAAACCCCCACATAATTCTGAAAATGTAGAGGGACGGGTACACTAAAAATAATGGCCAATAAGAACTACATGACAAAGATCCAGTAACATCGAAGGTGCGGAGAAAAATAAATGGTGTCATGGAAGAAACACTCACTTCACACATCATGAGGCTAATTTTGTGGAAGGAACACTCACGTGACAAAGGTAGATGACAAACAAAGGCAAACATCAACACCCCATGGAACTTTATAAGTAGTACATGTACAATAAGGCACAAGATGTGCCATATCCCAAGTATACAAGCATGATGACACTTTATCTCAGTGTGTTTGCATAAATATAATGCTACAATGATCAAAAGAGATAGAAAAGTGGAAATAGAAAGAACAACCAAAGATGAGACATCCTACTCAAAGAAAGAGATCCGAGGACCTTAAACATCCAAGATATTCACCAGAGTGCTAAAAAGAAAAAAACTAAATAAAATATACCTCGAGTAGAATCTGGAAAGAAAACTCATATGAATGGAAAGAGCACAGAATAAACTTTCCAATGATATATAGTTTTCAAAAAATGGAGTTCGGATGCTCAAGTTATGTATCCCGGAGTGCAAAAAGGAACCTCTGGCTTTGACAGCGAAAATACCATAAAAAAAGAAAAATCAAAAGTTTGAACCTCCAGATCTGGATAGAGCTCAAAAATAGCTTTTCGATGATATAAGGTTTTTGAAAAAGCACCTCCGTATGACCAAGCTATGGCCAAAAGAAAAAAAACTCCTCTTATAGGGCATAAAGAGGATACGATACCATATTGGAGCCGAGGAAAAATCATCTCTACAGCTCCCAAAGATCACCTGCATGCAAACCCATCATAGAAAGAGAGAAGCAAAAAATCTATGCAGACCAAAATTTAGAGATCTAGAAAAGAGGAGTCATATTGAATGTGCAACAAGAATGCAATTCAATAATTACAGTTGTTATAAGAATACAAAGAGAGAATCCTTATAAGAGGATACTCGAAACCCTAAAGGTGAAAACCCTAAAGAATTATAAGATTCCTAAGTTTAGCTTAAGCATTGAGTATAATAGACTAATAATGAAATAAATAATTATTAGCTAATAAAAGATAACTCCAACACCCCCCTTAAGATGAACTTAGGGAGTAGCTAAAAAACAACTAAGGACTAAAAAAACATGTAAAAAATGTAGGAAAGCAACAATGGGTCCCAACAACTAGGCCTAATGAGGTACCCAAGTACAATAAAATCTTTGTAAAGTGGAGAAAAAGGAGAAACCCAGTGGGAACAAAACTCCTCTCCAAGAAGAGATGAAAGCTCAAGTGAAGGACTAAGAAGTCTCCAAACAAGAGTGTTCAAGAAGATTGGAACAAAAAAAGAGCATGAAGAACACCACTAAAGCATGAAATAACTGCAAACACTATTGAAGAGTAACTGCTAATCTGGAGAGCCTCCACTGAAATAGAACATGACCAGGTAGAGAAGACTGCAATCTGCATGAGTACCCTCAAATTACACTACTCGAATCAAATGGAAAACAAAGGCAAATGATTGAACTCGAAGATACAGATGGCATGAAACACCAAATCTTGAAGAGCTAATCCAACAAACCAAGGAAGCATTATAACAATAGGAGAACCCCCCCCCCCATAATGCTGAAAATGGAGAGGGAAAGGTACACTAAAAAGAACGACCAACAAGAATTGCATGACGAAGAACCAGGAACATTAAAGGTTGTGAGAAAAATACATGGTGTCGTGGAAGGAACACTCGACACACATCATGAGGCTAATGTCATGGAGGGAACACTCACATGACAAAATTAGATGACAAACAAAGGAAAACATCAACCCCTCATGGCACTTTATAAGAAGTACATGTATAATAAGGCACAAGATGTGCAAGATTTCAAGTATATAATGCATGGTGGCACTTTATCTCAGTGCATTTGCAGAAATATAATTCTACAATGATCAGAAGAGATAGAAGACTGGAAACAGAAAGAATAACCAAAGATGAGACATCCTACTCAAAGAAAAAGATCCCAGGACCTTAAACATCCAAGATATTCACCAGAGTGCTAAAAAGTAAAAAATTGAATAAAATGTGCTTGGAGTAGAATCTGGAAAGAACATAGAACAAACTTTCCAATGATATAAAGTTTTCAAAAAATAGAGTTTGGATGCTCAAGTTATGTCTCTCGGAGTGGGAAAAGGAACCTCTAGTTTTGACAGCAAAAAATGCCATCAAAAAGGAAAAATAAAAATTTCAAACCTCTAGATCTAGATAGAGCTCAAAAAGAGCTTTCCAGCGATATAAGGTTTTTGAAAAAGTGCCTCCGTATGACCAAGTTACGACCAAAAGAAAAAAAACCCCTCTTATAGGGCATAAAGAGGGTATGATAACATATTGGAGTTTTTGAAAAATCAACTCTATAGCTCCCAAAGATCACCTGCATGCAAACCTATTGTAGAAAGAGAGAAGCAAAAAAGTTATGGAGGCCAGAATTCAAAGATCCAAAAATGAGGAGTCATATTGATTGTGCAACAAGAATGCAATTCAATAATTACAGTTGTTATGAAAATACAAAGAGAGAATCCTTATAAGATGATACTCGAAACCCTAAAGAATTATAAGATTCCTAAGTTTAGCTTAAACATTGAGTATAATAGACTAATAATTAAATAAATAATTATTAGCTAATAAAAGATAACTCCAACACCCCCCCCTTAAGATGAACTTAGGGAGTTGCTAAAAAATAGCTAAGAACTAAAAAAACATGTAAAAAATGCAAGAAAGCAACAATGGGTCCTGACAACTAGGCCTGATGAGGTACCCAAGTACAATAAAATCTCTATAAAGTAGAGAAGAAGGAGAAAGCCTAGTGGGAAAAATACTCCTCTCCAAGAAGAGATGAAAGATCAAGTGAAGGACTAAGAAGTCTCCAAACAAGAGTGATCCAAAAGATAGGAACAAAAAAGAGCATGAAGAACATCACTATAGCAAGAAATAACTGCAAACACTATCAAAGAGTAATTGCTGATCCAAAGAACCTCCACTGAAATAGAACATGACTAGGTAGAGAAGACTACAATCTGCATGAGTGCCCTTAAATGACACTACTTGAACCAGATGGAAAACAAAGGCAAACAACTGAACTCAAAGATACAGATAGCATGAAACACCAAATCCTGAAGAGATGATCCAACAAACCAGGGAAGCATGAGAACAATAGGAGAAACCCCCCCATAATGTTGAAAATGGAGAGGGACAAGTACAATGAAAAGAACTACCAACAAGAACTGCATGACAAAGAACCAGGAACATCAAAGGTTGTGAGAAAAATACATGGTGTCGTGGAAGGAACAGTCACTTGATACACATCATGAGGCTAATGTCATGGAAGGAACACTCATGTGACAAAGGTAGATGACAAACAAAAGCAAACATCAACCCCGCATGGCACTTTATAAGTAGTTCATGTACAGTAAGGCACAAGATGTGCAAGATCCCATGTATACAATGCTTGATGGCACTTTATCTCAGTGTGTTTGCATAAATATAATGATACAATGTTCAGAAGAGATAGAAGACTGGAAAAAAAAACAACAGCCAAAGACAAGACATCCTACTCAAAGAAAGAGATCCTAGGACCTTAAACATCCAATATATTCACTAGAGTGCTAAAAAGAAAAAAAATGAATAAAATATACCTAGAGTAAAATCTGGAAACAAAACTCATAAGAATGGAAAGAACACAGAACAAACTTTCCAACGATATAAAGTTTTCAAAAAATGAAGTTCAGATGCTCAAGTTATGTCTCCCGGAGTGCAAAAAGGAACCTCTAACTTTAACAACAAAAAATACCATCAAAAAAGAAAAATCAAAATTTTGAACCTCCATATCTGGATAGAGCTTGAAAAGATCTTTCAAATGATATAAGGTTCTTGAAAAAGTGCCTCTGTATGACCAAGTTATGCCCAAAAGGAAAAAACCCCTCTTATAGGGCATAAAGAGGGTATGATACCAAATTGGAGTTGAGCAAAAATCAACTCTATAGCTCCCAAAGATCACCTGCATGCAAACTAATGAATACTAAGAGTGGGCGGGGGGGGGGGGTGAATTAGTATACCAAAAAATACTGAACTCAAACACTTAAACAATTTAGCAGTTAACCGGTATAACAGATTTACTAACAAACTGGTTAAGACAAATGCAAACCCAACAGCAAATAAAGCATTCACCCACAAGAGCACAATCACCATAACACAAGAGATTTTGATGTGGAAACCCAAATGGCAAAAACCACAGTGAGATGAAACTCACAAGTAACTATTTGCCGAATAGTAACCAGACCAGTTAAGGTCAGACCGGTTAAGGTCATACAATGTTCTTCACCAAAGTAGATCCTATTAGGAATCTAGATCTCCGTTAGGAGATAAGTTTGATTAAAGACTACCTTGTGAGAGGATTTCAGATCCACAGTTGTGAACTACCTTGCTAGAGGATTTACGAAGGCTTTTCTGGGCTTGTCTAGTTAAGGGTTTCAAACTTGTCAAAGATGTGAGTATTCAACAAGTGAGTGATCTAGATACTAGAACAGTATGCTTGGTTAGATCCTTGATAGCTCATTGTTAATGCATTTCAGCATTACTTCAGTCTTCAATATCTCCACACTCTATTTCTTCACACAGACCTAATCTTCTTCTATGATCGCACATACAAAAACCTCATCAACTACCTTAAACCCTCATAACTACTAAAACCCTAGATATGATGTCCTTATAAAGGAATATGATTTCATGTCGGTCCAATAGGATTACATTGCAAGTTCCTAGGTTTAAAGCATCTAGACACATTTGGTAACACGACACAAAATCACCGCCAAAGTGTCGGTGGATGATAACTCATCACAAAATAACTGATTGGTAACTCATCACAGAGTAATACTAGTTCATTACCAATTACCAATTCATACATTTTACTAATTACTGGTTTGTCAAGATGAAGACTGGAAAAATGTTAACAACTGCTTTGTTCCTTCGTACCACTTTGGGATCCTTGAACAACTTGAGGTCTTCATACCACTTGAGATCGGTAAACACTTTCTGCAAAACACTGATAGTCTAAAGACTATAATACATAATAGTGGTTGGAACAAATACCAGTTGAGCATAACTCATACATACAAAAAGTGATCTCAAAACAAGTGTGTGTCCATTAATGACAATCACAACGTCATCAAAATGCCAACAATCTCCCCCTTTGGCATTGATGGAAACACTTAGGAAAATTTTGACCTCTAAGTGTTTTACAACAAAAATATGCCATAATCAAAATTACTCCCCCTAAGCATATACACTATCCCTTTTACAAAAATAACAATGTGTACTACTCCTTTAAAGAAATAACATGAAAGTATACATAACATTCACCAAAATTTTAGATACTACTCCCACTTTTCCAACAATGACAAAATACTGAGAAGAAAAACCCTTGTTTCTCATTATCATTAAAATAATAAATGTTCATGACAATAATGAGTGAAACTTATCGAAAACCAATTTAAAATCCTACATAAAAGTCTTCATGGCTAAAGACCATGACTCAATTAATGAGGTAGCAACCTCACTTTCCATCTGCATTTGAGATACCTATTCTTCCATGGCATCAATTGTGCTCATCTCTTGAGTCGTTGTTAATGCTTCCAGATTAAGAAAGCACTTCTGAAGAATTTGTAGTTTAGGTAATAAAACCAGTTGAAGTTCTTACAAATCTTTGGCCTTGTTGCTAATCTCCAACTCAATTCTAGCAAACTAGAGCTGAAACCGGTGAACAATTTGCCCATATGTAGTGAAGGAATCATAAGGTGCCTTAAAGGTGCTTATGAATGCCTACAAATCAGATTGCAGTTTTTCCTTTTGTGCAAGCATGTTGTCACAAAATAGATGGGGTTGGCTGATTTTTCTTAATAGTAGCTTTCCCTCATCCATAGCATCTCTTATGTTCTTCTATTGTTTCAGAAGTTCAATCCAGAGCTCGTTAAGTTTCTTCACTAAGGCAGTGTTTAGTGCCTTTTGATGCTTCTTATGTGCATTAGCTTCAACAACCTCTTCCAGGTATTGTACCTAGTCCTCCACAACTATACATAGAATTTTTAGTTGGGCCAAAGAGGAATCGATACTGGGGAGGTTAGTACCAGGAATCAAACTGGTAAGGGTGTCCACCATAGTTTGAATAACATCTTGCTCCTTTTTCCTCCTTAAAGATTCCAGATGCTCTTGTGCAAGCTTAATTCTTTGGAGCAGCTCCGATTTGTTTGTAGATTGGAGGTTAATAGGACTGGTGATGTTAGCCGGTTTGGCTTGACCACTGGTTGCCTTTGGGGTCTCCACTTGTGTGCTTTTTACCACTTCCTTCTTCTCTTTGGCTCTTCGCTTTTCCTCTTCTGCCTTCTTTTACTCCTCTTCTTCTTTCTTTTTTTGCTCTTCTTCCTTCTTCCTTTCTTCTTCCTTCTTCTTCTCCTCATTTTGTTTCCTCTTCTCCTCTTCTCTCCTCTTCTCCTCTTCTCTCTGCTTCGATCTTCTTTCCACTTCTCCTCTTCTTTCTTTTTCTCTTCCTCTTTCTTCTTTTCCTCTTCCTTCCTTTTCTCTTCTTCTTTCCTTTTCTCTTCATCTTTCTTCTTCTCCTCCTCTTTCTTCTTTTCTTCTTCTTTTCTCTTTTCCTCTTCTTTTCTCTTCTCTTCTTCTTGTTTCCTTTTCTTCTCTTCCTGTTTCCTCTTCTATTCTTCCTGTTTCGCTTACTCTTTGCTAGCCTTTTCTTTGTCTTGTGTCTCCTTGTCTACTTTTTCTTTTTCAGCATTTGGAGTGACATCTTCAATATCTAACGCATCAACATCAATCATGTCTACCTATTCTCTTACTCTTTCTCCTTTAACATCAAATTCCTCATCTGGTTTTCCGGTTTCCGGTTCCTGCTCGTCCTTCTTGTTAGCCTCAGACACGGTGCAATCTCAAAGAGGCTTTGGTATGGGAGTGTGTATCTTTCACCACTTTAGAGACTTTGCCTTCCAGTAACAAGAGTCCTCTTCTTCTCGTGAAGAAGAGGCCTTTGTACTTATCCATGATTTCATAAAGCTCAGAATTTGACACATCAGGAAAATATTTTGCAAAGATTTCCTCTCTTATTTCCTATTCTTTTTCAATGGAAATGTGCCATTTGTTATCTAAAGAATTGTATAAAGAATTCAGTGTCACCGATCTACTTTCTGATGGTGATTGATCATTATTACATAGATATTGGATGACTTCTGGTTCAACTTCCTCTTTTTCATTATCATTAAAATCATCAAAGTGATCTATTAAATCACTTAGCACTTTTCTCCTAACATTCTTGATAGTCCTTTGACAATGTGTCAAGGGTTTGTAAGAGGAATGTCTATATTTACCGGTGTTGACGATGCTAGTTTATTGCTGGTTGTCTTTGCCTTCTTCCTTGTTTGCCTAGTCTTCTTAGGTTGCACTTTAGGTTCTGTATCCTCAGAATCTAGTGAGTTGCTCTTAGTCTTCCACTTTCTTTCAAAAACTTTGGCGGGTACAACCTCCGATTTCTTTTTGGCTGGTGACCGCTTGGTCACTTTAGGACTTGCTAAGGTAACCGGTGCCGATACCGATGGCACTACCTTTCCCTTCTTCACTGAAGGTTCTTCAACTAGTTTTATCCTTTCCAAGTAGGTTTCAGTTCTCTTCTTCTTTGGATCAAGAGGCAAGGCAAGTAGGGTAGAGGCATACCCATCTACCATGTCATACATCACCTCATATCCCATGGGTTCAACTTTTTCTTTTCTAGGCTCTACTGCCTCCATTATGCACTCATCTACTCTGATGATAAAGCATATGTCCTCTTCATACTTCTTAACAATATCACCAGATATCCTCATCCGCTGGCTCATCTTCCACTTGAATTTATCAAAATATTAATTCAAGACTTCAGGATACTTGGTTTCCATCGCTTGAAGACTTTATCTAATTTGTTTGGTAACCGACTGGTTAGCAGACCATTGAATATCACCAACTCTTGAAAAATAGCCTTGAAAGTAGAAAAACAGACCTACCAAAAGTTGTCCAAATTTAAATCTTAAGGTATTGTCCTGCTTGATAGACTTCAAGTTTACCAGAAGTTGCCCTACATACAAGTGCATAGATCAAATGAGGCATCTTCCATGATCATTCTGTAGGCAGCATTCATCATAGCAGTAGAGACAAAGTTTATTCTGCTAGCATAGAACATCCAGTATCAGATCACCATGCAGGCATACTTGACCAAATCATCCTTGATTGTGTTGACCGTCATTCCCTGTTGGTCACTCATAGAACCGGTGAGCTTAGTCATTTCAGTCTTGATGACTTTTCTTAGGGCTGGCACCTCACCAGTGTTGCAGAAATTGGTGACAACATGAATGGCTTCAGGCATAATATCATGTGTCCTCTTGAGATACATCTTATTGCCATCCACTCTGTTTAGAATGATGTGGATGTGATCTTCCGTAAATTCTTCAAGAAGGTATACTGCATTGTGAAGTTTCTTCCTCTCCAGGATGCTGTATTCTGGTTTGATCTTTTTGTCATCCTCGCAGAATAGACCTAGCTGGAAATGGATCACTAGAGATCCTATGTCTTCCAATTTATAATCAATGTACCTTGAAATATCATCTTCCACTATTACTCCAGCAGGTATCTGGGATAGGGCATTGTATTTTATCTTCCATTGGATAAAATTTGCTAAATCAATAGGTGCACTAGGACTGGAGTGCAATGCAGAAGCCATGATTAACTGATAAACAATAATTTTGATAAATACCTTCAAAATTTAGGGTTTGTCAATACATCGTACACTTCACCACTTTGATTGTTTGAATATCGCTTAGTGTTCTTCACTGATAGGTTGCAAGTACCTCAGAATTCTTCTGCTATATTTCAATTCACTCTAAATCGCAAGTCAAATCACTAATGGTCACTCTGTACTTGAAAATTTCTTTGTTCGCAAATTGATAAATGAAAATGACTTCAAAATCTCTTTTAAACAAATTCTTCACCTACCATAATAAATTCTCCACCATTAGGTTATAAACCCTAATTTTACCTTTTACCATTTTCAGTCTTCTGCCGATTGATAGGTAACACATACCGGTTAAGGTTTTTTACTTGTGTAAATTGGGGGTTTGAAACATTACACCGATTTGTTCCCCCTAAGCTTTTTTGAAACTTAGTTTGTCAGTTCAATGCCTTCCACACTAGGTGCAGAAACCAATTCTTCTTGTGATACTTCTTTAGGTTTCTTCTTCCATGTTGTCTTCATATCTGCTTGAACAATTTCAACATCAATCTTTCCTTCTGGAGTGACCGGTATATCATCTGATATGTTCTTTCTCATCTTGTAGATTCTAGCTATGTGACCCGATTTGTTGCAGTGATAGCATACCATTCCAGGTGTTCTCCATGGTCCATTATTCATTGTACCATTCTTCTTCCTACATGTTGCAGTAGTGTGACCACTACCATGCAAAATCAAACAAGTTTCTCTCCAACTGGTTGGCGCTTGATAGCCACCACCACTTGATTGATGGTCATAGGCATTATACCGGTTTGGATTCTAGTTCACAGGGGATTCAAGAAAAACTCCTTGACTCCTTTGAGGATACCTTCTAGTGTAGTGCATGACAGACCTGCATTCAAATGCTCTATGCCCAAACTTTTTGCATACATAATAGTTTCCATTGAATCTATTGGATCTAGGCTTGTTATTTAGAAAGTAAGGAAAATTATTGTAAGTTTATTTCTACATACATTAGCAGTTTGTCCTTCCTTGAGATAATTAAAGAAAACAGGCTTGAACTTTTGCTTACCTTTATCAGTTGATGTTGGTTGCTTCTTTGATGCTCCATATTTTGTTCTAGAGGTCTCACCTTCCTCATAACCAGAAAAACCAAGTCCAGTGGTATTCTTTACTGGTTTTGTTGATTCAAGCTTTTGTTCTAGCTTAACAGTACTCTTATTGAATTTGGCAAGTATTTCCTTTGACTTAGTGAGTTCCTTGGAAATTGCAGCATTGGATTCCTTCAAGGTTGCATTCTTAAAGATAGCCATATTTAGTTCACCTTGCATTTCTTCTTTTTCCATTTTACTCTCCTGGAGATGAGTAGTAAGTGCACTGATTTCTTGCTTTAGCTTGGAGATCTCATGATCTTTGTCTTTTACCAGATCTTCAACTTTCCTCCTGTTCTCAAGCTCTTGACACATTCTAATAGTTAGTCCTTCCAGTTCCCTTCTCAGGTTAGCATTAGATTCATTCAGTTTTTCAACTTCTTCAACTAGAGATTCCATGTTTGCTTCATTAGAAGAACTATTTTTAGTAAGCTCCATCAGTTTCTCAGCATTCTCTCTTCTCTTTGCTAGAGAGGATTTATATTTGACTTTATGTTTATCAAAGGCTTTCTCAGTCTGAGTCAGATGATGAGTAAGCTCCCTCATACTGTATTCCCCCATATCTCCTTTCAAGTGGTTAAACTTATAGAAAGGTTGGCTTTGATACCAATTGATGAATACTAAGAGGGGGGGTGAATTAGTATACCAAAAAATACTGAACTCAAACACTTAAATAGTTTAGCAGTTAACCAGTATAACAGATTTACTAACAAACTGGTTAAGACAAATTCAAACCAAACAACAAATAAAGAATTCACCCACAAGAGCACAATCACCATAACACAAGATATTTTGATGTGGAAACCCAAATGGGAAAAACCACGGTGAGATGAAACTCACAAGTAACTATTTGCAGAATAGTAACCAGACTGGTTAAGGCCATACAATGTTCTTCACCAGAACAGATCCTATTAGGAATCTAGATCTTTGTTAGGAGATAAGTCCGATTAAAGACTACCTTGTGAGAGGATTTCAAATCCATAGTTGTGAACCACCTTGTTAGAGGATTTACAAAGACTTTTTTGGGCCTACCTGGTTAAGGGTTTCAAACTTGTCAAAGATGTGAATATTCAATAAGTGAGTGATCTAGATAGTAGCACAGTATGCTTGGTTAGATCCTTGATAGCTCATTGTTAATGCATTTCAGCATTACTTCAGTCTTCAATATCTCCACACACTGTTTCTTCACACAGACCTAATCTTCTTCTATGATTGCACATACAAAAACCTCATCAACCACCTTAAACCTCATAACTACTAAAACCCTAGACATGATGTCCTTATAAAGGAATATGATTTCATGTCAGTCCAATAGGATTATATTGCAAGTTCCTAGGTTTAGTGCATCTAGACACATTTGGTAACATGACATAAAATCACTACCAAAGTGTCGGTGGATGATAACTCATCACAAAAATATCTGTTGGTAACTCATCACGGAGTAATACTGGTTCATACATTTTACTAATTACCGGTTTGTCAAGATGAAGACTGCAAAAATGTTAACAACTGCTTTGTTCCTTCATACCACTTTAGGATCCTCGAACTGCTTGAGGTCTTCATACCGCTTTATGTCTTCATACCTCTTGAGATCGGTAAACACTTTCTGCAAAACATGAATAGTCTAAAGACTATAATACATAATACCGATTGGAACAAATACTAGTTGAGCATAACTCATACATACAAAAAGTGATCTCAAAACAAGTGTGTGTCTATCAATGACAATCACAGCATCATCAAAATGCCAACACAAACCTGTCACATAAAGAGAGAAGTAAAAAAGCTATGGAGGCCAGAATTCAGAGACCCAAAAAAGAGGATTCATATTGATTGTGCAACAAGAATGCAATTCAATAATTATTGTTGTTATGAAAATACAAAGAGAGAATCCTTATAAGAGGATACTAAAAACCCTAAAGGTGAAAACCCTAAATAATTATAAGATTCCTAAGTTGAGCTTAAGCATTGAGTATAATAGACTAATAATTAAATAAATAATTATTAGCTAATAAAAGCCAACTCCAACAAAATCAATTGTATTAATAAATCATTAATCTTTTCTCTTAAATCAGATTTTCAACAACTTAACTTTTAGACTTAATCCATAGAAAGATATGACCATGAAAGAACATGAAAACCAAATCACACCATACACAATGAAACACTATATTTTACATGGAAAACCCTGTCAGGGGAAAAACCACTAATAATTATATTCTCAACATATGAACACGTGTTAGTGTGACATGAGTTATGGTGATTTTTACAAAGAAAGGCTCACTACTAGAGGCTTACTAGCAAAGGGCTCATTTCTCAAGAAAAAGAAGGAAAGAAAGGTTCACTTCTAGAAGGATTACTACCAAAATGAAGAAGAATAAAAGAGAAAGAATCCACCATTGATACACCTCTGCAAGTGTAAGATTTGTACATACCTTCAACTCACTACTTTTTATAGCTAACACATGAAGTTCACACTAAACACTTATCATCTACTCAAACAAAACTCATCAAACAATCAAAGACATAGGTTCTCTTTCACGCACCTTTATTGCATTTAACCTTTTTTCATAACACACATTTGTTCTCTCTTCACACACACCTCTATCTTGTCATTTTCATCAAATTATCTTGTGTGTATATCATCGTCACATTTTCAAAAACTCCCAAGGTCAACTAAGCATCTTAACCAAACAAAATTCAAATTAGGTCAACACTAAACATTCTTGCAGTAGAAAATAAATGTAAAGTAGTCCACAACACATCTTAACTAAGACCAAAATAAACATCAAACATGTTATACAATGATCCATAATCATTAGGGAAGTAATGTGAAGTGTAAACACCTGAGATTAGCCAAACCTAGAGTAAACACCATGGAACTTTGAAACCATGCTTCAAAAGCCCAATAACATATGCCATTTAAATTTAATGAAGCTAAGGACATTATCAGCTTAACTCCAAAACTACAACACCATAAACCAAAATGCAGAGAAATGTGGGGCATGCATTTCATACATAAATAATGTTAAACACCATCAAACATACTGGCAAGTTTAACTTCCTTAGCACAATAATCTAGAACACCAAATCCAAAATATAAAATCTCTAATCACTTCTTAACAACATATCTAAATTTCATGAATAGATGTATAATATAGAAGATATGCAAAGAAAATCTCTCAGCACAACTACATAAAGAAGTCAACATCAAATATCCCAATTGGTCACTAATGACAACCAAAGCATGTTGAGATCAATGACAACAAATCAATAGATCATTATGATCAAACTTGCAACAATCTCCCCCTTTTCATTTATGGAAACACATCAATGACAACAACAATTCAACAACTCTCATACCAAAATTCTGAACAGTCTCCCCCTTTACCAAATACTTAGTTTATCAATCCACTTCACATTCCCTCCCACTTTTCCATCAAGGAAAAAGGCTCAGATACAAAAACTATTAGCTCATTCTATTCAACTCTTCAAAAAAATCACAACTACACCTATCTCCCCTTAAGAGGTAGCCCCAAATCATTAGTTCATAATAATAGTATCCATGAATTTTGTTGAACTAATGCACTTCTATATGCATTCGGTTCAAAAAAGGAGGGGCAACAAATCCAAATTTATCCCAGAGATATTCAAAAGTATCTTTAGTGACTTCTTTAGTAAATATATCATCAATCTAGTCCTTTATAGGTACATAATCAAGATTTACTTAGTTCTCCAAATCTTTCTCCCTCAAGAAGTGGTACCGAATTGAAATGTATTTCATTCTTGAATGTAGTACTTGATTCTTAGAAATGTTTATTACAATGATATTGTCACAAAAGGTATAAATATGTTCATCAATCAATATTCCAATTTCCTTAAAAAAAAAATTCATCCATAATACTTATGTATATCAAGTAATAACAACAATATATTTAGTGACAAGCCCTTGGTAAAGCATGTTAAAGAGTTAGTGGTCATTCTGCATAATGCACAAGCTATTGAATGTATGGTTGGAAAAATCTTAGCCATGGAAAAAAAGGTCAATGAGATGGGAGATAGAAAGGAAATGGACAACAAACTGAAAGATTTTGGCAGCAGAATTGACAAGCTGGAGCACAATGTCAAGCAACTTGCTAATCAAAATTTCCAAATCCTTAAATCTTTGATGGACAACATGAACATCTTTATCAACAGGTATGAGAATAATGTAGAGAAGGATGGTGATAAAGAGTAGGTGAACAAGAAGGGTCATGAAAGGAGAACCAGAGCCAACACAAAGAATAAGGTTGACATTGAAGGTCGTGAGCTGGAGGATATGAAGACCTTAGTGAACAACATGAAACAAATGGTTGTTCACACTGAGGAGATCCTGAATAGTATTTAGTTCTAGTTGCTATCCTTGGTTCTATCTCTTTGTTGTCTTTTTCTTTCCTTTTGCTATCTGTTCTAAGTTTTATGTAATGATGTTTTAAGCTATGCCCTTCCAGTGGGTTCATTTTGACTTTTTGAAGTGAGCAGGAACTTTTTAAAGCTTTTCTATTCTCCTGGCTTGTAAAAGGTTCAGGTACCTTTCAAATACCTATTTTTACTTATTCAAAACAACAATATATTCAGCTTCAATAGTAGACAGAGATACTAAATATTGTTTCTTACTTGACCAAGCAAAAAACTGAGGTCCAAGGAAAAATGAACCCTCACTTGTACTTTACTTTTCATCCACATAAGAAGCCCAATCTGCATCGCTATAGGCTATAAGAATGAAATTAGATCTTTTGGGATACCACATACCATAGTCTTATGTTCCTTTCAAGTATCTGAAAATTCTTTTCATAGAAACAACATGTGTCTCTTTAAGATCTTACTAGAATCTAGTCACAAGACAAACAAAATGCATGGTATCTAATCTAGTAGCATTTAGGTACAATAATCCTCCAATCATTGATCTATATATACTCTGATCAGTATTTGAAGATTCAACATATTTTCTCAACTTACAACTAGTAGCCATAGGAGTACATACATGTTTCATATTTTCCATTCCATACTTTTTCAGCATTTCTTTAACATGCTTAGATTGTGAAATAAATATACCATCATCCTTCTAAATAACTTGTGAACCAAGAAATAAATTCAACTCCCCAATCATAGACATCTCATGCTCTTCTTGCATCTCATCAGAAAACTTCAGGCACATACCATCAAAATATCATTTTCCACAACCTTAAAATAGATATTACTATAGGTAGTACCTTTTTCAAATCCTTGTCTCGACAAATACTTTTCAAGCCTTGGATAACAAGCTCTAGGAGCTTTCTTCAATCCATACAATACCTTCTTCAATCTTTAGACCATATCTGGAGTATCTTGATAGATTGGATCCTCTGGTTATTCTATGTACATTTCCTCTTTCGGTTCTCCATTAAGGAATGCAAAATTGACTTCCATCTGATAGACCTTAAAATCCTTGTGTACGAACACATTCTAATAGTTTCCATTCTTGCTAAAGGAAAATACATTTCCTCAAAATATATGCCTTCTACCTATGAGTATCCATTACATAGAAGTCTCTCCTTATTTCTTACTATGTGATCATCTTCATCTAATTTGTTCTAAAATACCCATTTAGGTCCTATCACATTCTTGTTAGTTGGTCTTATGACAAGTTCTCAAGTCTAATTCTTCTCAATCTATTCCAATTCTTCTTTCATAGCTTTCATTCAATGTTTATCGCTATGAGTATCTTTTAATATTTTTTATTCTTTCTAAAATTAAGCATAAATTCACTTGTTCTTTAGTAGCATTACTTCTTATGATAACAGGTGTGTTCTTTCCTCCAATAATCTATTTCTTTGAATGATTCTTTTGCACATGCCTCAGAGTCTTAGGAGCAATTTCTAAAGCATCTTACTTAAAATCCTGTACTTATATTTCTTCAGGCTTTTCTTCTTCTAGTTTACCAATAGAATCATTAGATTCATATCCCATCTCTATAACTGTATTCTTCAAAGTATCTTCATCAACCTTGACATTTGTTCTTTCAACAATTCTTCTCAATATTTTGTTATAACATTTGTAATCTTTTCTTTTAGTAGAGTAGCCAAGGAATTTACCTTCATAAATTCTTGTGTCAAACTTTCCAAAATTTTCTTCATCTCTTTTGACATAGCATTTACTTCCAAATACTCTAAAATATTTCACAAATGGAGTCCTTCCATACCAAAGTTCATACGATGACTTCCCATGATTTCTACTAATTTGCACTTTGTTAAGTCTATATATTGTATTATATATTTCTTCTTTCTAGAATTTTTTTGATAGAATTGCTTCATTCATCATTGTTCTAGCAACCTCTTGAATTGTTTTGTTCATCCTTTCAACTACACCATTTTGTTGTGGCATCCTAGGAGTAGACACGTGTCTTCTTATCCCATGATTCTCACCAAAAGTATTGAACTCATCAGAAGTAAAATCTCAACCTCTATCAGACCTCAAGCATTTGATTCTTCTATCTATCCCATTTTCAACCATAATATTTAATTTATTGAACTTTTCTAGAGCTTCATATTTTTCTCTTAAGAAAGTAACCCAGGTTATTTTAGAGTAATCATCAATTAAGAGCATGAAATACCTATCACCTTGTTGACTCCTTGTTCTAGTTGGAACACAAAGATCAATTTACACTAATTTCAACAGTCTAATAAAAGATTGTTCCTTAACTTTGAAAGTTCTCCTTGTTTATTTTTCAAGTTGACATTATTTATAGATAATGTTGGAATTGCTGAAAATTGGCTTTTAAAAATGCCTTGCTTGTGTTTTCAAAATCCTAGGGTATAGAGTTTTTCTGCTATGGTCTTCCTAAGTTATCCCCAGTCTATGTTATATTTTTTCATTGACCATTGTTAGCTGGTTCTTTCTTTTTAAGTTATGATGGGAAGGGTTTTCCATCATTTGTTTACCAGCCCCACTTGGTAGGTCTTTCTATCGGGTCGGTTATCTATGTGTTTATCACTTCAAAGGTTTTATTTATTCCTTGATGGCTATGTCTAAGTCATGAATCCCCTAGGAAGGCCCTACGCATGACCACTTTACCCATTAAAGTTTTCCACGTTCTAAAATATTTTCACTTAAGTCTTCTTTGTGTCCCTACTTGGTGCATGATAGCGGGATTGAAGAAAGTGATGCCCCGCTACCCTACTAGGAGTTGCAAATGAGAAAACTTTCACTGTGGGACAATGAGATGCAACACAAATATAGGAAACAATGTATGTAGGATAGTGGGAACAATGAAGGTGAAGGCAATGTTTTCCCATAGGGAACAAATCATCAAAGAAGTTGCACTACAGGATGGCGAGATGTAAAGAAAGTGAAGCCCTGCCACCCAATGAAGTATTATCAACAAAGAAAATCCCAAAGTAGGATAGAATAAACAAATAAAGTGATAACCCCACCATCTTCCAATGAAAGAAACAATGGAATAAAGGCCTTGCAGAATGAATTCCTCGTATAGAGAAATTCTACCCCGCCATCCCGCGAGGGTAAAATATTTGGAGGTAACAAAGCATATGGGTAATATGATGGTAAGAATATTACATGGAATAGTGGGATAAAATCCTCGCTACCCCACTATCCCACAGAAGAACTTGGCAATCAAGTGAGGTGTCACAGGGTAACAAAATGAATACTGATTTATGACACCCCACTATCCCATAGGGATGACAATCCTAAGGTGATAAAGAAGAAAGCGGGAGAGATATGCATTGCACGATAGTGAGAGATGTTTGAATTCTTTAGAGAGGATTTCCTAAGGGATTAAAAGGGAGTCAAAGAACGTGGTGTAGGGTTGCATGGTAGAGTATATTTCTTTCCCCGCCATCCCATAGGTGTCTTAGGAGTAAACAAGAGCACTACAAGATGAAAAACAAAGAGAGACAATGAAGCCCTGTTATCCTAGGGAGGGTGTGGTGACAGATGAAAGGTGTTACGGGATACAAAGGAATGATGATTCCTACTATCCGGTGGCATGGCACAGGGCATAATGAGGACCATGTGAGATACCAAGTGACAAGGAAATTCAAGCACCCCATTATCCCGCATGGGTCAAATTTTCACAAATATGGCAAAGTTGAAGATCTGGGCTATCTAAGGTGGCAAATTAATAAAAAGAGGGAGACATGTCATCTTTCAAGGAAGTCAACATTGAACCTGAGTTTTCCATTTGAAGATCAATGGTCATGTTTAAATCTTGGAGACCACCAACCTGTTGAAGCTTGCACATATGGAGTAATGGAGATGTGTCTATGGGAAATAAAGGTATAATTTCAAGCACATTTCCTCTTCACCCAGCGATTGAAGAAGTGAAGCATAGAGAGAAGAAGCGAACCAACAATTGGAGTGATCAAGAGTGTTCTCAAAGCTTCCTGCAACACCCGTTTGCGTTGAAAATCATATGTTAAGACCTTGTATCCTTCTTTGTGATTTTGTAGGGAGATTTAGGATTGTTTGTCTGATAATTTAGCAGCTCATGCCTTAGTTTTGGAAGGAAAAGACTTGTCTATCTAGGGTTTTTTTATTTTACTCATAAAAATGGTATCCCCAATTGAGAAAACTACCCCTGCTGTGTCTCAAGAATCTTCCCCATTTGAGGCTAGGACCACCCAGCCCAAAATTACAAATGCAGTTCCCTTAGAAACTATTCCACTTGTCCTTGCCATTGCTGATAAGCCTACAGAAGAGTAGAACCCTCCAGTTGCTACTCATTATCCCTAAGCTAGAGAGCCAAGTGCACCTCCTCGGCAAGAGGCTATAAAACCAAAGAGGAAGAGGGTCATTAGGAGAATTATTCTTGAGTCCTCAGATAGAGAGCCTTCTAAAGAGCCTAACCCCACTCCCAAAGCTAGGAAGATGACTTTGAAAAGAAGAAAGTTTGCCCCCAAGGATCCATCTTCCCAATCCTCTGTACAAGATACCTCAAGTGCAAAGAACTGGCAAGAGGGAGGTTCTAACCCTTAAGAGGAGGATCCAAAACCTAAAAAGAGTAGAGCTCCTATGAAGAAGGCCACACCTACAAAAGTAGCATCATCAACACAAACTATTGAAACATATCCCTATCCCTCTGCCTCTGTAAACCCATCAGAAGCTCAACAAGAGCATGCAAAGGAGGCCCCATCTTCTTTCATGCATGCTAATACTCTAGAGGAAATTGCCAAAGAGTTGGCAGAGAAATTAGAAGCAGATGAGTAGAGGAAGAAGAAAGAAGCCTGCAACCTCAACCAAGACTTTTTGGAGATGTTCAAGGGCTCCAATATGATAGAAAACTACAAGGCCAATTTTGGAGATCACAACTCCCAATGCAGAGATGCCCACACTACTGAAAGAGGGTGGGATATTTTACATTTCTTTTATGGAAATAGAGATAAGGCTACCCCAACATCCTACCCATGGAACCTCAACTTGGGGAAACTCATTGTCCCTAATGTTTTTATTGACCCACTACTAATTACAGAACTAGCCAGGCATTATCATTCTGAGAGCATGATAATGAAGGATGTCAATGGATCTATTCTGCTAGATGTGAGAAAGGAGGCCATTGTAGATTGTTTTGATTTGGATAGAAGTACACTAATCAAGATAAAAAATAACATGTTGTTGGGAGAATATGTTTCCAAAAGAAAAATCTACAGGGGAAAGATTCTACCCCTATATTTGAAAAGGATGTATAAGAATTCTAGGGGATACCTTTTTTATTCAGAGAAGGAGCCTTTTGAGATCAAGATCTTTGAGGATTATTTTGTAAGGAATTACTATGCCTTATGTCAAGTGATGGGAGAAGACTGTGGCCTGACCAGGATACCAACTTAATATTTGGTCATGGCAATGAGAATCCATTTTTTGGAAACTAGTGAATTGTATGATTTTGTCTCATACCTAGAGGACTAGCTGCATGATAGATTAATAAAAGACAAAAAACAAAAAGAAAATCTAAAGTTTAAACATTATTGTTTGATTTTCCACCCACTACTTTTTCAAAATAGAATAGAGTGGAATGATACTTTACAGATAAATAAATCCAACACAAGGACAGGGGAAAGATGACCTATTAAAAGATGGACTCAAATTTGAGACAAGGGTTCTAGATTTGCAGATTATAGGGTATTCAATCATCATTTTGTTATGAAACTCCTAGGGATGATGGGAGTCAAAGTACCAAGGCTGCCCCTTCATATTATGAAGTTTTTGAGAATGAAATATGCCTGGGCCAAAAATACTGAGTATCTAAAAGGGGCATTCTGTCATAATTATAGAGATTTTTTCTTCTACTCTGACTGTACAATAATTAGGGTCTATGGGTGCCCTCAAAGCCCTCATATTTTACCATTGGCAATCCTCCCAATACTTGCCTTCATTTAATTCATCTAGCATATGTTATGGATGGAAAGAGAGATTGTTCGAGTTGCAAGGAAAAGAAGGTACCTCCCTAGGTCTATAGTTTTTCAAGACTATTATGTAGGCTCCAACACACTTGAGAAGGTTAAGAATTTCATAACAAGTAATTACAAGATCAAGGTTGGCTGTACCAGACATTTTAACCCCGAAGGATATATAAATGACTTGAGAACTCAAAGGCTCAAGGTCAAGGGCTACTCCCATCAATTTGATGAAAGGAGGATTTCATGAGAAATGTTAGTCCCACTGAGGTTGTCCAAAGTAAGATAAATTGGGATTACCTCATAAAATTAGAAAGAGAAAGAAAGGATGACCCAAACTTCAAGGGTTTTTGTTCAAACCTTCAAAATGAGCTTGCAAGGATGCTAAGTATGACAATGAACTATGATAAGATCCTTGCATCTGAGCTAAAAAGAAGAGCAAGACAACATGTAGAGGAATAAGAAGAGGAAGGAATAGGAGAAAGACCATCTTATGAGCCTTCCAAATCAAAGGGGAAGGGAATTTTCATAGGAGTTTTCCCAAACTACTCCTTAAAATCCTCCTCCATCACATGAAGCCCTTACAATAGAAGCAATAAAGAGGATAGAGAAGGAAAAGGAAAAGCTCTATAACTATGTTGAATTCATTGAGATAAATTTTGATACAAGCATTAGGCCACCTTCTCCCCCAAGATATTCCTTCCAAGAGGATGAAGAAAAAGAGGTCCTTGTAGACCTTGATAGGTCTATCATACCAAGCACCATCCCAGTGGAGGAGACAATAGATGAAAGGGTGAACGCTTCTATGCAATTCATGTCAGATGATGATTTTGGCAACACCCTTGAGTTTAAATCTTTTTGGCTGAGGGAAAAGTTGAAGGACCTATCTTAAGAACAACTTCAAAATTTTGATAAAGAGAACATTAGGTGCATCCCTCAAGAGGGGAGAGAAATTGTAGCAAAAAGTGTCATCTTGCTTGTCCCTAGGTGGGACCTAGAAAAAATTTTCCTCCTTGACTAGGTCATGAGGTAGAGAGACCCCATCTATGCTCAAGAATTTGGTGAGCATGAGTTAAGAATAAATCCAATTGTGTAGGCCTACTCAATTTTGTTAAAATCCCCTAGAAAAAATAAGCCAATGGTATTATCTATGGTAGAGCATAGGGTTGGGGATGCAGTGATTAGGACTCTAGCAAATGTTGAACACTAGATGTCATTGAGAGGGGGGGTGAATTAGTGATTTCCAAGCCTAACCCTTTTCTATGCTATGTGTGTATACCGGTTAATAGATCTAGCATAAGTAGACATACTGGTTAGATGGGAGGATGACACAAATGCAACCACACATAAAAGGGACACCACATAACAGCATATGTATGAGGAAAAACTAAGATGGGAAAAACCTCAGTGAGAAATGTTGTTGGAGACTACTGCTCCAATCTAGCCTCATAATGAAACATTCGATTACAAAATTTAGGGCACCAACCCAAGGAGTACCACTCCTTCTTTAGGGCACCAACCCAAGGAAAACCAACCCCTAATTTTAGGGCACCAACCCCTCCACCAAGCTCCAACTCAATGATTACAAAATCATGTTTTGAATACTAAAGTTATATTCTTATTACAAAAGAACTTTGTAACTCTCATGTATGTCTCTCCATCTTTTCTTGTCTCTATATATATCTACTGATTCTCTATTCACTATTTCTCTATAGAAACCTTATCTTCTGTTGCAACCCACTCTCTACTGCACCTTTGCTGGTTCAACCTCTTCTTCTTCTCTGTCTGTTTTTCTTTCTGTCGGTTCTCCAACATCTCAGTCACACTACTACTGGCCAGCACCATTCTTCTTCACATAGTCAGATATCTAATATCTAGTACCTGTCAGTTCTCATCTTTCCTTCTCTGCAAACCTCTATGACTCTTCTTTGCTAGTTCAGTCACCATCGGTATACTCCTCTCAGACTCAATGGCATGTTACCAGTTGCCTCACTCTTGCCGGTTGAACTCTTCAACCCAATTTTGACTCACACACTAAGTCTCTTCTCTTATTGTTATTTAGAACTTTACTAATTTTCTCTCACATGCAGTAGCATGAATAACATCTTTGGCTCACACTCTTTTCTCTCACATGTGAGTTTGAACATTGGCATGCTAGGGTTTCTGCCATGCACTGAATCTACATCTGATCTGATCATCATGACATATCATATCCAATCTGATATAATTTCCTTGGTTGATGTTCAACACTCAATTAATAAGCATTGCCCATTTGTTTACCTTGTAAACCACATCTTCTCTCTTTTGTCATCTATAGCATGATTTTTGGCCTTTTGTCCCATCGATCAAGTGCATGATGTGGTTCCATTCATCCTCTTCGATCTCCAAGATTAGTCTGTACTGGATCTCTGTTGTTTCCTTCATCTTGAGCCACAATCCTCTGCCTTCATTCCTCAAGCTTCACAGTCACCATAAATGGTCGACCAGTCACCAACAACATCACTGACTCACCACACCGGCCTGTGCATTCATGCCACTTCACCTCCACATGGCCCCTTTGTCTAAATCCACCTTGTTAGGTCGATTATGTCAGTTTGGATAGGATCACCAACCAACCACACAACCGGGTTCATCTACCAGTTCACAAACCTTGTCGATTATACCCTAACCAATTTGCCTTCATCCTTGCACTTTTCTTTTCTTCTGGTGGAGCACTTGAATTAGTCAGCACACATGCCAACCTATCTTATGCACATCTTCATTATATGGGAACCTTATGCATCTGTACTTTGTTAGCATTATTAGTGGACATACTTATCGGTAAACACTTTGATGATGTCATGTCATCCACCTTCACCAATATCCATCTATCTACTTCTGCTCAAACTTGCCTTCTTCATCTATAGATCGATTCTCATGTCAAAGTGAAAAACATATCCTTCAATCTCTATATTGACAACTCATTATTATCTACCTAGATGATCTGGTGCATATATTTGATCTCATGCACCTAAGGCAACTTAGTGTTTGACTGATTCGTCTGGTGGGAGCCTTCAATCACCTACCTTTAACTCTTTTATCTTATCTCTAAGAACTATGATGCATTTCATGCATAATAGGAGACAAGCTCCACTTACCAGTGGGAGTGGAACCTAGTCTGTTGTTGGTTGGCCACAGTGCATTGCCAACATGTCACTTACCAGTCTGTAGTCCTTATGTCTTCAACACAAGTCAATACTAACTTGTGTACCTGTGACTCCAATGGCCATTATGCTAGATGACACACTCTTCCTTACTGGTTACCTGTTAAGCTAGATGACATCAGAGACATCACATCCAATATACATCAATGACAGAGTTGCACATCAATCTCTTATAACAGTTGACATCAATGACAATAGAATGCCAACAATCTCCCTCTTTGGCATTGATGTCAACACATGTAGTATCTGACATACTACATATTCTCTCTCCCCCTTTGTGTGATTCATGGATTCTCACACATGTAGTATGCGACATACTACAAAATCTCTCTCCCCCTTTGACAACAATGGCAAAAGGCACTGATAGGGTTTTATCTCCCTTTTTCTCTATCGGATGCTTCTCCTCCTTCGACCATCATATGTTTCATCATCTGAATTTACAACACTTGCGATGGAGAGCTCAACCATAAAATCACACTAATTTCTCAGCAACCAAGTGTATATGAAAACTGGAAATATATGCATATACAAGTCTGAAACCAATTGAAGGCACATGTGTCAATGAATACAACATACTTTCTGGTCAAACTACATCATCTCCCCTTTGAAATGCAGAAGCCATTCTAACCCCAAAATGCTAATACCAAGTGTTGAAGATAACACTAATAACAATTGTATCTCTTTCGATACCAAATGCATGTTCTCTTGTGCAGGTAACTCTCCCACTTTTTAGGTAACACTCTTAGTGGTCTAGTTGTGATTTTAATTTGATAGACATCAAAATATCTCACAACCCTAGACACTTCCAAAAATACAATCATACTAGTGCATCCAAAGACACTTGCACACCCTCTGTGTCCAGCAAGTCTGATACAAGTCAGAAATCATGGCTATCAACTCCCCTTGAGTCATACATCTCAAGTTCCCATTGTCTGTAAGGTTCAAAACCAAAGTTCCAACCTACACCATATACCAGTTGAGTTGTGCATATGTGAGGAACTGATGATATTTTCGCTCCATTATATCCATCATAATATATGACATGATCCTAGATGTACATAATACCATACAATATCACCATCATGCCATAAAGTTGAATGGTTAGCCCAAAAAGATGCATGTATACATGATCAACTATCGGGCCATTATATGTCATTCAGGTCTTTATCAACACCAACCAAGACACAAACTCCTCATTTCATGCTATCGGAGCGAATGCAATGATCCTGGACCTCATTTTCTTACATTACCTATATTACCGGTTAGGAAACATACCAGTAACATGCTACACATACCGGTTACCTACATCGGTCCATCATCTCTATCAGAGCACCTTCCTCTAACTCCTATCTTCTTGTGTCAATTTGCATCTGATCCCAATTAAAAATATTCCAACCATTGACACATGCAGTAGCAATCCATCTTTCAGCTGTAGGTGTGTAGCCAAGGTAACCACTACACACTCTTACCATCTCATTCCCTTCCTTCATACCGATGACAATCTGTTCTTCCATGTTTCCTCTTCCACTGAGGGGGTGAATGATAAGGTCAGTGTACTACTCCCCCTAAGGTCTTGCCTCTCCTTTAAGCTTTAGGATATATTACATGTGCATTGAATGCATAGTGTCGGTCCATGGTTGCATCTTCTTGCTTCTTTCTCCATACCTGCTTGGTATCAATCTTCTTCCCACTTTCAGTTTTGGGAGAAAGTGTTACCTTCTTTTGCTGATTGGTCCTTTCTCTACCAGATTCTACATCATGACTAGAGACATTTCTATAGAAGAAAATAGTGTTCATGCCAAATGCATGATTGGGGGACCCTCTATGAAACATGATTGGGGAACCTTTTATGGTTATTCCATTGTAATCTGCTATCAGAACTGGTGGACCACTTGATCTTGTATGAACAAAACCTCTTCTAATTTTGTTCCAAGGAGCATTTTGTCTCTCATATGCTCTATATCCATTTCCATATTGACCATAGCTGCTACACCGGTTGTCATGTGACTGCAAGTTCATCCTTTTGTAGTTATGACTTTTATGGACAATCCATTACACCTCCAACAAATGACATTGTTGTTTCTAGGAAGAACATACTATCTATTCCTAGACTTCATTCTACATTCATCTTCCCTATGGGCGTATTCTTTGCATGCAAAACAGTAACCGAAGAAAGGGGGCACATAACTTACAAATTTGTTTTTCAATGCATGGGGAGATCTTACCGATTTAGTATCTCCATTTTTGCTTGTCTGGGGATGAATCTTGGATTTTCCACTCTCTGCAGCTCTTTCATCTGATCTCTTATTTTTTGTCATGCCCAAAATTTAGGGCAAAAACGGAACGATTTATTTTTTTAAAATACTAATTAATTAACAAGTTCGCTCACACGACAAGCGTTAATGAAATTTCCATAATTATATTCGAGCTAATTCTAAAACGAACCAAGCATCGATAATTTGTTTAATTCTAATTGCGGGAAACTAACTGGTTTAATTTTATCTCCAAGAGATACCTAGTCATTAAGTTTATTAAATCAATCACACTAAAGAAATAGGAGAGGAAAATTAATTCAATCTCCAATATGACTAAATAGTCTAAACAACCATTTCAAAATTTTATTGCTCTAATTAAATTAATGTTAAGCATTTAACACGCTAAATACATTTGAAATTTATAAGACCAGGCTTTATTCATAAATTTGTATATTTCTTTTTTTTTCTTTTACTACCTATTAGAAACCAATACAGAGGTATTTAAATATTTAAATCTCTATTAATTACTTACTCCAAATTATAACCAAAATATTATATATATATATATATATATATATATATATATATATATATATATATATATATATATATATATATCTATATATATTTATATATTTTAATTCTTTTAAACAAAAAATAACTTTCCAAAATAATAATCAATATTTTTCCAACCCTAATTAGGGTTCTATTTTTTTATATATATATTATCAACTCTAAACTATCATGTAAAATTTATTTCATTTACCCTAGCCCTACCCGGGCTAGGGTTTAATCTCTTTATTTTTTTATTACCACTAAAATTCCACAGGGCCGAACAACGGCGACGGCCATTTTTTTTGTGCAGGGTTTGAAGAAGGCGAAGGGCCGAGGGCGCCACTGTGTGAACGCACAGTGGCGACGCGGCACCACTGTGTGTCCACACAATGGGCGCCGCTTGTAGCTCACACCACTGTGTGTCCACACAGTGGTGGCCGCGGCCGACCACTGTGTGTCCACACAGTGGGAGCCGAAGCGGCTCGCACTGTGTGTGCACACAGTGGGTGCCGCGCGGCCCACACTGTGTGTACACACAGTGGGGTCCGCGTGGATCCCAAAATTCTTTGTTTTTTTTAAATTTAGTTTTTTTTTTTAAATTATATTATATATATATATATATATTTATATAAATTTATATATATAAAAGTTTAAGGGTGAATGTATATAAAAATATATATATTTTTTCTATAAGATTTACATACAAAATGTTAAACAAGATAACAAAGGGAAAGCATTATGTAAATCAAAATTTCATGTGCACAAATAAATGTTTATGTATATATATATATATATATATATATATATATATATAAATAATTGATATATAAACTTAGGCTCTTTTATTTATTTATTTTAATTGCTGATAAAAGAAATTGAAGTAGATCTTTAGCTAAACTTTTATTCTAACACATTTTTTTTTCTTAAAATACATCATACTATTTTGAATAAAACACATTCATTGGTTTTTCCACTAATAAAACAATTACTTAAAACACCCTTATTATTTTTAAATACTTAGGATCTTTCAGCAAAATAACTCATACTTTTCAACAAGTAGAATATAGATAAAATTTATTTGAAAACTAATTTTTCCATAATACAAAAGAAGCTTTTGCATGCAACTCAAGGAGGCTTTTCTTTTTCTGAAACAAAAACAGAAGTAGAAATAAAACAAGCTTTTTTTTTTTACAACTCCAAGATATTCTGCAAATTTTACAGGATGTTTCTTTGTTTAGCTACTACAATACACCTCAAGTCTATTTTCAAGAATTACAACTTGCCTCTCATTTCTATGAATGAGGGCATACTTCTGATTCAAATTAAAACAAATATTTGCAAATGGATTTAAGTATCTTCAACAATAATCTTCTGTATATTTTCATGGTTCCTATTCTCTTCTCCTGACTTTCCTGCATAATAGAAACACAAATATGACCACGGAGTGCTCACCTCCCAGCCTAGGCTAACTGGTAGCCACCCCTGAGCTCGGAGAACCAATTCCTAGACGGGTAACAAACAGGCAAACACATAGAAGGCAAATATATACAAATTTTCAGACACACTCCCAACTTGGCTTCACAGCACCACACTTTGGTGATGACCTTTTCAAAGGGTGGTAGTGGACCAATACCCTGAGGAGAACTGCAAGTATGAAATAAACAAGAAGCCACCTCATGGCACAATAATTATATCAAGAATCTCAACCCCTTATTCCTTATGCCCCCGAAAGGCATTCTAGCCTTATTTCCCTCCTTATGACCCCCATTGCACAAACAGGCCATGCAGCAAGGGTCACACAAAGATCCCTTGTGATCGCTCTCAAAAGAGAGTCTCTCACTCGAGGGTTGTCACTGCTACCACCCACAAGATCCTCTTCTCTCCCAAGAGTAAGAGGTCTTCAGAAAACTCCCAAAACACAAACAAATCAAAATGCAAAAATACCAAATGAATTTCAAAAAAAACATTCAAGAACATAGATTTCTTACACCAACATACTTCCAGACATAAGCAAGAAGAAGACATTATAATGAATAATTGAAACCAACCTTAATCTGCCCAAAGGTATTATGATATTTGAGGAAGAGCTGCCCAATCCACGAATCTTTTTCCTTCTACCCTTAGTCAATTTTTCTATTCCATCCTATTATTTTCTTTTCAAAATTTCTCATCTCCAAAAATGGAGAGTGGGTGATTACCCTTCAATTCCCAAAAATCTTTCTTAAGAAGCTCATTCTCTAAGTTCTCACAAGTTTCTAAAAACCAAAAAGGAAAGAAAAGCAGAATGCAAAAAGACCCTCATTCCAAAAGGAAAAATCTTAATTAGATTTAAACTTCTAATTTTCAATTTTCGCTCAACTCAAAAAAGCCAATTTTTAAAGCATTAAAAAGATCATTAAAAAGTAGAAACTTGCCTAAAATTACCGCTAACCCCTAGGTATACCTTATGGGCTTTAGGAAACCCTATTAAACTACCCCTAGGTGTTCATTTAGCCCATTTTAAACCCCTCTGAAGTTTATTTTCGGGTCAAACATATGTTGACCACCCCAAATATTATATTCCCAAAGTATTTATGACAACACATTATTTTATTAAAGAAAAACTATAATTAAACACTTTCCCACCAAGAGACACAAATAAAACATTTGAATTTAAAATCCACACATGTGTCAAGTGACACAAATAAAACACTTTTACAAATTAAAAACATGAAATTGTCTCTTGTGGTTTTACACATTAAATTTAAATAACACTTAACACTCATGCAACATATACTGTTACGAATAAAATACAACACAAACGAGGTGTTGTCTCTCCAAATAGACAACCCCTGGCTTACGAACATACATAAGTCTAGGTTTGGTTCTCCATAATTTCCATGGTCACATGGTAAATTCCCTGCGCATCTCAATTTACACATCAGTAATTTCAAATATCCACATATAATATAATTCAAAGGAATAACAATACACATCATCACTTGCATACAATTTTCATCTGTACAGATTAAATACATTTTTTTTTTCAAGCAATTTCTCATAAGCAATTTCATCCCAATTCACATAAACTTAACCATACATCATAGTTCAATATTCAAAGTAAAGTCCTGCAAATTCAATAACGACATCTATCATTGCAATATCATCCTATCTAACAATCATGTAGTGTTCTATCTCATAAAGCATATAAGTAAATCATCAAATCATAGCAATGTTATCCAAATCCTGAAATCATATAAGTTCTAAGTCTCAAAATGCATCAAAATAAAGTATCCATAATAGTCTAAATATAAAATCCACTAAATGTCAGATTGAGTCGAGGTGAGGCCTCACATCCTCCTCCTCTAGGCATGAACTTCCTCCTGGAGTTCATCAAAGAGGTGGGGGTACTCTGATCTCATACGTGTTGCATCCTCCCATGAAGCCGTAACCTCATCATAACAATCCCACTGGACCCTAACCTGGTCCAGCTCTCAACCTCGAAGGTCCAATGTCCGGCGTGCCAAAATGCGAATGGGCTCCAAAGCTAGCTGCCCGTCCGACTCCACCTGCAAGGCATCCCAATCTAAAATGTGAGACTCATCATAGATATACTTTCTCAAAACTGAAACATGAAACACATCGTCGATGCGTGACAGGCTAGGTGGCAAAGCTAAATGGTAGGCAACTGGGCCTATCTTCTCTAGAATCTCAAAAGGTCCTACAAAGTGAGGTGTAAACTTAGAACCCTTTCCGTAACGGATTGGACTCTTATGCGGTCGCACTCTCAAGAAAACTCTGTCTCCAACCAAGTAGCTACGATCTATCCTCTTTGCATTGGCATATTTCTTCTGTCTATCCTGAGCCTCTCTGAGATGCTGCCTAATCAAATACACCCGTTGTTCCATATCCTGAACTAACTCAGGACCAATAGCAACTCTATCCTCTATGCAATCCCAACTCAAGGGCATCCTGCAAGGCCTGCCGTATAGTGCCTGATAGGGTGGCATCCCCAAAGAAGTGTGATGCCCATTGTTATAAGCAAACTCCACTAAGGGAAGATACTCCTCCCACCGGGTCTGATGATCCATGACATACATGCGAAGCATATCCTCTAACACCTGATTGACCCTCTCTGTCTGACCATTTGTCCCCGGGTGATAGGCTGTACTGAAATTGAGCTTAGTGCCCATAGCTGCCTGTAATGACTTCCAAAAGGAAGAAGTGAAAAGAGAATCCCTATCAGATATAATCTTGCAGGGCACGCCATGAAGTCTAACAATGTCTCTTAAGAACACCTGTGCTACTGCTGGAGCTGTGAATGTAGTACGGACTGGTGAAAAGTGAGCTACTTTGGTCAACTTGTCAACTGTCACCAAGATAGCATCATGGCGACGAGAAGACATAGGAAGACCAATGATGAAATCCATGGATATAGTATCCCACTTCCACTCTGGTATAGCATGAGACTGAAGCAACCCTCCTGGATGGCGGTGCTCCACCTTTACCCTCTAACACTTGAGGCATCGAGCTACTATCTCAGTAATGAGCTGCCGCATTCCCGGCCAATGATACAACTGCCTCAAGTCAACATGCAACTTCTTAACCCCGGGATGCGCTACATAAGGAGCTCTATGGGCTTCCGTGACAATGAACTCTCGCAACCCTCCGGAGAAAGGTACATAGATGCGCCCTCTGTGGCATAACAGTCCATCTGACTCCAAAGAAAAATCCACATATTTCCCTTCTAGAGTACCCTGAGAACGTAATACCTGACAAACCTCTGCATACCATCCATCCTCTAACAAGTGCCGAAGTATACGGTCTCTCAAGTCTGTGCCCATGGATATGGTGTAAACCTCATGACGTCTCCTACTCAAGGCATCTGCAACTACATTTTCCCTACCTTTGATGTAGTGAACGTCAAAATCATATTCGGACAAGAACTCCATCCATCTCCTCTGACGGGCATTAAGGTTCGGTTGAGTGAAGATGTACTGAAGACTCTGATGATCTGAATGCAACTCGAAGTGATGTCCTAAAAGGAAGTGTCTCCACCTCACAAGTGCATGCACTACTCCTGCGAGCTCAAGGTCATGAGTGGGATAATTAAGTTCATGAGTCTTAAGTTTCCTAGACTCAAAGGCTAGGGCCCTACCATCCTGCATAAGAACTACCCCTAAACCCTCTAGAGAAGCGTCTGTACAAACCATGAAATCAGTTGTAGGATCTGGTACAACAAGGATAGGAGCACTAGTAAGTGCCTTCTTGAGTTCCTGAAAGGCCTTCTTGCACTTCTCTGTCCACTCAAATTTCTTCCCTTTACACTGAAGAGAAGTAATAGGGTGTGCGACTCTGGAAAATCCCTCGACGAAACATCGGTAATACCCTGCTAAGCCCATGAAACTCCTGACCTCTGTCACACTGGTAGGCACTGGCCAATCCATAATAGCCCTAATCTTTGATGGGTCAACTGAGATCCCATCACTGGAAATAATGTGCCCAAGGTACTTAACCTCAGACCGAAAGAAAGCACACTTCGATAGGCTTCCAAACAACTGATTATCCCGCAAACACTGCAATACCTATTTCAGGTGCTCCTCATGCTCCCTCTCATTCCGAGAATATATCAGTATATCATCGAGGAGCACAACAACAAAATGGTCCAGAAAGGTACAGAACACCCCATTCATGAGGCTCATAAAAACTGCTGGTGCATTCGTAAGTCCGAACGGGACTACGGTAAACTCATAGTGACCATACCTAGTGCGAAATGCGGTCTTGTGGATATCACTTTCCACTATTATCAACTGATGGTATCCTGACTTCAGATCTATTTTGGAAAAGACCTTGGCACCCTGAAGCTGGTCGAATAAATCATCAATTCTAGGCAAAGGATATCGGTTCTTGATGGTTACTTTATTCAGCTACCGATAATCCATACATAATCGGAGAGATCCATCCTTCTTCTTAACGAAGGTGACTGGTGCACCCCAAGGGGATATGCTAGGATGAATATGACCCTTCTCAAGAAGTTCCTCAAGCTGAATTTTAAGTTCATTTAGCTCATTTGTGGTCATCCTATAAGGTGCTCTGGAAACTGGTTCAGCTCCTGGTACTAGGTCTATATGAAAGTCAATCTCTCTACGGGGAGGCATTCCCGGTAATTCTGAAGGAAACACATCTGAATATCCCTTAAGGATAGGATGGTCATCGAGCGATGTTTCTTTTTCTTCCTCTTCTCCTCTGTCACTGATAGTGATAGCAAAAAGCTAACATCCCTTCCGCATGCTCTGCTTAAGCTGCATTGCGGAAATCATGCGAAGATACACGGGCCTCTGAATCCCGACGATAACTATGGGTGAACCATGATCATCCTCACACTCGATCTTTTTCAGGCGGAAATCCATCTTGGCTCTGTGGGCATAAAGCCAATCCATGCCAAGTATGATTCCGTAAGATCCAAGTGGAGTCACTCTAAGGTCTACTAAAGTGGTGGTCTTGCCAATCTGCAGCTGACATGCCCTAACCTCTGATTCCACTGACACTCTAGCTCCTGAAGCTAATTCCACTTCCCAATTGACACCCTGTCTAGTTGCCACTAGCTCACAACGCTCCACCACCAATGGAGATATAAAGGAGTCAGTAGCTCCTGAATCAAACAAAATAGATACATTGTTACCTTTGATTATACCTATAGATTCGATAACTGTGGCCTGATGCTTAGCCTGGCGGTTGTCAACCGCTGCGAATACTCTATGGGACCTGCCCATATCACCAACTGTCAGCTCTGAAGCGGCCATCCACTGACTCCCTGCTACCTATCCCTGAGGGCAATCCCTCACCATATGCCCCATGTCTCCACATGTAAAGCAAGCACCCTGTGCCTGGAACTGGACACCCTGAGGCCTAGAGAATGCCTGACCTCCTGTCCTACTAGATCCGCTGTACCCACCCCTAGAGGACTGCTGAGTCCCCGCCGACTGTGTGTACTACCCTTGTGCTCTCTGATCATGTTTCTATCCCTGAGTCTGCCACTACTTGGGCTTGGAGCCCTGCTGATACTGTGGAGGCTTCTACCTCTGGTTTTGTGGTGTCTGTTGTGGAGGAGGGGGTTTGGAGAACCCCTGAGAATTTCGGTTGTTTCCTTTCCAATGTGGTTTCTGGAATCCATAAGTCTGAGGTGCGGGATTTCGGTTCTGAAACCGATCCCTATTGTCCTATGGTCTAACCTAAATTTCCTTGACAATTAGTGCCTTCTCTACAGCAACCCGAAGGCTCTCTGGTGTGGACATCCTAACAGGCCCGGCTATACCGGCATTTAATCCCCTGATGAAGCAGTTTACAAGAACTTTCTCATCCTTTAGATAATCTACATAAGGCAACAACTCAAAGAATTTACTCTCATACTGGGTTACTGACAAGCCTTTTTGTTGGAGATCATGAAATTCGTCTATACTACGCTTCCTGAAGTGTTCTGATAGGTACCTCTCACAGAACCTCTCTGTGAATATCTCCCAAGTGAGTGTATCAGGAACTAATCCGCATTTGTACTCTTCTTGTCTCCACCAAGTAGAGGCTGTCCCTCTTAGAAGATGAACTGCAACATGTGCTTTCAAGTTGCTCTCATAAGAACGCAACGCAAAGCACCTCTCAAGACTCAGAAGCCATGCCTCAGCCTCTACTCCATCTATAGAACCTCCAAAGGATGGTGGTTGGAGGCGCATGACCTCCCTGATTAGATCCCCTGGATCTCGATGATCTCTCTCAAAATATACTGGTTCCACCGCTGGAGGTGGTCCTGGCATATGCACAGACTCTGGCTCATTACCACCCTGACTCTCTACAGGAATTGGAGCTGGGCTCCTACTTCATTCTCTATCAACAGATCTATGACTCCCAGAGTCATGACTCCTAACCTGAGGGTTCTCTGCTGGGATCCTTTCCTGAACTATGCCAATAAGATTCTGAATGGCTACTAAGAGGTCTTGGTTAGGTTCATTTGGTTGTTCGGGAGGTGCTCCTGGGTTCTCCTTTGGAACCGATGCCTCCCTCTCTACCTCTTCACATGCTATGCGCACACGTCTAGGACCCCGTCCGTGCTTGCGAGCTTGTCGCATCGTCGGTGGCATCCTAAGAGGAAAATAAGGCGAAACAATTAATTTATTTCTTTTAGAATAAATTCAATTAAATTCAAAAATCAATTTAACATAATAATTTTAAATATTGTAAGGCAAAACGTAAGTGAGTAAGGTTCCTAGTGTGGAAACCTCGCTCTGATACCAAAATGTCATGCCCAAAATTTAGGGCAAAAACGGAATGATTTTTTTTTTTAAAATACTAATTAATTAACAAGTTCGCACACACGACAAGCGTTAATGAAATTTCCATAATTATATTCGAGCTAATTCTGAAACGAACCAAGCATCGATAATTTGTTTAATTCTAATTGCGGGAAACTAACTGGTTTAATTTTATCTCCATGAGATACCTAGTCATTAAGTTTATTAAATCAATCACGCTAAAGAAATAGGAGAGGAAAATTAATTCAATCTCCTATATGACTAAATAGTCTAAACAACCATTTCAAAATTTTATTGCTCTAATTAAATTAATGTTAAGCATTTAACACGCTAAATACATTTGAAATTTATAAGACCAGGCTTTATTCATAAATTTGTATATTTCTTTTTTTTTCTTTTACTACCTATTAGAAACCAATACAGAGGTATTTAAATATTTAAATCTCTATTAATTACTTACTCCAAATTATAACCAGAATATTATATATATATATATATATATATATATATATATATATATATTCATATATATATATATAGATATATATATTTACATATATTTATATATTTTAATTTTTTGAAACAAAAAATAACTTTCCAAAATAATAATCAATATTTTTCCAACCCTAATTAGGGTTCTATTTTTATATATATATATATTATCAACTCTAAACTATCATGTAAAATTTATTTCATTTACCCTAGCCCTACCTGGGCTAGGGTTTAATCTCTTTATTTTTTTATTACCACTAAAATTCCACAGGGCCGAACAACGGCGGTGGCCATTTTTTTTGTGCAGGGTTTGAAGAAGGCGAAGGGCCGAGGGCGCCACTGTGTGAATGCATAGTGGCGGCGCGGCACCACTGTGTGTCCACATAGTGGCAGCCACGACCGACCACTCTGTGTCCACATAGTGGGAGCCGAAGCGGCTCGCACTGTGTGTGCACACAGTGGGCACCACGCGGCCCACACTGTGTGTACACACAATGGGGTCCGCGTGGATCCCAAAATTCTTTTTTTTTTTAAATTTAGTTTTTTTTTAAAATTATATTATATATAAATATATATATATATATATATTTATATAAATTTATATATATAAAAGTTTAAGGGTGAATGTATATAAAAATATTTTTTTTTTTTAATAAGATTTACATACAAAATGTTAAACAAGATAACAAAGGGAAAGCATTATGTAAATCAAAATTTCATGTGCACAAATAAATGTTTATGTATATATATATATATATATATATATAATTGATATATAAAATTAGGCTCTTTTATTTATTTATTTTAATTGCTGATAAAAGAAATTGAAGTAGATCTTTAGCTAAACTTTTATTCTAACACATTTTTTTTTTTAAAATACATCATACTATTCTGAATAAAACACATTCATTGGTTTTTCCACTAATAAAACAATTACTTAAAACACCCTTATTCTTTTTAAATACTTAGGATTTTTCAGCAAAATAACTCATACTTTTCAACAAGTAGAATATAGATAAAATTTATTTGAAAACTAATTTTTCCATAATACAAAAGAAGCTTTTGCATGCAACTCAAGGAGGCTTTTCTTTTTCTGAAACAAAAACAGAAGTAGAAATAAAACCAGCTTTTTTTTTTTACAACTCCAAGATATTCTGCAAATTTTACAGGATGTTTCTTTGTTTAGCTACAACAATACACTTCAAGTCTATTTTCAAGAATTACAACTTGCCTCTCATTTCTATGAATGAGGGCATACTTCTGATTCAAATTAAAACAAATATTTGCAAATGGATTTAAGTATCTTCAACAATAATCTTCTGTATCTTTTCATGGTTCCTATTCTCTTCTCCTGACATTCCTACATAATAGAAACACAAATATGACCATGGAGTGCTCACCTCCCAGCCTAGGCTAACTGGTAGCCACCCCCGAGCTCGGAGAACCAATTCCTAGATAGGTAACAAACAGGCAAACACATAGAAGGCAAATATATACAGATTTTCAGACACACTCCCAACTTGGCTTCACAGCACCACACTTTGGTGATGATCTTTTCAAAGGGTGGTAGTGGACCAATACCCTGAGGAGAACTACAAGAATGAAATAAATAAGAAGCCACCTCATGGCACAATAATTATATCAAGAATCTCAACCCCTTATTCCTTATGCCCCCAAAAGGCATTCTAGCCTTATTTCCCTCCTTATGACCCCCATTGGACAAACAAGCCATGCAGCAAGGGTCACACAAAGATCCCTTGTGATCGCTCTCAAAAGAGAGTCTCTCACTCGAGGGTTGTCACTGCTACCACCCACAAGATCCTCTTCTCTCCCAAGAGTAAGAGGTCTTGAGAAAACTCCCAAAACACAAACAAATCATAATGCAAAAATACCAAATGAATTTCAAAAAAAACATTCAAGAACACAGATTTCTTACACCAACATACTTCCAGACATAAGCAAGAAGAAGACATTATAATGAATAATTGAAACCAACTTTAATCTGCCCAAAGGTATTATGATATTTGAGGAAGAGCTACCCAATCCACGAATCTTTTTCCTTCTACCCTTAGTCAATTTTTCTATTCCATCCTATTATTTTCTTTTCAAAATTTCTCTTGTCTCCAAAAATGGAGAGTGGGTGATTACCCTTCAATTCCCAAAAATCTTGCTTAAGAAGCTCATTCTCTGAGTTCTCACAAGTTTCTAAAAACCAAAAAGGAAAGAAAAGCAGAATGCAAAAAGACCCTCATTCCAAAAGGAAAAATCTTAATTAGATTTAAACTTCTAATTTTCAATTTTCGCTCAACTCAAAAAAGCCAATTTTTAAAGCGTTAAAAAGATCATTAAAAAGTAGAAACTTACCTAAAATTACCCCTAACCCCTAGGTATACCTTATGGGCTTTAGGAAACCCTATTAAACTACCCCTAGGTGTTCATTTAACCCATTTTAAACCCCTCTGAAGTTTATTTTCGGGTCAAACATATGTTGACCACCCCAAATATTATATTCCCAAAGTATTTATGACAACACATTATTTTGTTAAAGAAAAACTATAATTAAACACTTTCCCACCAAGAGACACAAATAAAACATTTAAATTTAAAATCCACGCATGTGTCAAGTGACACAAATAAAACACTTTTACAAATTAAAAACATGAAATTGTCTCTTGTGGTTTTACACATTAAATTTAAATAACACTTAACACTCATGCAGCATATACTGTTACGAATAAAATACAACACAAACGGGGTGTTGTCTCTCCAAATAGACAACCCCTGGCTTACGAACATACATAAGTCTAGGTTTGGTTCTCCGTAATTTCCATGGTCACATGGTAAATTCCCTGCGCATCTCAATTTACACATCAGTACTTTCAAATATCCACATATAATATAATTCAAAGGAATAACAATACACATCATCACTTGCATACAATTTTCATCTGTACAGATTAAATACATTTTTTTTTTCAAGCAAATTCTCATAAGCAATTTCATCCCAATTCACATAAACTTAACCATACATCATAGTTCAATATTCAAAGTAAAGTCCTACAAATTCAATAACGACATCTATCATTGCAATATCATCCTATCTAACAATCATGTAGTGTTCTATCTCATAAAGCATATAAGTAAATCATCAAATCATAGCAATGTTATCCAAATCCTGAAATCATATAAGTTCTAAGTCTCAAAATGCATCAAAATAAAGTATCCATAATAGTCTAAATATAAAATCCACTAAATGTTAGACTGAGTCGAGGTGAGGCCTCACATTTTTCCACACTTTCTTTGTCTTGTGGGTGGTAGCATTTCCTTGTCTTCTACCACTAGGAGGTCTTCTTTACTATCACATGTTCTTGCTTCCAGTGAGGCTTCATTCTCCCATCTTTCAATTTCCTTTTGGATCTACATTGTTCCTTCTTCTTGCAGCACTAGTATTCATCCTTAACTTCATGTCTTCAACAATTGTAGTTAGGTCAACCTTCTTTCTTGGAGCATCTCTAACTATGAAGGTCTGACCCTTGCCATCTCCATTTGAGGAGACAAACAAAATGTTATTGTGGGGGACATTCTTACTACTTGAGAATTCATCGGCACCACTTCCTAATCCTCTAGTGTCCTTGGAATTCTTTTGCTTCTTCAACATTTAATCCAAGGCATCAGTGCTACCATCAAACCAGATTCTCAGCTTGAGCTCATCCTCACATTTCTCAAGGTCATTTTGAAGACTCACCATTTCTCCTACTAGCTACTGATATTCTTTATCTTTTATGTCTACCTCAAATGCGATATCATTACACTGACACTCCTTGGTGCTTTCTTGTTGATTCTTTAACTCTAAGATACACTTATCAGATTCTTCAAGGCATCTGATCAACCAATTTTATTCCACAATTGCAACATTCTTGAATAAGTTGTATTCATTTCTCACTCTACTAAGTTCTTTGAGTGCACTTACAAGTTCTCCTTCAAGATCTACTTTTGCTTCATCTTCTTCTTCTCCTTCACTATCATTGCCAAACACATCTTGCTGGTAGGAGTGATCTACATGATCATTCTCACATGTGTGCCTCTCATCTTCTGATTCTTGAGCCATGAAGAGGTGGGTTTCTTCTTCATCATTATTGTGGCTGCTGACAGATCTGCATTCATCACCTACATAAACATGAGTTACATTTCTCATCTTATCTTCACCAACTAGTTCTATAGTGGTAGGCTCATTTCTATATAGCTTCTTCAATCTATCCCAAAGGCTTTTTGTTGATCTGCATCTGTCCACCGATGAGGAGACATCATTTGATAACCCACAGAGTATAGCCTTAATTGTTATAACATTACACTAATTTATTCTTTATGCATCTAAATCGATGGGAGGACTAACTTACTAGGGCAGCCATTTACAACTAACATCCACACATCAAACCCTAAAGAGGATAGGTATACTTCCATCCTATAACTCCAAATGGGAAAATTTGAACCATTAAATACAGGAGTAGGGATTGACACAAAAAAAACCATTGTGTTCAAATGCCAGAATCTACCCAACCTAGAGAAATATTATCAACCGAGAACCCAAGCTCTGATACCAATTGTTGAACACTAGATGTCACTGAAAGGGGGGCTGAATTACTGATTTCCAAACTTAACCCTTTTCTATCCTATGTGTATACTGCTTAAAACATCTAGCATAAGAAGACAAACTAGTTAGATTAGAGGATGACAAAAATGAAACCACACATAAAAGGGACACCACATAACACCAAATGTATGAGGAAAACCAAAGATGGGAAAAACCTTGGTGAGAAATGATGTTGGAGACAACTGCTCCAATATAGCCTCACAATGAAAGATTTGGTTACAACATTTAGGGCACCAACCCAAGGAGTACCACTCCTATTTTAGGGCACCAACCCAAGGAGTACCAACCCCTAATTTTAGGGCACCAACCCAAGGAGCACCAACCCCTCCATCTAGCTCCAACTTAGTGATTGCAAAATCATATTTTGAATACTAAAGTTATCTTCTTGTTTCAAAAGAACTTTGTAACTCTCATGTATGTCTCTCCACTAGTTATCCTCTCTATAGATCTATGTTGGTTCTCTATTTACGTTTTCTCTGCAACAACCTTATGTCCTATTGTAAACCACTCTCTGTTACATATTACTCACTATTGCACCTTTGCTGGTTCACCCTCTTCTTCTTTTCTATCGGTTCTTTTTTATTCCAGTTCTCCAGCCTCTCTGTCACACTCCTACTGGCCACCACCAATTTGTTGGTCATTCGGTGGGTCAGCACCTCCTGTGGATTCATGACATGGCTTTCTCCTACCTCCCATGGATCCTTAACTTTGGGCACATACCCATTCACTTACAATTTGAGCTTTTGGTGTAATGGAAGTGGTGATTCCAATAAATGGTATCAGAGCACCAAGTCATGGGTTCAAATTCCTGGAGCTACCCCTAGAATCCTCAGTAGTCACTGAGGGGGGGATTGTTGGTCATTTGGTGGGTCAGCACCTCTTGTGGATTTGTGACATGGCTTTCTCTCGCCTCTCGTAGATCCTTAACTCTGGCTGTATGCCTATTCTCTAACAGCTCAAGCTTTTGGCGTAACGGTAGTGGTGATTCCAACATAGTCTAATTCACATAGTCAGATATCTATTATCTAATACCTACCGATTCTCAGCTTTCCTTCTCTGCAATCTTTTATGACTCTTCTCTGGCCATTCAGTCAACACCAGTATACTCCTCTCTTAGACTCAATGACAGGCTACTAGCTACCTCACTCTCATCGATTAAACTCTTCAACCCGATTCTTACTCACACACTTAGTCTCTTCTCTGATTGTCATTGAGAACTTGACTAATTTTCTCTCACATGCAACAACACCAACAACATCTTTGGCTTGCACTCTGATGGCTAGATTTTCCCACCTAAATATGAGTTTAAACATTGGCATGCTAGGGTTTATGCCATGCACTGAATCTGCATCTAATTTGATCTTCGATCATCATGACACATCATATCCAATCTGATATCATGTCCTTGATCGATGTTCAACACCCAATCAATGAGCATTTCCCATCTATTTACTTGCAAACCACATCTTCTCTCTTTTGTCATCTGAAGCATGATTTCGGCCTTTTTTCTAATCAATAATGTGTGTGATGTGGTTTCCTTCATCCTCTTTGACTTGCAAGATCAATATATACTAGATCTCTACTATTTCCTTCATCTTGACCTGCAATCCTTTGCCTTCATTCCTCGAGATTTGGAGTCACCATAAATGTTGGCCAGTCGCTAACAACATCACTAACTCACCATACTAACCTATGCATGTCACTTCACCTCCACATGGCCCCTTTATTGGCATCCACCTTTGATAGTTCGGTTATGTTGGTTTGGATAGGATCATTGACCAACCGCACAATCGGGTTCATCTACTAGTTCACAAACCCTGTCGGTTATACCCAAACCAGTCTGCATTCAACCTTGCACTTTGCTTCTCTTCCAGTGGAGCACTTGAATTAGTCAGCACACATACCAACCTACCTTATGCACATCTTCATTAGATGGGATCCTTCTGCATCTTTACTTTGTCACCATTACCGGTGGACATACTTACCGATAAACAACTTGATGATACCATGTCATCAGCCTTCACCAATCTCCATTTGTTTGCTTCTGCTCAAACTTTCCTTATTCATCTATAGACCGGTTCTCCTATCAATTGGTTTGTCAAAGTGAAAAACATATCCTTCAATCTCTATATTGGTAACTCATCATTGTCTACCTGGTTGATCTGATACATATCTCTGATCTCATACACCTAAGGCAACTTAGTGTTTCATCGATTCATTTGGTGGGAGCCTTAAATGACCTGCCTTTAACTCTTTTATATTATCTCTGAGAACTATGATGCATTCTATGCATAATAGGATACAAGCTCCACATACCGGTGGGAATGGAACCTAGTCATTTGCATCCCATATTGCACCAATGTGGCTTCCCTATTTGAGAAGTATATCTTCAAGAAGACACATGTGAATCAGTTGGGAACATTCACTGTCAGTCATCTCTTCATATGGTTATTGTGTCTTTATCTAGGGGATTCCTTTTGTTTCACATCCACATAGCATATCGGTGGCTTGCCCATACTTCACCTCCGGTGTTGTTGTGATTTTGGTAATATTACTGTCATGCCCAAACTTTTGGGCAAAAAACACAACAACAAATTTTTATTTTGAACACTTAATTACATGCAACATATGCTTAATTAGATGTGACAACTTAACAAGTTGTTCCAAACAAAATCTTAATTGATATTAAAATGGTTTTCTAAAGTGAGTGATGGATTAAAATTTAACTAGAAGTCTTAGGTTTCGATTAAACTCCTAGGTGATAGAATTATATTTTTCACTTACGTAACAACTAGGATAATCTAGTGTTATCAAACCAAAATAAATAAATTTTATAAGGACAATAATAAATTTGCTCAAATTTCCCTTCAATTTTATTTACATTTTATAATATTTAAATAGCCCAATTTTTCCTAAATTGACATTAATACAATTTCTTGAATTAATATCAATTATTTATCTAATATCAAGTTTCCCCAATCATTGATGTTATAATATCTTCATTTATAACTTAATTAATTCTTAAATCCATTAATTCAATATTAACATGATTTCAATGTATTAATATTAATTAATTGAGCAAATAAAAATTAAAGTGTCAAACATTATTATAATAATTAAATTATTTAATACTTGGGTTAAATAAGTTTGCAAGATCAGGTCCATTAACTTAATTTAGAAAAGTATATTATTCCACTACAATACCCTCTCAATAAATCAATAATAACCATTCCATAACCGTCATTAAATTATTCCAACCATTATATACCATTAGAAATTCCAAAATGTATTTATATAACTTAAATAAGCCTAGAATCCATTAAATCAATATTATTTCAAGCTCAGTGTATTAACATTAATTAATAGAGCTAATGAAAATAAAGCTTTTGAATTAGACTAATTAAGTTAACCAAATCGAAATAATATTTGCCTAATAAATTCATTCCACAATTAAGTCGAATTTAATTCCCCTTAGATATTAAATATCAACTATTTAATATTCGGCCAAAACTGACCTTATAGGTTAAAATTTAACAATTTACCTTTAATAGATTCCAATATTAAAATTTACAAATGAAATTTAACTTAAACATTAATATATATATAAGATCATTGGCATATAAATGTGTATATATATATACACACATAAATACATTTACCTATAATATAGGTTTCATTTTTAAAATATTAACCCAATAACAATTGTAGAAATAATTTTCTATCAATAGCTCAAATAAGAAATCGGGGTTACCTATTTCAAATTTGAAAAGGTTCCCCTCCCCCCTTTATTATTTTATTCTATTTAGCCCTGACCTGAAATAGGGTTAGGGTTTTACTAGGAATCACATAATACATATCTTATTTTCTTTTCATTTTAATTCTACCCTAACCCGAATTTGGGTTAGGGTTTCATTAACACATTTTATTTTGTGTGTGGGTGTAGGTGAAAGATGATAGGGAAGGCCGAAGGCGGCCATGGCTGAAGGAGGTGGTGTTATGGAGGAAGGCTGAGGAATGAGTATGGTGGAGTGGCAATGCCACTATGTGTGTCACCCGCACTGCATGTGCCTCGGCCCACAAAGTGGGGTCATGGTCACACTGTGTGTGCCTCAGCCCACACAGTGGTGTCATGGCCACACTATGTGTGCCTCAACCCACACAATGGGGTTGCGGCTGCACTGTGTGTGCCTCAACCCACATAGTGAGGTCGTAGCCTACACTATGTGTGTCGACACGCACCTCGCTCCCTGTGTGGTAATCAAGCAAAGAAAAATAATTAAAGTTTATTTTTATTTTTAATTTTTTTATATATCTTATTTTTTTGGCAATTCTTAAAATGATTTTATCGATATACATGATAATATATATATATATATATATATATATATATATATATATATATATATATATATATATATATATATATATATATATATATATATATATATATATATATATATATATATATATATATATATATATATATATATATATATAATCAGAATGCTAAGGTAACAAACATTTCTTTTTATTTCTAGTTTATACATTTTTCTTTTCTTTTGAATATGCATATTTTAACATAAATGTAGCATATAGATATACTTATTTTCTTTAGAAGATACAATAGTTTAGATGTAAATTTAAAACATTGGGCATAAACTTTACATAATATATTTTTATATATATTTGAGTATATATTTATATATATTTATTTCTATGATTAAATCTGCATTTCCATAGCTAAGAATAGGATATTTTTAAAATAAACAGAATAGAATAACCTTGTTTTCTATAAAAACACATAGTTAACTTTTCATTTAAAATAACCAGATCTAGATTTGTTTACTTTTTGCTATACAAGTATTTTCAGATTAAAAAGATAATCATAAGTATTTTATTTACTGTTGCAACTATCTTTTCTAAAATCCATTTAAACAATAAATAACAAGATGTAAAGGAGATTAATATTAACTCTAAAATGTATATTTATTTACTAATAACTGCACTACAACATTTAAATTTATTTTATTTCTTTCTGCATAACTACACTACTAACTTTTAACTATTTTCATTTCCTTTCCATTAGCTAAATAAGACAGAAATAAACTTCATTTCTAATATGTTTCAAGAAGTAAATAACAATAAAGAATAACTCAAATTTTATTCTTTTTTTTGCAAAAATTTACTCAAATAAAATACATCTTTATTACATGGTAAAACAACCCAATAGTTACATTTAAAACACAATAGTTTCTTTTACTAAACATAGGAAATAACTAAATCAAGCCTCACATTTCTAGCAAATAAGGGCTTATCAGATAAATTCTTTTTCTTTTCTGCAACTAAATACAATAAGAAATAGGATCTTTTCAAGCTTCCTTTCTAATCTCTTGCCAAGCAAACCTGCAAATAAAAGTTGTGGGTTGTGACCATGGAGGCTCACCTCCCAACCTAGGCTTACAAGAAGCCACCCCCAAGTTAGGAGAACCAAGGCTTGACGAGATACACACATTCAAAACACATACACGCAAGAAAACTCACAAAAACATTAACACTCCCAACCCAAGGATAAACAATGTCACTTATGTTACTTTTCAAGTGGGGTGAAGGTGGACCATATACCTAGAGGAGAATTCTGCAAGTAGGAGAAAATAATGCCATTGTAGGGCTTAAAAATAAACACATCCACAAGTTCCAAACTTGTCCTTACAATTCCTTATGTCCCCCAAGGCATACAAGCCAACAAACTCCCCTTATGACCCCCATTGCATAAACAAAATACTATGCAACAAGGATCCCATTGTTGGCATATGGACACTCCAATGAGACATTGTATGTGATTGAGGGTTTTGTCATTGATGGAAACCTTGCAATCCTATGGCACCGACAAGACATCATACCAGCAAAGCATTAGACAGGCAACCTTGCAATCCTATGGCACCGGCAAGACATCATACCAGCAAAGCATTATACAGGCAAGATAGTACACTGACATCAACAGATCCCTCTACATCGGCACCAGTACAAAAGAAAAATGTATACCGACATAAAGGCCAACATGATTTTTGTTATGTAATATTTTGTTTATTATTGTAAGCCAACTTGGGAAATTGTAAAATGACTCTTGTATATAAAGGAGATCATTGTAGACATTTGAAGAAGTAATGCAAGAAGCATAAAAGAAAATTATTAGGCAAACCTAATGTGCGAATTATAGGTCAAGGGTATATGTAAAGAATAAAGTAGGAACCGGTACTAAATCTGGCATTGCAGATGCTATTGTAAAGTAGTACAAGTCATTGGATTAGTATAATCCTTATTGTAAGTCAGTGTGACTTCCCATTGAGCAGTGAGCTCTAGGCAGTTGGCCTTCCTACATGTGCAGGCCCCTATTGTAAGTAATATTCTCTTATTGGCCAGTGAGTGAATATTGTGGGTCACAAATCCCACCGAGGTTTTTCCCACACCGGGTTTCCTCATTAAACGTCTTGTGTTATGGTTTACTTTTCATGTGGATATTTTTTATTCTGTTTATTGCATTATTTCTTGCATATCGGTACACTGTTATTTTATGTTCTGCATGTTTTAACTTAAGAAATTTTTACTACTAGTTAGATACTGATTCACCCCCCCCCCTCTTAGTATCTGTGGGACCCCTAACAATTGGTATCAGAGCCTGGTCCTCTATTTTCGGAAGCCTAACAACTTGAGGAAGATCTTGACCCCGGTAAAGATGAAAAATCTGATGAAGCAACTTGAAGGAGCTCTTACAAACTATGATGCAGAGAAATTGAAAAATATCAAATTAGAAGATGATTTAAGAGAAGCTCAGGATATCATTCAGGCACTTCAAGAAAATTTTACTATTGCAAGAAATAAGAGAAGAGAACTCTGTGAAAAACTGTAAAATGAGAATGATGAAAAGGAATCACTTAATGATATGATAAGAAAGTTGAAACAAGAGATCATGACAACAAAAAATGAAATGCAGGATATGACTATGAGATTTTGCAAAGAGATTGAGGACAGGAAGAAGAATGAAGAAGAATTAACCAAAAGACTAAGTGATGCAGCAAATGAGAACACAAGACTTAGCTATGAAAATGACATGTTGAAGACAGATCTGATGCACACTCAAAATGACTCAAATGAACTAATGAGACAAAAAGAAATCTTGGAAAGAGAACTGGAAACTGCAAATCAACACAAAGAAAAATTCAAGAAAAGCTCAGAGGAACTTGGTACCTTGCTGAAGAATAAAAAACCTAAAGGTGACACTTTTGGAATTGGCTTTGAAGTTGGTGAAAGCTCCAGTACTGCAAATACTTGGGATCACAACAAACCGGTAAGACAACCTAATGCTTATAAATTCAATGGAAAATGCTTTAACTATAATAAGTATGGTTATAGAGAAAATGAATCTAGATCTAGGAATTATCAGAATATCCATACACCCACTGGTCAATGTTCAAAATGCAACAAGATTGGTCATAACTCTGAAAACTGTAGAATGAATGTGAGATGTTATGTTTGTGGAAGATTTGGACATTTATCAAATCAATGCAGAACACAAACCGGCATAGGTTATGGGAAAGATATTCAGAAGAATAATGTAACTTGTTATGCATGTAACAAGATTGGGCATATTGCTAAATTTTGTAGAATTAAAGGAACACCAGTAGACAACAAAGGTGCTAGCTTGAAAGGTAAGGAAAAAGTTGAAGAGGTTAAGCAAGAATTCTCAAAGCAATGGATTAGAAAAGCTGATATAAATATTGGGAATACTTCTCCACCGGTAGAACCCACCAATGCTTCATCGGTAGGATAGAATGATGCTTCATCGGCAGGACAAAGTATTGCTCCATCGGTAGGAAGTTCTTCATCTAATTGAAGAAAATTTCCTTGAGGGTTTGGCAATCAAATGACACAAGTGCTAATTAATCCCTCGGTTAGAGATAAGAAGTTGAAAATTACTTATTATCGACAGACAATGTTAAGTGAATACTTAACTGGCATGCAATAAATGTGGTAGATGGCAAAAAGACATTATAAAAAATAAGGTTTTGGCTCCATTTCATTTCACCATGATTTCAAATTTTTAGAGAGCGCGAAGATTCTGAGCTAAGGCATTTTGAGCAAGAAGCAAGCACACTCCAAGCAATCATCCATCCAAGGCAGAAAAAGGTATTTAATCATTGCATCCACCTCTGCAATTGAATACATAGAAAACCCTACTATTGTTGAAGTAATTAAAATACCTAGGCCTATATTTCAGTTAGTCCCCGAGATAGCAAAAAAGGATGATACCTTAGGTGCTTTTTCTCAAATCCCTAAAGGTGTTGTATATGCTAAAGACCCTAGAATGTACATCCACTGCAACATTGAAGAGTTAGGAGATGAGGAAATCAAAACCATGTATAAAACAGTAATATGTGATGATAACGGTAATGTTAAAGTTGAACACAAGGTTATTGAAACCCTAGGATTCACAGAAATCCTTAGCATTCCTGAATTTCCAAAGGATGTGATTAGGATAGTTTTAAGCAGAGTTCATGGAGAATTTTTCTAGCTACATGCAATCCATAAGATCACCAAGGAAGCTGTGAAAGCTATCACAAGGTTACCGACCACTAGTAAGAGACCAAATAAAACCAAGGTTGTTCCAAATGACCTAGTTACAAAACTAACAGGAGCAACATTCGATAAGAGATCTCTAAGGGTTAATAATGTAAAAGATATCAATGTGAGATTCATCAGTATGATATTAGGATACAAGGCCACTCATGCTAATAGAATTAACTCAGTTTTAAGTTTATGCATTAAGAGTGCTTATGATATGGTAACAGACAATGCAAAAATTGACATCTATGAATGGTTAAAGGATGAACTGATTGACAACCTTGGAAAAATAAAAAAGGACAAGAAAGGAACTTTTAGATTTGGAAATCTGTTAGTATGCCTAATGCTACACATAACAAAATAGGTTCCCGATATAGGTTATACAGAACTTGGATATGACATACTGGTAGGAAAGTAAGTGACAGAACTGTTCAATAACATGGGTGAGAACAAGGAGAACAATATTCATGACTTTTTCCAAGCATTGAAGACCAAAATGAAGCAAAGAATAAGGTTATCCCAGAAAATAGTAGACAAATACAAAGATGATATATGCTTTGTTATTAAGAAAGATGAAATCTGGATGGAAGCAGTCATCCCAAGGACAATTTGGGTAACCGAGATGGGCTATGAGACAGATGATCACATAGTTGAAACTTATGCTAAAGCACTTCTGGAAGCCCCCAATGAACCTAAGGAAGAAGTATTTGGTAGTGCTGAGACCATAGAAAGCTAAATACAATCAAAGAAAAGAGTAAAGAAGGTTGAGGCATTTGTAAGGAAAGGATCCAGACAAGCAAAGACCATTAAGGAAGATGTACTAAAGAAAAATGGCACAACAAAAGATGAGATGGCAGCTCCACAACCTAAAACTCATCTATCACCGGTAGGTACTTCTTCAGAAGGCGACATGATAGCAACTTTTAAAAGAGTTGTTAGAAAAAGAGATCCCTCACTAGCAACCACTCCTTCACCTAGAAAGACAAGGCAAAAGCAACAAGCAGTGAGATCTTTGGTTAGAAAGGCCACACCCAAGAAAAAGCTGACACCAAAGAAAAAGAAAAGAACAAACAGTGACTTGGCACCTCTTGATATATTGTTAAATGAAATCACAGAAGAAGGAAAACTGAAAAACATAGAGAAAATTTATGACATGTATAAGAAATTTTTTATGGAAGTAGCAAATGAAATTCCTGATGATTTGTTCAAAAGGTTAGAAACTAGAAGGCAAGCAGTGATTGAATTAGATAAGAAAATAAAAATAGAGAAACTACTTGTTGTATATCCAGTAAACTCTCCCAAGGAAATTGATGATTTGATTACTCAGGCAAACTGGTCAGTATTCTCTACTACACACCGGCATATTTCATTAATGGCAGGAAGAGTCAATGAAGTCATAGAGGAAATAGAAGATGGTTGGGACATATTCCTAGTTGACAAAGAAAAACAAGAAGAGTATAGGAACCCTAAACCTATATAGGTATATCAAAAGGATAGAGACAAGGGGAAAGGCAAAGTGGGTGCACCATCAAGCATAAAAGTTAAAGGCAACCCACCCCCACCGGTGAAAATTACAACTACTAAAAATCAACCGGTAACAGAAAGCATGGATGTAAAGGATAAAAATCCTAATTCTGAAGTTCTATATACTGTAAATGTTGATACCCAAAAGATCAACATAATAGTTGATAAAGATACAACTAACAAGTCAGATATGGCTAATGAGCCTCCGGTAGCAGGGGAAATAGAGAAACCGACAGAGGATATACAGAAAAAGGTAGAGACTGAGGCATAGACAAAGACAACACAACATACAGAGAAACCAACAGAGCTAAAGGCTCTGAAATAGGTTCATAAGGAAACAGTGCCACCGGTAAGTAGTGAAGTAGGAAAACCAGTGCTAAAAGAAATACAGACACAAACTGACCTGCCAGAGGTCAATACAAGCATGGTTACTTCCACCGGTACTCAGATTATTAGATCATCATCAGTATTCAAGTCAACAAATGTGACTGAGGTATTACTTGACTCCATCAAGAAAATAACTGACTGTAGTTCACAGGCCTACAAAGCAATTGATGATTCCATACCAATTTTGAAGGTAATAGCTCCAAACTGTAACATAGATAATAAAGATTCTTTAGGACAATTGGACACATTGTGTAAATATATTTCTGAAAACATTGAGAAAATAAAGGAAGAATTAGTAAAGGATAAGGTAGAAAAAGAAAACAAAAATTCTTTGATGAGGAAATAAAGAAGTGTAACAAAAATTTTGACACACTTCTACCAGAACTATGTAGTTTGTTGAAAGAATACAAAAATTTGTATAAAGATACATGTAAAACAAACTTTTTGACTGTAGATATTGACAAGAAAATAAGCAAGGCACAGGATGAGATAAATAAGCTTGCAGACAATTTTGTCAACTCATCGGATTCATTATCAGCTTTTGAAGAGAAGATAGAAAATTTTGAGGAAGAATTGCTCAAACTAGAAAGAGAAAAAGAAAGAATAATAAACAAGGCAAAACATCTGAGATCTAAACTAAGTCCAAGATTGGACTATTTAGCATCTCTGTAGAAGGAAATTTCAGAGGCACTAACACAGGGAAGCAAAACACCGGCAGAGCATTTGCAGCATCTCACTGGTATAGTAAAGAGGACTAAAACAACAATAAAAGATAGTAAAAATTTTATGGATAATATAAACTTAATTTTGGGAGATCTTTTTTAGATAATAACTACCCAGCTACAAGATTGAGGATATGGATAGATGAACCTACAAACTCTACTAACATCTTGACAACCTTTGTCATTGATGCCAAAGGGGGAGTAGTGGGATGAGAAAGTTCAAAACACAGGAATCATATGCTTAGGGGGAGCTCTCATATTTTTGATAAACATTTTTGGTAACAATTTTTTTTTTTTGGACTACACATTTTGGATACTTTTTGAATTTTCTCATGAGTGTTGCCATCAATGCCAAAGGGGGAGATTGTTGGCATATGGAAACTCCAATGAGACATTGTATGTGATTGAAGGTTTTGTCATTGATGGCAACCTTGCAATCCTATGGCACTGGCAAGACATCATACTGGCAAAGCATTACACAAGCAACCTTGCAATCCTATGGCATCAGCAAGACATCATACTGACAAAGCATTACATAGGCAAGATAGTACACCGGCATCAACAAATCACTCTACACCGGCACCGGCACAGAAGAAAACATGTATACTGGCATAGAGGCCGACAGGATTTTTGTTATGTAATATTTTGTTTATTATTGTAAGCTGACTTGGCAAATTGTAAAATGACTCTTGTATATAATGGAGATCATTGTAGACATTTGAAGAAGTAATGCAAGAAGCATAAAACAAAATTATTAGGCAAACCTAATGTGCGAATTATAGGTCAAGGGTATATGTAAAGAATAGAGCAGGAACCGGTATTGAATCTGGCATTGGAGATACTATTGTAAAGCAGTAAAAGTCATTGGATTAGTATAATCCTTATTGTAAGTCAATGTGATTTCCCATTAAGCAATGAGTTCTACGCAGTTGGCCTTCCTGCATGTGTAGGCCCCTATTGTAAGTAATATTCTCTTATTGGCTAGTGAGTGAATATTGTGGGTCACAAATCCCACTGAGGTTTTTCCCACACCGAGTTTCCTTGTTAAACATCTTGTGTTATGGTGTACTTTTCATGTGGATATTTTTTATTCTGTTTATTGCATTATTTCTTGCATACCGGTACACTGTTATTTTATGTTCTGCATGTTTTAACTTAAGAAATTCTTACTACCAGTTAGATACTGATTCACCTCCCCCTCTCAGTATCTATGGGACCCCTAACACCCATAACCCCTTGTAAATAACTCTCTTCCAAATAGAGCCTCTACACTCATAGGTTGTCAAACAAACCTTCACCCCAAGACCACTCTACCCTCCCAAGGGTGAGTTTGGCCTTGAAAACTCCCAAAACAAAACTCAAAAGAATCGCAATAACAAAAGAAAAGAATCACATAGGGAAGAACTTAACATTCTTCCTAACACATTAATATATCAACAATGAAAATAACTAGAACAAGCAACCTTTTCAAAAATACAACATACATGAGCAAAAAAAAACTACCAACCTTAAATCTGCCAAAAGGATGATGAATCTTGTAGAAGAGCTACCCAAATCCACTATCTTTTTCCCTTCAAGACTTAGTCAGAAACCCTTCCAAAAACTTACCAGAACTACTCAAGAATCTAAGTCTCCCAAAATGGGGAGTGGGTGATCAAACTTCTCCCTCCCAAACTATTCCCTAAGAAGACACTCCTCATTCTTTCCAACCCACTTGGGTAGAGTGAAGGATGTTCATTGGTTGGTCTTCCCAAAACCTTACAAAATCTCTAGCCAAGGCACCTCAAAAAGGTAAAAATAATGGGGAAGAGAAATGTCACTCATGAGGAGAGTTGTCTAACCTAGGAAGGCTCCTCTAAAGTTAAAATTCGGCTAACTTGAGAAACTCAATTTTTTGGATGGCTAAATAGGCCCTAGGGAGTAGACACATGGCTAAATTTGGCCTTCATCCATAGGTACATCATATGGCCCACTAAAAATGCCCCTAACTTGATCCTAGGAGTTAGTTTAACCCTCTAGAAACTCACCCAAAGTTTACCTATGGGTCAACCCTGAGATGACCTTTCTAATGGCTCCCTATCCAAGACTTTCTTGGGACCATACTAGGATAATTGAAAAATGCAATGGTAAAACAAATTTCCTTCCAAGAGACATGTCATTGCCAACTCACTTTATAACACATGTGTCAAGTGACACCACAAAAGAATTACACAACACTAAAATACACATGGAAAATGTCCCTTTTTTGGAATTTATAAATTAAACAATTTCCAAATTAAACACACATCCAAGCATAACATTTACAAATTAAAACACATTTACAAATGAGGTGTTGTCTCTCCAAATAGATAACCATTGGCTTCACAAACACACATAGGTCTAGGCTTGATTCTCCAAATAGTTTCCATGGTCACATGGATTAGCTTTCTTGTACATCTCACTTTCCACATTAGTAACCCCAAATAATCACATTTAATACCAGCATATGAAAAGAATACAATTTAGACACTTTGCATACAATTTCAATCATAACGATCAATTTATCATTTATCCAATAAAATCCACATAAAGCAATTTACTCAAAAGGCATCATCATAATCCTCATGAAACTCAATCATTAATACAACATGCATCCAGTTTTTCTAATATCATAATGAAGTACTGCAAATTTTGAGATAGCTAACATACATCATATCAAGATTATCAAATCAATGGATCATATAGGATCTAAATCCATAACACATCAAAATGTGCACCACAAGATAAAATGATTCCATAACCTAGTTCAATTATTTTTCCCACTAATCTATCCATCTAACATAGTGCATCCTATTGAATTATAACATTTGTTAATACGGTCAACCATGGTCAACTAAGTTAACCAGAGCTTGATCGGGGAGGGGTTCTACATCCTCCCCCCTAGAATTCGACTTGTTCCTGGAAGTCACATTACTAGGATACAAAATATAACATTCCCCATAGTTTCACTAAATTACTCTAAATCTTACCTTCCCTACTAGAAGGATGCATTACTAAAATTATCCTACTTTCGTAATAGCTTATTTCCTCCATAAGGTACTTATCTAGCATTTTATTACATTTCCCCTCAACCACAAGTAGGTGTTTACAAATTATATCTTACACATTCCTTACTTACTTCACATTAATGCACCATCCAGTTAGGCCCAATATGGAAAGCTAATGTACTGAGAGGGGAGGGGTGAATTAGTACTTCAAATAGTTTCTTCAACATTAACTCTACTGTTAAGCATAAACTAAATATTGCTAAAACATAATATAATGCTAAAACATATAAATAACATTCATACATGATTCACTCCATAACACATATATTTTGGTTACGCAAAAACTCTTGGTTAGAGAGAAAAACTACAGTGGGGATGACACCCACAACTTCACTACTGCAATAATAAAGGTTGCTCGGTTAGAGCTACATGTTTAGCTATTTCTAATAGCTTACCCTGTTAGGAGTATCAAGATCTTTAGATCTACCTTGCTAAAGGATTTTACAACACTTATTCTAAATGCTTCACCTGGTTAAAGGCTTTATAATTTATAGACTTTGTTAAAGTCTTCTACCATGTTAAAGGTTTCTCTTACAAATAAAAATATTACAATCAAAATCTTACAAAATATCTGCAACTTCACATCTCAAATGTTATAGCAGATTCTATGTGCTCAAAATGAAATTACCTTGCTTATAGCATACCTTGGTAAATCATAAATTAACTTGGTAAACCAATCTATTTACTCTGTTCCTTGACTGTTCTCTAAAATCCTTCTCAGCGACCTCTGAATATCTCTATCAATCATAACAGTCATAACTCTCAGTGCTTTCCCATGATTTTTCTTTTCACATATGTCTTGTTTCACACACATATTTGATCCTCAATTCATGTTGTATAATTAGATCTCCTATAACGGTGATCTTGTTCATGCTTCGATCTTACAAACATGATTCATTATATGAATAACCATACAAATTATTTCATTGGATAGATGTTCTAAAAATCATACAAAATCTTAACGTGCAATTTCCTATGTGATAACAGTTCCCTGTTCCTCGATCTTGTAACACGTTTCCACATATGTGTCCAGGTTCAATGAATCTGGTAACATGTTCCACTCGGTTCATATTACTCGATATACCATCTTTGCTGCTCGGTAGTCATAGATCATTAACCAACTGCTCTGTGCTTACTAGCTGAATATTTTTGTAGTAATAACCGACTAGAGTATATAGAATGACTTTGGACGTAAAACTAATGACAACTTAGTAAATAGTAACAATCTACCCTTTTGACATTGGTTTTGAAATGTTTGACAAAACATCTTTCAAAGTCATAACTCAAAAAATCTATATACTTACAAAATTTGACTAAATTGATAGTATATACAATTGTCAATAAATAGTATACTCAGATATACTCCCCTTATCAATATACTGTACATAACTCTGATTATGCATGCACTGTGATCAATATTTTGTATTCACTACTCGGTTTACTGCTCCCCCTACCAAAATTATCTATATACTCGAATATGCTTATCTGCTCAGTATACTCCTCTTGTATACACTATACTCCCCCTTTTTGACAAACATCTAAACTAGTTACCATTCGGTGGAGGCAACTGGTAAAAAATGGATTTATACTTTGTTCGTGCATCGGTGAGAGTGGTAGAGAGTGCATCCTTGACACTATCCATGAGTGAATTCTGAGCTATAATATCAGCTAGCAGTGAAATCAGACCATCTAAAGTGCTTCCCTCTAGCTAAGTGGATAAGGAGGTAGCCTTCCTGATTTGTTCTTGGACAGAGGACAAGTGTGGAATGAATAAGGTTTGAAGAGTCATAATGTCCATCCTTATTTGGTGATGTTCATTCCTAAGTTCCAATTGTTGAGCCATGAGCATTTGTAACTTGGTATAGAAATCCTAAATAGAATTTGGCTCAGTGGTCAATTTATTGGAGAGATCAGTGATCTCTTTCTCAATCACTTTTGTTTTATTCTTGATATCTTTAATGAATAAAGAAAATGTATAGAGTTTCTGAAATAAATAAAGAATGTGCTTGAGTTGAGGGGACAACTCAGCAATAAATTTGATAAGTTTTACTTTACCGATAGCATTGTCTTTCTGTACCTCTTCAATCATTTTTGTAGTGAGCTCTTTCTCCTTCAATTTGCTCAGGTATTTAGATGCGTCTACTCTAGATGCTTCTATTTTAGTGATGAGTTCATCTAGTTGAATATGGATGGCTACATTTGTTGTCACTGTAGCTTCAATTAGCATTTTTGTTAATAGTGCTTTGAACTTCTAAAGTACTATGTTTTTCTTTAGTATAGCCATTTGATTTTCTTGTTCTGCTTTGGCTTTGCATAGTTCACCAAATTCAATAAGTGCTTGCCCTTTTAATTTGGATATGTCTACATTTGGCAACACAATTGGTTTTGACAAATCTAACTTGAAACTATGCTTTTTCATTTTCTTTTCTTTAGATGATGAGGCTTTCATCGGTTGAACTAATACAATGGCTTGGGAGGCTTGTTTACCCTCGGTAGGTTTCTCGGTAGAGGCAATACTTTTGTTAATTTCTTTAGCCTCAGATGTAGCCTTCAGTGAATCCTTGCTTAGGGTCTTAGTTGTAACATTGTCAGTACTTGAAGGGGCTTGAGAAGTCTATTCCCTAGTGGCCTAAGAAGTAGCTTTTCCTTCTGTAGACTGGTGACCCTCTTTTCCTTGTTTAGTATCCTGAGGTGTCTTAGTGGAAACATGTTGACTTACCGGAGGATAGGACTTGACTTGTTCCAAAACTGACTCACTTGATACCAGTTTGGCATAAGCATTCCCTTCCATCATTTCTTGTTCCTTTACCTTGGTATCCATGACATCCTCATCAGGTTGTATAGTTTTAGCAGGATCTTGCTTGGTGATATCCACTATTTCAACTTCACCTTGCTTATCAGTACTCTTGATTCGAAATATTTCTTGCCATTTTTCTTTTGTCTTGTTCTCTACTTCAAGATAAAGGCCATTCATCAGTTTCAAGGCTATTTGCTTGACCAGGAAGTTTGTATGCTAGTTTTTCTGATGTTCACTTATCTCATCTACCGACATGTCAGGAAAGAGATGTACCAAACTTCTTTCTCTCATCTTCTTTTCCGAGTCCATAGCATATTTCCACCTGTTATCAATGTGTAAGTACAATGCTTTTAGAAGAGAATTGGTTACTTCCAATGGGACTAATCGGAATTTAAGAAGTGTGCAAATTACAGCTTCTTCAATTTGTCTCTTTTCTGCATCAGATCTGGAGTCATATTTTACATATCTGAATGCTCCAAATCCACCATATTGTTTTAGATTTGCACAAAAATTATCAACACTATGTACATGTTCCTTTTTGCTTTTGACAATCTAAAATTTATTTTTGTCTTCAGATTCGGTGTTAGTAGACTCTTTATTCAAAATGAGTCTCCGAGTAGATTTCTTATAAGTTTTTGTTACCTTTGGAAGTGCAACATTTTTCTATTTCTTGCTCGGTGACACTGTAGATGATCTAGTGTTTGGGTGCTTCACTGGAGGATTCGGTGATACCTGTGATGTATCCTGTTTCTTCCTTTTCAAAATTTTCCCTTTTAGTAACTCAGTGCTCAATGTAATAGCTTCTTGTTGGGCTTCAAATTCCTCCTCGATGATGACTTGAATACTCTTGATAGGAGTGGAGGAAGAACCTTCTCCAAATTTCTCCGTTAATGCTTTAATCATTTTTGTTGCTTTCCTTGTATCCTTTGGTACTACAATGCTCATTTTGATTTTTTCTTTAACTTCTTCATATGTACCATATCTAATTCGGTAGAATGCCTTGGTAGTGCAAGAAAAGTATCTATCTACTGCTATGTAATGTCAAAATCAATCTCATAACCCATAGGCAACAAATATTGAGTTCTCAGTTCTATCGCATTGACATAGCAGTAGTCAGTGTCCACTTCAAAACATATACTATCCTTATATTTTTCCACTAACTGGGGTGGTATCATGTGCCTGTTATGCATCTTTTCCTGAAACTTGCTAAAATAATCATCCATAATCTCATTGAAGTTATCACCTAGCTATTTGATGAAGTCATTGATTTGTGGGTGATTGGTCAGTGTAGCTCCCAAACTACATTACCAACTGATGGAAAGAATTTCTCAAAATAGAAAAACATGAATACCAAAAGTGATCCAAAGTTTAGTGTGTTTGCCGAGTTGTTCTTCTTCAGCTTCCTAATGGTGTTGATATTTTCAAATAGATTTTTCAACAACACTTCGCATAGATCAATCTTCATATCTTTCTTCACAATTTTATAGGCTAAATCAACAGTAGCACAGGGTACACTTTTCTCCCTTGCCAATTGAAAGAAACAATAACCTATGACTCTAATTGCAAACTTCAGCTCTTCATCTATGACATTGTTCAGTTTTAGACCTTTGCAATCAGATTCAACTTCGATTAAAGTGATCAATTCCTTCTGTGAAATCATTTTCTAAGCACGAGCATGGTCAAAAATAGGGTAACCAGTGATCAAGTGGATGATTTCCTTGGTGATCTTGAATGGTTGCTCCTCTAACCAGATAAAGTCATCATGAACTCTGCTCAAAACAAATTTAACCCATTGGACTTTGAAGACTCATGGGTAGGTTAGGGCTTCGGTCAATCCCTTGATTTTAATATGTTCAAACTTGCTATTCAGTTTGTCATGGGTACACAATTCATCATACGTGTCCTTGATCTCTGTGTGACCTAATTCCTCAACATGACACTTATCAAAGAATCTGACATCCTCAACTAATAAAACCCTATCTAGAATGAGTGAAAATGCAATTTTATCATCCAGTTTAGATGCTACTTTGGGAGGTAGTGAGTATTTCAGTGAGGGCTTCTCAATATTCTCAACAACAATGGGTTTTTGAATCTTAGGAGCCATTTCAAACTTTGGATAATTTCTAACAAAAGAGCCGTAGGGTTTGAAAACTTTTAACTAGTACACCCTTTCCACTTAGTAAATACAAAATAGATATTCACAATTGATATGATCAGTTAACTTTCTTGACAATGTGTTGTGATTGATATAAATACATTGAATTTCACTTCGGAAGAGATTTGAACACCTTTGAATCACTTCGCTCTACTTTCTAAAAACTTGGCAAGTGTAAAATGACCGCGCAAAAGCTTTAAGTACACATTTTACCTTATCGAGCTATATGCAGTTAGGTCAAAAAACATTAAATGCACTTGGTTCCAATAAACTGATTTACCTTCCCTTTTATGCTTTTACTGAGTAGCCAGACTTCCTACATTTATCGACTTTACAGGCTTCCTGCATTTACTGACTTGACTAGTGCTTCAAAAGACTTGATAAAATTTCAAACTTGCTAATGCATCTTAGCTAGGCAGATTTTGAATTAAGTACATGATAAAATAGGAATTGTTAAGATTTAACCTTGAGAGAATGCAGTCCCTTCATACCTTTACCAATTAATTTGGAATAGATGCACCTAACTCGGTAGGTAAGGTTCTTTCTTCATTTGACACAATTTCCTTCTTTTTCCAAATCATCTAGAATTTTCTTTTTATTTCTTCAATATCTCCTATAGGTTGATCTCTGCATTCTCTAGCCAAGTGTCCAACTTTGTGACAATGAAAACATGCCATACCAGGATTTCTCCATGATCTTTGGTTGTTCATTCCAAACCTTATAAAGTAGTTGGCACTTACATGTCCATATCTTCCACAACATTCACACCATATCCTTGTATTATAATCCCATGGTACTATAGTATATTGTCGGTTAGGATCTGTGTGAGTTTGGTAGCTTCTAGTATTTGTTCGGTGTGTAGACCACATATAGTTCTTCTACTTAAACCAACACTTCTTGGTACTGTGTCCATATCTATTGTAGTTTTTACAAAACCCTTTGAATTTTGCCTTCTGATAATTGCTAACAGACTTAGTCCTACATTGATTAGATGTATGACCATACTTATTGCAATTGTTACAATAACCATTAGACCTAGTGACATTCAGTTGCTTACAGTTTCTAATTTGGCACATGTTGGCAGTATGTCCTTGTTTTCCATAGTAGTTGCAAATAAGCTTCTTTCCTTTGATGTTCTTCTTGTTTCCAGCTTGCTTTGATGATTCTCCTCTCTCGATAGTGTGGTTTCCCTTCTCAGTAGAGTCTTTTCCTTTGTAACCGAGTCCTGCATCTTTGTTGGGTCTTCTTGTAGTTAGTTTTTCATCCAACATCCTTGATGCTTCATAACTTTTCTTTAGTGTTTCTTTTGACTTCTTTTCTGCTTCAAGTTCATCGGTCAATCTTGATATTTCAAGTTTCAATGCTTGATTCTCATTTTCCTTTACATTTGCTTCATGGTGTGCATAACCCTATTGATCAGATAGATTACTTTAAATTCCAGTCATCCTTGTGATTTCATCATTCTTTTCAGATACTAATGCTTCAAGCTGTTGTTTTTCCCTTTCCATATCTCTTATGTTATCCTTGGCTACCTGAATGCATCAATATTTTCAATCATTTGTGTGCTGAAGTACTCGTGATCTCTTTTCATTGGTTTTAGTTGATCAGTCAGTGCTTTGTTCTTTTCTTTCAATTCTCCAATCATTTCTTCAATCTCTTCAGATATAGTGTTCTCAGATGATGTCTCAATTTGTTCCACCAGCTCTTGTGACTCATGCAAATCATCAGACAATCTTCTTCTAACTTTCAGTGATCTTTGCATTTATTTCTCCTTGTCTACAATCACTTGATTATCATTATCCAATTCATTTTGCAGATTCACAATTCTCCAAGATTTTTTGTAGCCTTACATTGATAAGATCTTCCTCTTTAGGAAGTTAAACCCTTTTCCAAGATTCAAGCTCTGATACCAATTGTTAGGCCCAATATGGAAAGCTAATGTACTGAGAGGGGAGGGGTGAATTAGTACTTCAAATAGTTTCTTCAACATTAACTCTACTGTTAAGCATAAACTAAATATTGCTGAAACATAATATAATGCTAAAACATATAAATAACATTCATACATGATTCACTCCATAACACATATATTTTGGTTATGCAGAAACTCTTGGTTAGAGAGAAAAACTATGGTGGGGATGACACCCACAACTTCACTACTACAATAATAAAGGTTGCTCGGTTAGAGCTACATGTTTAGCTATTTCTGATAGCTTACCCTGTTAGGAGTATCAAGATCTTTAGATCTACCTTGCTAAAGGATTTTACAACACTTATTCTAAATGTTGCACCTTGTTAAAGGCTTTACAATTTATAGACTTTGTTAAAGTTTCTTACCTTGTTAAAAGTTTCTCTTACAACTCAAAATATTACAATAAAAATCTTACAAAATATCTGCAACTTCACATCTGAAATATTATAGCAAATTCTATGTGCTCAAAATGAAATTACCTTGCTTATAGCATACCTTGATAAATCATGAATTAACTCTGCAAACATATTTGTTTACTCTGTTCCTTGACTGTTCTCTGAAATCCTTATTGGTGACCTTTGAATATCTCTATCAATCATAACAATCATAACTCTCAGTGATTTCCCATGATTTTGCTTTTCATATATGTCTTGTTTCACACACATATTTGATCCTTAATTTATGTTGTATAAATAGATCTCTTGTAATGGTGATCTTGTTCATGCTTCGATCTTACAAACACGATTCATTAAATGAATAACCATAAAAATTATTTCATTGGATAGATGTTCAAAAAATCATACAAAATCTTAAGGTGCAATTTCCTATGTGATAACGGTTCCCTGTTCCTCGATCTTGTAACATGTTTCCACATATGTGTCCAGGTTCAATGAATCTGGTAACACATTTCACTCAGTTCATATTACTTGGTATACCATCTTTACTACTCGGTAGTCATAGAACGTTACTTGGTAGACAGCTCGGTGTATACTAAACATTGTGACTTCTTTCTTCTATAACTGACTGCTCTATGCTTACCAACTGAATATTTTGGTAGTAATTAATAACCGACTAGAGTATATAGAATTACTTTGGACGTAAAAATAATGACAACTTAGTAAATAGTAACAACCTCCCCTTTTGACATTAGTTTTGAAATGTTTGACAAAACTTCTTTCAAAGTCATAACTCAAAAAATCAATATACTTACAAAATTTGACTAAACTGACAGTATATATAATTGTCAATAAATAGTATACTCAGATATACTTCCCTTATCAATATACTGTACATAACTTTGATTATGCATGCGCTGTGATCAATATTATTTATTCACTGCTTGGTTCACTACTCGGTGATCATTGCTCCCCCTGTCAAAATTATCTGTATACTTGAATATACTGATCTGCTTGGCATACTCCTCTTGTATACACTATACTCCCCCTTTTTGACAAACATCAAAACTAGTTACCATTCGGTGGAGGCAACTAGTCAAAAATGGATTTATACTTTGTTCGTGAATCGGTGAGAGCGGTAGAGAGTGCATCCTTGACACTATCCATGAGTGAATTCTGAGCTGTAATATCAGCTAGCAGTGAAATCAGACCATCTAAAGTGCTTCCCTCTGGCAGAGTGGATAAGGAGGTAGCCTTGTTGATCCGTTCTTGGATGGAGGACAAGTGTGGAATGAATAAGGTTTGAAGAGTCATAATTTCTATCCTTATTTTGTGCTCTTCATTCCTAAGTTCCAATTGTTGATCCATGAGCATTTGTAACTTGGTATAGAATTTGGCTCAGTGGTCAATTTATTGGAGAGATTAGTGATCTCTTTCTCTATCACGTCTATTTTATTCTTGATATCTTTAATGAATAAAGAAAATGTACAGAGTTTCCAAAATAAATAAAGAATGTGCTTGAGTTGAAGGGACAACTCGACAATAAATTTGACAAGTTTTATTTTACCCATACCAATGGCTTTCTGTACCTCTTCAATCATTTTTGCAGTGAGCTCTTTGTCCTTCAATTTGCTCAAGTATTTAGATGCGTCTAATCTAGATGCTTCTATTTTAGTGAGGAGTTCATCCAGTTGAATATGGATCGCTGCATCTATTGTCACTGTAGCTTCAGGTACCATTTTTGTTAATAGTGATTTCACCTTCTGAAGTACTCTATTTTTCTTTTGTATAGCCATTTGTTTTTCTTTTTCTGCTTTGGCTTTGCATAGTTCACCGAATTCAATAAGTGCTTGCCCTTTTAATTTGGATATGTGTACATTCGGCAACACAATTGGTTTTGACAAATCTAGCTTGAAACTATGCTTTTTCATTTTCTTTTCTTTAGATGATGAGGTTTTCATCAGTTGAACTAATACAATGGCTTGGGAGGCTTGTTTACCCTTGGTAGGTTGCTCGGTAGAGGCAACACTTTTGTCAATTTCTTTAGCCTCAGATGTAGCCTTCGGTGAATCCTTGCTCAGGGTCTCAGTTGTAACATTGTCAGTACTTGAAAGGGCTTGAGAAGTCTCTTCCCCAGTGGCATGAGAAGTAGCTTTTCCTTCTATAGATTGGTGACCCTCTTTTCCTTGTTTAGTATCCTGAGGTGTCTTAGTGGAAACATGTTGACTTACCAAAGGATAGGACTTGACTTGTTCCAAAACTAACTCACTTGATACCAGTTTGGTATAAGCATTCCCTTCTATCATTTCCTGTTCCTGTACCTCAGTATCCATGACATCCTCATCAGGTTGTATAGTTTCAGTGGGATCTTGCTCGGTGATATCCACTATTTCAACTTCACCTTGCTCATCAGTACTCTTGATTTGAAATATTTCTTGCCATTTTTCTTTTGTCTCATTCTCTACTTTAAGATAAAGGCCATTCATTAGTTTCAAGGCTCTTTGCTTGACCATGAAGTTTGTGTGGTAGTTTTTCAGATGTTCACTTATATCATCTACCGACATGTCTAGAAAGAGATGTACCAGACTTCTTTCTCTCATCTTCTTTTTTGAGTCCATAGCATATTTCCACCTATTATCAATATGTAAGTACAATTCTTTTGGAAGAGAATTGGTTACTTCCAATGGGACTAATTGGAATTTAAGAAGTGTGCAAATTACAGCTTCTTCAATTTGTCTCTTTTCTGCATCAGATCTGGAGTCATATTTTACATATCTGAATGCTCCAAATCCACCATATTATTTCAGATTTGCACAAAAATTATCAACACTATGTACATCTTCCTTTTTACTTTTGACAATCTGAAATTTATTTTTGTCTTCAAATTCGGTGTCACTAGAGTCTTTATTCAAAATGAGTCTTCGAGTAGATTTCTTATAAGTTTTTGTTACCTTTGGAACTGCAACATTTTTTTGTTTCTTGCTTGGTGACACTACAGATGATCTAGTTTTTGGGTACTTCAATGGAGGAATTGGTGATACCTATGATGTATCCTGTTTCTTCCTTTTCAAAATTCAGATTCCTCCTTGGTGATGACTTGAACGCTCTCGACAGGAGTGGAGGAAGAACCTTCTCTAGATTTCTCTGCTAATGCTTTAATCATTTTTGTTGCTTTCCTTGTAGCCATTGGTACTACAATGCTCATTTTGACTTTTTCTTTAACTTCTTCATATGTACCATATCTGATCTCGGTAGCATGCCTTGGCAATGCAAGAAAAGTATCTATCCGCTCTTGTGTAATGTCAAAATCAATCTCATAACCCATAGGCGCCTAAGATTGAGTTCTTAGTTCTACCGCATTGACATAGCAGTAGTCGATGTCCACTTCAAAACATATATTGTCCTTATATTTTTCCACTAACCGGGCCTGTTATGCATCTTTTCCTAAAACTTGCTAAAATAATCATCCATAATCTCATTGAAGTTATCACCTAGCTATTTGATGAAGTCATTGATTTTAGGGTGATTGGTCAGTGCAGCTCCCAAACTACATTACCGACTAATGGAAAGAATTTCTCAAAATAGAAAAACATACATACCAAAAGTGATCCAAACTTGAGTGTGTTTGCCGAGTTGTTCTTCTTCGGCTTCCTTATGGTATTGAGATTTTCAAACAGATTTTTCAACAACACTTCACATAGATCAATCTTCATACCTTTCTTCACAATTTTATAGGCTAAATCAATAGCAGCATAGGGTACAATTTTCTCCCTTTCCAATTGAAAGAAACAATAACCTATGACTCTAATTGCAATCTTCAGCTCTGCATCTATGACATTGTTCAGTTTCAGGCCTCTGCAATCAGATTCAACTCTGGTTAAAGTGATCAATTCCTTCTGTGAAATCATTATCTGAGCTTGGGCATGGTCAAAAATAGGGTAACTAGTGATCAAGTGGATGATTTCCTTGGTGATCTTGAATGGTTGCTCCTCAATTCAATCCCTTGATTTTAATATGTTCAAACTTGCTATCCAGTTTGCCATCAGTACACAATTCGTCGTACATGTCCTTGATCTTTGTGTGACCTAATTCCTCAACATGAAACTTAGTGAAGAATTTGACATCCTCAACTAATAAAACCCTATCCGGAATGAGTGGAAATGTAGTTTTATCATCCGGTTCAGATGCTACTTTTGGAGGTAGTGAGTATTTTAGTGAGGGCTTCTCAATGTTCTAAACAACAATGGGTTTTTGAATCTTAGGAGGCATTTCAAACTTTAGATGATTACTAACAAAAGAGCCTTAGGGTTTGAAAAATTTTAACCAGTAGATGCTTTCCACTTAGTAAATGCAGAATAGATATTCACAACTGATATGATCAGTTAACTTTCTTGACAATGCATTGTGATTGATATAATACCTTGAAATTTTCTTCGGAAGAGATTTGATCACCTTTGAATCACTTTGCTCTACTTTCTAAAAACTTGGTAAGAGTAAAATGATTGCGCAAAAGATTTAAGTACACATTTTACCTTATCGGGCTCTATGTAGTTAGGTTAGAAAACATCAAATGCACTCAGTTCCACTAAACCAATTTACCTTCCTTTTTATGCTTTTACCGACTAGCCAGACTTCCTACATTTACCGACTTGACAGGCTTCCTACATTTACCAACTTGACTAGTACTTCAAAAGACTTGATAAAATTTTAAACTTGTTAATGCATCTTAGTTATGAAGATTTTGAATTAAGTACATGATAAAATAGGAATTGTTAAGATTTAACCTTGAGAAAATGCAGTCCCTTCATACCTTTACCAATTAATTTGGAATAGATGCACCTAACTCGATAGGAAAGGTGCTTTCTTCATTTGACACAATTTCCTTCTGTAGGTTAGGAAATCAGAAATCATCAAAGAAAATCAATATTAGTCATAGCTCAATCACAAAAGCTCAAATGCAATGATCAATCCTAATTACATCCAATAGAGATATGAAAACAAGACATTCAAGATTAAAAACTTAAGCAAACCAAATGCAGACTTGAATTCCTCCTTCATGTGACTCCATTGTCCTTCTTTCTTCTTCAAATAGCTTTGTTTGTGGATCTCACCTACAAGTGCATACACATGAGATGAAAGCAAGTAGACAAGATAGTAGCGCAAGAATACTCGAAGCGTGATTGATTCGACAAAGTGATTAGAAAAAGTGATTCAGGGATCTTGATTGAAGAAAATCATCCAATTTATAGACAAATTGGAGAAAAGATCAAATTAGCATGAAGAGATTCGAATGGAAATTTCAAATCAAAAATGACAATTATGACAAATTATGACAAATTTGCACTTGCTATGCAAGATTGATTGATTGATAATTCATGACAAAATTATGACAACTTTCTATGTCAAAATTGATTGATTGTCAATTATGAAAAATAATGACAAATTGAAATGTCATCCCCATGAAATTAGGAGAAATAGGAGGAATTAGAAAATTAGATGAATTTAGAAATTAGGAAATTAGAAAATGAGAAATTAGGCATTAAGTGAATTAATTAACAATTTTTCATTTATTAATTAATTCACAAAGAGGGAGGAGTTAATTAGCCAATTAAATGAACATTTAATTGCGATGAGAAGACTTAGGATAAATAAACTATTTAACCTAGAGGAAGAAATGACAAACAAGGTTAAATGAATAAATCATGAAACCCTAGAAGATGAATTAGAAATGCAAGGATGACAATTAGGTCTTGACAAAAGATAATTGATGCAGGGTCGATTTGATCATGATTCTGACTTGATAAATGATTTGATTGATAAATGTGCCAATTGATGAGGAACAATGACTAATTGATCCAAATTGACATGATTGAGAAGGACGATGATTGATGACAAATCGATCGCAAAATGACAAGATTGAAAAATTGATAAGAGATTGACAAGATCGACCAAAATCATGACTAAAGATTGTTATCGACAAGACCTAATTTGAAAGCAAGACAAATGAAGAAATGTAGAAGAAAGACTCGATGCTCACAAATGATAAAGACCAAGTGCGAATCATAGGAGAAATGTTAATGCAACGCAAAAACCCTAAAATAAGGCAATGCACAAATGTTAAAGTATGACTCCGCAAGCGTTGACCATTTTTAGGTGTTTACATTTTGCCCCTCTTTGAGACAATGCAATTTTAAGTGTTGTTTCAAAGAACAATAATGAAAATGCCCCAAACACTGACAATGACATATGCATGCCCCCTTAAGGAATTGGCCAGAAACATGCAGAAAAGAGGCCAATTGATCAATAAAAATGATAGGATTGAATGGACTAACAATCAGAGATCGGATACACAAAGGACAAGCAATTGAAGGTGAAAAAGACTGTGACCAACATAAGATGGAGAGGGTGCACATCCATCTATGCACTGGCAAAGATCTATAAATGAAACAAAGAGAGTGAAAATTGCTCTTTTACACTAGCCAAGGAGGAGAATTTGTTGCTCTGGAAAAGGACACTTGCAGAGAGATGGTGAACATTCCAATGGTAGATCACCTTGGAGAACGTGTACATACATACAAATGACTGGACGATGTGGGAGCAGCGGTATGTATCTCAAAAACCCATATTTTCAATTTTATGAATTTGACTTGCTTGCAGGACATTGCAGGGCCCATAGGGAATGCAGAAACTGACTTCTACGCTTGTGTAGGGTCTTCTATGCTTGTGTAGGGGACACAGGTGCAGGTTATGTTACACAGGTGCAGGACTCATCACACAGGCACAATTGTGCATTGGTAACCCTAAATTGGTCAAAAACAACATGCAAATGATCTGAAAAGGGGGGATAAGGGTAGGATAGCTCAAAATAGATGAAAAACACCCTGATTTGTGGATGAAATGAGGAAATGAAACCCATAGGAGCAAACCCTAAAACTGACAAAATGTGCCCCAATTGTGATGCAGAGTTGACAGTATCCATTGATCATGCGGGAGAACTGATCTGACTGCTTCATGTTACGACATAGACTCAGGAGCATGGACAAAGATACATTAGCAGGACTTGGAATATACTATATCACATTCATGCCTGAGATTAGGGAAAACACAGGACTACTGACCACATTGGTAGAGCAATGGCATTCGGAGACCTCCTCATTCCATCTGGTGACTGGAGAGGCGACTGTGACACTGGAGGATGTATGGCACATCCTCCGCATTCTGATTCATGGGGAGATGATAGAGTATGACCCAGTGATAGGGAGAGACACTTTGTGTAGATTATTTGAGTGCGACGCAGATGATCTGGATATTGTAGAGAGGGAGATTGGCTAGGAGACCATGGCATCAGAGTATGATCGGCAATATGTGGTGATAGCAGTGGTGATAGAATGTCTATTAGCAGGGGATAGATGAGGACATGGATTCCCTATTGGATGGGGAAGAGTGCTAGAGTGGATGGTGATAGAGGGTATGGTGTATGCATGGGGACCATGTGTACTAGCTATGCTGTATTTTTAGTTGCATCAGATAGCATATCAAGGAGTGCAGACTTTGAACTGTGGAGTCACACTATTACAAGTATGGGCATTCAAGCACATAGCCATATGTCGACCAATTGTAGAGAGACAGGTAGTACCACACCATCCATATGTGTACTGCTATGGGGGAGCACTGAGACAGGGTCCATTTGGATACATATTGTATTAGCGACATGAGCTAGATAGACTGAGAGAGTTCACATGGAGGCCATATCATGATTGCTCGGGATGGTCAGATGATAGGGATGAGCTATTGTATTGTAGATAGGAGAGATACCTGATTGGGCGACCAGTGAATCACTAGAGAGTGATTGAGATGTACCTACCAGAGAGAGTTAGATGACAGTTTGGAGAGAGGTAGGATGTACCTAGGAGGACTGCACACTTTGCTTGATCTCACAGAGAGATGAGTCAGTGGGGGAGTATGATTCAGCCACACATAGCATATGCTGACTTCACACAGCTACAATAGAGACAGTGGGATTGGATATTAGATGTGGAGGACACTGGGATGACAAAGGAGTATGAGAGATGGTTTGCACGACAGTGGCCAGTGCCATTGACAGATCTTGATATTCCAGTACCTAGGAGACAGGAGGACTTCCCACTCACAGGAGAGGAGGAGGGAGATGATGAGGATGAGGAGGATGAGGGCAGTGATGAGGATGAGGGGGATGACGAGGATGGAGATGAGGATGGGGATGATGAGGATGAGCCAGATTTAGGTGAGCATGAGGCATTGCAGGATATACCCATAGAGCTGGAGACAGCTAGGATAGAGGAGATGGAGATGTACAGGGCTACCATAGCGAGTCAGCATGATCATATTGTGACTTTAGAGAGACAAAATGCCATCTTGAGGATAGAGTAGGATCAGTTCAGAGTGGAGATAGCCAGACTCACAGCGGCTCAAGATGCAACAATAGCTTAGGCACAGTGAGAAGAACAGAGAGTCACTGAGTATATTGGGTCAATTAGGGATGCCAGTGCATGAGAGATGTAACAGATGTTTTTAGAGACCGAAGAGGAGATATAGCATTGGAGGACACAATATGAGAGTGTAGTTCCACCAGAGTAGAGAGCAGCTTCATATTGGGCATGATCAAGGATAGAGAGCCGGGCACACTCTTGAAGGTCATTAAGCAGCATGGGGGTGAGTGGACCTATGAGACCACCACAACTAGGACCAGGAGGGACATCATCTTTGAGACATGGCAGGGATGAGGAGGACAGAGGGAGAACCTAGTGATAGAGGTACATACTCCTTAGGATAGAGACAGATGTAGTTTGACATTATGTAGTCAGCCTGTGGGCCATACTTAGGACAGACAGTCCAATTTTGTACTCCGATATTATTGTGACATATGATATGATATGCATCGATATGATGGGATGCAATGTGTGATGACTAATAGTTATTTTCCATGGATGGATGACTTATGCACTGTTTATGTACCACTATGGAACATGTATGGATGTATTTTTTATGTGTTTTTGATGCATTTATAATATGAAATGGATAAAATGCTTGATGTGATGCCTGATGTAATGCAAATGTACTAACCAATGAATGCAGGATGTAGCATATGTGTTTGGGAAAAATCGGAGCACTAGACTGAACTAACTATCTGAACTGACGGAAGAAATGTTAGTAAGAAGAAATGAGATAGAGGACAATTAGAGATGAAGAAAAACTTGCTTTCAGTAATGCACTTTGTAGGTGAGAACCTTTATTTTAATGTAGCAAAATGGATGCGTAGCATCATGGCATTGAAGGCCAGAGCTGAAATGCAACCCTTTTTTTTTTTTTTTGCAAAAGATAGACACATCGCAGACAAACAACAATCACAACAAAAAAGAAAGGGACCATGAACCATCCCGGTCACTCTAAATCACTCAGTGACATCATCGAGAAACATAGGAACATGATCGAAGATAAATCAATAAAAAGATAAGATGCACAAATTCCAACAAGTCAAACAAACATCTTGATCTTCATTGTCAAAAGTTGAAAGCGCTAATAGGATGACCATGTTGTTTGGTTTCAGGGAATGCGATACCCCGTCTAAGATAGGACACTATCTAGTTTCGAGTATACCACACCTTTTATAAGACCCATGATAGTAGTGACAAAGTCAAATGATATTGATGCTGACGTTTGAGTGATATGACAATTGTGATTAGTTTGAATGTCTGGTTTGATTGAAAAGTTCATCTGTTAATGCATGATTAGCAGTAAAGCACAGTGTTGGATTGCGTGTCATTGGATGGATGCTCAGTGATCTGTCTTATGCACAAAGGGATCATTTATTGCAAAAATGCTTGTTTTTGGATTTCGAATGTTTTGAAAAAAAAAATTTCATTTTTTCAGGACATTATTTGATTTTTTTGGATTATTTCAGGACATTTTTAATTTTTTATGATTTATTTTAGGACATTTTTTGATTTTTTTGAATTATTTCAGGACATTTTTCAATTTTTATGATTTTTTTGAGTTATTTTTGGACATTTTTCAAATTTTTCTTGGATTATTTTAGGACATTTTTCAATTTTTTTGGATTTTGCCCCTAGTGTCTAGCAAGGCAAGGAATATGACAGGTGAATAAATAGGCTTGCTGAAATGATGGTGGATAGAGGGAAGACAAAGGATTTTTATTATGGAGACAATACAGATTCAATTTTCAAGGGCTATTGCATGATGGGACAAGAGACTGGATATGACAATGTAAAGCAGTGACATGGCATGAGGGACATGTCAAGAGGTTTTTGAAAAATATGTTTTGCATTTCACGTCCTTATGTCAAATCAAGATCAAGGAATGAAAAAGAGTGTATGGATAGTGATAAGATATGGATAGGATAAGCAAGACCAAGAATGGATAAGGGACATGGACTGAAGGTCGGGCTAGGCTAAGGGATAGTGGCAGAAAGATGCAATAAGCTAGGGAATATGGATGAAAGGTTATAATAAGCAAATGGATAAAGACCAAAAGCTATGATAGACTGAAAGCTATGAACAAGATGCATTTTGCTCATGATGATCCTCAGACTTGTCAAGATCAAAGGAGGAAAGGGAAACTAGACATGAGGGACAATAGGATATGAAGGGTAATGATAGCGGTTCGATAGGATAATGTAGGGAAATAGGATATGAAGGAGGAAATCTGCCCCCAAGTGTGGTGTGCAAGAAGTTCATAAATTACGCATGACGCCTGTTTGCCAGGTTTTCATCATGGTACTTGCCTAAGGCGCCTGTTTGCCAGGTTTTCACTAGTGGACGAATTATTTGTGCTTTACTTTTTTTTTTGTCTTTTTTTTTTTTTACTTTTTTTTTAAAAAAAATTTCAATTTTTTTGTATTTTGACATTTTAGTCAAAAATGGACACATGATAGGGGATGAAAGAAGGACACAAAAATATTATTGTTTGGATAGTAACCTTGAAAAAAAAATGGACCATAACCTTTGAAAGTATGCTCAAAGACGTTGGTAGGATGAGGACATGGAAAATGAGATGAAACTAAGGCAAGGATTTATGCAAAGGATGGGGTCAAAGGGATGGAAGGATGGAAAATATGAATTGGATAATGGATAGGGTATTGAAATAATTGGGCTTTAGTGGATAGAAATGTTGGCAAGATCAACATTGGCACACACCTTGAGGGGTGATGGATTGATGGAGGAAAAATGGATCTTCGATTGTGAGATTTGGATGGAGGAATAGCTTGGGATTTTGGGACATAAGGGCCCAAAATAGATGATGAATGTGATGGAGGAACAAATTTGAGAGGTTTGGATGGAGGAATAGCAACTTTGGATGCCAAGTTGGATGTTTCTTTAGGCTTTTGTGCTTCAAGGAACCGCTTAGGGATCCACATGGTTTTTGATTTTTTATGCTTTTGTGGTTCCTTGGAGTGCATTTCTTGCACAAGGGATTTAGGAACCCATATAGATTTTAACTTTTGTTTTTGAGCAATGGGCCTTTGTGGCCTTTTGGATATTTCTTTTTCATTATAGATCAAATTTTTCTTTGTTTGGACATGTTGATTATATTGGACATGTTGATCCTTGAATACATGTGGATTTTGAGACTTATGACTTTTATACTTGGCATCCAAATTTCTTGGAGGGGGAAAGGAATGCATGGATGGATATGAATGAAATGGAGTTCTTTTGGATTGATGAAATTTACTCAAGGATGTGTGCCTTCGCTGACCTTGCATAGAGGACAAAGGGATATAAGGACCTAAGATGGATGGAAGGGATGATGGGGAAGGGATATGTTTGGATTTTGAAGGGATGTTGGATTTAGTAGGGGTACTAACGTCTTGAGAGTGAGTTGTGTAGACATGACCCTTAACATTTTCTTTAACATGAAGGGATTCTTTCTTATGAAGGTCTACTCCTTTGCCTTTTCGAATATCCTGACATGTAGGATACTCTTTTCTTTGGGAAGAAAATGCGAGTCCATTATGAGGTGGATATGATATGAGAGAAATAATGAGATCTTGAAGTGGATCGGATTTCACCAAAGTGGAAGAACCCATTGTGCATGTAGGGGGTTCATGAACATCTTGCACTGACACGTTAGAATCATGAGGGGGATTAGGACCATGAGGGGGACTAGGATTGTGTAGTGGACATGGTTCAATGATAGGCTCTTCAAGAGATGGAATGGGAGGAATAATGGGATCATCACAAGAAATACAATCTTGGAGTGTATATGGAGCATTAAGACAAGGAGATGGAGGAACAAAAGGATCTTGTGGAGGATCTGAAGGAATAATTTGATCTTGACAAGGAGGAAGATCATTGGAATCCTCTTTAAAGGTGCTTTGCTCTTGACTTTCAATGGGATTATCATACAGGATGGAAAGGATATCTTGATCTTTCTCAGGAAGTGGAATGTCAATGGGATTTGAAAGGACATTGTGTTCATGAAATGGAAGGGGATCGTTTGGGATTGGATGAACTAGGATATCTTGATCTTTCTTGGGGAATGGAGTGTCAATAGGACTTTGGATAGGATGGACAAGAATAGGGGAATCATTGTGAGTGTCTGGGAACATGGGGTCCTGGTCAACAATTGGATGGGATGATAAGGTTTCAGGATCTTGATCTTGATCTATTTCAAGACACGTTTCTTCATGCTCTAAACTATCCTCTTGACATGGGGTTAGACTTTGGATATGCATGGGGGATTCTGACAAGGGATCAATGTTTTGGCATGAAGGAAATGCACTTTGAATGTTTGTGTTGGATTTTGGCAAGGAATAAATGCTTGAATATGAGGAAGAGGGACTTTGAATGGGGTCCTCTAAAACAGGTAATGGCAATAAAGTGCATGGTGGCATTGGGTCTAGTATTTCTGAAACATGACAAGGATGTGCATCATGAATTGGATTATCATGGCAATCAATTATGGATAGCTCTTGGATAATTGCATCCTTGGGTGTATTGTTTGATGAGGACAACATGGAAGGTTCTTGGGAAACTTCTAAAGGTGTAGGGATAGATGCCACTGGAGAGTCAATTTGTTTGCGGGGGGATGAGGAATTGCTAGACATAAGTGTATTATCTTTATCTTCTTCAAAGAACTCACTTGGTAGGTTCCTTAAGAGCCTTGCAATAAAGCCACCTTTCTTTCGAGGTTTTGACATGGTTGTATCTAGAATTTGAACTTGTTTGGCAAGAATTTGGTCTTGGTTTGATGTCATGTTTTGATTTTGAACTAGATGTTGATCAAATTGGTTTGATACGTTCAAAATTTGGCTTGGTGCATGTTGCAACCTTTGTTTTTGAATGTTTGGTTGTGGTTGTTGACATTGATATGTTGATTAAACTTGTTGATATTCCACCATTGGTTGAACCATTTGTGGACATTGTATAGTTGGTTGGACATATTGTTGAAATTGGACCATTGGCTATGTTGGTTGTATATGTTGGACCATTGGTTGTATTGGTTGAAAATCTTATTGATAGTAAACACCTTCTTGTTCTTTTTGTGGAGGCACATAATGCTGAAATTGATGTTGTCTCTTTTCTTGAAATTGTTTCATCATCTCTATTTGGGAGAGGAGAGCTAGTATGTCTGATTGCTTAAGAAGAGATCTTACATCAATTGGCTCAATCTTTGGATTTCGACCTGGAAATTTTTGAAACATTTTGAACATTTGTGATCTACTCTTCTCAATGCTTTTCACTCTTTGTTCCAAAATCTCATTTTCTTGAGCTAGCTTCTCCTCTAGTTTTTGTATTTGGAGACTTGTTTCATCATAAAAAGTTTGATTGATATTGCCTTGTTGTTGAGTTGGATATAATTGTGATTGCCTTGGATTAAAATTTGATTGCATTGTCGGTTGATACATCAAACTTTGTTGCATCATTGGTGCTTGAAACCTTGTTTCAATAGACATGTCACTATGAAATGTTTTTGGGATTTTTGATTTTAAAAGGATGATGTATGATATGCAACTAAATTCAACCTAAATAGGTGAAAATGCAATCTATGGAAAGAATGCAATCTATGTTTTTGTTGTTTTTCAAGATTTTGACAAACTTTTTGGAATGCAAATCTAAAAGAGACCCTTAGGAAATTGAAATGATGTCTAGACCTCAAAGGACAAAAGGACCAAGTGACAAAAGGACAAAATGACAATGTCTCCCCTATATGCTTGGATACTAAGCTAGGTTTGACCAAATGACATTGATGAAAAAAAGACCAAAGTTTGATAAGGTCTAGATTTCTTAATAATGACTTAGGGTTTATCAAAGATTTGGATTACTCAAGTATGACAAAACCTAGTTTTTGAGACTATATGCAAAGGGACAATTACTATGCAAATAACCCTAATATGATATGATAATGACCTAAACTTAATGAAGAGACCTAGGGTATGCAAATGCAAATGTATGACAATGTCAACCTAAGTTTGAACTATGAAATTGCATTATTCTAATGCAAGAGGACACATGCAAAATGGATGACACTTATTGATATGCAAAGGAGTATGACCTAGGTGAAACTTAACCCTGGTAATTGACAATATATTTGCAAAATGCAAACCTAGGATGAACCTAAATCTAAGTGACATGAATGTTGAGACAAGTGTAGCATCGTAAATTGTACGCACTTGCTAGGGTTGTACAATTTCACACCTAGTTTAGCACCCGCCTTGGCGCATTTTGCATTTTGCATTGCATTTCCCCTTTAGCACTTAATTAATTAAATTAATTAGGTCTAGGGTTCTATTTTATCATCTCCCATATCATAAAGTTGGACCCTTTTCATTAAAGTGTGCCCCTTTCATTTTATTCTTCCAATACATCATTTAATCTAAAACCCTAATTAGGTCCTATTTTGAACTTGGGGGCTTGGTTTCGGGGGTCAAAACATCTCGAAATCACCTATAACTTCGGGATTCTCTCTAAAATCATCATATCTGACGGCCCTGAAAATTTGGTGAAAAGTTTTCGGGACCATGGCGCCCCGAGTGCAACATGGTCCCGGACATTTTTCCCGAAATTTTAGGAGCGCGATCCAATCATAAAATAAAGCTTAACCCCAAGAAATTGGCGGTATATTCAATCTCTAGGTCGGCCTAAAGTTGGAATTAAGACCTAGGGTTTCATATATAAGAGCTCTCTTTCTTCATTTGAAAGGATCAAAATTTTGGGCTTTGGAGGACCTTCTATGTAGCGAAAGAGCAGATCTTTGAAGACTTCAATAACATTCAACATCCATCCATCAAGCATTCATCAATTTCATTCATTTAGGGCTTGGAAGACATTGAAGAACAATAGGAGATTACCGACTGAAGATTGGATTGTACCTCTCCCTTGGGGGTTGGGTATGATTTCATGTTGTTTTCATGTCTTTGCATAAACTTCAATATATCATTTATCCATGCTTCAGATCACTTTGCATCTTGATTTAGAGCATTTACATTATCATTTACAAGCAATTAGGGTTTACTTTCTAGGTTGCTCTAGTTTGCTTTACTTCCATCTTAGGACCTTGCACACACACTAGGTCTGCACACACAATACATTTTACAATACAACTTGGCTATTCGTGGAGGTGGAAATCACCGAAGCGGGGGTTTGACTAAGGCAAAACCCTATATAGCCGCCCAAACATCTTTTCAGATATAAGTGCAGGTTTCGAGACTCGGACGACGCCGCAGGTTGCAGATCCGAGAATAGCAGGTCGAGACAGCACTCCGCACCAAATTTCAGAGCAAAAGACTAGGACAGGGGCATGGGGCACCCTGGTCCTGCCAGGACAGGGGCGCTGGGCGCCCTGGTCCTCCTAACAGACAACATTTTCAGCATTTTTGACAGCTTTTCCAGAGTGCAAAACAGCAGTTTTCGGAGCAGTTTCAAGGGCAGAATCAGGACAGTGGTGCTCGCACCCCCGTCCCGAACATTTTCAGTCAGATTTTAACTCTGGGTACGCATTTGCATTCTTGTCTTGTCCTTGTGTTTTCCGCTTTCCATTGTTCAAGTTCAATTTTGCAATCTTGTTATTAGTTCATACTTGCACTTTGGGGTTAGGGATTGAACTTGCATCATTTTATCTTTCAATTACAACAAAGGAATAGAAATCCTAATAGGTAGCCTGTGGCTCTCTCTTCCACAAGAAGAAGTAGCCAATTGTGTGATACCTCTAGGCTCTTTTGTATTCCACAAGTGTGTGGTTGAAAGTGAGATTAGGGCATGCTTGCTTAGTGTCACTTTTTCTCCCACACATTTTGGTGAACCCGACGTGAATCTATCATTGCTTCCTCTTGCATTGCATTTGTTAGATCTAGATCTAGATTTAGTGTGTTTTCATTTCATTTTCATTAAAAAGAAAAAAAAAAAAAAAAATTGTGTTTCTTTGCATTGTGTGTTTAAATTTTATGCAATTTCAAAATGTCAGATTTTTATTTGTAAGATGTTCATATTTGTGATGATTATGAGTTAGATGAAGCTTTAGATGAATTTTTGAAACCTAAATATACCAAACCTTCATTTTACCAAAAACTCATAAACATTGTTACTATGCCATTTCGTTGTGATGAGAAAGATAAGTCGAATGATTCCTCTCAAGGGTACATTCCTATCAGCTCTTCCACTAAATCTAGTAACATGGTTGTTTTCAATGATCCCCTCTATGAAGAGATATCTCCTTTTGAATCAAAAGATAAACCTTTTAATAGATATGATCATGCTTTGTTGAATGATGCCCTTGATGCCTTTGTGTCTCCTAAAAAACACTCCCTTCATGAGGATCCTTTTGTGCAAGAAGATGACATTATCCCTACATTTCCTAGTGATGGCCTTTCCTTTTCCAACAAAATTCCCACTAGAGATGATGAATTAATGGTAAATTCTTACCCTTCTCCTAAAGTTGGTCTTACCCATAAGCATCCCTTAGAGAAAGAAGATGAAATAATAAGCAATTTCCTTAATTCTCTCTCCCCTATTGAACATATTTTGAGGAAAGAGGATGAGTTTAACATATCTATTGATTCTCTCCCTCCTAAGGATGAGGAATTAATAAACAATGTTATCTCCTCTCCCGAAATTGACAATACTTCAAACATTCCTTTCAACAACTTCACTATTTGGGATGAACCATTAGAAGAAGGTGTAGATTATTCTCTACCCTGTGAGAGAACCCTAGCCAAAGGGGATGAAATCAAGATTGGAAACTCCCTTAATAGTTTCTCCCCTTCCTTGAATCTCAATTATTCTCCCTCTAAAAATAAAGCATCTCCCTCTCCTCAACTTGGTTCTACTCATAAGGAAACCCTAGTTCAAAGCAAGATGGTTAACATCTCTTTCAAAGATCTCCCTCTGAAAAGTGAGACTTTAGAGAGTGGTGTTGATCCTTCTCCTAGAGAGTTTATTCCCCATGTAGATCCTTTGATGATAGAGGATGATATGACCTTTCCTAGTATTACTCTTCCTACTAGAACACCAATGCCTATCCTTTGTCTCTCTCCTAAAATTGATTTGATCCGTGATAAGATTTTAGTGCAAGAGAAGACTATCAATAATTTTTCCAACACTTTTGTTCATTCCTCTAAACCATCCTCAATCAATTTGATACATGTGAATGAGACACCTAACAAACCTCTCTTCACTGTCCAAGGTGCTTGTCCTTCTCAAAATTCTCAACCTTTAAATAAGCCTATCTTAGTGGTTCAAGGTGGTTATGCTAATGATTCTTTTTGCACTCCTAAGAAACCGGTTATTACTGTGCAAGGAGGTTATTCCTCTAAGAGCCCTTATGAGTATGCTAAGCAATTGACTAGAGAGAGTTATCATGCGGTTGCCCATACTTATAATACTAGAAACAATAGGCAACCTAATCCTCCTCCAGTTATCCCAACTTCACTTCCTCCTTCCCAACCTATTCTTCCCCAAGCTCCACGTATTTCACAAGTTCTTGGTAAGGAATATGATCTCATAGAACAACTTAAAGCTACCCCTGCTAAGATATCCCTTTGGGATTTGATTCAAACTTCTTCCGCTCATCATGGAATGTTACAAGATGCCTTGAAAGATTTGAATGTTCCTCCACCGAATACATCTAGTAATATAGCATCTTTAGTTAACTCTGTGATGAATCCTAAAGCTCAAATTGTGTTTACCCAAGATGAGTTGCCTACTTGTGAAATTCAACATCAATATTATCCCTTGATGATTGTGGTTATCATAAATGACACTGCTATAAGACGAACACTGGTAGATAATGGCTCTGGCCTTAATGTGTGTAGCATTAATCTATTGCATAAGATGAATGTGGATACATCCCTTATTGAGCCTGACTCTCATCCCATTCGAGGCTTTGATAATGTGGCTAAATCTTCATTAGGTATTATCACCTTACCCATCACAGTGGGACCTATTACTTTGCCTACTCCTATCCATGTTATGTCGGGAAATCTAACATACAACTTGTTATTAGGGAGACCTTGGATTCACGGTATGCAAGCTGTCCCCTCTACATTGCATAGACAAGTTAAATTCATTTATAACAATAAGACATATACCTTGATAGGTGATACTAATTTTCAAACTTGTTTGCAAACATCTACTTCCAAAGGGAGTTCTTCTAAGCCTTCCTCTTCTAGTAATGACTCGTTAAACAAGATACCTATGGATGAATCATCACCCTCTGATAATCAAAATTCTTTGGATGAGTCTGAAGCTCCTGAAGAAGATCCTTCTCGACTTGAATCTACACATGAAAAGGCTTTTGATGCTGAGAAGGTTCTCGTAGATGACGATTGGGGATCTCTTGACTTTAATCCCACCTTTGTAGGTGAGTATAGGGTTCCTCCTAGAGAGTTTAAAGTTAAAAAGAAGGAAGAAACTAAAAATCAATCAATCTTACCTGAGCCTATGAGCAATAATTTTGTGGCCGCTTCTCAAACTTCTTCTCCTCACACCTCTAATTCTGGAGAATTTGATTCTTTGCCTTATGAAAAACCACCTTCTCTTCCTGAAATGGCTGATCGTTATGGTCGTGGTTTTTTCATTTTTGCTAAGCATGGGTATCATGGAAATGGTTGTGGCACTCATGAAAAAGGGATAAAAGTTCCTCTAGAGACTAATTTTCACAATTATGCCTTTGGACTCGGCTATAATCCCTGCAAATGTACCAAAGCATCTAAAAGACCATCTCTCAATGTGAATGCTATATTTAGTAGTGATGATGATCTCACTTCAACTAAATCATCTTCTACTTCTATCAACTCTCATTCCCCTCATAAGGAAATCTTGGCAATGAAAAAATCTCTTTATGAATTCCCTCAAATTTCTAAATCCACTTATGAATCTTTATCTCCTATTCATCATAAAGTCCTTTCCTCTAGGGATAAGGCTCTAATAAATTACACTCATCCCTCTTCTAAGATTTCATGTGACTTTTCTTCTTCAATCTTTATCATATTATACATGTTCTTGATCTCACTTATAGTTGAGCATTTAACATGTCATATTCAAATACCTCATTTAGTCCATCATGTCTTTAAATAACATTAATGGCTATTATGTTGCTCATCATTATGTGACATTGGTAGGTCATTTACTGGGGGCTCATTGTCATTCATGATGGTACAATTTCAAGTGCAATCATATTTTTTTGAAGCAACATAATAGCCTAATTTTCTTGTGCCTATGGGGACAAGAATGATTTCATACATCTCTTCTTTTGCTTATGTCCAAATCTCTCCCTAGAAGATTGTGTAAGTCCTTCTCATTGTCCTTATCCTTGGGAGGCAATGATCTTTCCTTATTTTTATCTAAGGATCCACTTTTTCCTATTTTGTGGATGGTGTGTTGCCTTGTACGCATTTGTTGTTGTTTGTTCAAGGATTCTCTCTTACAAGAGGTGTAAGTCCTCGACTACAACCTCTTTTGCACTTGGTAAAATATATCCATAATGAATTCACTCTCCTAATTGGGTTAAAAAGAGCGTCATCCTTCATTAAGAATCACTTTCACCTCGCAAAAGATGGAAGTATTGCATTCTTATTCTCTTCTTTGTCTTATTCTAGAAGATGTTATATTTGTCTAAGACAATTCCTCTCGGGGATAGGTGTCTTTTGTACAAAGATCTCTTCTCCTCTAAGGATCTCCTTTACACATACTACAAGATATCCCTTTTCAACTATCTTATCCTTGCTTAAAGAGTGCAAAACTCTCTTGCTTGGATCTATGACATTGTTGCATTTTTGGGGTATCTTCTTTTGTGATGAAGGTAGGTATCCTTGTTCTACTTTGCTTATGACATAAACATTACACTTTTTGAGCAATGGGTCATTCTCGGAACTAGAGCACAGACTCTTAGAGCGAGATGTCTCCATTTTTCTTTTATGCAAGGTGATTATTCTCAGAACCAGAGCACAGACTCTTAGAGCGAGATGTCACGCTTTCGTACTATACATATACAGGTTGTAGCATACTCAGGCATAGACTCCTATGAGGTGCTTCTAACCTCCCTTACACACACATGCACGAGGTTGAGTGGAACTAGCGGCATAAGGCTAGACTTTCTCACTCTCCTCCCTTACATGGATCACCTAGACAGACTCTAGGGGCTAGTTTTCCATGTCCTTTTTCACATGGATCACCTAGACAAGATCTAGGGGCGAGAAGTCCGTGTTTTTTTGTTTTTTTTTCTCTCTCTCACTATTCTTCTCATGGATCACCAATGTGTGTATTCATGCTTTTTTCCTTTCTTTTCTTCTCTTTGCATTTTGTTTCCATTTACATCCTTCATCTTGTGTTAGAGAACTCTCAAATCGTCACACTCTTTGTTGTGTTGGAATTGAGATTTAGTCCTCTTTCTTACCAAATGATTCTCCATTAGTTTTTGATCTCATATCAAATCTTCTTGTGAGCATTTGTCATCAATATTCTTTAACAATTCGAAGTGGTAAACATGATACCCTGTTTCAACTCACTAAAATTAGCAAGCCGAAACAGGGGGGGGCATATAGCTACCCTCAAATTTTCATCACCTTCCTTAGTAAGCATTAGGTGATTTTGCGATCTAACATGTGGTTTTGTAGGTTGTGGTTCCTAACTGTGTACTGCAGATACCGCTGGGGGCTTCGTTCGACAGACTTATGGATATATCCTTTTTCAAATAATGTTTACTTTTCTATACTTTAGCTTGCATATGCACGTAGTGTTCATATGACCGCTAAAGTGGGGGCTAAATGTAGCATCGTAAATTGTACGCACTTGCTAGCGTTGTACAATTTCACACCTAGTTTAGCACCCGCCTTGGCGCATTTTGCATTTTGCATTGCATTTCCCCTTTAGCACTTAATTAATTAAATTAATTAGGTCTAGGGTTCTATTTTATCATCTCCCATATCATAAAGTTGGGCCCTTTTCATTAAAGTGTGCCCCTTTCATTTTATTCTTCCAATACATCATTTAATCTAAAACCCTAATTAGGTCCTATTTTGAACTTGGGGGCTTGGTTTCGGGGGTCAAAACATCTCGAAATCACCTGTAACTTCGAGATTCTCTCTAAAATCATCATATCTGACGACCCTGAAAATTTGGTGAAAAGTTGTCAGGACCATGGCGCCCCGAGTGCAACATGGTCCCGGACATTTTTCTTGAAATTTTAGGAGCGCGATCCAATCATAAAATAAAGCTTAACCCCAAGAAATTGGCGGGATATTCAATCTCTAGGTCAGCCTAAAGTTGGAATTAAGACCTAGGGTTTCATATATAAGAGCTCTCTTTCTTCATTTGAAAGGATCAAAATTTTGGGCTTTGGAGGACCTTCTATGCAGTGAAAGAGCAGATCTTTGAAGACTTCAATAACATTCAACATCCATCCATCAAGCATTCATCAATTTCATTCATTTAGGGCTTGGAAGACATTGAAGAACAATAGGAGATTACCGACTGAAGATTGGCTTGTACCTCTCCCTTGGGGGTTGGGTATGATTTCATGTTGTTTTCATGTCTTTGCATAAGCTTCAATATATCATTTATCCATGCTTTATATCACTTTGCATCTTGATTTAGAGAATTTACATTATCATTTACAAGCAATTAGGGTTTACTTTCTAGGTTGCTCTAGTTTGCTTTACTTGCATCTTAGGACCTTGCACACACACTAGGTCTGCACACACAATACATTTTACAATACAACTTGGCTATTCGTGGAGGTGGAAATCACTGAAGTGGGGGTTTGACTAAGGCAAAACCCTATATAGCCGCCCAAACATCTTTTCAGATATAAGTATAGGTTTCGGGACTCGGATGATGCCGCAGGTTGCAGATCCGGGAATAGCAGGTCGAGACAACACTCCGCACCAAATTTCAGAGCAAAAGACCAGGCCAGGGGCGTGGGGCGCCCTGGTCCTGCCAGGACAGGGGCGCTGGGCACCCTGGTCTCTGGGATAGGGGCGCTAGGCGCCCTGGTCCTCCTGACAGACAGCATTTTCAGCATTTTTGACAGCTTTTCCAGAGTGCAAAACAACAGTTTTCGGAGCAGTTTCAGGGGCAGAATCAGGACAGTGGCGCCCGCGCCCCCATCCCGAACATTTTCAGTCAGATTTTAACTCCAGGTACGCATTTGCATTCTTGTCTTGTCCTCGTGTTTTCCGCTTTCCATTGTTCAAGTTCAATTCTGCAATCTTGTTATTAGTTCATACTTGCACTTTGGGGTTAGGGATTGAACTTGCATCATTTTATCTTTCAATTACAACAAAGGAATAGAAATCCTAATAGGTAGCCCATGGCTCTCTCTTCCACAAGAGGAAGTAGCCAATTGTGTGATACCTCTAGGCTCTTTCATATTCCACAAGTGTGTGGTTGAAAGTGAGATTAGGGCATGCTTGCTTAGTGTCACTTTTTCTCCCACACAACAAGATTTTGAAAAATGTTTGACAACCATGTTTGAAGGTGTTCTGAACTTTGTTGAATGAAATGTCCTTGTGTTTAACCTTGTTTTGAATCAATTTGGCTTGTTTTTGAAATGAGATACAATTCAACTTTTGACAAACAAAGAAGACAAGATATTTCAACTTAGACTCAAGAAAATCATGCTCATTCACACATTTCTTATGGATGGCAAGGATAGTAGGTACTTGAGAGGTAGAATCATTATGAGATTCAAGGAGAATACATAGATGCTTGACCCCACGAGCTTCCCTCCACGACACTCACTTCTTAGGGCAGCCAAGCATCAGTCCCCATGCAACTCTCCCCATGGTGAACTTAGTATCTATTCCAAGTATCCGAACTTGTCCTTCTCAAGCAACTAGAAGGATTTTTGGCCTCTAAATACAAGGTGTTTAGTCAGGATTTCTATTAAGCGTTACTCCTTTGCGTCACGCAAGAATGATTGAGACATTAAGCCCACCAAGATACCAAACAAATGTAGTCACGCAAGAATGATTTAGACCGTGAGGTCCTACTTATATGTTGATATGAGAAAGAGTTCAAGGGTCATCACTAACCAAGTAACTGCAATTCCCACATAACCCTTCCTTCAAAACTTTCGCCCATCAGGTATTTGTTTATAGTGAGTTAGAATGTCAAGGTATTCTAGCTGTACTCACTTTGGGTCGCTCCCTTCTCATGATTATCACTTGCTTGCAAAAGCAAATGGTCAGGAAGGCAGGCCCTCTAAAGTTGACACACAATCAAAAACATGAGCATGGTATCGAAGATCTGGATTTCTGATCACCCTAAGAAGGATGAGAGTATACTCTCCTACTCCAATGTCAAACTCAACAATCAAAGCAAACATAAATTCATTCCATCCTATTTAGCAGTCATACTAGGTGCCTAATTATGAATTACAATCACAAAGTTTAGTTGTAGTCTAGGGCAACCTACAAAACCCAAGTCATAAGTTTGATATGTTTAGTCTTTGACTATCGAACCTGCATAAAACGTGTTAGTAGTTTCATTTGTTGTCTTTGTCATGCATATGCCAAGGTTCTGCATAGAGAATCAGTACCAAAAAACCAAAAAGCAGAAACAAAATGCAAAAGAAAACAATTTGCAAGTGAAAAACACTGCCTTTTACCTCTGTTTCTAGCCCTACACAGGCGCAAAAGTCTTGACATAGGTGCAGAATGCTTAACACAGGCACATAATTCTTGACACAAGTGTAGAAGTTCTTAGAAAACCCTACATTACCCTGTTTCTTAGTTTTTTAACCTGCACATCAACTCAAAATCACTCAAAAGCATGATTAGGGGGTTAGTTCACATTGGGTTCACCAATTAATGTAGGTTAGGAAATCAGAAATCATCAAAGAAAATCAATATTAGTCATAGCTCAATCACAAAAGCTGAAATGCAATGATCAATCCTAATTACATCCAATAGAGATATGAAAACAAGACATTCAAGATTAAAAACTTAAGCAAACCAAATGCAGACTTGAATGCCTCTTTCATGTGACTCCATTGTCCTTCTTTCTTCTTCAAATAGCTTTGTTTGTGGATCTCACCTACAAGTACATACACATGAGATGAAAGCAAGTAGACAAGATAGTAGCGTAAGAATACTCAAAGAGTGATTGATTTGACAAAGTGATTAGAAAAAGTGATTCAGGGATCTTGATTGAAGAAAATCATCCAATTTATAGACAAATTGGAGAAAAGATCAAATTAGCATGAAGAGATTCGAATGGCAATTTCAAATCAAAAATGACAATTATGACAAATTATGACAAATTTGCACTTGCTATGCAAGATTGATTGATTGATAATTCATGACAAAATTATGACAACTTTCTATGTCAAAATTGATTGATTGTCAATTATGAAAAATAATGACAAATTGAAATGTCATCCACATGAAATTAGGAGAAATAGGAGGAATTAGAAAATTAGATGAATTTAGAAATTAGGAAATTAGAAAATGAGAAATTAGGAATTAAGTGAATTAATTAACAATTTTTCATTTATTAATTAATTCACAAAGAGGGAGGAGTTAATTAGCCAATTAAATGAACATTTAATTGCGATGAGAAGACTTAGGATAAATAAACTATTTAACCTAGAGGAAGAAATGACAAACAAGGTTAAATGAATAAATCATGAAACCCTAGAAGATGAATTAGAAATGCAAGGACGACAATTAGGTCTTGACAAAAGATAATTGATGCAGGGTCGATTTGATCATGATTCTGACTTGATAAATGATTTGATTGATAAATGCACCAATTGACAAGGAACAATGACTAATTGATCCAAATTGACATGATTGAGAAGGACGACGATCGATGACAAATCGATCGCAAAATGACAAGATTGAAAAATTGATAAGAGATTGACAAGATCGACCAAAATCATGACTGAAGATTGTTATCGACAAGACCTAATTTGAAAGTGAGACAAATGAAGAAATGCAGAGGAAAGACTCGATGCTCGCAAATGATAAAGACCAAGTGTGAATCATAGGAGAAATGTTAATGTGACGCAAAAACCCTAAAATAAGGCAATGCGCAAATGTTAAAGTACGACTCCGCAAGCATTGACCATTTTTAGGTGTCTACACCTTCTTTTTCAATATCATTTGGAATTTGCTTTTTATTTCTTCAATATCTCCTCTAGGTTGATCCTTGCAATCTCTAGCCAAGTGTCCAACTTTGTGACAATGAAAACATGTCATATGAAGATTTCTCCATGATCTTCTGTTGTTCATTCCAAACCTTATAAAGTAGTTGGCACTTATATATCCATATCTTCCACAACATTCACACCATATCCTTGTATTATAATCCCATGGTACTATAGTATATTGTCGGTTAGGATCTGTGTGAGTTCGGTAGCTTGTAGTATTTGCTCGGTGTGCAAACCACATATAGTTCTTCTGCTTAAACCAACATTTATCAGTATTGTGTCCATATCTGTAGCAGTTTTTACAAAACCCTTTGAATTTTGCCTTTTGATAGTTGCTAATAGACTTAGTCCTACATTGATTAGATGTATGACCATACTTATTGCAATTGTTACAATAACCATTAGACCTAATGACATTCGGTTGCTTATCTTTTCTAATTTGGCACATGTTGGCAGTATGTCCTTGTTTTCCATAGTAGTTGCAAATAGGCTTCTTTCCTTTGATGTTCTTCTTGTTTCCAGCTTCCTTTGATGATTCTTCTCTCTCGGTAGTGTGGATTCCCTTCTTGGTAGAGTCTTTTCCTTTGTAACTGAGTCCTACATCTTTGTCGGGTCTTCTTGTAGTTAGTTGCTCATCCAACATCCTTGATGCTTCATAACTTTTCTTTAGTGTTTCTTTTGACCTCTTTTCTGCTTCATGTTCATCGGTCAATCTTGATATTTCAAGTTTCAATGCTTGATTCTCATTTTCCTTTAGATTTGCTTCGTGATGTGCATAACCCAATTGATCAGACATATTACTTTGAATTCCAATCATCCTTGTGATTTCATCATTCTTTTAAGACACTAATGCTTCAAGCTATTGTTTTTCCCTTTCTATATCTCTTATGTTATCCTCGACTGTCCTCAATGCATCAAGATTCTCAGTCATCTGTGTGCTGAAGCACTCATTATCTCTTTTCATTGGTTTTAGCTGATCAGTCAGTGCTTTGTTCTTTTCTTTCAATTCTCCAATCATTTCTTTAATCTCTTCAGATATACTATTCTTAGATGATGTCTCAAATTGTTCCACTAGCTCTTGTGACTCCTTCAAATCATCAGACAATCTTCTTCTAACTTTCAGTGATCTTTGCATTTGTTTCTGCATGTCCGCAATCACTTGATTAGTATAATCCAATTCATTTTGAATATTCACAATTCTCTGAGATTGTTTGTAGCCTTCCATTGATAAGATCTTTCTCTTTAGGCAGTTAAACCCTTTTCCAAGATTCAAGCTCTAATACCAATTGTTAGGCCCAACATGGAAAGCTAATGTACTAAGAGGGGAGGGGTGAATCAGTACTTCAAATATTTTCTTCAATAATAACTTTACTGTTAAGCATAAACTAAATATTGCTGAAACATAATATAATGCTAAAACATATAAATAACATTCATACATGATTCACTCCATAACACATATATTTTGGTTATGCAAAAACTCTTGGTTAGAGAGAAAAACTACGGTGGGGATGACACCCACAACTTCACTACTGCAATAATAAAGGTTGCTTGATTAGAGCTACATGTTTAGCTATTTCTAATAACTTACCCTGTTAGGAGTATCAAGATCTTTAGATCTACCTTGCTAAAGGATTTTACAACACTTATTCTAAATGCTTCACCTGGTTAAAGGCTTTATAATTTATAGACTTTGTTAAAGTCTTCTACCATGTTAAAGGTTTCTCTTACAAATAAAAATATTACAATCAAAATATTACAAAATATCTGCAACTTCACATCTGAAATGTTATAGTAGATTCTATGTGCTCAAAATAAAATTACCTTGCTTATAACATACCTCGGTAAATCATAATTTAACTTAGTAAACCTATCTGTTTACTTTGTTCCTTGACTATTCTCTAAAATCCTTCTTGGTGACCTCTGAATATCTCTATCAATCATAACAGTCATAACTCTCAGTGCTTTCCCATGATTTTGCTTTTCACATATGTCTTTCTTCACACACATATTTGATCCTCAATTCATGCTGTATAAATAGATCTCTTTTAATGGTGATCTTGTTCATGCTTCGATCTTACAAACATGATTCATTAAATGAATAACCATACAAACTATTTCATTGGATAGATGTTCTCAAAATCATACAAAATATTAATGTGCAATTTCCTATGTGATAACAGTTCCCTATTCGTCGATCTTGTAACACGTTTCCACATATGTGTCCAGGTTCAATGAATCTGGTAACACATTTCACTCAGTTCATATTACTTGGTATACCATCTTTTCTGCTCGGTAGTCATAGAATGTTACTCGGTATACAACTCAGTGTATACTAAACTCTGTGACTTCTTTCTTCTATAATCGACTGCTATGTGCTTATCGACTGAATATTTTGGTTGTAATAACCAACTAGAGTATATAGAATGACTTGGACGTAAAACTAATGACAAATTTGTAAATAGTAACACATCCAAATCATATCAATACCACACATCAGCTCCCATGATCTAGGTTACACATATTAGTTTACTTATTAAATTTGTAGGAGTCATACTTTGTTAAGGATTTGTTTAAAATATGTTTAACCCCTGCAATTTTCATGCATTGCATGTTACCAAAGATAATTGACATCATAAATTACTTCATCCAAAGTGAATCTGCTTATTTTTTATCAAGGTGCCTCATAAGGGTGTTAATTACATATTTGTTAAGCCACCCTAGGTGCATGATTGTTTTCTACATCATAAGGAAACAAGGTATATCCAAGTTTAAGTTCTTCAAATATGCCCATAAATAGGGTAGTTTTCTACCTCAAGGCTTACAATGTTTAGACTTCTAGGCACCAAGGTTTAAGTCACACAGGTTACATTAATCGCAAATCCAAATATTAAGGTATATAACAATCCCATTCTAAGGGAGTAATGAAAATAAATTATACTTAATTTAGATATCATCCACACAGTCATCTCCATACACATGCCAAATTAGAAAGTCTACAATTATCAACACTTTCACAATTTATTAGGTCTAGATCATACTTATGTTATTAATTTTCTCACTTAGATTACTCGCAAAAATATTTTCATTTAAGGGGATATTCCTTCCTTTATCTGAAGTTGATATAATACTCTCTATTTGTTCCTTGTTCCTAATTTCACTCCTTGCGATATTCTACCTTGACACACTATCAGTGGTTAAACGAACATGATAGATGTTACACAAATCACATCACTAGGGCCAACTATATCAACATTCAAACTGACCACTTGACACTTTAAAAAGATCAAAATAAAAGTTACCTTTGCCAAGTCCAATCAAAAGAAGAAAAATGCTGGCAATCGAAAAGTATTAAAAATTAGTAACATGGCAAGCACCATAGCTCAAATAAAAATAAACATAAATTTAGTGGCCCTTCCATAAAAAAAAATAAAAAAATAAGTAAATAAATATAAAAGAAAGTACTAGCCCCAAAGTCACAATATACTATTCAAAGAAAGTTGAAACACTGTCAAATCAATACTCAAAACAAGGTGACCATTTTAGCCACAGCATAGGGAGTAACCACAACACATCACCCAAGATCACACATCCTAAGTGTGTTAGGAAGTGATTATATTAGACTCTTAAGGTTTTTAGATCGTTTATATCCCTTTATTATTATGAAATATCTTATACACAAGAGATTGCAATCATTTTATAGATCATGTTCCATTTAACCTTCACATGATTACTATTACAAGCAACACTTTCTGATATAATCCGCTATCCATTTAGGGTTATTAACATCCATAATTATATTCTAACAGGTGATTGCACTAACTCTACCATTATTCGTCAATTCTTCTTGGGTTTCCATTAAGTACCTTAATATGTTAAATCTTGGTTCAATGATACATGGTAACTCATGCATCAACACTTTTATGTCTCTCTTACTAGTGGGGTTGAGAGTTGGGTACAAAATCAATACTTTCATACTTAGAACCACTTAGGATTCATATAATGCAATCATATAAATTTTACTAGGGACTTCATCTGTTCTCTTAGCACCTTTTGCTAGCTCCTTGTGTTTTCATTTTTAATCATCCATTTGTTCCCATCAAGTAAGAGCATGTTGCCAAATTACTAACACTTATGGTTAAGAATAATTACGGGTGGAATAATAATGCTTGACAATTAATTCCTACTCCCTACACAGAATGACTATTCTCAAATGATGCGGAGAATTGACTTATTCTCTCCTACTCCACTTATGTAGCTATGAAAATAAGGGGGTGTGCACTCGAGAAGTGACCTACATAGAAACCAACACCCACCTTTTAATTTAAATTTTAAAAGAAATTATCTCTTTCCATATTACTTATTTTATATTTACTTGCTAGCCAATTCCAGCATATCACAACTTTTGATTATCTTCAATCCAAATAAACCACCTTATCATCATAATATCGAGTTACCCAATTATGACATAACATAAAGGTGCCCAATAATTATCAATGTCTTAAGACTCCCATAAATTCCAAGGTCTCCCTTAGCTAACCACATAATTTGGATCCTTATCATCATTCTCATTAAACATTTTACAGTGCCAACTAATTCTCATTAAAACTTTGATATTATAATATTGCTTATGTTATCCTTCCATAAGCCTTATCCAGTTGCATGTTGTCCCATCCATACTTAATGTTTCACATACTTCCACAATTGAGTGCCATAATTTTTACAAACCTACTTTGGTTGTGCCAAGTAGTTAAATTGTGTTCCATATTGTCTTGCATCTAGCTATTAGTCATGATTGAGTTGCACTTTTCTCCTTAGGTTCTGAATGGATATAAGTTAATCACTCCTTGATTATTGGATCATGATTCTTCTACACTCTTTTTACTTTAATATGGGTTTCGTATGGTTCCCAAATCATCTCTACCCTTTTCGCCATTTACTTAGGCCTCTCAAAATTATCTTCCCATAAAGGAACTAGTTGTGACTATACTTTTCTTGTTTCCCCAATCATCTAACTTACAAAAGAACTTGGGGTTTATTGCAATTATGTGCTTTAACCCAAGAGATTCATGTCTCCTTTCTTCTTATTTAATTCATCTATATTATTAATAGGGTTCACTTATCAAGGAGATTGTCATTCACCACTTCAATCCTTATCTTCAAGGTTATCCAACACTAGCTTCTTGTATTGATAGGAGAATTCTCTAACAAAAGTTCTTAATAAGCAACCTATCATGACCACACACATAAGGTACCTATTCATTAGGATAGTTTAAAGCTTCTTTCCAAGATTTGCAAGAGTAACTCTTAACTCTTCTTCATTGGTGCCTCAAACAGCGGTCCCGATTCTCGAACCACCATAATTTCGCATAGCTAAAAAAAAGTTAACTTGAGCTGTCTCTATCTCAATTATCCTGTTTATCGCGCCTTCATCTCATGTCCAACTAGCTTTCTTGACTTGCCTCATCAATAACATACCCTAACAGATGGTATTGTCTTAGTTACCATTAGAGGTATTCTATTGAAGAATTAACTCCTCATACTTTATTTGACTAGGGCAATTGTTGCATTTAGGTTCCAATTGAATGGAAACCTCATATGTACTAATGATCTAAATACCATTATTAAACTTCAAAAATATTTTCATAAATATATATAATTTAAAATTTTTGTAGCCTTTGGGGTTTTATTATGCCATAACCATTATGACTAATAAGTTTCAAATTTCAGGAGTTTTGGTGATCCTTGGAACCCCTTGAATTGATATATGTTGATCCTTTGGTTTAAAAAAAATTTCACTTATGTTTCACTTTGTTATTTTGCAAGTTTCCACCTAGGTTTTATACTCTGAAGTCATATTTTGGTTCAACTAAGTTGTGAATGTAGCCCATGTTCACTAGTGTATGAACCTAGGGCTCTGATACCAAAATGTCATGCCCAAACTTTTGGGCAAAAAACACAACAACAATTTTTTTTGGAACACTTAATTACATGCAACCTATGCTTAATTAGATGTGACAACTTAACAAGTTGTTCCAAACAAAATCTTAATTGATATTAAAATGGTTTTCTAAAGTGAGCGATGGATTAAAATTTAACTAGAAGTCTTAGGTTTCGATTAAACTCCTAGGCAATAGAATTAGATTTTTCACTTACATAACAACTACGATAATCTAGTATTATCAAAATAGAATAAATTAATTTTATAAGGACAATAATAAATTCACGCAAATGTCCCTTCAATTTTAGTTACATTTTATAATATTTAAATAGCCCAATTTTTGCTAAATTGACATTAATACAATTTCTTGAATTAATATCAATTATTTATCTAATATCAAGTTTCCTCAATCATTGCTATTATAATCTCTTCACTTATAACTTAATTAATTCTTAAATCTATTAATTCAATATTAAAAGTGGTCTAATATGCGTTATTTTCAATTACTCTCTGCAAATGCATTTATTATTGTTTTCAACTCTTCTATTGTTAGGGATGAAGTTTCAAAATCTTCACATTACTGGTTTGGTAAAAATTTAGTGTTTGTTTCGGCTTGGAAACCATTCCGTCCCTGCTTGGTCAAGCTTTAAATTAGTTCCTTTCTAGTATTGCTTTCCCAAATTATCGTTTGAATTTATGGACCTAGAGGTTTTGGAACAAATTGGTAATACTTGTGGTTCTTTCTTATCATCAAGATTTGATTTTGTGGAGGGGGACGTTTTGGTAAAAATCTGTGTCTTGACTAACCCTAATAATGTTTGCCCTCGGACCTGTATCATTAAATCTCATGAGGGTATCTGGAAACAACCAATTAATAAGTTGGAGAAAGACTTTGGTAAAACTTCCTTGCAATTGGATGCTCCTTTTCTTATGGATTTTTTGAAATCCTCTATTCTAGATAAGGCAAAACATTGCTTGGGTAGTAACAATAATCCATTTCTGGATAAACTATTAGTTAATGGTTCCACTAGGAAACATTCCACTACTTTTGAGGTTAACCAGGCTATGAGGGATGTTGAGAAGTGAGAGGTTTATGTTGTGTCTCATGATCCAGAGTCTATAGGGTTATTTACAAGTAAGGATAAGACAGTAGCTCACCAGAATATTGTGGTTTCAAGGGACAACAATGTGGATGATCTGCTTCCAAATCTCACTACCTCAAATTCCTTGGATAAGTCACTAAATGATGGTGGTGGGAATCCTGTTTGTCCTATGAAGTCAAAAGAATACTTAGAAAGTTATCAGGGGATTGGTCAAATTTTTGCGAAGAATAATGGGGTTGTCTTGGAGTCTAATGTTGGGGTTTCTTCTCTAGGGTTTCCTAATGATGCTATCCTTGCTCAACAAGTCAAAGAATTGGTGTCTAATTCTTCATAGCATGTTGATGTGGATGTGGATAATAATGCTACCTTAGGAAATAATATTTAGTCGAGGGACATTCCTGTTATTATGCTAGATGAAAATCTGGTTCACTAAGTAAATGATCTTTTTAAAGATCATGAACATCAGATGGACGAGGACATTATGAATAGGGTTATTTGTTCCATTGAGAATGACTTGGGGGGAATTAAATCGACCCTTCCTATTTCTGCATCTGCTAACCTTTTTGAGGTTTTGGCCTCATCAGAAATGCGCATCATAGATAATTTAGTCATGACTTCTCCTAAGTCAAGTAAGAGTTTACCAATTGTTCAAACTACTCTAATTAGGGCTTCATCTGTGGTTTCTCTTGGTAGGGGTAGGCCTCCAAAGAATCGAAAGACTCAATTGGAAATTGATGTTGGGATCCAGCAGACTTTGTCTCTTTCTCCTGGTGCTGGGAAAGGGAAGCATTCAGTTTCTCTTGGTGACGCTATGAAAGGAAGTGGTACTCCTAAGGGTAAGAGGAGTAAGAGTTCTATTATCAATTCTCCTATGACTAAGTCGGGGGTTGGGAAGTGTAATCTTCAAAGTAGTTTTGGAGAAGGGAAGTCTTCTCCATCTAAAGGAAAGAGGGGAGCCTCAATCTCCCCTCGAGAGCAATGAGAATTATATCTTGGAATGTTAGGGGCTTAAATGCCCCTAACAAGAGGCAATTAATTAGGTCCCAGATGGACTTAGTTAAGTGTGATATTTTCATGTTGCAAGAGACAAAATTGTCAAAGGAGTCTGCTGATTTGGTTTTTTCTTCTTGGAGAAAGTGGGAATTCCTCTCCTCTCTAGCTTGTGGTACTTCAGGGGGTTTGGGATTGCTTTGGAATAACTATAACATTGAGGTTGAGCTAGTTGCTTCTACTATAAACTGGATGTTGGCCTTAGTTAAAAGAAAGCTTTCGAAGGTTATGTTTGGGCTTTTTTATATTTATGCTCCTTCTAGTATTCAAAGGAAGACTAAATTATGGGGAGATCTTAAGAGAATTTCCTCCCCTTTAAGGCATGGTCCCTTTATAATCTTTGGGGGAGATTTTAATACTATCACTGACTTAGGAGAAAAGAAAAGAGGTATTCTTCCTAATAAAAAAATTATGGAAGACTTTGGGATGTTCATTAAGGACACGAGTCTTTTTGATTCTCAGTTCTAGAATGGGATTTTCACATGGATAAATATGCAAAGAAATTTTTCTCAGATTGCGGAAAGGTTAGACCGGTTTTTGTTATCAGATGTTTGGATTGATTTAGAGTTCAATTTTTTTCCTCTATTCTTCCAGTTTTGGGGTCAGATCATTTTCCAATTTCCCTATCAATTCTGGAAGATAAAGCTCCTTATAAGTCACCCTTTAAATTTGAACCTATGTGGTTTAGAGATTCTTCCTTTTTGCCTTTACTCAAAAATGGTGGAGTTCTGCTCCTTATTGCTCTGGATCCTGAATGTTTTAGATTGCTAAGAAGTTGAGATTTTTTAAATTTAATATTAGAGAATGGAATATCTTGCATTTTAAGAACATCTTTCAAGAAAATAGAGGATTCAAGATATGATTGAATGTCTTAATTCACATGTGATTCAACATGGTATGGTGCCTCTTGTTTTTGATGAACTAAAATTGCTAAAAGTAGAGCTTGAAGAAGTTTTGTCTAGAGAAGAAATCTATTGGAGACAGAAATCAAGGGAGATCTGGCTTTCAAATGGTGATAGAAATACAAAAAAAATTTCACTCTTCAACAAGAATTAAGAGAAGTAAAAATAGGATATCTTGTATTAAGTGTCCAAATGGCAGAGTTTTAACAGAACAGGAGGATATTGCTTCAGAGGCAGTTAGGTTTTTTAAGTCACTATTGTCTTCAGAGCATGGAGATCTTCATAATAACATTTCTTCTAATATTCCTTCTTTGGTATCTTCAGAAGATAATAAAATGTTGATGTCTCCTTTTTCTTTGGATGAAGTTAAGAATGTTGTTTTTACAATGAACCCTGATAAGGCTCCAGGACCGGATGGCTTTACTCCTTTACTTTTTCAGAAATGCTGGGATTTTGTGGGAAATGATGTTTTATTGGCCCTTGAGGAAGCTAGAAGGAATAGGTCTATTTTGAAAGAGCTTAATAATAAAATGATTTCAAATATTCCTAAAAAAGAGGTTACCAAGACATTTGCTGATTTTTGCCCTATTTCTTTATGTAATACTTTGTACAAGATTTTTACCAAGGCTATTTCTTTAAGGTTGGCTAAAATTTTACCTAAGATCATTTCTTTAGAAAAAGGTGGTTTTTTTTCTAGCAAGGGAGATGACAAAGGGAGCTATAGTTGCACATGAGGTTCTGTATTCTATTTCTACTCAGAGAATCCCAACCATGATCCTCAAATTAGATATGATGAAATCATATGATAGAGTAGAATGGGGGGTGTTGTGTGTTGTTCTACTTTAATTGGGCTTTTCCAAGGCATGGGTCAAATGGATTCGTGCTTGTATTTCTTCTGCATGGTTCTTGGTTCTAATTAATGGCTCCCTTTGTAGTTTTTTCTCCTCTTCTGGGGGCTTGAGGTAGGGGGATCCCCTATCTCCTTTCTTGTTCATTCTTCTAGCTGAAATGTTTAGTTGGGCTATAAGAACCTCTAAGCTGGGAGGGTTTTAGAAGGGAATTAGGATTCATAATGTTCCACAAATAATTTTGCATTGCTTGTTTGCAAATGATACCTTGTTATTTGTTTAGGCCTCTTTGGGTGAGGCAAGAGTGATAGAGGGGATAATACATAATTATGCATCCTTTTCTGGTCAGAGAATCAATGTTGATAAGTCAAAGATTTTTTTCCTTCATGCTTCACAATTGGTTTAGGGTAGATTGAAGATTTTTTTGGGATTTGCATCTGGAAATATTCCTTGTTATCTTGGTATACTTTTCTTCATTAAGCGGGACAGAGTTGAGTTTTGGGATAAGATCATTTCAATTATCTCTAGAAAGATCCTATCCTAGAATCATAGATGGTTATCTTTGGCTGGTAAGACTGTTCTTATTAAGTCTGTCCTAAATGTTGTTCCTATTTATCTCATGTTTGTTTTGCAGTCTTCAAAAGTGGCTCTTGTTAGTTTGCGAGATACTCTTAAGTCCTTCCTTTGGAGTAATAATAAAGATAGTAAGAAGAAACTCCCTTTGGTAGCATTGGATAAAGTTTGTTTGCCTAAAAACCTTGGGGGCACAGGCATTAGGAGTCTAGAAAGTCAGAATTTAGCCTTAGGTGCTAAGTTGGTTTGGAAATTGTATGAGAGAACATTCTCCTTTTGGGCACAAATTATTTTTGCTAAATATTTAAATAATGAACCAAGAGAATATGTTTTTCAAGTTTCCAATTTACCATCTGGTTCAACTATTTAGAATTTTCTATGTAAATGTAGATTAGTGATTTTGCCTCATCTCTCATGGATTGTTCATAATGGTAGAAAGGTCAGGTTTTGGGAGGAATTTTGGAATGGACATCCCTCTCTGGTGAACTTGAGGGATTGGTGTCCTTTAATATCCACTCTTTCTTCCCTTTGGGTGTCTTTGTGGCTGATTATTTTGAGTATAGTGGGAATCTTAAGGTGGCAAAATGGAAATCAATTGAGTTTTTAGATATTGATCAAAATGTGAAACTGGAATATGAAAATATGTTGGTGGAGAGAGTAATAACTCTTTCTAATGCTAACGATGAGCTTATCTAGACAAGGAATATCTTTGGTAAGTACACAGTTAAGGATGGCTATAATTCTCTCTTGGTTGCTAAAGATTTATCTACTTGTCCATACAAGTTGTTTTGGCATATGGCTTGCCTCCCAAAGGCTCATCATTTTGCTTGGTTAGCAGTGCAGGACAGGGTCCTTACAGGAATGAGGTTGGACAGGTTGTGTATTACTGTAGTATTTTCTTGTGTCTTTTGTAATAAAATTTAGAATCCTCTACACACTTGTTTCTTCATTGTGATTTAGCCTATGCTTGCTGGCAGTGGTTGTTTGAAAAGCTTAATCTTTCCTTTGTTATTGGTAAGGATCTCCTTTCCCACTTTAGAGCCTAGCCTCTCCTATTTGCCTCATCTTTCTATGCATGTCTTTGGATTATTTCTCCATCTATTATGATTTGGAATATTTGGTTAGAGCGTAATAATAGGATTTTTAAACAAACAAGTTCTTCCTTGGCTGAGGTTTTATTGAGGATTGAATCTTCCATCTCTGAAGTTGCTTTGTCTTTTATCTATAAGAATTTGGAAACCCTTACCTCTTTCTCTCATTGGGATGGTAGGGTAACTTGAGTTTGGAGAATGTTATCAGTCTTACCTTCTCATGGAGCTATTTTAAATAAGACTAATGCTATAAGTTAGAGAAATTTTGCTTGTTGGAAACCTCCTCTGCAAGGGCACTTTAAATTGAATTTTGATGGTGCTTCTCATGGGAACCCTAGCCTAGCAGGGGCAAGTATGGTAATTTATGATCATAAGGTAATATTTATTCAAACTCATTGTCATGCGATTGGTTTCAAGTCTAACAATTGTGCAGAATTCTTTGCTTTGTCTTTTGGTTTGGCTATAGCTATATCTTTGGGAATTAAGGACTTGACAATTGAGGGTGATTCTATGGTTATTATTCAAAGTGTCATGAAAAAGAAGTTGAATTGTTGGCAATTACAATATATACTTGATCATATTTTGCAAAATTTAGACTTTTTTGGTTCCTTCTTCATTTCCCACTATTAAAGGGAACTGAATAAGATTGCAGATTTCTAGGCTAATTTAGCCATTGACAGTGATGCTAATATGTGGGAGGTAAGTGTGGATGAGATCCCTTCCTCAGTTTTGGAATTTTTGAAGTAAAGAAGGGCATAGTTGTTGTCTTCATCAACCTCCTTATTTGGTGTGGGTTCTGCTATGCTTGATCACAATGTTTATTTTGACAGGGTGTCTAATTATGGTTTCATTTCTGCTATGTGGTATCATTCTAACTAGTGGTTGGAGAATTATGTTTCATAGACAGGGGTGTTTCAGACTAGTGTTTTTTGGTAGCAATGGATATGCATCCTTTAGTGATAATACTTTAATCTTCCTTCTATGTGCTTCTATTTGAGGCTTCCTTTATATCTAATGCGGCTTATGTAATTGGGATAGGTTTTTTTATGTACTATGCCAATGGGAATTTGGTATTGGGTAGAATAGGCTTGTGTTACTTAAGCAATACTAAAGGGTTTTCTTACTGGTTCTTTCCCTTTAGTGCTTTTTGAACCAGACACTGTAAAAAAAACTTTTAAAATTTAATATAGTTTAGTGGTTCTATCCACTTTTATCAAAAAAAAAAATATTAACACGATTTCAATGTATTAATATTAAATGTAGATATATGTATTAATATTATATTTACATCACATGTGTAAATTAGCTGGCTTACGTCATTTGCGTACATATAGTGTGTTGGTAAAATTGATTCGAGCAAAAGGATGGGGTGTATATCCCGGGTGCTACGGGTTAAATGGTTTTTATTTTGTAGATTATGGAAGCTTTCTCTAATGTTTCAAATGTTTCTTTATCTCATGTCGGGGAGAGATTTCCTTAAGATTTGTTTTCTGATATTGATTTGACTTTGTGTCTTGTCAGTAATATCGTCATTTATAATGAGTTTAGGTTGTGGCATGTGTGTTCTGTGTAGTCCTTATCTTTAGTCCTTCATTATTTTTTCACATGCTTTCATCTCCTTAAGTCATCGATACATTCCTAAGGTTTTTATTCTTTGCTGTAAATATCATTATGTTGGCCACCTTGTGCTTGTCCGGGTCTGACAAATTTGTCTTATGGATTATTTATTTCTGGTTGTTGGTATCCTTACTTGTGAGAGAGTCACTTATGGGTTTTAGTGGAAGGCTTTTAAATTTGTGCAAATTGATTCAAGCATGTTTGAAATGGATTTTTTTAGTATCTTTATGGGAAATTCAGGACAGTTTCTCTTTCAAATAAATTTATTTTCTATCATTTTCAAAATCAGTTTTTTGTTTCTTTTTGGTTTTCGATGCCCTTCATACTACAAATGCCTTCCTCTCTGCCATTTGGAGTTTATAGAGTGGTTTTAGAAGCTTGATCATTGGGTGAAGAAAATGCAATTGAGGATAATTCTGTTAAACTTGGCAAGGTTTTCAATCTGTTTACTCCCGCAGTGGACTTTGAGTTTCGTAGGCTTTTGGGATGTCAGTGGTTATAGGTTGGTCATCAATTTTCTTATGATGAGCTTCTCTCTTGTTTTCTTACTATTTGTTTTGATGTTCTACTCGATATGGATTTGGTTCACCTCTTGCTATCCATGTTTGTCTTTCCGACAGTGTGCAATTGGGAGATGGTCTCTCCTGCATTGGCTAGTTATCGGTTTGATATGGGCTCTTTTTATTATGGGGGTTTTCTTCCTCACCATGAGCTTTTGGCTAATGGTTGGTCTGGTCATTTGCTTCATTAGTTATGTATAGGATTGATATGTGATTCCTTGGAAAACACTAGAGCCTCTATGGATTTTTTGTTGTATTTGGCTCCTGATCAATATGTGGATAAAGCATGGGTTGTTTTTCAGGCTTTACATTCATTAATCTCTTTGGGTTTTCTGTGCTTTGCTCCTACTTGCATGGCATTCCCTCTAAAGGTAATTCCACCTCTATTCTCATCTCATGAGCCACCGAAAGAGAGTTCTAGTTCCTGGTTCTTGGATAACTAACATATTTTCTCTTTTGTAGCTGGTGGTATGGTTTTGTAGGAATGAAGGCTACATGGCTTCTTTTTTGCTCGAAATGGTTAGCTATGGTTTTGACAGAGAATTTTCTCTCATTCATCTGCCTTGTGGTTCTTCATGTCCATCTCTTCTCTGGTTGGGGTTATTCTAGTTTGAAGTTGTCCTATGGGACTTTTGTAAAAATAAATAGGAGGGTGGGGGGTTCATCAGCATATATATTGTAAGGGTACTATATATTTTTGTTAAGTTTTAAAATGGCTACAACCAGAGGTTTTCTTGTGGGTTCTTTCCTGCTGGTATGCCATGTCTGAACCTGATGTAAACTCTTTTTTTCATTAATATATATGTTCAATGGATATTCCAATTTAAAAAAAAGAAAAATTAATTAATTGAGCAAATAAAAATTAAAGTGTCAAACATTATTATAATAATTAAATTATTTAATACTTGGGTTAAATAAGTTCGCAAGATCGGGTCCATTAACTTAATTTAGAAAAGTATATTGTTCCACTACAATACCCTCTCAGTAAATCAATAATAACCATACGATAGCCTACAATAAATTAATCTAACCATTGTATACCATTAGAAATTCCAAAATGTATTTATATAACTTAAATAAGCCTAGAATCCATTAAATCAATATTATTTCAAGCTCAGTGTATTAACATTAATTAATAAAGCTAATGAAAATAAATCTTTTGAATTAGACTAATTAAGTTAACCAAATTGAAATAATATTTTCCTAATAAATTCATTCCCCAATTAAGTCGAATTTAATTCCCCTTAGATATTAAATATCAACTATTTAATATTCGGCCAACACTAACCTTATAGGTTAAAATTTAACAATTTACCTTTAATAGATTCCAATATTAAAATTTGCAAACGAAATTTAACTTAAACATTAATATATATATATATATAAGATCATTGGCATATAAATGTATATATGTATACACATAAATACATTTACCTATAATATAGGTTTCATTTTTAAAATATTAACCCAATAACAATTGTAGGAATAATTTTCTATCAATAGCTAAAATAACAAATGGGGGTTACCTATTTCAAATTTGAAAAGGTTTCCCCCCTCTTTATTATTTTATTCTATTTTGCCCTAACCTAAAATAGGGTTAGGGTTTTATTGAGAATCACATAACACATATCTTATTTTCTTTTCATTTTAATTCTACCCTAACCCGAATTCAGGTTAGAGTTTCATTAACACATTTTATTTTGTGTGTGGGTGTAGGTGAAAGATGATAGGGAAGGCCAAAGGTGGCCATGGCCGAAGGAGGCGGTTTTATGGAGGAAGGCTAAGGAATGAGTGTGGTGGAGTGGTGATGCCACTGTGTGTGTTGCCCATATTGTGTGTAGCTCAGCCCACATAGTGGGGATGCGGCCGCACTGTGTGTGCCTCAACCCACACAGTGAGGTTGCGGCCTGCACTGTGTGTCCCAAAACGCACCTCGGTCCACACAATGAGGTTGCGGCCTGGACCGTGTGTGCCAGCATGCACCTCGGCCCCTATGTGGTACCCAAGCAAAGAAAAATAATTAATGTTTATTTTTATTTTTAATTTTTTTATATATCTTTTTTTTTCGGACAATGCTTAAAATGTTTTTATCGATATGCATGATAATATATATATATATATGGTATAATCAGAATGCTAAGGTAGCATATAGATATACTTATTTTTCTTTAGATGATACAACAGTTTAGATGTAAATTTAAAACATTAGGAATAAACTTCACATAATATATATATATATATATATATATATATATATATATATATATATATATATATATATATATATATATATATATATATATATATATATATATTTCTATGATTAAATCTACATTTCCATAGCTAAGAATAGGATATTTTTCAAATAAACAGAATAAAATAACCTTGTTTTCTATAAAAAACACATAGTTAACTTTTCATTTATAATAACCAGATCTAGATTTGTTTACTTTCTGCTATACATGTATTTTTCAGATTAAAAGGAACAGTAAATATTTTATTTACTGATGCAACTATCTTTTCTATAATCCATTTAAACAATAAACAACAAGATGCAAAGTAGATTAATATTTTTTATTTTTTTGATAAAAGTGGACATGCCACTAAACTATATTTTATTAATATTGAAAAGTCGTTTTGTTTACAATGGGTTCAAAGGGCATACCGGCAGGAAAGAACCCACAAGAAAACCTCCGATTGTGGCCCAAAAATGCGAAAACACTCTAATGTCCCAATTAAATAATCAGTTTGTAAAAATCCACCCATTACATAGCTTTATAGATATAAATATCAAATGTCCAGACATCAACCAAAAAATGAGAGAGAACCACATAGACTCAATAAGGCATGCAACCATAACATTTGATCTATAGAAGCAAACTCATAGAAAATAACCAGGCCACATCAAAGCCTCTCATGCTCACAAAATTCAAATAGTTCATCAGTCAAAAACTTGCATCAAAAAGATATTAACCAAAAGATACCTACATAAAGTAATTATATCAGAAACCAAGAGCTTGAGCTCTCATTAGGAGGCTCCCTGTCCTCTCTCAAAGGAGGGACAATTTGCAAGGGGAATTCGAGTCCTGGAGGTGCTGAAGCCAAAAAGCCAAAAGAGAGCAGTGAATGTAAACCCATAAGCACAAGCAATGCCTTATCCACCAACTGAGAAGGAACCCAATCTAGTAAGATTTCAAATGATTTCAAAGTATCCCCCAATCTATCACATATTAAACCCATTCTCAATTCAAACAATAATTCCCCACACTTCCCATTGTCCAAAAGATCAGACTGAGGAAGAAAGCCCCCATAATAAAAAGAACCCAGCTCAAAGTGATAGCTATCTAGTGCAGACCTAAAAAGCTCTCGAGTACATATCGACGGAGGAATGAACATAGAAACCAAGAGTTGGAGTAAACCCTCATCAAGCAAAATGTCATGGCAAACAGTAAGAAATCGAGACAAAATCTCAGAGCCAGAAAAATTAGAACCAGACTGCAACTGGAGACTTCCCACCAACCTACGTACCTCAAAATCCACCTGAGGAGAAAACAAAAGAAAGACTTTTCCAAGCATCTCAGAACTATTGCCCGAATCCTCAATGGATGCCTCAAAATGGCATTCAATAATAACCCTGTATCATGAAAGAGAAGAGGCACTCAACATATGTATATCCCAGAAAGAATGAGACAAAGCCTACTATAGGATTGAGAAATGATATCAACTTTTAAAGACATTAGCCACCACAAATGTGAGCAAGAACCACACCACTTCATGATTACAAGTGAAGGCAATGAGCAAGATTAAAACTTGTGAGAGAAAACAACATAAATGAAATAATAATATCCAAAAACTTCTCATGAAGGTGGTGGCAGAAAAGCAGTACATAAAATCCCATCAGATGCAACTTAAAGAAATGCTTACCCAAACATGATCACAACACCAGTACCATGATAGATTACTACAAATAATCAATACCTCCATACAACACAAAGCAATCAAAGCACATAATGCACACATGTGAAAACAAATTGAAAAGACCATGCCCAAAGATGAATGCTGACAGGCCACCACCCTAAAACCATGAAAGGTAACCACCCTTGCTACCTATGCCAGATCATAACCATACTTTATAAATAAAAATAATTTCTCACCTACAAAGCATACTTGCCACCTAAGCATATCCAGCAAACATGACTACCTCCAAAGGAAGAAGGGTAGGAAAATTTCAAAATGACCATATAAAAGGAGGAACCTCAAGTCTTAGTGTAGATATTTTAGAACCGAAGTAGGAATCTCTTCCATGCATACATTATGCAAATTGGCATTACTGTCTATAGCTAAATTTGCCAAGAAATCCACAATTCTATTTATTTCTCTGTAATAATGAGAAATCAAGAAGGAATCAAAATACTCTAACAGCTATAAAATATGATCCAGAACATATTGTAATTGCCAACAATTATATTTCTTCTTCATAACACTTTGTATGATCACCATCGAATCTCCTTCTATTACAAGATCCTTAATTCCCAGGGATATAGCCATATCCAAGCTTAGAGACAAGCCATTAAACTCTGCAAAATTATTAGCCTTATGCCCAATGGCATGGCACCTAGCTTGAACAAAGTTTGCTTGATGATCAGAAATCACCATACCTACCCATATCAAGCCAAAATTCCCGCAAGAAGCACCATCAAAATTCAATTTAAAATGACCATGGGGAGGGGGCTTCCACATAGATGAATTTCTCTTGATTAAATAATCATTCATTTTTAAAATTGACCCATGAGAAGGCAGGATAGATAACAGCTTCCAGACCCTAGACACCCTACTATCCCAATGCGAGAAAGAGGTAATATTCTCTAGGTTCTTGTAGATATGAGACAAGGTAACTTCGAAAATGGAAGATTCAATTTTCAATAAAATCTCTTCAAGAGAAGAACTTGTTTTTTAAAGATCATGTTATTTCGTTCTAACCAAATATTCCAAATTAAAATAGGTGGAGAGACAATCCAAAGGAAACCATAGAAGGATGAGGCAAACAACCATGGCCAAGATCTAAAGTGAGTTCTAAGATCTTTCTCTATAACAAAAGTCAAATTCAATTTATCAAACAACCATTGCCAACATTGATAAGAAAAATTGCAGTGAAGAAAAAGATGGGAGGATTATTCCAAATTTTTATTGCATAACACATAAGGAAAAACAACAGTGATACCAAGTCTATCCAAATGCATGCCTATAATGACGCTATCCTGAACTACTAACCAGGCAAAAGTACTGGCTTTTGGCAGACAGGCCAAATGCCAAAGAATTTTGTGATGGTAAGAAGATAAATCTTTCACACACATAAGAGAATTATATCCATCAGATTAATATTAACTCTAAAATATCTATTTATTTATTTTATGTTTAAACTATTAACAGAAGCAATATTTCCTTTCTTTACTAATAACTGCACTACAACATTTAAATTTATTTTATTTCTTTCTACATAACTACACTACTAACTTTTAACTATTTTCATTTCCTTTCCATTAGCTAAATAAGACAAAAATAAAATTCATTTCTAATCTGTTTCAAGAAGTAAATGACAATAAAGATTAACTCAAAGTTTATTCTTTTTTTTGCAAGGATTTACTCAAATAAAATACATCTTTATTACATGGTAAAACAACCCAATAGGTACATTTAAAACACCATATTTTCTTTTACTAAACATATGAAATAACTAAATCAAGCCTCTCATTTCTACCAAATGAGGGCTTATCAGATAAATTATTTTTCTTTTCTCCAACTAAATAAAATAAGAAATAGGATCTTTTCAAGCTTCCTTTCCAATCTCTTCCCAAGCAAACTTGCAAATAAAAGTTGTAGGTTGTGACCATGGAGACTCACCTCCCAACCTAGGCTTACAAGAAGCCACCCAGAGCTAGGAGAGCCACGACTTGATGGGATACACACATTCAAAACACATACAAGCAAGAAAACTCACAACAACATTAACACTCCCAACCCAAGGATAAACAATGTCACTTATGTGACTTTTCAAGTGGGGTGAAGGTGGACCATATACCTAGAGGAGAATTATTCAAGTAGGAGAACATAATGCCATTGCAGGGCTTCAAAATAAACACATCCACAAGTTCCAAACTTCTCCCTACAATTCTTTATGTCCCCCAAGGCATACAAGCCAACAAACTCCCCTTATGACCCCCATTCCATAAACAAAATACTATACAGCAAGGGTCTCATAACCCCTTGTAAATCACTCTCTTCCAATGAGAGCCTCTACACTCATAGTTTGTTAAACAACCCTTCACCCCAAGGCCACTCAACCCTCACAAGGGTGAGTTTGGCCTTGAAAACTCCCAAAACAAAACTCAAAAGAATCACAATAACAAAAGAAAAGAGTCACATAGGGAAGAACTTAACAATCTTCCTAACACATTAAGATATCAACAATGAAAACAACTATAACAAGCAACCTTTTCAAAAATACAACAACATACATGAACCGAAAAAAACAACCAACCTTAAATCTGCCAAAAGGGTGATGAATCTTGTAGAAGAGCTGCCCAAATCCACTATCTTTTTCCCTTCAAGACTTTTCCAAAAACCCTTCCAGAAACTTACCAAAACTACTCAGGAATCTAACTCTCCCAAAATAAAGAGTGGGTGATCAAACTTCTCCCTCCCAAACTATTCCCTAAGAAGACACTCATAGCAAATAACCAAAGGCACTTGACATATGTATATCCCAGAAAGAATGAGACAAAGCCTACTACAGGATTGAGAAATGATATCGGCTTTTAAAGACATCAGCCACTAAAAATGTGAGCAAGAACCACACCACTTCATGATTACAAGTGAAGGCAATGAGCCAGATTAAAACTCGTGAAAGAAAACAACAAAAATGAAATAATAATATCCAAAAGCTTTTCATGATGGTGGTGGAAAAAAAGAAGTACATAAAATCCCATCCGATGCATAAAATCCCATCCGATGCAACTTAAAGAAATGCTTACCTAAACATGATCACAACACCAGTACCATGATAGATTGCTACAAATAATCAATCCCTTTGTACAACACAAAGCAATCAAAGCACATAATGCACACATGCGAAAACAAACTGAAAAGACCATGCCCAAACATGAATGCTGATAGGCCACCACCCTAAAACCATGAAAGGTAACCACCCTTTCTACCTATGCCAGATCATAACCATACTTTATAAATAAATATTATTTTTCACCTATAAAGCATACTTGCCACTTGAGCATATCCAGCAAACATGACTGCCTCCAAAGGAAGAAGGGTAGGAAAATTTCAAAATGACCATATAAAAGGAGGAAACCCAAGTCTTAGTGTAGATATTTTAGAAGAGAAGTAGGAATCTCTTCCATGCATACATTACATAAATTCGCATTACTATCTATAGATAAATTTTCCAAGAAATCTACAATTCTATTTATTTCTCTGTAACAATGAGAAATCAAGAAGGAATAAAAAATCTCTAATTATTGTAAAATATGATCTAGAACATATTGTAATTGCCAACATTTATATTTCTTCTTCATAACACTTTGTATGATCACCATCGAATCCCCTTTTATTACAAGATCCTTAATTCCTAGGGATATAGCCATATCCAAGCCTAGAGACAAGGCACTAAACTTTGCAAAATTATTAGTCTTATGCCCAATGGCATGGCACCTAGCTTGAACAAAGTTTGCATGATGATCAAAAATCACCATACCTACCCCTGGCAAGCCAGGATTCCCATGAGAAGCACCATTAAAATTCAATTTAAAATGACCATGGGGAGGGGGCTTCCAAATAGACAAATTTCTCTTGATTAAAGAATCATTCTTTTTTAAAATTGACCCATGAGAAGGCGGGATAGATAACAGCTTCCAAACCCTAGACACCCTAATATCCCAATGCAAGAAAGAGGTAAGATTCTCTAGGTTCTTGTAGATATGAGACAAGGCAACTTCCAAAATGGAAGATTCAATTTTCAATAATATCTCTTTAAGAGAGGAACTTGTTTTTTAAAGATCCTATTATTTCGTTCTAACCAAATATTTCAAATTAAAATAGATGGAGAGACAATCCAAATGCAAGCATAGAAAAATGAGGCAAACAACAATGGCCAAGATCTAATGTGAGTTATAAGATCTTTCCCTATAACAAAAGTCAAATTCAATTTATCAAACAACCATTGCCAACATTGATAAGCAAAATCACATGGAAGGAAAAGATGGGAGGTTGATTCCAAACTTTTATTGCATAACAAACAAGGAAAAACAATAATGATACCAAGTCTATCCAGACGCATGCCCGTAAGGACCCTATCTTGAATTGCTAAATAGGCAAAAGCACCAGCTTTTGGCAGACAGGCCAAATGCCAAGAAGATAAATCTTTCACAGACATAACAGAATTATATCCATCAGATTAATATTAACTCTAAAATGTCTATTTATTTATTTTATGTTTAAACTATTAACAGAAGAATTATTTCCTTTCTTTACTAATAACTGGACTACAACATTTAAATTTATTTTATTTCTTTCTGCATAACTACACTACTAACTTTTAACTATTTTCATTTCCTTTCCATTAGCTAAATAAGACATAAATAAACTTCATTTCTAATCTGTTTCAAGAATTAAATAACAATAAAGAATAACTCAAATTTTATTCTTTTTTTTGCAAGGATTTACTCAAATAAAATACATCTCTACTACATGGTAAAACAACCCAATAGATTCATTTAAAACACCATACATTCTTTTACTAAACATAGGAAATAACTAAATCAAGCCTCTCATTTCTACCAAGTGAGGGCTTATCAGATAAATTCTTTTTCTTTTCTGCAACTATATACAATAAAAAATAGGATCTTTTCAAGCTTCCTTTCCAAACTCTTCCCAAGAAAACTTGCAAATAAAAGTTGTAGGTTGTGACCATGGAGGCTCACCTCCCAACCTAGGCTTACAAGAAGGCACCCCTAAGCTAGGAGATCCAAGGCTTGACGGGATACACACATTCAAAACACATACAAGTAAGAAAACTCACAACAACATTAACACTCCCAACCCAAGGATAAACAATGTCACTTATGTGACTTTTCAAGTGGGGTGAAGGTGGACCATATACCTAGAGGATAATTCTTCAAGTAGGAGAACATAGTGCCATTGCAGGGCTTCAAAATAAACACATCCACAAGTTCCAAACTTGTCCCTACAATTCCTTATGTCCCCCAAGGCATACAAGTCAACAAAATCCCCTTATGATCCCCATGGCATAAACAAAATCCTATGTAACAAGGGTCCCATAACCCCTTATAAATCAATCTCTTCCAAAGAGAGCCTCTACACTCATAGGTTGTCAAACAACCCTTCACCCCAAGGCCACTCTACCCTCCCAAGGGTGAGTTTGGTCTTGAAAACTCCCAAAACAAAACTCAAAAGAATCGCAATAACAAAAGAAAAGATTCACATAGGGAAGAACTCAACAATCTTCCTAACACATTAAGATATCAACAATGAAAACAACTCTAACAAGCAACCTTTCAAAAATACAACAACATACATGAGCCAAAAAAAACAACCAACCTTAAATCTGCCAAAAGGATGATGAATCTTGTAGAAGAGCTGCCCAAATCCACTATCTTTTTCCCTTCAAGACTTAGCCAAAAACCCTTCCAAAAACTTACCAAAACTACTCAGGAATCTAACTCTCCCAAAATAGAGAGTGGGTGATCAAAATTCTCCCTCCCAAACTATTCCCTAAGAAGACACTCCTCACTCTTTCCAACCCACTTAGGTAGGGTGAAGGATGTTCATTGGTTGGTCTTCCCAACACCTTACAAACTCTCTAGCCAAGGTACCTCAAAAAGGTAAAAAGGATGGGGAGGAGAAATGTCACTCATGAGGAGGGTTGGCTAACCTAGGAAGTCTCTTCTAAAGTTAAAATTCGGCCAACTTGGGAAGCTCAATTTTTTGGGTGGCTAAACAGGCCCTAGGGAGTGGACACATGGATAAATTTGGCCTTCACCCATAGGTATATCATATGGCCCATTAAAAATTCCCCTAACTTGACCCTAGGAGTTAGTTTAACCCTCTAGAAACTCACCCAATGTTACCTACGGGTCAACCCTGAGTTGACCTTTCTAATGGCTCCCTATCCAAGACTTTCTTGGGACCATACTAGGATAATTAAAAAATGCAATGGTAAAAAAAATTTCCTTCCAAGGGACATGTCATTGCCAACTCACTTTATAACACATTTGTCAAGTGACACCACAAAATAATTACACATCACTAAAATACACATGGCAAATGTCCCTTTTTTGGAATTTATAAATTAAACAATTTCCAAATTAAACACAAATCCAAGCATAACATTTACAAATTAAAACACATTTGCAAACAAGGTGTTGTCTCTCCAAATAGACAACCCTTGGCTTCACAAAGGCACATAGGTCTAGGCTTGATTCTCTGAATAGTTTCCATGGTCACATGGGTTAGTTTTCCTACACATCTCACTTTGCACATTAGTAACCCCAAATAATCACATTTAATATGAACATATGAAAAGAATACAATTTAGACACTTTGCATACAATTTCAATCATAACAATCAATTTATCATATATTCAATAAAATCCACATAAAGCAATTTACTCAAAAGGCATCATCATAATCCTCATGAAACTCAATCATTAATATGACATGCATCCATGTTTTCTAATATCATAATGTACTGCAAATTCTGAGATAGCTGACATACGTCATATCAAGATTATCAAATCAATGGATCATATAGGATCTAAATCCATAACACATCAAATTGTGCACATCAAGGTAAAATGATTCCATAACCTAGTTCAATTATTTTTCCCACTAATCTATCCATCTAACATAGCCCATCCTATTAAATTATAACATTTATTAATACAGTCAAATATGGGCAACTGAGTTAACCAGAGCTTGATCGGGGAGGGGCTCTACAATTACCCCTCTTCATCACAATCAACAACCCAACATCTTTCTCTCTTGTTGGTTGGCCACAGTGCATTGACGCCATTTCACCTACCAGTATGCAATCCTTATGTCTTCAACAGAAGTCAACACTAACTTGTGTATCAATGACTCCAATGGCCTTTATATTAGATGAGACACTCTTCTTTATGAATTACCTGTTAAGCTAGACAATATCAAAGACATCAGATCTAGTATGCATCAATGATAGAGTTCAACATCAATCTATTATATTGGTTGCTATGCTATACTAATTAACAAATGACACATCATCCATTGAAGCATCAACGATCACTTTCCATGCTACACATTTTGCAAATTTGGCAGCAGAGGAGGAGGCAAAACAACATGAGATTTTGAGGAACAAGCATATAACCCTCAATCATGATCATGGTAGATTATTCATTGAAAATGTAAGGTAAAAAAAGGAGTTGGCTAAGAGAGACTATGGGACTATGATGGGGCCTAAACCAAAAGATTTTGAAATATTAAAGGAGAAGCTCCAAAGAGAAAAGGATGAGGTGAGCATAAATTATTTTGAGATTAGGAAATCTACAATTTTGTAGGTTTCAAATAAAGATTGAAAAACTAAGTGAAGTGCATGCCTCTTATTCTTTAATGTCTCAGCTTCTCAGTCAATTGGATGAGATTATTCAATTTTTTTATCCTATTAGGATAACTTGGTTTCCAAAAGGTCAAATTCTAAAGGAGGTCCTATTGGCAGTAAAAAATGTGACTTGTGCACCCCAAATTATGGGGGCAACTTGGAAAAATTATAATTTATTAATTAAGGATCTTCCTTACATTGAGGAGGAGAAGAAGACATTTGTTGGTAAGATGGAATCTTTTCAAGGACTTTAAAAGTGGGACGTTCCCACTATTTTGATAGAAAAGGGGAAGATTAAATATTTCGACATATGAAAGTAGGGTTTTAATGTTGCTATCAACACGGTTTTGAATTCATTGGCTGCAGACCCTATCCAAGGTGATTTGTATCATAATATTATTGATAATATCATGGATGTAGATATGATGTATCATAAATTCACATTGGAAGATGTAGTAGTACCAACTCATAAAACAAAAGAGGTGATAAGTAGGCTTCAAGGCTTAATAAATTTTGTATGGCCTTCAGATGAGATCGATCCTCTACACAAAAGGTATTGTACCATAGAAGAAGAGAAACCTGAAGAAGAGGACTATTCTAAATCACTTCCATTTTTACACATCCTACCTTTCTGGATAGGTTTCCTACTTTGGATGGGGTGATAAGAGCACTCATTTTCCACTCATCCACTCCCAAAGTACCTGATAGATTCAGCACCCAAGTATAGATGGCCTTGATAGAGAAGCTACAAAAGAATGCCCTTGCACAAGTCAACATCGAGCCTATTGATCTAGTCTCTAGAAGCTATCAGATCTGCTACCTATATTTAATATCTGGGAATTTTGAATTATGCAATGTAAAGATCCCTTAGGGCATATTCTAGCTTGTAGGCAATATATATTTGACATGTTTCTTACTAGCTTGAAGTTTGTTTTTTCTCTCTTGTTCTATAAAAGGGAAATCAGGGCCATGTAAGAGGGATTCTAAATTTTATGATAAGTATGTACTAGGGAAGATTTAGAGCAATTTAATGGTAGTTAGTCTTTTGTAAGTTCAGTGAGAAAAATAGTTTATCATGAATGTATCATTCCTATTGTAAAAATCAATAAAGAACATTCATTTTCTTGCTTCTATCTCTTCTATTATGTTGTATGAGTCAAAGTGTGTTGGTATTATTGTTATTGATTTCAACATGAGATACTAGGATGTTAACAAGTGATGCAAAGGTTGCAAAGTTCCAGTCATCCAGTGGAGCATTCAAATTGATTTTAACCAGATGCAGAGTGAAGCCAAAGGTCGCAGGTTGCAAAGTAAGTGATCCAACAAGATACAGAGAACTATGTGATCAGGGTTGCACAGTGATTAGGGTTAGAAAAAATGCATCTCTGACATATGTGTCATGACCAAAAATTAAAAACACATTCATTGTTGTTATCAGTATTTTTGATGGTGTTGAAATATTCCTAATATCCCTAAAATTTTCCACAATTTTTCAAATTGTTCCTTGTCTGTAGGTCCATGGTTTCTAAGGGTTTTGGGTTTAATAATTCTGAAAAAATTTGATAAAAAACCTTTATGTCTTATTGTCTCTAAAGAAAATCTTATTTCCCTTTACCTTTTTCTCCACTTAATCGGAAGGGTCTCTACATCGTTAAAAAGGGGCCATTTCAGTTTTAGGCTTAGGTAGGTTTTATTTCATTAAGATTGGAACACTTTAAATTTTCCTCAAAGTCCTAAGTATATTTCTTAACATATGCATTGGGTTCTTAAAGGTCGAGTAATTCTTCTTTGATCCTATGGTTGTCACGATACCATGATGGGACATTGCACATTGAATACCAATCGCGACTCAGTGACAAGCTACTAGTGGCAGGGTCAGTCAGGGATCCAGTGGTGGCAGTTAAGCAGTAGAAGTTAAGCGGTGGAGGGATTTTAAAGATCGAGCAGAAAGGATTTGATCTAATGGTTGTCCCTAGGCCGCGATGAAGAGTTGTGAGTCCTTTACTCTTTGTAGATTAGTGATTAATAGGTGGGCCCAACCAGTGTGAGCGGCTAAGGTGTTTTAAACTATGGTCAGGTCCAAGAAAAATAAATGGTGGTTGTGAGACCATGATGGGAAGATGTCGGTTCTTTTACCCATCGTGACTCAGCAACAAAAGGCAAGTAGATGATGAAGGGTGGGCCCTCTTTGAAAGCTTGCACTATTAATGAGTGTGCTAAATCTACATGATCTAATAGTTGTTGCTAGACCACGATGGAAATTTGCTAGAGTTTTACTCTTCACAGATCAATGACTGAAGGGAAAAGCACACTGAGGAAACCCTTTTTGTCCATTGGAGTGAAAATTTTGAAATTCAAATGAAATTAATTGTTGAGCGTGTGGCTCCATTGATGGTAAATAATGCTCATTTGCCACCAAGGTTGCTTCATAAGACCTTGTTTTGAAATTTTAATTATAAAAGGCATTCATGAAGGTTAGTAGAGACAAAGTGTGCAGCTTCTGTGAGTTCTCAAGCAACAAGGAAGTTGTTCTATGACTATGATTTGCAATTTCTACTTGTGTTGATATTGTCTGGTTCTAGGAATTCTTATCGGTTTCTTAAGTAAAATTTGAAGTAAGATAAATCTTAGATTATTAAAATGGCACCATGACGGGAATTTAAAGGAAAAGTAGACTATCAAGAAAGGGCTATCTATGATGACTTTTTGGAACAATTGGTTCAGTCCACGAATAGTGCTACCAAAATAAAGGAACTTGTGCTTAAGTCTTCTCGCTTGTAGATTGGTGATGGTTTGTATGACAAAGGATGTTGGCTAAAAGATGCCCAGATAGGCATGTCTAGTCTAGGTCTAGTCAGGGTAGAGTTTAGTCAATGAAATGCACCTGCTCCTACAAACAACCCATGGGAATTAGATGTAGGGAAATTGGTAGTCCCTGGAGTCTTTATGGATATTGACTTGTTGACCCTAATTGTGAAGAACTATGACCCTATCACCAGGATTGTGAGGAATATAAGTGGAGGCCCTCTAATTGAAATTACAACTGAAGAGGTTAGAAAGGTATTCCTGCTAAATGAATCCTCAAGTTTTTTAGAGCCTATTGATTTTGAAGTGATAAATAAGGTTTATGATGCTCAAAAGGACCATCTTAGAAGTGGACCCATGAGGGAATTCTTTGCAAATATAGGAGGGCTAACATTGGTAGGGCCTAGTATAGTTGAACCTTTCCCTATGAATTTCTTCACTTTGAGGGCTAAAGGAGTATATTGGTATTTGTGTCAGATTTTTGGAGAAGATGCAAAAAATATTATGCCTACTCACTACATGCTCATGATGGCACAAATTCTTAATCCATCTATAGTAGTAGCTTATGACTTTGCACCCTATCTTGCAAATGTCATCAATGATGGTTTGATTGGGATCAATAATGGCAAAGTGGATAGACCTTTTGGCTGGTATTCTATGTTAGTGAACATGTTCTTTTTCAAGGGTGCATAATATTTTGCAAAGGATATGGACCTATTGAGAGTAAAGGATGGTGAAGACATGCCCGTGCAATTATGGACCATAGATCTATCTTGGGATAGAGAAGATTCTAGTTATCTAAAATTTGACAGATGTTTTGCATCAAAGCTAAGAATTCTTCTGTGTCAAGAGAACCCTAGAATCCCAAAAGTTCTCCTTGAATTTATCAGACCCAAGGAATTTATAGAGGAAATTAAAATTGTGCATAATTGGGGTGATATAATTCTATATCCTTGTTCTACTATTTTTAGGGTATATGGCTTTAGAGGAACTCCTTACTTCCTCCCTTATTAGGTCCCATTGAAAATAGGTATTGTCAAGATCATAAGGCAGATTGGGGGTCTACAAGAAGCAAAATTGACAAATAAGGGCAGAGGAACAATTTTTCCAACCGTTACCATGGCACTCCAATTTTTTATTACCAAAGAGGTTTGGCTACATTTTAAGAAATTCTTAAAGCCATATAGATTGCCAACAATAGTTGCAAGGTTTGTTGATGAAGATTTCTTCAATGGTATTTTTAGAAAGAAGGTTAGGTGTGGGCCCAAAGCTCATCAATTCCACTTCCTTGAGGACTTCATAAGATATGAGTTTAATCTGGCAGAGCAAGAGGTGAGAAAAGAAAAATGGTTAGTATTTAAAAAAAATCTTGACTTTGTCCAACATTTTGATAAAAACTATGATCCCTTGAAGAGTTTCCACCCATTTAGGGAAAAGGTAAAATTTTTGATAGATTATTTTGAGGATGCCATGCAAACTTTGAATGAGAAGAAAGATGCAGTGATAAAGGCAGATCTTGAAAATGCCAAGCTCATCTTGACCAAACCCATTTTTGCTAAGATCATTCCCCTTGGAGAGTATATAATGTACAAGAAATTAGGCTATAATGTGGTGATGCCTAGGGGGGATGAACCTTCCACATAAAAAGGAAAAAGGCTAATGGAGGATGGTCCTGAGTCCCAAACCTCCCCAAAGAATCAGAGATTGGAGGAAGAGGCACAACCAAGTGAAGCCATTTATTCACCTTCCCAATCCCCATTACATATAGGTGATGAGTAGGCTGTTGCTAAGCAACTAATGCAATTAGGAATCATGGGGGAAACTTCTTTTACTTATAAAGAGTTGTAGGAAGGAATGCCAGAAGAGCCAGTAGGTGATAAGATGGATCTAACTACTGAGTAATTTGCTAGAAGGGAATTCGACCTTGTTATAAAATAGGCTAGTAATGTTTTTTTGGCCGATAGCAATTTTGTGAAGTCAGGAGCCCTTTTACAATTTGTTTGGAGAAAACATATGGATCGATTCAAGGAGAGATGTGAAAAAGGAAAAATTGAACAATCAAATAAAGATCCATCTGCTATTGATGTAGAAATAAAGCAAGAAATGCTAAAGGAATTTGAGGTGATTACCCCAAAGGAAGGAAGGAAATTGATTGAAGATGCTGGAGTGCTAATTCTCTCAGAATGGGATATAGCAGATGCTATAATTTTTGATGCAGTGAGAAAAGAAATACAACCCTTGGAGGGAATAACTTATAGTAATGACCATGCACCACTGGTAATGTGGTCACTTAAAAGAGAAGAGAATAGAAGAAGGGGAGAATCCTCATGATCTGACTAAGCAAGGGGCATGATAGTAAAGAGTGTTAGAGATATAGGGGTAATTAAAGCTACTAAATTTTGAATGGCAGTGGCCAAGAAGGTGGCAAAAGAGAAAGCTAATCTTCAAGTAAAACTAGAAGTAGTCCTCAAGGCCTATAATGAAGCAAAGCTTGAAATAGCTTCTAAAGACAACACCATTGCAGAGCTGAAAGGTAAATTGGAGGGACAACAACAAAAGAGTGAGTCTTCTCAACTAATGATTGCTTCTTCTCCTAATAGGCCCCCTCCTTCTAGTCTTATTATTTTATTTCCTCCTTCCCCCATGACTCCTAGCTTCTAGTCAATAGAAAGTGTTCAAGATTAGATTAAAAAATTGAAGCAGGCTCAGTCAATTTTTGCAAATAAATATGAAGAAAAGGTCAGAGGCACCATTGTGAAATTTGTTGATACTGTTGGGGCACCAATTGTTTATATAAACATGAAAAGAATAATTACTCTTTTGGTTTCTTTGAAGGAGGATAAGGGTACTTTGGAGCTAGTTTTGGACAAATGGATTGCCAAAGAGGTGGAATTAGAGTCCATATATTCATTATCCTAGGAAGAAGCAAGTGTTAATGATACAATCAAATCTACTTATGAATTAGTAAAAGATTTGTCCAGGTTTTCATCAAAAAGAGTAAACATTGAAAAAAGGGAAAATCTATTCCGAAAGTAATATGCAAATGAAAAGTTTGAATTGTATCCTGAAGGCTTCTTAAGTGCAAATAAAATTAAAGACAAGGAAATGTGGATTAAGGAGCTAGGTCATAGACTATCTCAAAGAATAAATAATATTATAAACATGGATGATACTTCTTTGTTTATTCAAACTATTGAAGAAGTTGAAAAGGTACGATCACATTTTGGCTTTTTGGAGGAGGTTAAACAATTAAGGGTGACATGGAAAGGTTTAAATAAACAGAAGCTTAAAATTATTAGTTTTCCTTGGCCAAGTGATGAGATTCAAATTATGGGAGAGAAAGTATGTTTTGAAAGAGACAAGAGCGCAAGAAGATCCCATCGATGCTCCAACATGTGGCAGTTCATGGGCATCCTGAAGCGGTTGGTTTTTTGCAACGGATTTATGGGTAACTATTACCTCAAAGGATTGAAAACATCTGGCACCTAATCTATAATTATAGAGAGGTTATTTGGCCATTTTCTAGTTGGACAACTAATCAGACATGGAAAAGTACATTCCAAAATCAGTTATTCTCCTACCTCAGTCACAGTTTTTGAATTGGTGTAACTTTTGGAGGGAATTTTGGTTAGGATAGGAATATTCTTCTAGGGAAGTCTGAAGCTTGTTGCATCCAAATTTTTATAAATGGATACTAGGACTACCTAGAGAGGGATTGCAAAAAAATTTGTATCGAAGCTCTGGCAAAATATATATAGGTTTTGTTTTGGCATTTTGAGTCATTCTTGTGTCTATGTAAAATTTTGATGAGAGAATAGTAATATACAATCAGAATATTTTTTGAGCCCAGATCTGTGTTGTCTTTATGTTTGTATGCTAGTTTTCATTTTTGATTAGATAATCAAGGATTGTTCAATTAGATGATTTTCAAGGCAAATGATGGGAATGTTTTAGGTCTTTTCCTCAAGGAGGAGAATTAAATATACTTAATTCATCTTCATTGATAATAAGTACATTCACTAGAATTTGATGACTCGGTCTAGCACAGGTTAAAAGTTTGTATATGTCAGGTATATACGGATTCAGTAGATCAAATTGGTGATATGTCAAATTTTAAATTGATTTTGATAACTCTGAGGCCCAAATAAGGCACCAGTTTAAGTTTCTATTATTCATGACATTCTTTGTGATCCCTTACAATTAAAATAAATCTTTCATTTATGTTTGGTTGCACTAAAATGAAAAAGTTTGTAGAAATTCATATTGGTTTTCCGTAAATCATCTACTAAGTTGTGAGGAAGTAGTCACAAGTAGGTATACCCATGTAAGATTTGTCAAGCTTGAAGTGCAGGAGGTTTCCCTATAAACCTTGTTAATTGTTGTCTTGTTTCCTATTCTTGTTGTTCTCTTCTTTTGTAAAAAAAGGCAAAAGATTTTGAAGAGAAAACAAAGTAGTCAGAAATTGAGACCAACAAGAATTGGCGACTCTACTGGGGAGAGTCATAATATAAGTCTTAAAATGCAGATCAGTGTTTATATTGCATAAGTTGTTAAAATCCAATATCCCATGGTCTTTGTGAAAGGTTATTGACCCTGCATTTACCTGTTTCCCTATAATTGTCTTGTTCCATCATGACATGGTTCAAATGTTTCTTTGAGAGTATCATTTTCATTTTGTAGTTGCCTGTGAGTGTGTTGTTGTGTTTGAAATACTTTTAAATTCCCAAGCAATTGGGTGGTGACTCTAAAAAAAAACTAGTGCTCTTTTAATATAATCACATATCACTTCAAGGAAGTTCACACAATGTAGAGAGGAAGGAACAACAGGTCTTACATGAAGAAGAATCCTCAAGAGAAGCTGCAAAGAGGATTGCCCAAAATGGTCTAGAAAGGCCAAAGAGAACAACTATACATGAATCAGTTAATGCTTCATGGATACAGAAAGGTAGCCATATGGGTAAGTCCTCTAGATGACCAGTGTATGCAAATTCTAATACATCATCTCATGAATCTGAACAAGACACTATGGGTTTTCATATGGGTCTGTTTGGTAATAATGAAGATATTCAAAATTTTCATCAAATATTGTCTCATACTTACATTTTTGGGAGAGATAGAAATAGCTCCAATGCTAGGGTAGATTCTTTGCCTTGAAATGTAGACGGGAATGTGAGTTTGATTGATATTGACCATGTCAATATATCAGATTCAGAGGAAATCTTTCTAGACCTTGATGAGGTTTCCCAGGAAATTGAGGCTATCAATAAAAGAGTCCATCAGTTAATTTCCTTAAGAAAACAAAAGGAGAAAGAGAAGGAAAATGAAACTAAGGAAAAACTTATTGAGCGAGATATGTTGTTGAGATAGATTGTAGATCTTGAGTTATTTACTCAAGAAGAGCCTAAAAGTAAGGAAGAGGGCCCTGTTATTAGAGAAAATTTGACTACCAAAATTAGTCCTACGCATAAAATTGTTGTGCAAACTAATAGGGAGGTTCACAATGATCCACAACCTACCAAAATCTATACTGACAAGGGAAAACAAAAGGTTGTAGAAACTAGAGTTGGTTCCAAAACTACAGATATAATATCAAGAAGGGGAAGGGTACCTCATGGAATGTCCTTGCATGAAGTTGAAATAGAGAGGATGAGAAAAGAGAAGGAAATTTTGAAGAGGGAATCGGAGAAAGCTAAATTAGAAGAAACCAATGCCGAAGTCAGAAGAAAAATCAACTACCTAAAAGCCCCTCCTATAACTTTCCCTTCAGCAGATCAGGGTAAACCTATAACTCAACATACCTCACATTCTGTAATGAAAACTCAACCAACTATGCCCATGAATACTATTCCTCCTATTAACCAAAATAGCCTTTCCTTTTCCTTTAATATGACTCTAGTAAACCAAATGCCTCTTGGACTACCCCATAACCAGAGTAACCAAGTTCCTCGAGTTGGTGGTCCAAATTCAAGAATGAACACTGGGAATAATTGTGCCGGTAACCAGTTCTAGAGAAGACCCATCAATGTTGAATTGTATAGAAAACTTTTCTTTGATGGGATCCCAAGTTATCCAAATCATGTCCCTATTGAAATGAGGGACAAACTTCATATATTTGTTGGAAAAAATGCCATAAGTGCAAAGGAGCATCTGAAGTCTTTCGGTGATATGATTAATGATTATGAGATTGCAAATGAGGATATGATCATGAAATTGTTTGTGCAATCTCTAGTTGAAGATGCTAGGGATTGGTACAAAGGTTTGCTTGTAGATAGCATAAGTTCTTGGGAAGAATTCAAGAATTGCTTTCAAGAGCAGTATGGGGACAAGACAAATGTGAGCTTCATGGTCAATGAGTTTAATAATATCAAAAAATCTGATAATGAGGCTATCACAGACTTTAATGCAAGGTTCCAAAAGGAAATGCATAGATTATTTTAAGTGATGATTTTAGATGAAAATATATGCTTAACCACCTATTATAACACCTTTGACCTAAAGATGGCCTATATCCTCAGGGATAAAAACCCACACAGTCTAAGGGATGCTTTCAAAATTGCAATAAATGTGGAAAGTAATAGGAAAGTATTAGGCAAAGTGGGAAGAAGAACTAATGGTAGACTGTGGCAAGAGAAAAAGCCATAACCAAGTAAGACCTCTAGAGAAGAGGATAAGATTGAGAAACTGATGACCGTTGTGAAAGACCTTACTGCAAAGGTGAGTAAGAATGATAAACCTCACTACAATTGGCAAGATAGGCCTACTAGGTTACATGATATGCCATATAATACTAATTGGAAGGATGGAAAACCTATGCAAGACAAGCCAAGAAGTACACAAATTCATGATACTCCCGATCCTTTAAAAGGTGGAAACATGCATAATGTGGAGAATACTCCTTGGTGTGCAGCATGTGATGGACCACATTCCCCTTACTAGTGTGTTGTGGCTTAGGATTTAAATGAATCTATGAGGAGTGAGGGTGAATTGAGATATCAGAATGAGTATAAGACTGCAATAAATATGTTTGAAACCACTATTGAAAGTGACTATTAGTCTTCATAGGATGAAGCAGATAAGTATGCCACATTAAGAAGAAATGCAAATTGTCATGGGCAATTAACAATTTATTGGCATCCTACCCTAAATATGGTGACAATTGAGGATGAAGAAATTCATCTTAGAAGGCCTAGTGAGGAAGAAGTCAAGAACCTCACCAAAGTTGCAATACCTAAGGCCAAACATAATTATAATCTAAGAAGTAGCAAAAAAGATGAGAATCAGGGTGAGTCTGGTTCCATGTTTATCAAAGAAGTTTTTCAAAAAAAGGTGGCTGATGGTAATACTTCTGCCAAATATGGTCATGCTAAAAAGGATAAATCCAACACTTCAAAGAAACCTGAGAAGGTTAATGCAACTGGTGATTTATTAGAGACCACTGCTAATAAGAAGACAAGTCACTAAAAGGTAGATAAGGGTAAAGCCCATTTTGAGTCTAATATTAATTTTGCATTTGATATAACTCAAGCTTTAACCCAGATGAAAGTACCATTGATGGAGTTGTTAAAAATAAAAGAACACCAAGAAGCCTCATTTTCTTTGCTTTCTAGTATATCAGATACATACGCATCTTCACCAAAAGGTACTAAAAAGGATAAAAAGGATCAAGAACAAAAAAGCCCATAAATTTATGTGGGAAACACAATTACTCAGAAACCTTCCCAAGTTGATCCTTTTTATGTGACATTATTAGTCAACAATAGACTAATAAAAAATTGTATGATAGATTCTGGGGCTGCTGCAAATGTGATGCCATATGGGGTCATGAAGGAGCTGGGATTGTCAGTAAGTACCTTGTATGGGAAGTGTTATCCTATGGATAATAGAGAAGTACCTGTTGTGGGTACAATGAAAGATGTAGAGGTGAAAATAGCAGCATTACCTGAGGCCACCTAGAAGATGGATGTTTTAGTAACTGACACCAAGCCCCATTATGGAATGCTATTATCTAGACAATGGGTTGCAGCAGTTGGAGGAAATGTCCAACTAGACCTCTCATATCCAACCATCCCAGTGAATGGAAATCGGGTGAAATTATATAGAGAACCACATGCTCCAAGGGTCATTAAGAAAGTAGATCCTAACATGCTTAATTGCATGATCGATGTGGACCTTAACAACTTTACAATTGAACAAATTCAGCCTCAGCTAAAAATTACAAACCCTATTGTTAATGAATTTGAATCTTAAAGGAAGGCCTATGGTAGATGTACTTTAATGGAGCTTGTTCCAAAGAAGGATCTGGATTAGGAGTACTTTTTTCTTCCCCATCAGGTATTACTTTTAAATACTCCTTTCTATTGGCTTTTCAGTGCATAAATAATACAACTGAGTATGAGGTCTTATTATTGGGGTTGGAAATTGCTAAGAAACATGGGATTCGATTGTTAAGAGTCTTTGGAGATTCATGTTGGTGTAAATAAATATTCATCATGGATATTATTACACCTTACTTAAGTTTACTTAGGAAATGCATTTCATAGTAGTTTGGGTATGAGACACTTGGGTGTTTGTGCCACATTGGGATAGTGTGTGTAGGAGAATTTCCACCTTTTGTGGACTTATCTTGTTGTTGCATTCCACATTCAGTGAGTGATCCACCTCATGTGAAAAATTATATTATTTCTCCTACCTACCCACACCTATTTCCTACCTACCCTTTTTTCTTATTGAGCCACATGTCATGTTTGTGTGCTCACATATCCATATAGCCTTGCCTATATAAGTAGGCTCATATTCATTGTATGTAACACTTGATGATCCAGTTGATCAATATTTTCTCTTGATAGAGTATAGTTCATTCCTATCAATATTTTGTCTCTCTATTGTACTTTTCATTGAGCTCTTGATCTTGGAAAAATCTCACATGGTATCAGAGCCTATAGGGGTTCATTGATTAGTCTTTTAGAGACATTTTTGGAGGCTTCAATTTTTTGGATTTGGGGATCTTCATTTTTTGGGGGCGTCATACAGTGATTTGGCCATCACGGTTGAGTCTGAGAGGCCGTTTCCATAAATTTTGACTATAAGTCAACTATATTTGTTGAGAAATATTTTTTGCCTATTTTGGCTATAGTCATATGGATTTCAAAATTGTGTGCAGGGTTGTGCTCCTGTACCCTACCGACAGTAGCTGCCTCTCCTCTGGTGGCCAGCTTCACAGCCACTGACTACCTCCCCATGTAGGCCACCTAACCATCGATGACCATCCTCCTTAGCTACATGAACTTTCTCACTAATGACATGTCGTGCCACATTCTATCAGGTTGTGCCCTTCACGTTGTTGTCATTCATGTCATGTCATCTATGCCATCTGTCATCAATGCTGCTTCCCGGTGATATCCCACCAGTCTTTCTCATCGATCGGACCCGGCCTCCCCGCCGACACCTCTGCCTGCCGGGCCCCACACAGACTCCAAGCCACATGGAGATCTCTGCCACCTCAGCAGCATTTCCATACTACCACGTGGCCCACCACCTGCCACATCAGCCTCTTCCACATCATTGACAGTCACCAACCCAGTTAGACCGGCACGGCAGTGAGTCCGTTCTGTACAGATGCCGAATGGATAGGGAGGCGAAATGTTTTGATGGCCAAATGGGATTCAAATTTAAGCCAGTGACGTTCTAGCATCAATTCCACATCAGCATTATTTTGAAAAAAATTTAACCCCCTCTCATTGAGCTTTTTTCAGTTTTGCAGTTCAATTTTGGAAGGCCATATCTTGCTCATTTTTGCTCCTTTTTTGGATGCAATTTTTTCTAAAATGGGCTAGAATTTTGTGCTCTTCACTATGGTGGAAGAATTTTCTGATTTTGATGGATGGATTTTTCAAAAATTTGTAGATCTTCATGATTGTACTTGTGTAATCCCCAATTTTGCAACTTCAGAGGCTTTGTTTGGGGTCATACGACTTCCTTTTCAGGTGCCGTTTTTTTTAAAGTGCATAATTTTTGTCTACTTTCATAATTTGCCATTTTTTTTCAATGATTTTGAGTAGAAATTGTACTTTCAGTATTTGGTTATTTTTGGCCTATTTGGTACTTGTATTTTGCTTGGATCTCAGTTTAGATTACTAGTTGTATTTGCTAAAGTCTCTTATATATCATTTTGAGAAGTTGTAAATTGAAATTATAAGTCCACTTTGGCTTGTTTTGCAAGTGGCCCATTCTATATGCACCAAGTATAAAGTGCCAAATCACCATTTGTTTTTTTTTGGGGGGGGGGTGTCTTGTGTGATTGTGCCTCTCTCTATCTTGTGTTTTTTCATTTTGGTTCTATGGATTCTCCTAAATTTCCACTTTTAACTCCTCATAATTATGCTTCATGGAAGATTAAGTCTTGGAGTAAACTAATGGAAAAATGACTCATTCATTATGTAAATGGAACTATTACAACACCACCTGATCCTAAGGCTAATCCTAATGCTCAAATTGAATGGCTTACTAAGAATGCTATGGAACTTGGAACTCTTAGAAAGTATGTATCAGATGACCTCATTTTTCACATTGATAAGTGTACACCAATTAGTGAGGTTTGGGATATTTTTCATAAATTATATGGTCAAGTTGATGAGATTAAGGGCTACAAGCTTGATAGTGAACTTGCAACTTTAGATCCCAAGGATTTTGATACAATCCAAGATTATGTCACAAAAGAAAATGCGCTAAGAGCAAAGATAAACTATTGTGGAATTGACAAAAAGGATGCTCAATTGGTTTATAACTTATTGGACAAGCCTCCTTGAGAGTATGCAGCCTTTGTATCTAGCTTTCACACCCATTGGTTAGCTTAAGGTTCCTCATAAAATTCTCCCTCATTTGATTCATTCATGAAGATCTTGATACTTGAGCAATCTAAGTTGACCACGACGAGGATTCTCAGATCTTCAAAGTCACAAGCTTTGGTGGCTAATAAAGGGAATCCAAACAATAAAGGAAAAGGAAAGAATCAAAAGCAACCTAATTCAAAACCACAACAAGATGGGGCACAATCTTCCTCTCCACAACAAGGTGATTCACCATTCTCACCTAAGAGGAAATCATATAAGGACAATCCTTTTTATGGATATTGCAAGAAGTCGAGACATGATGAACATCATTGTTACAAGAAGGATATTGATGAGTTGAAGAATCTTCTTGACAAGAAAAAAATCAACCTACCTTCTAGAATGTCTACATCGACTTCTTCTTCCAATGATAAGGATAAAGGAAAGGATCACTCTTTTGGGACAGATAAAGGAAAGTGACAATCTCTTTGTGCTACTACAAGTCATGATTCAAGGAGATGGTTTCTAGATTCAGGGGCCTCTCATCATATGGCATCTTCACAGTCTATGTTCTCTTTATTTGAGTCTTGCCACATGCTGCAGTTTTTTATGGGAAATCATACATACATGGATGTGACTAGGAAAGGATCTATTGCTATTGGGGATAACTCCTTCAATGATGTGTTGTGTGTACCCCACTTGACAAACAAACTTCTTTCCATCTATCAAATCACACATGGGGCAACTAAGAAAACAGTGGAGTTCACAGTTGATTCAGTTATCATTAGAGACTTGGAGACTAGAGCTATCATTGCAACTAAGGTGGTTGATCATGCATCTCGGTTGTACCCTTTTTCACATTTTCATCCTATTGATGAGGTTGATTCTTCCTATGTTGATGATTCATATTTTGAGAACTTTGGGTACTTGAACTTGGAGATTCTCACATGTGACCATGTTATTGAGCCTTGAATTTCATCTCCTTCTCTTGATATCACACCACCTATTGTACCTAATGATGCAGTTAGTGCAACTATTTTGCCTTCTTGTGATTCAGTGCAGCAGGATATTTCATGTCTTCTAGCTTCAGTTTCATGGGATGCCTACTTGACAAACATTGCATGTTTGTTTGTGGAATCCTACATTGCAGATTTGGGAAACATCATTGATGATATCCATCTTCTCTTTGATGAAGATGATCCTTCTTCGATTGTTGTGAGGGATCACTCTGACCCTCTTGTGCATTCTCTACATGATCATTCTTTCAAGGTTGACATGATTGTGGATACTTTTGTACAACACTTGGAGGAGGTATCTTTATCCTTAGAGGAGACATGTGAGTCTTTGGCTATTGTTCTACATTCTTCTCCACTAGATCTTGGAGTGCCTTTTTCAGTAGTGTGGCACAGTTTACCACCTGATAAGTTGATTCTTTGACATGTTTTTTTATCATGACTCTTAGGTTTTTTGGTATCTTTTGGGTTGCATTGTGATAGTAAAGTATTGTGAATTGACTATATGTAATCCATGTTTTAAAACTGAACTTAAGAAATCATGTTTGAACTTTGTTGGTTAATTCTTCCAGCCCTGCCAATTTATTCCTGCAACCAAATGATTTGTCCCTGTGATATGCAGATTATTTAGGATAATGTCATATGTGAATTAATGAATATATTAATTGAGTAAGATACATATGCATGTCCTTGTTGTTTCTGTTTTAGTGCAGATAATAATTGATGCTATGGTGGATGATTTTCTTTCACGCCTAAGGACTAGAGAATCACATTCAGATAATTGGAGGTCAAACTAAAGGGGATTCGAGAAAGCGTAATGTATGGCATAATCGGAGTAGTTATACTTCACCATGGGAGTTTAAATTTGGTGCATATTGAATTTGCAAAATATTGCTTTGGCGTGCAAAGACTGTGGTTCAGTTTTAGATCCACGGTTCTGGCAGCCAAGCTCTCAGTTATCTCCTTCATCTGACAATTATCTACCTCTTCTTCTGTGCATAACTTGAGTTGTCCATTGTAGTTGATCTTTTTTTTATAATAAGCTCATCCTTCTTTCTTAGAGTTAGACAAGATAGAAAGAAATTGAGCAGAGTTTTGACAAGCATTCTGAATTTTCTCTTTTAGAATATGTAATCATTTTCAGGAAGAATGAATAAGAATATGTTGCCATCCAAGGGGGCCCACTTGGTGAGTGATCCTATGTTTATGATCATTGAAGTTATTTTTTACTTAGTTGTAGTAGAAGTTCATGACTAGATTATTCATGCAGCCACTGGAAATAGATCCGTTTACTATTCTTGCAGCCAAGACAGAACAATGTGATTTCTGTTATTTTCATTAGATCATTTCAGTAGTGTTTTGTGAAGCTTTCATGTAGCCTTTTATGATTTCCATTCTTGCCTTTCCTTTCTGCATAATATTAGTTACTGCAGTAATGCAAAATAATCATTTAAGGAGCATAGAGCATATATATTGTAGACCCATTTCAAGTTTTACGTTCCTCGATTGATAACTAAATGAACACCAGCCATGAAAATAGTAAACTCTCCCATATGAGTGTCCAAACTTCAGATTGAGATTTCAATTAGAGGTATTATTATTATCATTATAGTTGGGGTAGACATTTTTGGCGCTATTGCTGGGGATGGTGTCAAGCTAAGAACCTTTTATGATTATTTTAGTTTCTAGTTAATTGTTTGAAATTCCATGAATCTGCATGCATAATAGAAGGAGAGATGCTAGAGGTAGATTTCTACCCACTCATACTACTCATGCAGAAGATAATTTTCTAGATATAAACCCTTTTTCTGAACTATATCAAGTCCCACAAAATTTGAATCACCCTGAGTTTGAATTTCTAGAAGGTAGTCTTCAATTCCTTTTTGGTCCACAAAAAGAAGAATTTCCTATAGTAACAACCCCCACAAGTCTAATGCAAGGGAACCCACCTCCTATTGGGAATAATCCACCACCACCATCTGGTCCAACATTTGAGTTTCCCATCTCTGACCAGCATGATAATGCTAACCTCAAGAACATTCTAGCATCTTCACTTCCTAAATTCTATGGGTTGGTGACAAAGAATCCGGATACATTTTTGTTTGAGTTTGATGTTCTCTGTAGGAGTTTTGACTATACTACAGATGCCCATAGACTCAAAAATTTTCCAACCACTTTGAAGGAGTCATCCTTGAGATGGTTTATCAGATTGGGTAGTAGCACAATCAACACATGGGATGAGATGAAATGGTTGTTTCTTGCAAAATACAAAGATTATTGTAGAGGCACTGACCGTCATGGGGATGATATCTTTAGAATGACACAAACTGAAGATGAGAGCCTTGAGGATTATTTGGAAAGGTTTTTGTTTAATCTCAAGAAGTCCAAGCATAGTACTTTGAATGAAGATTCCCTCAAATTGATATTCTTGAGGGGTATCAGTGATGAATGCACCGATTCCTTAGATCTCATGGGAGGAGGTGACATTACACAATCTACTTGGGCTGAAATTGGACAAATTTGCAAGAAGTATTCCAGATCTACTTCTAATAAGAATAGGAGATTTAAGCCAGGGGCACCATTATCAGCATCTGGAACTAGAGTTTCTAGATTGGAACTTAGCCATCTGTTAAAATATTTCAAGGAGGACATTATAAACAATATGGCTACTCAGTTGGATACATTGGTAGCTAAGAAGAAGCATGAGGAAGCTGATACATTTCTTGCAGAATTCTATCCTCATTGTAAGCAGTGGAAGAAAGATTGCAAATGTAAGATGGTTGCAAATGTTGAAGTACCTGATTTCAAACCAATTCAAGGATTCAAGGTGAGGATGAACAAGTCTTCTATGTTGCTCAAAGAAGACCAAATTTTCAAAGACAAGGTATGTCACCTAATCCACTTTCCTTTTCTGGTTATAGTGGCAATTCTTATGCACCAAATAACCAATGGCAACCACAATATTCTCAAAATTTTGGTAACTATCCACATTGGTATGGATCACAAGGCCAAGGACAACAATTTTCTTATCAAATCCTCCAGTGGTTGCAGCCATAGGGAAACTGGTATCCACCTCAGGGTTTAGGGAACCAGTTTCAAGGGAATTGACAACCTACCTCTCCATGGAGGGGAAACCCATCATGGTCATCCCAATCTTCTGGATATCAGCCCCCTGCTTAGTAGCCACAACCTCCTAGTTTAATGTCTCCTCCTACAACTACAACTACACCTCCTAAACCAACACAGCTGCCTACTTAATCGTTGCCTAATCCAAATATCAAATCTCAGCAACAACAAAAAGCTTATTCAGCTAATGCTAATCAATACCTAGCCTATTCTTTATCACTAGATGATATTCACCTTCGATCTGGGACAACTCTGCCTAATCCCTCTCATCTAGTTATTACTGATGTACAAGAAGAGCAGCCAATCTCTAATCCTAAAGATGTAATACCTCAGAATCAAATATTACCACCATTTCCCCATAGACTGAAAGACAAAGAAGTTTCCACTGAACAACAACAAAGCTTTGATATTCTTGATCAACTAAAGCACATTTGTGTTAAAATTCCATTGTTGCAAGTAATAAAGGATGTTCCTATATATGATAAGGCATTGAGAGAAGCATGCCTAAAGAAGCATGGAAGAAAGAAAAAGGATCCACAAACAGTTCATGTTATGGGTCAATTGGCTGACATTATGTTAGGAAAAATTGCTATTCCAAAGTATTCTGATCCAGGTAGTCCTGTTGTGAGTATAGTTATTAATGGCATTCAAATAAAAAATGTTTTAGTTGATCTAGGGGAAGCCATTAATGTAATGACAAGGGAAGTAATGAACCATCTAGAGATAGATAGTTTAAGGGCTACACCCATAGTTCTCCAACTTGTTGATGGCTTTGCAGTAAGACCTAATGGTATCATAGAAGATATAGTAGTTATTCTAGATTCCTGGGAATATCCTGTAGACTTTATGATTTTATCTCCAAAAGCAACATTGCAAGGATATCCAGTCATTTTGGGAAGACCATGGCTTGCCACAACTGATGCATATATTGGGTGTAGATCAAGGGACATGACTATTTCAGATGGCAGTTCCACAAAAATATTAACCTTGTATTCCCCAGCACAACCTCAGCTTGAGTAGCAGCAGGCTATTTGGCCTATTTTGGGAGAGGAATCTGAAGAAATTGACTCTATTAATCACCTTATGATGATTAATTGAGTGCCACTCATGCAGTTATATGATGAATAATAAATTATTTATAAGGTCTTGATAAATGAATTAATAAAAGACCAAGAATTGCAAGAATTGGTTCCGAATATTGTAGGTTTGGACTTTCTTGTAGACACTGATATCTTGTATACCTTGTTGCCGTAGGAATTGTCTTATTCTTATTTTTCTGATATAAATCAGATTGATCTTACTATCAAGATAGAGGTGGAATTGAATAAATATTTGAACATCAATAAGAATATAGCAGAAACTCAAAAGGATAACCTTGTAGACTTGCTGAAACTCCATAGAAATGCTTTTGCATGGGATTACAAGGATATGAATGGAATTGATCCAGTAGTTTGTACTCATCGCATTTACATAAAGGATGAGTGTTGCCCCCTTAGAAAACCTCAAAGAAGAGTCAAACCTGCCTTGAAGGAGATAGTTAAAGAAGAATTGCAAAAATTGTTGAAAGCTAGGTTTATCTATCCTATCTCTGACAGTCAATGGGTATCACCTTTTGTGATAGTTCCTAAAAAGGGAGGCAAATGGAGAGTAAGTGCTGATTATAGAGCCTTGAGCTTAGCCACAAGGAAGGATCATTTTCCACTACCATTTGTGGATCAAGTATTGGATTCTCTTGCTAGTAAGAGATATTTTTCACTCATGGATGAATTTAGTGGCTATAATCAGATACGAATAGCTCTTGAGGATCAGGAGAAAACAACATTTACTTTCCCATGAGGCACTTATGCATATTTTGTTCTTCCTTTTGGGTTGTGTAATGCTCCAGCCACTTTTCAAAGGGCACTGATCAGTATTTTTTCTGATATTTCTCAAGATATTATGGAAATTTACATGGATGACTTTACAACTTAGGGCTCTAAATTTGATCAAGCATTAGGTAATTTGAAGAAAGTTTTGCAGTGGTGTGAAGACTACAACTTGTCTCTAAACAGTGAGAAGTGTTTCATTATGATGGAAGAAGGAATAGTCCTTGGTCATCATATATCTGTACAAGGCATACAAGTGGATCCAGCAAAGATTGAGGTTATTTAGCATATTAATGACCCTATGAAGCAGAAAGATGTGAGAAGTTTTATTGGCCATGCTGGATACTACAGAAGGTTTATCAAAGATTTTAGCAAAATTGCAAGTCCCTTATATTCACTGCTTACTAAAGATGCAGAATTTAAATGGACCTCAACATGCAATGAATCTTTTTTAAAGCTTAAGCATGCTTTGACTCAAGCACCAGTTCTAAAAGGACCTAATTGGTCTCTACCATTCCAAATCCATACTGATGCATCTGATTATGTCGTAGGAGCAGTGCTGGGACAAAAAGTTGACAAGTTGGAAAATGCAATATATTATATCAGCAAGAATTTGCAGGGACCTGAATTGAATTATATAGTTACTGAAAAGGAAATGCTAGCTATCATATATTCCCTTAAAAAGTTTAGACACTATATTATAGGGTATCCCATATTTGTGCATACAGATCATACTACAATTAGATATCTCATGAATAAGCCATCAATCACTAGTAGACTGGCTCACTGGTTATTGTTGATGCAGGAATTTGATATCACAGTTGTTGATCGACCAGGGAAGTCTAATGTTGTTGCCGATTATCTTTCACGTCTTCAATTTTAGGAAGATTCTACAATGATAGATGACACTTTTCTAGATGAGCATTTGTTTCTCATACAGGCTCATACTCCATGGTATGCTGATATTGCCAACTATTTAGCTACAGCTAAGATGCTAATTTATTTTTCTCCTAAGGAAAGAGGGTTGCTAGTTGAAAATTTTTTTAACTTTTCATGCATTGCTGATTGTTTGTTTTATACTGAACCTGACCAAGTCATGTGAAGATGTGTCAGAGAAGATGAAACATATGACATCCTGCATGCATGTCATGATGAGCCATGTGGAGGTCATTTTGCTGCCAAAAGGACAACATTGAAAATACTCAATACTGGATACTATTGGCCTACATTACACAAGGAAATTTGACAGATGTCAGCAAATGGGTAGACCTACAAAATCTGATGAGATGCCACTATATCCTCAAATATCTATTACACCATTTGACAAGTGGGGATTAGATTTTGTTGGCCCCATTGATCCACCTTCTAATGGTAAATCTTATATCTTGGTATGTACAGACTATGTGACAAAATGGGTAGAAGCTAGAGCTATGCAACATGTAATAGATAATAAGGTGGCTGAGTTTCTCTATGAAGAAATATTTACAAGGTATGGAGTACCAAGGGAAATTGTCTCAGATCGGGGACCTCAATTTACATCAACATTGATAAAAGCTTTGGTCAATGAATACAATATAAGACACAGGAAATCTACTCCATATCATCCATAGTCTAATGGACAAGTAGAAGTTACCAATAGAGAGCTTGAGGCTATTCTTACAAAAATAGTGTCTATCCACAAGAAAGATTGGTCTCATTGACTTTCAGAGGCAATTTGGGCATATAGAACAACATGGAAAACACCAATTGGATTCAAACCTTTTGAGATAGTTTATGGAAAAAAAGAAATGATCCCTATTGAATTTGAGCATAAAACCTTGAGAATAGCTCTACAACCAAATATGACATTGCCTGAAGTGTTGGGAATATTACATTATAACCGACAATGAAAGATTGTTGACATTTCAATAAGGATATTGAGAAGGTTGTTGATGATTATGGACATAACTAATTAAAGATGTTTTACTATCTTGATATTATTATTTTGTCATTGATGTCAAGAAATTGATTTTCTAATTCAGTATGATGTTGCCATATCTTGAGTAGTATGATATGAAGATTATAAAGAAGTCGGTAAAAGACACAGGAAAGAATATGACGAATAAGGGGATAAGTTATTCAATGAGAAACTACTACCGAATCAGACAATGATGAGATCTTGATGTTTTAGATTGTTTTAACATCATACATATGTTTTAAAATGTAAAGGTTAATACTATACTATGTTATCAGGAAAAGAACCTAGTTGGTAAACCCTAAGGAACCTAGTCGGTAAACCCTAAGGTTATCGCTATCGGTTAATGAAGGCAGAATGTCTATTGAGTGAAGTTTAGTATTTATTGAGTTACATCCGAGCTATAACATAATGCATTAAATAATTGCATGTGATATTTAATGGAAGAAGCTGATGAGCTAGAGCGGATCAATGATTGGTAAGTCGTGGAAGAAGTTTGTTAATGAATCTAAGGCAAAGGAAAGTTGCCATGAAGATCTACAACTCAGATTGAACCACAATACCCTAACACAAGTTCCAAGGTGACAATTCAAGTTCCAAGGCAGGGTAAAACATTTTCAGATCGAAAGATACATTGAACCTGGACAAGATTGAAGATCTGATGGCTATGATTGATCATGGGAAATGTGATCAATGAGATTGAGCGGTTAGAAGATTGTTTATAAATAAGAAACTATTGATAAACAATGTATGTGGGCAAGTGTATGCATAGGGATGCTACATAGTGATTACCGAGCACAGAAGCTTGAAGACCTATTAGAATAACATAGTATTGATGCCCAGCAGATAGACAAGATTAGTTCTATGTCTAGATTGTATTGAACAAATAGGAATTTTCTTTAGTATTTTAGATGTGAAGTTGCAGATAGATTTTTATTACTGTTACTTTGTGAAAGTGATGGAAAATCTCTTAACCGAGTGGACTTAACAGTCTTATATGTAAATCCTCTAGCAAGGTGACATTCTGATTGAGTGTTTGAAATCCTTTGACAAGGTCACTTCTAACAAAGTGAAGATCCTAACAGATCCGAGGGAAATCCCTTAACCAGGTCACATCTAGCAATGTGTTTGCAATCTTTAACAAGATTTTCTTTTAACCGAGCATACTCTAGAAGAGTATATTTCTTAGTGGGCCTGAAATCCCACAATGTTTTTTCCCTATTTGGGTTTCCACGTTAAATCTGGTGTTATGAGGTTTATATTGTTCATATGCTTTTGAGTTTGCATGCTTGACAATTTTTGGTTATATGACTGATATATATGTTACCGAGGTTGAATCTGATGTTTTTATGGATGATTAAGTTTGTATGATTCACCCCCTCCTCTCATCTTGATTGGCTATTAGATCTGTACTTATATTAAGTATCAGAACTATCAATTGGTATTAGAACTTTGGACTCCAAAAGGAAAGTTTAAAGGTACTTGAGTTAAAGATCCAAAGATGTATAAGAGGGTTGCACCGAAGCTGAACAAGTCATGTTTCTCTACATGGCAGAAAATGAAGAAGCTACATCTATCAGGAGTTGGAGAATATGCTATATACTATCTGGAGAATGATTTTATTGCATCGAGCACCTATCCATTGAGTATGGAAGAGATAAAGGCAAAGCAAGAACATATTCAAGCAATGATTGAAATAACATCTACATTAACCAACTCAGAGTTTAATGATCTAGAAGGCTGCAATGATGCAAAGGCAATGTGGACTAAGCTCATATCTATATATGGAGGAGATGAACATGTTCAACGAGAAAAAGTAGATAGTTTAAGAGGACAACTTGAATCTATGAGGATGAATGAAGGTGAGAACAAAACCCAGTACAATACAAGACTAAAGGAGATTGTAAATCAAATCAAAGGAGCAAGATGAACTATTGAAGAAAAGGATGTAACAAGTAAGCTATTAAGAACCCTTCTACCTGCCTATGCATTCCAAGTCTTTGCAATCAATGAATTGAGGTTTGTACCTAATATGCCAATTTCCTTGGATGCTACTATTGGTAAGCTACATGCATTTGAGTTAAGTAAGTTTTATAATAGTGGGTCATCAGTGAATAAAGTTGAATCTGCATTTAGTTCTTTTCATCTGAATGAATCTAACGATTACAATGAAAGAAAGTATAAGTACTCTGAAGGAGATCACAGTGGAGCAAGTGAAAGATTTCAGAAGAACATGGAAGAAGTACACAAATTGTATGAAGAAATCAGAAAGCAAGAAGAGTTTGAAGCACTATTGGCCAAAAGGTTACCGAGAGGCAAAGGTAAGTATAAAGGAAAACTACCTTTTAAATGTTTCAATTGTGATAAGATTGGACATATGGCTTCTAACTATCCTGAAAAAGATTTTACTAAAAAGAGAGATTACTGAGATGACGGACAGAAAGATAACCATTACAGAGGACATCGAGACTTTAGAAGAAGAGATAGAAAGACATGCTTAATAGCTGATGAGGAATCTAATGATGATAAATTAGATGAAACTGATACAGAGGAAGTTGTTTATGTGGCTATCAAGGATGGATTAGATGAAGAAAGGTATGAAGAAAAAGCCCTAATATCTCACATAAACACTAATGATTCTTGGATTATAGATAGTGGATGCTCACATCATATGACAGGAGATAAACACAAGTTTGTTACATTAGAAAATTATGATGGAGGCTATATTAGATTTGGTAATGATGCACCATGTCCGATAAGAGGTAAAGGATCTATAACACTTCTTGATAATGCAAGATGCAATGATGTTTATTGGGTTGAAGGTTTGAAATACAATTTGTTGAGTGTAGCACAACTAAATAACATAGGTTACCGAATAGAATTTCAGAAAGGAATTGTCAAAGTTCATGGCAAGCATGGAAAGTTAGCTGCTACTAGGACACAAACAAAAGGTAACACATTTCACCTTGACTCAACTCACAATAAGTGTTTGTATACAAATATTGATGATACCCAGTTATGGCATAAAAAGTTTTGTCATGTTAATTTTGATAATCTAATCAAAATAAGTAAGAAGCACTGAGTAAGAGGTCTACCGAGTCTTGAAAAACCTAAGAATGCTATGTGTCGAGGATACTAGATGGGTAAGATGAAAAGATCTAGCTTTACAAGTAAGTCCTACACTTCTAAGGGAATTTTAGATCTTGTACACACTGATCTTTGTGGTCCTATGAAAGTTCAAAGTTATTATGGTGATAAGTATTTCATATTATTTGTGGATGATTATTCAAGGATGATGTCAGTAATGTTTTTAAAAGAAAAATCAGAAGCTTTTCAAATGTTTAAATGGTACAAGGCTAGAGTTGAAAATGAAACAGAAAGACAACTAAAATATCTTAGATCAGATAGAGGAAGAGAGTTCACATCTGATGAGTTCAACCTATTTTGCAATGATCATGGTATAAAAAGACAAGTCTCTGCACCAAGAACTCCATAGCAGAATGGAATAGCTGAAAGAAGAAATAGATCTATTTGTGGATTGTGCTAGAACACTGATGATTGAGAAGAAGGTTCCACAAACATTTTGGAGAGAAGCAAAAAGCACAGCTGTTTACACCTTGAACTAAGTTCAATTGAAGAAAGGTACTTTGAAAACACCTTATGAAATCTGATATGGCAAGAAACCTAATGTAAGTTATTTTAAAATCTTTGGAAATAAATGCTATGTTCATAAAGATGATAGAAATGGCAAGTTTGATCAGAAAAGTGAAGAAGGAACATTTCTAGGATATTCTTCTAGAAGCAAAGCATTTAAATGTCTGATCAAATCATCTAAAAAAATAGTAGAAAGTGCAAATGTGAAAATTGATGAATTTGCAAAAAGAAATGATGAAGGAAATTCCAAAGAACTAGAAGACTATGATGGATTTGTCTATGTGCAACCGAGAAGTCCTACCGAGAAAACTGTTGAAGAAAATGAAGGAAATATCCAGTTACTGAGTGATGAAGAAGATCATACAGAGCCTATCAAGCCTATATTAGCCAAGTATGTCAGAAGACATCATGCACCAAGTCAGATTATAGGAGATAAGGATGATCCAGTGATGACAAGGAACAAACTGAGATAGAATACATGTTTGATATCTGAATTTGAACCAAGAATTGTGAAAGAGGCATTTAACAGTGAAGATTGGATAAATGCTATGACTAAAGAGATTGATCAAATCAAGAAGAATGACACATGGACACTGGTCCCAAGACCGAAGGACAAAAATGTAATCGGTACAAAGTGGATCTTTAGAAACAAGCTAAATGAAAAAGGTGAGGTCATTCGAAACAAAGCAAGACTAGTTTGCAAAGGTTATGCCCAAGGAGAAGGAATTGATTATGGTGAGACTTTTGCACCTGTTGCTAGACTTGAAGGAGTAAGAACATTGTTGGCATATGCTGCTTTCAAGAACTTCAAGGTATATCAAATGGATGTCAAAACTGCATTTCTGAATGGAATATTAGAAGAAGAAGTTTTCATTAAACAACCTGAAGGATTTGTTGAAGACAATGATAAAGATCAGGTATGTAAATTGAACAAAGCTTTATATGGTTTGAAACAAGCACCTAGAGCATGGTATGAAAGATTGCACTCTTATTTGATTAAGATTGGTTTTATAAGGACAAGTGAGAATAGCAATATGTACATGAAGAATGATGAAAATGGAATACTGATCTTAGCCATATTTGTTGATGATATTATATTTTGTGGAAATGAAATGAGCAAAGAATTTGAGATGTCATTAATCGATGAGATAAAGTATTTTATAGGTTTACAAATACTGCAAATGAAAAATGAGATTTTCATTACTCAATCCAAGTACATAAAGGAAATCTTGAAGAAATTTGGAATGGAGGATTCAAAACCAGTAAGTACTCCTATGACTACCAATTGTAAACTATCAAAGAATGATGAATCTGTATCTGTTGATGAGACACTTTACTGATCTATGATTGGAAAGTTGCAATATGTTGTTCACAGTAGGCCAGATATAGCACATGCAGTAGGTATTATTGCAAGATTCTCTGCAGATCCTAAGGAAACACACATGACAGCAATCAAAAGAATTTTCAGATACTTAAAAGGCACTGAAGATTATGGCTTAGTATATTAGAAAGGAAATGATTTTGATTTAAAGTTTATACTGATGCTGATTGGGCAGGCAACATTGATGATAGGAAAATCACAAGTGGAGGAGCTTTCTTCTTAGGAGAAAGACTAGTGAGTTGGCTTAGCAAGAAACAAGGATGTGTTTCACAGTCAATAGCAGAAGCTAAATATGTTGTTGCAGCACTGAATTGTACCAACATTGCATGGATCAAACAACTGTTGGAAGGTATAAATGAGAAAGTTACCAAGCCAGTAACTATATTCTATGATAATACTAGTACCATTAATATTTCAAAGAATCCTATTATGCACTCTAACACAAAGCACATATCTATCAAATATCATTATCTTAGAGAAGAAGCTCAAGAGAAGAAAGTGGTGTTGGAATATGTTAGCACAAAGGAGCAAATAGCAGATATCTTCACCAAGCCACTACCAAAGGACACTTTTGAATATCTTAGAAGTAAGTTAGGGGTCCTACCCCTATCTTCCATTCACTGACCGAGTTTAATGAAAGCATCAATTCGATGACTCTATTGAATATATTTTGGGAGTTGATGCTGGAGTTACACACTTTAGAATGTTTTCTAAAAGTGTATTGGAATTAATACTGGAATAATACAGAGAATGATATAGGGAACAGAAGTTGAAGACAAATGCTCTGACTGAGACTCAGTTGATACACAATAGTAGGAAATAACTTCTTACAGAAAGAAATTATGTTTTAGTTATTTTCTTTTTTGGCATTGTTGTCAAAGGGGGAGAAGACTAATATATGGGAGAAGACTGACGGAAGACTACAGATTGAAATAAAGACTAAAAATAGAAGAGAAGTCTAATGTATGGGGGAGAGCATTTCAAGCATTTTAGAATCACAACAATCTGAATCTTTTAAAGGTCAAATCAATTGGTTTTGCCATCAATGCCAAAGGGGGAGATTGTTGGCAATATTACATTATAACAGACAATGAAAGATTGTTGACATTTCAATAAGGATATTGAGAAGGTTGTTGATGATTATGGACATAACTGATTAAAGATGTTTTACTATCTTGATATTATTATTTTTTCATTGATGTCAAGAAATTGATTTTCTAATTCAGTATGATGTTGCCATATCTTGAGAAGTATGATATGAAGATTATAAAGAAGTCGGTAAAAGACATAGGAAAGAATATGATGAATAAGGGGATAAGTTATTCAATGGGCAACTACTACCGAATCAGACAATGATGAGATCTTGATGTTTTATATTGTTTTAACATCATACATATGTTGTAAAATGTAAAGGTTCATACTATACTATGTTATCAGGCAAAGAACCTAGTCGGTAAACCCTAAGGAACCTAGTCGATAAACCCTAAGGTTATCACTATCAGTTAATGAAGGTAGAATGTCTACCAAGTGAATTTTAGTATTTATCGAGTTACAGCTGAGCTATAACATAATGCATTAAATGTTTACATGTGATATTTAATGGAAGAAGCAGATGAGCTAGAGTAGATCAATGATTGGTAAGCCGTGGAAGAAGTTTGTTAATGAATCTAAGGCAATGGGAAGTCGACATGAAGATCTACAACTCAGATTAAACTACAATACCCTAACACAAGTTCCAAGGTGACAATGCAAGTTCTAAGGCAGGGTAAAACATTTTCAGATCGAAAGATACATTGAACCTGGACAAGATTGAAGATCTGATGGCTATGATTGATCATGGGAAATGTGATCAATGAGATTGAGTGGTTAGAAGATTGTTTATAAAGAGGAAACTATTGATAAACAATGTATGTAGGAAAGTGTATGCACATGGATGCTACATAGTGATTACCAAGCATAGAAGCTTGAAGACCTGTTAGAATAATAGAGTATTGATGCCTAGCAGATAGACAAGATTAGTTCTATGTCTAGATTGTATTGAACAAATAGGAATCTGTTTTAGCATTTTATATGTGAAGTTGCAGATATATTTTTATTAATGTTATTTTGTGAAAGTGACAGAAAATATCTTAACCGAGTGGACTTAACAGACTTATATGTAAATCCTCTAGCAAGGTGACATTCTGATTGAGTGTTTGAAATCCTTTAACAACGTCACTTCTAACATATTGAAGATCCTAACAGATCTGAGGGAAATCCCTTAATCGGGTTATATTTCTTAGTGGGTCTGAAATCCCACAGTGGTTTTTCCCTATTTGGGTTTTCACGTTAAATCTGGTGTTATGAGGTTTATATTGTTCATATGCTTTTGAGTTTGCATGTTTGATAGTTTTTGGTTATGTGACTAATATATATGTTATCGAGGTTGAATCTGATGTTTTTATGGATGATTAAGTTTGTATGATTCACCCCCCCCTCTCATCTTGATTGGCTAGTAGATCTGTACTTATATTAAGTATCAGAACTATCATGAAGCACAGAAGGAACACATTCAATAGTTAAATTCTCTTGATGAATGGAGGAAGATAGTTCTTCAACAGACATAATTGATTCAAAACCAAAGAGCAAGATGGCATGATAAATATATCAGAGAAAAGAAATTCAAAGTTGGTGACTCGGTACTCCTGTATGATTCTAGCTATAAGGATGCTATGGGAAAACTCCAAACAAGGTGGTTAGGTCCTTATGAGGTAGAAGAATTTTTTTAGAATGGAGCATTCCATTTGTCCACAATAGATCCTGTTCAATTTAAACTCTTAGTGAATGAACACCAACTATGACTTTATCACAAGCCAACTACTAGAGAAGAGTTCCTGTAGCAGTTTTCTCCCCAAAGTGAAATAAAAGTTACTGCAGCAAATGACAAGGTTCCTGCAACAAGTGCCAATGATTCAGTATCAATTCATGAGCTTCCTGTTGCACTTGAGCATATTGATAAAGGTGATGTTCCTGTAGCCTCTGCAGTGAAATTATTCATCTTATCATAATAAAATATTTCCATGGGAATATTGTTCTCCGTACATAAAGTTCCATCCACTGCATTCCATTCCAATTTCTTACCTATCACTTCATTTCATTTCACCATCATTTTCACCCAATTGTAGGTACATGTATATTGCACTTTATTTTAGTTATGCATTTATTAGTTCATTATGATTTTTATCCTGTTTAAATCTGCTCCAAACCTGAAATCTCGTCAGCCTATGTGGACACATGCTAGGTTAAGTTGGGGGGGTACTTTATGGTCCTTTTTCCAATAAGATTTATTATCAGTTTTTTGATATCCTGAATTAATTTCCTAACTGACATTACTTATGATGATTATTAGTTCATGCAAGTGAATGATAAGGTCTACTGCCAAAATTAAGATATGTAGATTTTAGTTTTTTGTGAAACTGTCAAACATTTTGGTGAAGCTAGAAGTATCAGAGTAAAAGATGGGTGGTGATATAATTCACCATAAGCCAACAATCCATGAAGGGTTGCTGTAGGATGTTGTTTGTGAGCATTATTTCTGAAACCATGGTTGGTTGGATTATTTCTTGAAAATCAAGGATTTCAACGATGAAATTGTTGCAGAATTTATGCATTCCTTTGATGAAGGAGAAGCTATAGTTAAAGGGTTAAGGGTAATTTCTATAGAGGAGCAAATTGCAGAGGTCATAGGGTTGCTACAGGAAGGAGAACTCTTTCTAGAATCAAAAGATGCAAGGAGTGCTAGGGAAAAGTTCACAATTTCCATTGACAGATCCTTAATGGTGGATAGACAAGGGACTAGAAGGGTTTCTTTACCAGCCCATTGGCCTCAGGTAGCTTTGTATGTTATGAAATATATTACATGTGAAGGGTGGTATTCAAATCTACATTCACCTCATTTTAAGTTACTTAGTCATCTGTGTCATGGTCGGCAAGTTAATGTCCCAAATTTCTTGTACCATCTCATTTCTCTAAGTGCTAAGGAGACTCGAAAATATGGAAATCACTCTATTAGCCATCATGGACTGGTTAAGTTGCTTGTATAGCAGTCCTTAAGAGATGTTTCACAAATGGAATGGGGTATGTTTGAGGATATTCTGCAATTTAGGGTTGATGAAGCCTCTATTGCGAATAATCCGCCGGCTCAAGCAGAGATTGTTGCAAAAGATCTTTCTGGTGAAGATGAGGGTTTGTTGGTTGCTGAAGGAGCCACAATTATTATGGAAGTCAATATTGAAGTAGAGTCAATCAAAGAACAACCCTCTACTTCTCTTCAAAGAGATTCACCTATTTTGTAAAGGGAAGGAAAAGAATTGGAAAAGGATGAATCAGATGAAGAATTTCTTATCCGACCACAGGAAACACAGATTCTTCCTATAGCCAAGAGGTGTCGGACAAAAACAAAAACTCCTACATCTATTTCAAAAGTGTATGTAAGAAGAACAAGAAAAAGGACACAGAAGACTCAACCTGTGAGTAATCCAGCAAAGGTTATTGTAGTACAAACTTCAGATGAAGAAGATGCTGAAGATAAAGAAATGCAAGAAAACCCTGCAAAAGAAGAAATCCAAGAAGAAGTTGTAATGGATAAGATAGAAAATCTTGCTTCAGTGGCATTGCAATGTGAAGAGATTGTTGATGATGTTCTACAACAACTTGAAGAAAATGTGGGAGATATGTCAACTCAGAATGAGGAGTTTATTGAAGAAATCCCATAGTCTAAGGTAGGACCTATTAGACCTCCTTCATCCCTAACTAGTTTATCAATTTCTTTAACATTTTTAGGCAATGGGAAATAGAGAAGGATAGGTTGTAGGGGATAATTATAAGCAGCAAAAAGAGATTGAAAAGAAAGATAATAGAATTAAGGAATTAGAAGCTAAGGTAGAAGAGATTTATGGTATGGTTCCTGAGATGATGCAGTGTAGGGCACCCCCAAGAATTTATGCAGTACATTTGAAAGAGCGGTATCTGAATTTCAGACTAAACCACATTGATAGGGACCTTAATCTATCATTGGAAACACCTGAAGAATTCTATCATGCTTATCAAACCTCTCCACATGCTATAAGGAATTTGTTATGTGAATTATATTTACATAACTATGTTATACCCCAAGACAAAGAATGGAATCCTTTATTGTATATTGGGGATATCCATTTCAAAGCTTTAATGTCATGGATCCAAAATGAGATGATCATAGGACCACAAGCCAAGGATTTTGAAAAATTAGAGCTTGATTGTCCATTACCATTGAGGAGGGAATCAGAAGCACCCAAGGTTTTGTATTATGATTGGAAAAAGTTGCTAATAAGAGATGATGTTAGTAAGATAGTACTTCCAATGAGAGAGGAAGTCTATCAAACATATGAGCATTTGGTTCAGACCCATAGGACAACCATACTAGAAGGGTTAAATCAACACTGGAATCATCTACCTGATCATTTAAAACTGGGAGAACCTTACTCATTACAAAATTTCCATGCAGCCATACAAAGAGCCACTAGATACATACAACTAGGTAGGGAAAAAGCCAATAACTGGTTACCATTGATCTTTTAGCCTCTGATCCTTATGTGGCCACTTTTGGCATGCCAACCAATAGAACATAATTATGATGCAGTTGTAGAAGAAATAGCTAGATGGTCCAGGTTGGAGAAAATGAAAGGATTTTATTGGAATTTTCCTTCCAAAGGAACCGGATAGGACACTATTGGTGATTTCCAAGTTTCAACAAAAATCAGAAATTTTCCTTTTGTTTCAGGAGCAGCAAACCCTTAAAGTTGGGGGGCATGATAAGTCGATGCTTTGACATGTTTTTTATCATGACTCTTAGGTTTTTTTTGTATCTTTTGGGTTGCATTATGATAGTAAAGTATTGTGAATTGACTATATCTAATCCATGTTTTGAAACTGAACTTAAGAAATCGTGTTTGAACTTTTTCGGTTAATTCCTACAGCCAAATGATTTGTCCCTGTGATATGTGGATTATTTAGGATAATGTCATATGTGAGTTAGTGAATGTATTAATTGAGTAAGATACATATGCATGTACTTGAATGTTGTTTTTGTTTTAGTGCAGATAATAATTGATGCTTGAGTGGATGAGTTTCTCTCGCACCTAAGGACTAGAGAATCACGTTCAGATAACTGGAGGTCAAACTGAAGGGGATTCAAGCAAGCACAATGTATGACATAGTCGGAGCAGTTATACTTCACCATGGGAGTTTAACTCTGGGGCATATTGAATTTGCAAAATATTGCTTTGGCATGCACAGACTGTGGTTCTATTTCAGATCCACTGTTCATGTAGCCAAGCTCTCAGTTATCTCCTTCATCTGACAATTATCCGCCTCTTCTTCTGGGCGTAACTTGAGTTGTCCATTGTAGTTGATCTTTTCTTTATAATAAGCTATTCCTTCTTTCTTAGAGTTAGACAAGATGGAAAGGAATTGAGTAGAGTTTTGACAAGCATTCTGAATTTTCTCTTTTAGAATATGTAATCATTTTCAAGAAGAAATGAATAAGAACATGTTGTTCTGATCTGTTAATAGTACTTTGCTGGGAGTTTGATATCACTCATCCAAGGGGGACCACTTGGTGAGTGATCCTATGTTTATGATCATTGAAGTTAGTTTTTACTTACTTGTAGTAGAAGTTCATGACTGGATTGTTCCTGCAGCCACTGGAAATAGATCCGTTGACTGTTCCTATAGCCAAGATAGAATGGTGTGATTTCTATTATTTTCATTAGATCATTTCAGCGGTGTTTTGTGAAGCTTTCATGTAGCCTTTTATGATTTCCATTCCTGCCTTTCCTTTTTGCATAATGTTAGTTATTGCAATAATGCAGAATAATCATTTAAGGAGCTTAGTGCATATATATTGCTAACCCATTTCAAGTTTTACGTTCCTGGATTGATAACTAAATGAACACCAGCCATGAAAATAGTAAACTCTCCCATATGAATGTCCAAAATTCAGATTGAGATTTCAATTAGAGGTATTATTATTATCATTATAGTTGGGGTAGACACCACCTTTGGAGGGGGTACCTTTCAACATCGACATGGGGACACTTGAGTAGTTTTCTGAGATTCCTTTCATCATGAGTATTTTTCCTATATCTTCCCTTCATGATTTGGGAGACTTCATGGATACACATTTGGTGTTTCTTCCTAAGGGGAGGAATGTTGTTCGACGTTTGTGGAGCAGTTTCTTCATACATCATGGAGCTTCTAACATTGTTGTAGATTATACATTGAGGGGGGGATACCTAGTCTCTCTTCTTCTTCTCTCATATGGGGGGGAATTTTTCCTCACATGCTTCTATGAGAGTTCTTTGTATATGGTTTTCATCTCTCTTTTGGGAGAGGGTTTTTTCCCATTGGGTTTTTCTCTCTTTCCCCACTTTGTGAGAGATTTCATTGCATTGGTTTGCATGCACTTGCACTTTTACATGGGTACCTAACATGGCCTAGTAGCTGGGACCCATCTTGCATTTCTTAGTTGCATTGTAGACTTAAGTGCATTCCCCTAAGTTGCACTTAAGGGGGGTGTTGTTGTAAATAAATATTTATCATGGATATTATTACACCTTACTTAAGTTTGCTTAGGAAATGCATTTCATAGTAGTTGGGGTATGAGACACTTGGGTGTTTGTGCCATAATTGGGATAGTGTGTGTAGGAGAATTTCCACCTTTTGTGGACTTATCTTGTTGTTACATTCCACATTCAATGAGTGATCCACCTCATGTGGAATATTAAATTGTTTCTCCTACCTACCCACACCTATTTCCTACCTACCCTTGTTTGTTATTGAGCCACATGTCATGTTTCTGTGCTCACATATCCATATAGACTTTCCTATATCAGAAGACTCATATTCAGTGTATGTAACACTTGATGATCTAGTTGATCAATATTTTCTCTTGATAGAATAAACTATATTCCTATCAATATTTTCTCTCTCTATTGTACTTTTCATTGAGCTCTTGTTCTTGGCAAAATCTCAAAATTCAGAACTTGTGGTTTCTCAGATAAGATCAAAATATGCATCTAAGAATGACAGGTTACAAAGGTATAAGCATGTTGTTTGGGATGTGATTGAGTACTTTGATGCATTTTCAATTGATTGGATTAAAAGGTCAAAAAACATTATGTCCAACTTCTTAGCTAATGTTGCATTGAAAAATGATGATGTAACACTAACTAGAGTATCAATAGTTGAGATCAAGGCCAAACCTACTATCCCAGACAATGTGTATAACTAGTAGGTATTCAAAAATGATGATGATATACTTAGGTTTGTACAATGCATTGATGACTATGAAGGCAAAAAAATTGATTGTAATGCATTCGTAGAAGTAGTACATGAGAAAGAAACAATTTTTGGAAATGACACAGTTCAACTAGAAACTAGTGGGGTACCTAGTGGACTAGTGGAACAAGAGGGTATGTTTAGCTATAGTGACGGTCATTTACACCAAAAGTCATCTACTAAGTTGGAAGAAGTGGAAGAGGTAAACCTAGGGATAGAGTCATCCCCTAAGTTGATGTATATTGGGAAAAGTTTGTCTTCCCATATCAAGACTAACCTCATTAATCTGCTAAAAGATTACAAACATGTTTTTGCTTGGTCTTATGATGACTTAAAGGCATATAGACAAGATTTATTTCAGCATGAAATACCTCTACATCTTGATGCTAAGACTTTAAAACAAAAGAAAAGACCTATCAACCCCCTCCTAGAACCCAAAATGCAGCAAGAACTGACCAAGTTGAGAGAAGGGGGAATTATAAAGCCTATAAGGAATTCATCATGGGTATCCAATCTAGTTCCTGTTAGGAAGAAGAATGGGGACATAAGGTTCTGTGTAGATTTTAGGAATTTGAATGTTGCTTCTCTTAAGGACAACTACTCATCGCCAAATATGGAAGTTATGCTACAAAGGGTCACTGGGTGTGACCTATTATCAATCATGGACGACTTCTCTAGTTACAATTAGGTATTGGTAAAAGAGTTTGAGCAGTTCAAGACTATTTTTACTACCCCTTGGGGAACCTATGTTTATGTAAGGATGCCATTTGGTTTAAAGAATGTTGGGGCAACTTTTCAGAGGGCTATGGATGCAGCCTTCAAAGGATTTATTAACATCATAATGGTTTTCTACCAAGATGATCTTACATGTTTTTCAAAGAAGGTAGATGATCATTGTGGTCATCTAGAAAAAGTATTTTGCAGGGCCTTGAAATTCAGTGTGTCTCTAAATCCCCCAAAATGCCACTTTTCTATAACTAAAGGAAAGCTATTAGGACATATTGTTTCCAAGGAAGGAGTCAGGATTGACCCTGAGAGAATTGAGGCTATTAACAATGTGCCTCAACCAAAGAATGTTAAAGGAATTCAGTCCTTCTTGGGTAAGGTGAATTTTTTTAGAAGGTTTATAGCCAACTTTGTCGAGATTGTTAAGCCTATTGTTAAGGTATTAAAAAAGGATGCTAAGTTTTCTTGGGATGAGGAACCAACACAAGCCTTTGACAAGATTAAAAAGGCTATTCAAGAAGCTTGAGTGCTAAATCTTCTGACTACAATAAGCCTTTTTCACTATTTTCCTTTGCTTCTTACCATACAATAGCATCAATTTTGCTTTAGAAGGATGATGAAGGGTATGAACATCCAACTACTTTTTATAGTAAATCCTTGTAGGCTACTAAGTTAAAATATGAAATTATGGAAAAACAAGCATATGCTTTGGTCAAGGTTGTTAAATCATTCATGCCTTATCTTGTAAATGCATGAGTAGTTGCTTATGTCCCACATGCAGCTATCAAAGACATTTTATCCCAATCTGAAGTTACTGGTAAAAGGTGCAGGTGGATAAATAGGATACAAAAGTTTGATCTTGAGATCAAGATCACAAAGTTGGTAAGAGGATTGGGGCTTGCCAAAGTAATGACTCGATCAAATCTTGCTAGCATTGACATAAAAAATGTTGAAACTGAAGAGGTTATGGTCACTAGCATTGAAATCCAGCCATGCTATTTAGAGATTATGCATTTCTTATAAAATAGAATATGTCCAAAGGGAATGACCCACAATCAAAAGAGAACACTAAAGCTGAAGTCACAAAAATATGTTCTCATTTAGGGGGACCTATACTGGAGAAACAGAGATGGGACATTATTGATGTGTCTAGATGATTCCCAAGCTCAAAAGGTGCTGATAAAGATGCATACTGGAGTATGTGGAGGTCACTATTTAGCAAAGAGAACTGCTAGCAAAGTAATCAGGGAAGTATACTACTGGCCTGCCTTGTTTAAAGATACTCACAAGTATGCCCAAAAATGTGACCCTTGTCAGAAATTTTCTTCTAAATTGAAATATGCAGGTGCCTTGCCACTTAAACTTGTTACAGTTGAGGCCCCTTTTGTTCAATGGGGCATTGATTTCATTGGAAAGATAATAGAAAAGTCAAGTTGATGTCACAGGTGGATCTTGGTGGCCACAAATTATTTTACAAAATGGATTGAGGTCATACCTACCAAACAAGCAACTAGTAAAGTTGTTATTGAATTTTTAATGGATAATGTATTGACAAGGTTTGGTGTGCCTATAAGGTTGATTATGGATAATGCTATGTGCTTCAAGTCAGAAGAATTCATAGAAATTTTGTGCAAGTTATGGAATTATCATGTCATATTCCTCACCGTACCACCCACAAGGAAATGGCCAAGCAGAATCAAGCAACAAAAGCCTCCTGAATATGATTAAGAAGATTCTTCAGCAAAATAAGAGATCTTGGGATCAGAAGCTCAAGCTATCTTTATGCGTAGATAGGGTTACTATGAGAAAGGCCATTGGTACATCTCCATTTGAATTGGTGTATGGAATATAGACCAGGGTACCTATGAATAATCTCCTCCATGTATACAAATTCTTGCAAGCTGAAGAATGGGAAGTGTCTAGACCTATGGAGGATAGAATGATCCAATTGGTAGAATTGGAAGAAATGATAATTATGGCTCATAAAAGGAATTTGAAAAATTTAGTTGCACTCAAAATATCTTTTTGACAAAAGGACCACAACTAGAAAGTTTCAGATTGGTGACATGGTTCTTCAGTGGAATGCTAGAGAACAAGATAAGGGAAAGCACAAGAACTTTGAATCATTGTGGATAGGCCCTTTGATTATATTTGATGTCAATGGAAAAGATTCATACTTCATGCAAATATTGAATGGTGAGCTACATTAATTCCCAGTGAATGGACAATTCTTGAAACATTACTTCTCATCATTATTTTTGTCCATGCACAATAGCTGTAAAATTTGTATATATTAGGTTTGCTTTGGTTAGGGTTTTGTTTTGGTCTGCATCCCAGAGTTTTGCTAAGTTCATATGTTGATCTCATGTCCAACCATCCCGAGTCAAAGCCATTGTTATCAATATTTTTGATGTTGTTGAAATATTCCTGACATCCCTTAATTTTTCTATAATTTTTCAGATTGTTCCTTCTCTGCAAGTCCATGGTTTCTAAGGGTTTTGGGTTTAATAATTTCAAAAACATCTGATAAAAACCTTTATGTCTTATTGTCTCTAAGGAAAATTTGTTTGTCCTTTACCTTTTTCTCCACTTAATCATAAGGGTCTCTACGTCGTTAAAAAGGAGCCATTTGAGTTTTAGGCTTAGGCAGGTTTTATTTCATTAAGATTGAAACACTTTAAATTTTTCCTAAAGTCCTAAGTATGTTTCTTAACATATGCATTAGGTTCTTAAAGGTCGGGTAAGTCTTATTTGTTCCTACAGTTGTTGTGATACTGTGATGGGAAGTTGCATGTTGAATACCCATCACAACTCAATGACAAGCCGCTAGTGGCAAGGTTGGTCAGGGATCCAGTGGTGGCAGTTAAGTGGTGGAGGGATCTTAAAGATCGAGCGACAAGGATTTGATTTGATGGTTGCCGCTAGACCGCGATGAAGTGTTGTGAGTCCTTTACTCTTCATAGGTTAGCAACTAATGGGTGGGCCTGACCAGTGTGAGAGGCTAAGGTGTTTTAAATTGTGGTCAGGTCCAAGGAAAAACAATGGTGGTTGTGAGACCACGATGGGAAGATGCAGGTCCTTTTACCCATCGCAACTCAATGACAAAAGGAAAGCGGATAAAAAATGGTGAGTCATCTTTGAAAGCTTTCATGGTTAATGAGTGTGCTAAATCTGCATGATCTAACAGTTGTTGCTAGACGGTGATGAAAAGTTGCTAGATTTTTACTCTTCACAGCTCAACAATTGAAGGGAAAACCACACTGAAGAAACCCTTTTGGTCCATTGGAGTGGAAATTTTGAAATTCAAATAAATTAATTGTTGAGCATGTGGCTCCATTGATGGCAATTAATGCTCATTTGTCATCAGGGTTGCTTCATAAGATCTTGTTTTGAAAATTTAATTGTACAAGGTATTCATGAAGGTTACCAGAGACAAAGTGTGCAACGTTTGTGAGTTCTCAGGTGACAAGTAAGCTGTTCTATGACTATGATTTGCAATTTCTTCTTGTGTTGTATTATCTGGTTCTAGGAATCTAAAGGGTTGCTTAAGTAAAAGATGAAGTAAGATAAATCTTAGATTGTTCAAATGGCACCATGATGAGAATTTAAAGGAAAAGTAGACTATCTAGAAATGGCTATCTGCGATGATTTTTTGGAACAATTGGTTCAGTCCACAAATAGTGTTGCCAAAATAAAGGAACTTGTGCCCAAGTCTTCTCACCTGTAGATTGGTGATGTTTTGTATGACAAAGTATGTTGGCTAAGAGATCCCCAGATAGGCATGTCTGGTCTAGGTCTGTTCAGGGTAGGGTTTAGTCAATGAAATGCACCTACTCCTACAAATAGTCTATGGGAATTAGATGAAGGAAAATTGGTGGTCCCTGGAGTCTTTATGGATATTGACTTGCTGACCCTAATTGTGAAGATCTATGAGCCTATCACCAGGATTGTGAGGAATATAAGTGGACGCCCTCTGATTGAAATTATAGCCAAAGAGGTTAGAAAGGTATTCCTACTAAATGAATCCTCAAGTTTTTTAGAGCCTATTGATTTTGAAATGCTAAAGAAGGTTTATGATGCTCAGAAGGACCATCTTAGAAGTGGACCCATGAGGGAATTCTTTGCAAAGATAGGAGAGCTAACATTGGTAGGGCCTAGTACAGTTGAACCCTTCCTATGAATTTCTTCACTTTGAGGGCTAAAGGAGTATATTGGTATTTGTGTCAGATTTTTGGAGAAGATGCATAAAATGCTATGCCTACTCACTACATGCTCATGATGGCACAAATTCTTAATCCATCTATAGCAGTAGCTTATGACTTTGCACCCTATCTTGCAAATCTCATCCATGAGGGTTTTATTGGGATCAATAATGCCAAAGTGGATAGACCTTTTGTCTTGTATTATATGTTAATGCACATGTTCTTGTTCAAGGGTGCAAAATATTTTGCAAAGGATATGGACTTATTGAGAGTAAAGGATGGTGAAGACATGCCCATGCAATTATGGAGTGCAAATTTTTCTTGAGATAGAGAAGATGCCAGTTATCTGAAATTTGATAGATGTTTTTCATCAAAGCTAAGAATTCTTCTGTGTCAAGAGAGCTCCAAGATCCCAAAAGTTCTCCTTGAATTTATTAGACCAAATGAGTTTGTAGAGGACATTAAAATTATGCATAATTGGGGTGATATAATTCTATATCTTGTTCTACTTTTTGTAGGGTATATGGCTTCAGAGGAACTCCTTACTTGCTCCCTTATCAGGTCCCCTTGAAAATAGGTATTGCCAAGATCATAAGGCAGATTGGGGGTCTACAGGAAGAAAAATTGATAAATAAGGGCAGAGGAACAATTTTTCCAACCATTACCATGGCACACTAATTTTTTATTACCAAAGGGGGTTGGCTAAATTTTTAGAAATTCTTCAAGCCATACAGATTGCCAATAGTAGTTGCAAGGTTTGTTGATCCCGAATATTTCTTCAATAATATATTTAGAAAGAAGGTTTGTTGTGGGGCAAAAGTTCATCAATTCCACTTCCCTGAGGACTTAATAAGAAATGAGTTTAATCTGGTAGAGCAAGAGGTGAGAAAAGAAAAATGGTTAGTATTTAAGAAAACTCTTGAGTTTGTCCAACATTTTGATAAAAACTATGATCCACTGAAGAGTTTCCACGCATTTGGGGAAAAGGTAAAAATTTTGATAGATTATTTTGAGGATGCCATGCAAACTTTGAATGAGAAGAAAGATACAATGATAAAGGCAGATCCTAAAAAGGCCAACCTCATCTTGACCAAACCCATTTTTTCTAAGATCATTCCTCCTGGAGAGTATGTAATGTGCAAGAAATTGGTCTATAATGTGGTGATGTCTAGGAGGGATGAACCTTCCACATCAAAGGGCAAAAGGACAATGGAGGATGCTCCTGTATCCCAAACCTCCCCAAAGAGGTATATATTGGAGGAAGAGGCACAACCAAGTGAAGCTATGTATTCACCTTCCCAATCCCCATTACATATAGGTGATGAGTAGGTCGTTGCTGAGCAACTAATGCAATTAGGAAGCCTAGGGGAAATTTCTTTTACTTATGGAGAGTCGCACAAAGGAATGCCAAAAGAGACAATAGGTGCTAAGCTAGATCTGACTACTGAGGAATTTGCTGGAAGGGAATTGAATCCTGTTATAAAACAAGGCAATAATGAATTTTTGGCCGACGATAATTTTCTGAAGTCAAGAGCCTTTTTACAATTTGTTTGGAGAAAGAATATGGATCAATTCAAGGAGAGATGTGAAAAAATAAAAATTGAACAATCAAATAAAGATCCATCTGCTATTGAGGTGGAAATAAAGAAAGAAATTCTAAAGGAATTTCAGTTGATTACCCTAGAGGAGGGAAGGAAATTGATTGAAGATGCTGAAGTGCTTATTCTCCTGGAATGGGATATAGCAGATGCTGTAATTTTTGATGTAGTGAGAAAAGAAACAAAACCATTGGAGGGAATCGTATGCATGTAGAATTCATCTTTATAACATAAGTATTCAATTAGAATCACAAGGAAATCACAAATCCCTATCTAATCAAAGAATCTAACAAACAAGACAATGAAATAATGCAATATCAAGAAATAAGAATTATAAATCAAATTAAATGAAACTCCCCATTCTGAGATTGCATATTGCTTTGATTGCTCTTCTCTTCATTGTGGTATGATGGCTCTCAGATATTGTGCTAGTAACCTGCAAGTGACACAAAGATTTGAAGTTCATGATTATTGAAAATGGAGATTGAATGCTCAATTTATAGATTTTTGGATGAGATTGATTGAAAGGTGGAACAGATTGATCAAGAGGTGGAACTCAGGTGAGCTCACATGCTGATTGATAGTTGAACTGCTTACTTGGAGGTGAAACATAATAGATTGAATAGATTAATTGAGTCAACTAATTGAGAAAAAGTTGACTGAAAGAAGAAAAAGAAAGATTAGAGGAAATAAAGAGGATGACAAAGAAAGCTTAATTTAGAAAAAGCTAATTGAAAGATGGAAATAGAGATTGAAGAGATAAATGATTTAATTAATTAATTTAGCATGTTCTTGCATTTAGATTTAGACTATCAATTTAATCTTTGCATGAGATTTATTCAAATAATTGAATTTATTTTAAATTCAATTTAGTATTTGAATATATTTAGAACTTGACTTTGATTTTCAATTTGGTTTTTTGAAATCATGCACGTGTTTGAATTTGGAAGAAATTAAAAGAAATATGAAATTAAATGAAATTAGAATTTGGGGGATTTGGAAATGGAAGAATTAATTAGTTAATTAAATAATTAAAAAAAACTATTTAATTAGTTAGAAATAGAATTTAATTAAATAATAAAGATTATTTAATTTAAAGGATTAAATCATAATTAATTAAATAATAAATATTTAATTAATATTTAGAATATAGTTAAATGATGAAAGAATAAGAAATAGAATAATTAGTAAGATTATGAGGAAATGTGAAATTAGAAGAATAAGATTAATTAACTTAATTAAATAATTAAAGAATTATTTAGTCAATTAGAGGAATAATTAGTACATGATCAATGAGACATTTTTAGGTGTCGATATTTGCCCCTCTTTGAGACAAAGTCAGAACGACATTGTTTCAAAGAAAATGAAAAAAAAAAATCTGCCCCAGTATGTCTTGGTACTGCTGTATAGTGTAAATATGCCCCCTCGGAAAAGGTGGTCACAAAATTCAAAAATTGAGACCATGTTTTCGATATCAATGTAACAAGAAAGCATGTGAAATTTTGTGTGATTTCGAGATCGTTTGAGGAGGCTACAAGGAGTTTGAAGCTAGTGGGGACCATGGGCATTGAGGTGTCAAAAAGCCCTAATTTTGTGCTATAAATAGAGATTTTTAGGTTTTCATTTGCTCATTTGCAATTTGGTTATTTATGGTTTTCTTTGTAATTTTGTGCTTTTTTCTAAGTATTTGATCATAATGGCTAGTTATAGAGCATGATTGCACTTGTCTGACTGAGTACGTTCATATTAGAGATCTCTTGGGATTGGCTGCATGGTATTTTTCCAAATTTTTTGCCTGTTTTATGCTTGCTTTATTCCTATTTTATGCTATTTTCCAAAACAAATTCCATGATCAATTTTTGCACTGTGTTACTCAATTGCTTATCAATGTTTATGCATTTGTTGTTAATGTGTGGCAAACGCTTTTATTGTTATGCATGTGTCTTAAGTGTTACGCATTAGCTTAAAAAATGCCACATTTGTGTATAGCTTTACGCATAAGTGTTTATTGTTACGCAAGAGCTCATATCATTATGCATTAGCATCAAACATCACAAAGAGTCATAATTGTTCTACATTTGTCATAAATATCACACATTCATTGTAAATGTAATTTTTTGTCATGCTTTTGAAAATATTTAAGTTTTTCGGGATCCGATATTTGATATTTTGGACATTTTCTCATTGCAGGAGAATGTTGGAGTGTTATACTACCAATAGAGCAGACCTAGTGGATTGGATCTTCGTGCGGACTTACTAGATGAGGAGATCAAGCATATCCGATAGCTTGGTATATGTCATATTTTACATTTGCTAGAGGTTACGGCCAACAGGGCCATGATTACAGCTCTGATAGAGCAGTGACACTCTGAGACTTGTTCTTTTCATCTTTCAACTGGTGAGGCATCCACAACATTAGAGGATGTATGGCATATACTCCGTATTCCTATTCATGGTGAGAGAGTTGTATATGACCATGATGATGGCATTGCTCGACTATGTGCACTTTTTGAGTGTGAGATACAGGACTTGTAGATCAGTGGCCATTATGACATCCCTTGGGCCGGATTAGACTATGATGACATGACTAGTGTATTATGTGGTGTTGTCGGTGGTTTACTGATACCTAATAGATGAGGTCATGGGTTTCCAATTGGATGGGGCAAAGTGCTCGATGATATGATTGTTCATCATCGACTATATGCGTGGGGTCCTTGTCTACTAGCCATGTTGTACTATTAGATGCAATGGTATTGTGTACCTTGGATACCATTCTATGAGTTGTGGTTTTCCTTTGCTCTAGACATGGGCGTGGGTGCGCATTTATATTTCTAGGCCTGTCATTCATGTAGATTTGTAGCCTAGTGAGCCTTATGCTTTTAGGTATACAATAGGTATTAGACATAGGGGTTCGGGGAACACCTTGTATTAGAGACATTAGTTTGACATATTGTAGCATTTTATTTGGAGACCATACTTGGATTGCCTCAGTTGGGAGGATGATGCAGTGCACTTTCCTTTCTACCAACAACACAGATATCTAATCGGTAGGACCTTTGAGACCCAATAGATTATTGAGATGTATCTTCCAGGGCAGGTTCTGAGATAGTTCGGTGAGGTACAGGTGACACTAGTGGTTACTTCTTATTTCATTTGTGTATTGCAAGAGGTTTTTGATTGGGGTGTTTGCATACAGCCACATGTTTTGTCTATTGAGTTAGATTCTCTGCAGCCATTACTCTAGGGTTGGGGTAGAGGTGCAGTGGATCCAGGGACGATAGTGGAGTATGATGCGTGGTTTGCTAGGCATAGGCCAGTGCCTTTGACTGAGCCTACTATTCCGATTACATCACAGCAGATTCGCCATCCTAGATAGAAGTTGAGGATAGATGCAGGGGAGAGAGTCAGAGGAGGAGAGGGTAGAACTGAGAGAGGAGGTGAGGATGATGAGGGAGGAGATGAGGGAGATGAGGGAGATAAGGATGTAGACATTGGTGGAGACACCGAGTCTATTAGTAGTGGGGATAGTGATGATTCTTTTGAGTCATCAAGCAACAAGAGTGGAGATGATGATGAGGATATGCTAGAGCTAGAGGATGTTCTTGTTGCTGAGGGTGGGAGAGGACATGTTGGTGAGGAGGATGAGCTATAGATTCTTAGAGTGTAGGTCCAAAGTTTGGAGAATGAGGTTTCTAGATGATATATGAAGTGAGAGACCTACCGTGTAGATTATGGTGCCCTTAAGGCTAAGAGAGATCATCTCCAAAGGGAGAGAGATGAGGCAGTGTAGAGATATCAAATTACTATGGATGCTTTTGATCAGATTTTTAGAGCAGGTACAGATGTGCATGACTAGGCAAATATGTATTTCACTGCTGTGCAGGAGGCTATTTGTTATAGACAGGCATATGAGAGAGCCATCCCTGAGGGTCAGAGAGAGCCTAGCTTCAATGCATTTATGGGGAGGAGATTGAGTAGATCTACTTCATGATGGACTAGCAGTGGTGGCATTATGGGACCACCTCAACATCTTGGAGCAAGATCCACCTACTGACAGAGGCAGTGTTGGTTGATCATGTTATCTGAGCCTTCGGGCTTATTTATTGTATTCATACACATTATCATTTTTGAGTTATATATATATGATATGCAGGTTTTGATAGTGATCTATTTATGTTTTGTTTTCCATGTATGCTTATATGATGCTATGAGTTTTATTGTGCATATCTATTTGAGTCTATGCAATGGTAGTTCATGTATGTATTAATGATGTAAATAAAATCTAAATGAATGAAAATGAATTCTATAATGAATGCTTAATGGAATCTATAATGAATGCAATGAAATCTATATGGAATGTAAAATCAATATTTTATGTATGATAATGGTTGAACCAGTTTTAACTTAGATACACCTTGAAGAAATGTTAGTTAGATGATAGAGAGAGAAATTGATGATAGAAAGAGTGTTAGAAAGAATGTGATTTAGATAGAAGATGAGAAATCAACAAACTATCAATAAGCAAATGAGATGAGAATGAAATTTGAAGGAATCACAAATCTGTGTCACATATTTTATTGTGTCAATATATATTCATCACTGAGCCTTATTAGTGAACAATGAAGCTTAGCACATCAGGGTATAAGGAACCAAGATGTAAAGATATCTCATTGTAGAAACAAACACATAGCAGACAAGGAGTGAACCCTCCATTCTAGGAATTACACTAGGGGTCGAGGTATGTGTGGCATCCAATAGCTCGAAGCTCCTATCACAGACACCCACTAGAGAAATTTCCCTATAATTTCATCGGTTCACACCACAAACAGCAAACAAAGAAAAAGATAATGCCCATCATAGCTCCTCTAGTCACTTGTGGACATCCTTGAGTAGCATAGGAATAATATCTATCGCCAAATGATAAAAAGATAAAGACTGACCCGGACAAAATTCAGCAGCTATACTGACCTTGTGCCTTCGTTCTCAGTTGCTTGATGTGATGGTTGATAATGTCTGATCTTAGAAAGTTGCGGACCCCATTTAAGAGTGACTTGTTTGATTTTGAGTGTATCTTCTTCTATTTAAGTCAAGATAATGATCACTTTGATATGGATATGATACAATTGATAAGATAGTTTGATCAATTGATTGCAGATGTTTGACTGGATAGTCATATCCTTTGTTAACTTCGTGCGAAGTGTTTGTTGGATATCTGCTAGGGTATTTGTTTCTCACAAGACATTTTATTGCAATTTATTTTCATTGATTGATTTTCAATTTTTAGTTCTTTTCCAAGAGCTTTTTTGATGTTTTTGGATTATGTAGATCGATATTTGAATGTTTTTGATTGAGTTTTTTCAAGACTTTATCCGATGTTTTTGGATTTTGAGTTTTTCAATTGTTTTTGAATTTTGAGTTTTTCAATTGCTTTTGGATTTTGAGTTTCTCATTGTTTTTGGATTTTGAATATTTCAATGTTTTTGGATTTTGAATATTTCAATGTTTTTTGGATTTTGAGTTTTGTAGCTAGGAAATCAGAAATCATCAAAGCAAATCAATATTAGTCATAGCTCAATCATGAAAGCAGATTGCAATGATCAATCCTAACACACTCAATAGAGACATGAAAATAAAACATTCAAAACTAAAAACTAAGCAAACCAGATACAGATTCAAATGTCTCCTTCATGCGGCTCCATTGTCCTTCTTTCTTCTCCAAATAGCCTTTTGTTTGTGGATCTCACCTTCGAGTGCATAAACCTAATGTAAAAGCAAGATTGACATTGGCACAAGAATACTCAAAGCGTGATTGATTCAACAAAGTAATTCAAACAAGTGATTATTAGTCGAGATTGAAGAAATTCATCCAATTTATAGACAAATTGGAGAAATGATCAAATTAGCATGATTCAATTCAAATGGAAATTGTAAATCAAAAATGTCAATTATGACAAATTATGACAAATTATGCACTTTCTATGCAAAATTGATTGATTGATAATTATGACAAAATTATGACAAATTTCTATGTCAAAAATTGATTGATTGTCAATTATGACAAATTATGACAAATTGAAATGTCATTCCCATGAAATTAGGAGAAAAATAGGAGAGAATTGAAATTAGGAATTAGAAAATTAGAAAATTAGAAAAAGAGGAAAATTAGGAATTAAGATAAATTAGGTGAATTAATTAATAATTTGTCATTTATTAATTAATTCACAAAAAGAGGAATAAATAGCCAATTAAATGAACATTTAATTGTGATGAGAAGACTTAGGATAAATAAATAATTTATTAATCCTAAAGGGAGAAATGACAAACAAGGTTAAATGATTAAATCATGAAACCCTAGAAGATGAATTAGCAATGCAAGGATGACAATTAGGTCTTGATGAAAGATAATTGACCCGATCATGACTCTGATTAACAAAGGACCAATGTGATAAAATGATTTGATTGATAAATGCACCAATTGATGAGGAACAATGACAAATTGATCCAAATTGACATGATTTAGAAGGACAACGATCGATGACAAATCGATCGCAAAAATGACAAAATTGACAAGAAGACAAGGATCGATGACAAAATAGATTGCAAAACGACAAGATTTAAAAGAAGACAAGGATAAATGACAAAATAGATTGCAAAATGACAAGATTGAAAATGATAACGATCGATGAAAAATCGATCACAAAACAACAAGATCGACAAGAGGACAAAACCCTAATTAGGATTGACGATGTCCAAAATGATGACAAATTAGCACGCACATTGATGCGACAAGATAAGATTGACCAAAATCATGAGTGAAGATTGTTGTTGACAAGACCAAATTCAAGAGCGAGATAAATGAAGAATGAAGAACAAGGACTTGATGCTCACAAATGATAAAGACCAAGTGCAAATCATAGGAGAAATGTTAATGTGATGCAAAAAACCCTAAAATAAGGCAATGCGTAAATGTTAAAGTATGATTCCGCAGGCGTTGACCATTTTTAGGTGTCTACATTTTGCCCCTCTTTGAGACAATGTGATTTTAAGCATTGTTTGAAAGAACAATAATGAAAATGCCCCAGACAATGACAATGACATATGCATGCCCCCTCGAGGAATTGGTCGGAAACATGTAGAAAAGAGGCCAATTGATCGATAAAAATGATAGGATCGAATGGACCGACAATCGGAGATCAGATACACGAAGGACAAACAAAAGAAGACACAAAAGACCGTGACCAACATGAGATGGAGAGGGTGCACATCCATCTATGCACTAACAAAGATCTATAAAGGAGGCAAAGAGAGTGAAAATTGCTCATTTGCACTATCCAAAGAGGAGAATTTGTTGCTCCGGAAAAGGACTCTTGCAAAGAGATGGTGAACATTCCAAGGGTAGACCACCTCAGAGAATGTGTACGCATGTACAAATGACCGAACGATGCAGGAGCAGCGGTATGTATCTCAAAAACCCATATTTTCAATTTCATGAATTTGACTTGCTGGCGGGACATTGTGGGGCCCACAGGAAAGGCAGAAACTTACTTCTCCGCTTGTGTAGGGCGAATCTTGTGCTTGCGTAGGGTCTTTTGCGCTTGTGTAGGGGACACAGGCACAGGTTATGTGACACAGATGTAGGAATCATCACACAGGCATAATTGTGCAGTGTAAACCCTAATTTTGGTCAAGAGGACATAGATTCCCAATTGGATGGGGAAGAGTGCTAGAGCGGATGGTGACAGAGGGGATGGTGTACGCATGGGGACCATGTGTACTGGCTATGCTGTATTTTTAGTTGCATCAGATAGCATATCAGGGAGTGCAGACTTTGAGTTGTGGAGTCACACTGTTATAGGTATGGGCATTTGAGCACATAGCCATATGTCAACCGATTGTAGAGAGATAGGTAGTACCACACCGACCATATGTGTACTACTATGAGGGAGCACTGAGACAGGGTCCTTTTGGATACATATTGTATTGGTGACATGAGCTAGATAGATTGAGAGAGTTCACATGGAGGCCATATCGTGATTGCCTGGGATGGTCAGATGACAGTGAGGAGCTACCGTATTGCAGATAGGAGAGGTACCTGATTGGGCGACCAGTGAATCACCAAAGAGTGATTGAGATGTACCTGCCGGAAAGAGTCAGATGACAGTTTGGAGAGAGGCGGGATGTACCTAGGAGGACTGCACACTTTGCCCGATCTCACAGAGAGATGAGTCAGTGGAGGAGTATGATTCAGCCACACATAGCATATGCTGACTTCACACAGCTACAACAGAGATAGTGGGATTGGAGATCAGATGTGGCAGATGTTGGGATGACAAAGGAGTATGAGCAATGGTTTGCACGACAATGGCCAGTGCCATTAATAGATCCGGACATTCCAGTACCCAGGAGACAAGAGGACTTCCCACTCATAGGAGAGGAGGAGGGAGATGATGAGGATGAGGAGGATGAGGGTGGGGATGAGGATGAGGGGGATGACAAGGATGGAGATGAGGATGGGGATGACAAGGATGAGCCAGATTCAGATGAGCAGGAGGCATTGCAGGATATACCCATAGAGCCAGAGATAGCTAACATAGAGGAGATGGAGATGTGTAGGGCTACCATAGCGAGTCAGCATGATCATATTGCAACTTTAGAGAGAGAGCATGAGCAGTTCAGAGAGGAGATAGCCGGACTCACAACGGATTGAGATACAGTGATAGCTGAGGCACAACGAGAAGAAAAGAGAGTCACTGAGTATATTGGGTCGATTAGGGATGCCAGTGCATGGGAGATGGCACAGATGTTGGTAGAGACCAGAAAGGAGATACGCCATTGGAGGACACTATATGAGAGTGCAGTTCCACCAGAGAAGAGAGCAGATTCATATTGGGCACGATTGAGGATAGAGAGCAAGGAACGCTCTTGGAGGTCATTGAGCAGCATGGGGGTGAGTGGACCTATGAGACCACCATAGCCAAGACCAGGAGGGACATCATCCACGAGACATGGCAGGGATGAGGAGGACAGAGGGAGCACCCAGTGACATAGGCACATGCTCCATATGATAGACAGATGTAGTTGGACATTATGTAGTGTGATATTTTGTAGTCAGCCTACAGGCCATACTTAGGACAGACAGTCCAATTTTGTACTCCGATATTATTGTGACATATGATATGATATGCATCGATATGATGGGATGCAATGTGTTATGACTGATGTTATTTTCTATGTATGGATGACTTATGCACTGTTTATTGTGGAATATTTATGGATGCATTTTGATTTGTTTTTGATACATTTATAATATGAAATGGATAAAATGCTTGATGTGAGGCTTGATGTAATGCAAATGTACTAACCAAATGGATGCAGGATGCAGCATATGTTTTTGTAAATCGGAGCACTAGACCGAGCTGACTATCTGAACTGACGAAAGAAATGTTAGAGACAAAGAAAATGAGACAGAGGACAGTTAGAGATGAAGAAAAACTTGCTTTCAATAATGCACTTTGTAGGTGAGAACCTTTATTTTAATGTAGAAAAATGGATGCATAGCATCATGGCATTGAAGGCCAGAGCTGAAATGCAACCATTTTTGCAAAAGACAGACACATCGCAGACAAACAGCAATCACAACAAAAAAGAAAAGGACCATGAACCATCCGGGTCACTCTAAATCACTCAGTGACATCATCGAGAAACATAGGAACATGACCAAAGCCAAAGATAAATCAGTAAAAAGATAAGATGCACAAATTTCAACAAATCAAACAAACATCTTGATCTTCATTGTCAAAAGTTGAAAGTGCTAATAGGATGATCATGTTGTCTAGTTTCAGGACATGCGGTACCTCGTCTAAGACAGGACACAATCTGGTTTCGAGTATACCACACCCTGTATAAGACCCATGATATTAGTGATAAGGACAAATGATATTGACGTTGATTGATATGACAATTTTGATCAGTTTGAATGTCTCGTTTGATTGAAAAAGTTCATCTGTTAATGCATGATTGCATTAAAGTGCAATGTTGTGATTAATTGTTGTTGGATGGATGCTCAGTGATTTGTCTTATGCACAAAGGGAATCATTTATTGCAAAATGCTTGTTTTTGGATTTTAATATTTTTGAGAAATTTTTTTTTGTTTTTGTGTTCATTTTTTCAGGACTTTATTTGACTTTTTAGGGATTTTTTCAGTACATTTTTCAATTTTTTAGAGATTTTTTTTTCAGGACATTTTTCAATTTTTTTTAGAGATTTTTTCAAGACAATATTTGATTTTTTTTTTGGATTATTTCAAGACATTTTTCAATTTTTTTGAATTATTTCAGGACATTTTTCAATTTTTTTGATTTTTTCAAGACATTTTTCAATTTTTTTGAATTATTTCAGGACATTTTTCAATTTTTTTGATTTTGAATTATTTCAGGACATTTTTCATTTTTTTGGATTTTGCCCCCAGTGTCTAGCAAGGCAAGGAATATGACAGGTGAATAAATAGGCTTTCTGAAATGATGGTGGATAGAGGGAAGACAAAGGCCTTTTATTATGGAGACAATACGGATGCAATTTTCAAGGGCTATTGCGTGATGGGACAAGAGACTGGATATGACAATGTAAAGCAATGACATGGCATGAGGGACATGTCAAGAGGTGTTTGAAACCATGTTTAAATTTCACGTCCTTATGTCAGATCAAGATCAAGGGATAGAAAAGGTGTATGGATAGTGATAAGATATGGATAGGATAAGCAAGGCCAAGAATGGATAAAGGACATGGACTGAAGGTTGGGATAGGATACAAGATAGTGGCAAAAAGTTGCAATAAGCCAAGGAATATGGATGAAAAGTTATAATAAGAAAATGGATAAATGACCAAAAGCTATGATGGACTAAAAGCTGCAAACAAGATGCATGATGCTCATGAAGATTCTTAGCCTTGTCAAGATCAAAGGTGGAAAGAGGAAATGGACATGAGGGACAATAGGATAATGGAGGATAATGACAGGGGTTCGATAGGATAATGGAACAATGAAGGACAAAAGGATATGATAGGATAAAACCTGCCCCCAAGTGCAGTATGCAAGAAGTTCATAGATTACACATGACACCTATTTGCCAGGTTTTCATCCCGGTACTTGCCCAAGGTGCCTATTTGCCAGGTTTTCACCAATGGACGAATTATTTTTGCTTTACTTTTTTCTTTCTTTTTTTTTCACTTTTTTTGCTTTTGTATTTTGACTTTTTCAATAGAAGATGGACACATGATAGGGGATGGAATAAGGACTCAAGCATCTTTTTGTTTGGATAGTAGCCTTGAAAAAAAAATGGACCATGACCTTTAAAAGCATGCTCAAAGACGTTGGTAGGATAAGGACATGGAAAAAGAGATGAAACTAAGGTGAGGATTTATGCAAAGGATTGGATCAAAGGGATGGAAGGATAGAAAATATGCATTGGATAATAGGTAGGGTATTGGAAGAATTGGGCTTTAGTCGATGGAAATGAAGGCAAGATCGACATTGGCACACACCTTGAGGGGTGATGGACTAATGGAGGAAAGATGTATTTTGGATATTGAGATTTTAACGAAGGAAAGGCTATGGATTTTGGGACATAAGGGCCCAAAATGGATGAAGAAGGTGGTGGAGGGATAGACTTGGAAGGTTTGGATGGAGGAATAGCAACTTTGGGTGCCAATTGTGATGTTTCTTTAGGCTTTTGTGCTTCAAGGAGCCGCTTAGGGATCAACATGGTTTTTGATTTTTCATGCTTTTGTGGTTCCTTGGAGTGCATTGCTAACACAAGGGATTTAGGAACCCATATATATTTTGACTTTGCTTTTTTTTGCTCAGTGGGCCTCTGTGGCCTTTTGGATATATTTTTCTCTTTATAGATCATATTGTTCTTTGTTTTGACATGTCGATTATATTGGACATGTTGATCCTTGAATACATGTGGATTTTTAGACTTATGACTTTTACACTTGGCATCCAAAATTCTTGGAGGGGGAAAATAATGCATGCATGGATATGAATGAAATGGAGTTCTTTTGGATGGATGAAATTTACTCAAGGATGTGTGCCTTTGCTGACCTTGCATATAGGACGTAGGGATATAAGGACCTAAGATGGATGGAAGGGATGATGGGGAAGGGATATGTTTGGATTTTGATGGAGGGATACCAATGTCTTGAGAGTGAGTTGTGTAGACATGACCCTTAAGATCTTCTTTGCCTTTATGGATATCTTGACTTGTAGGATACTCTTTTCTTTGGGAAGAAGATGCGAGTCCATTATGAGGTGGATATGATATGAGAGAAATAATGAGATCTTGAAGTGGATCGGATTGTACCAAAGTGGAAGAACCCATTATGCATGTCAAGGGTTCATGAACATCTTGCACCATGTTAGAATCATGAGGGGGACTAGGATTGTGTAGTGGACATGGTTCAATGATAGGCTCTTCAAGAGATGGAATGGGAGAAATAATGGGATCATCAAAAGAAATACGATCTTGGAGTGTATATGGAGCATTAAGACAAGGAGATGGAGGAACAAGTGGATCTTATGGAGGATCTGAAGGAATACTTTGATCTTGACAAGGAGGAAGATCATTGGAATCCTCTTTAAAGGTGCTTTGCTCTTGATTTTTAATGGGATCATCGGAAGTTATGGAAGCAATATCTTGATCTTGTTTAGGAAGTGGAATGTCAATGGGATTTGAAAGATATTATGTTCTTGGAATGGAAGGGGATCATTTGGGATTGGATGGACTGGGATTGTAGACACCTAAAAATGGTCAACACTTGCAAAGTCATACTTTAACATTTGCGCATTGCCTCATCTTATGTTTTTGTGTCGCATTAACATTTCTCCTATGTCATGCACTTGGTCTTTATCATTTGCAAGCATCGAGTCCTTCTTCTGCACTCTTCATTTGTCTCACTTTCGAATTAGGTCTTGTCGATAACAATTTTCAGTCATGATTTTGGTCAATCTTGTCAATCTCTTATCAACTTGTTAATCTCGTCAATTTTGCGATTGATTTGTCATCGATCCTTGTCCTCTTCAATCATGTCAATTGGCACATATCAATTTGGTCTCTTTGTCAATATTGGTCAATTTGTCAATCAATCTCAATTGTTTATCAATCAAATCATTTAGAATCATGATCAAATCGAATCTACATCAATTATCTTTTGTCAAGACCTAATTGTCATTCTTGCATTCCTAATTCATCTTCTAGGGTTTCATGATTTATTCATCTAATCTTGTTTGTCATCTTCCCTTTAGGTTAAATAATTTATTTATTTATCCTAAGTCTACTTGTCACAATTAAATATTTATTTAATTAGCTAATTAATTCCTCCTACTTTTGTAAATTAATTAATGAATGAGAAATTATTAATTAATTTACCTAATTTTCATCAATTTCCTAATTTCCAAGTCATCATTTCTAACCTAATTTTCTAATTTCTCCTAAATTCCTAAATGTCTATTTCTATTTCAAATTCATGTCATAAATCTTTGCATAGCAATTTGTCATAAATTGTCATAAATTGTCATAAATCCTTGCATAGCAATTTGTCATACACTTGTCATAACTTTGCTATTTTTAATTTGAATTTCTATTCGAATCACTATCATGCTAATTTGATCATCTCTCCAATTTGTCTATAAATTGGATGAATTTCTTTAATCAAATCCCCTAATCAGATTATCGAATTTCTAATCAATCACGCTTTGAGTACTTTTGAGCAATTTTCTTACCTACTTGCTTTCGATCATGTGTGTGCACTTGTAGGTGAGATCCACAACAAAAACTATTTGGAGAGGAAAGAAGAACAATGGAGCCGCATGAAGGAAGCATTCAGATCTGCATATGGTTTGCATAGTATTTACTTTTGAATGTTTTATCTTTATGTCTCTATTGAGTGTGTTTAGGATAGATCATTGCAATTAGTTTTCGTGATTGGGCTAGATTAGTGTTTTGATATAATATTTGTGATGATTCCCTATTTCCTATGCTACATTAATTGGTGAACCCTACGTGAACACTAACCATCTAACCCCTTTACTGTGTTTTTGAGTGCTTTTGAGTTGATTTGCAGGTCAAAAAACCAAAAACAGGGTAGTGCAGGTTTTCTGGGGACTTTCTGCGCCTGTGTAAGACAACTTGCGCCTGTGTCAAGCAACCTATGCTTGTGTCATGACTTCTATGCCTGTGTCATGTCTTCTACGCCTATGTCAAGACTTCTGCACCTGTGTCATGACTTCTGCGCCTGTGTCAAGACTTTTGCGCCTGTGTCATGACTTTTGTGCCTGTGTCATGACTTATGCGCCTGTGTCAAGACTTTTGCACCTGTGTCATGACTTTTGTGCCTATGTCATGACTTCTACGCCTGTGTAAAGTCTAGAAACAGAGGTAAAAGACAGTGTTTTTCACTTGCAAGTTGTTTTCTTTTGCATTTTGTTTCTACTTTTTTGGTTTTGTTGGTACTAATTCTCTATGCAGAACGTTGGCATATGCATGACAAAGGCAATAAATGAAACTACTAACATTTTTTATGTAGAATTGATAGTCAAAGACTAAGCATATCAAACTTCTAACTTGGGTTTTTCAAGTTGCCTTGGAGAAACAACTAAACTTGGTGTTTGCAATTAATTTTTAGGCACCTAGTGATTTCTAAATAGGTTGGAATGAACATGTTTTTGCTTTGATTGTTGAGTGTGACATTGGAGTAGGAGAGTATGCTCTCATCCTTCCTAGGGTGATCAGAAATCCAGATCTTCGATACCATGCTCATTTCTTTGATTGTGTGTCACCTTTAGAGGGCCTGCCTTCCCGGCCATTTGCTTTTGCAAGCAAGTGAAAATCGTGAGAAGGGAATGACCCAAAGTGAGTATGGCTAGAATACCTTGGCATTCTAACTCACTATTAAAAAATACCAGATGAGCGAAAGCTTTGAAGGAGGGGTTACGTGGGAATTGCAGTTACTTGGGAAGTGATGACCCTTGGACTCTTTCTCATATCAACATCTAAGTAGGACCTCATGGTCTAAATCGTGCTTGCATGACTACATTTGTTTGGTATCTTGATGGGCTTAATGTCTCAATCACACTTGCGTGACATCAAGGAGTAATGCTTAACAGAAATCCTTACTAAACACCTTGTTTTTAGAGGCTAAAAACCCTTTTAGTTGCTTGAGAAGGACAAGTTTGGATACTTGGAAGAGATACTAAGTTGGCCATGGGGAGATTTCCATGGGGACTGATGCTTGGCTGCCCTAAGAAGTGAGTGTCATGGAGGGGAGCCCGTGGGGTCAAGCATCTATGTATTCTCCTTGAATCCCATAACAAGTCTACCTCTCAAGTACCTAATGTCCTTTCCTACCATAAGAAATGTGTGAATGAGCATGATTGTCTTGAGTCTAAGTTGAAATATCTTGTCTTCTTTGTTTGTCAAAAGTTGAATTGCACCTCATTTCAAAAACAAGACAAATTTATTCAAAACAAGGTTAAACATAAGAGCATTTCATCCAACAAACTTCAAAACACTTTCAAACATGGTTGTCAAATATTGTTCAAAATCTTGTCTCAACATTCATGTCACTTACATTTAGGTTCATCCTAGGTTGCATTTTGCAAAGTTCATTGTCAAGTACCAAGGTTAGGTTTCACCTAAGTCATACTCCTTTGCATATCAATAAGGGTCATCCATTTTGCATGAGTCCTGTTGCATTAGAGTCATACCATTGTCATACATTCATATTTGCATACCCTAGGTCTCTTCATTAAGTTTAGGTTATTATCATATCATGTTAAGGTCTCCCTTTGCATATAGTCTCAAAAACTAGGTTTTGTCATACTTGAGTAATCCAAATCTTTGATAAACCCTAAGTCATTGTTAAGAAGTCTAGACCTTATCAAACCTTTTCTCTTTATGTCATTATTGTCATTTGGTCAAACCTAGCTTACTATCCAAGCATATAGGGGAGACTTTATCATTTGTCCTTTTGTCACTTGGTCCTTTTGTCCTTTGAGGTCTAGACATCATTTCAATTTCCTAAGGGTCTCTTTTTTAGATTTGCGTTCCAAAAAGTTTGTCAAAATCTTGAAAAACAACCAAAAACATAGGTTGCATTCTTACCATAGATTGCATCTTCATTTATTTAGGTTGCATTTAGTTGCATATCATATATTGTCTTTGAAATAAAAATTCCAAAAATATTGCATTTGCATAGTGACATGTCTATTGAAACAAGGTTCCAAGCACCAATGATGCAACAAAGTTTGACATATCAACCAACAATGCAATCACAATTCTATCCAACCCAACAACAAGGCAATATTGATCAAACATTTTATGATGAAAAAAGTCTCCAAATACAAAAACTAGAGGAGAAACTAGCTCAAGAAGAGGAGATATTGGAACAAAGAGTGAAAAACATTCAGAAGAATAGATCACAAATCTCCAAAATGTTTCAAAAATTTCCAGGTCAAAATCTAAAGATTGAGCCAATTGATGTAAGATCTCTTCTTGAACGATCAGACATACCAGCTCTCCTCTCCCAAATAGAGATGATGAAACAATTTCAAGAAAAGAGACAACATCAATTTCAACATTATGTGCCTCCACAACAAGAACAAGAAGGTGTTTACTATCAATCAAATTTTCAACCATCACAACCAATTGTCCAACATATGCAACCAACACAACCAATGGTCCAATTTCAACAATATGTCCAACCAACTATACAATGTCAACAAATGGTTCAACCAATGGTGGAATATCAATGTCAACAACAACAACCAAACATTCAAAAACAAAGGTTGCAACACACACGAACCCAAGTTTCAAACATGTCAGAACAATTGAACCAAGTCCAATATCAAAACATGACATCAAACCACAAACAAGTTCAAATTCCAGATCCAATCATGTCAAAACCTCGAAAGAAAGGTGGCTTTATTGCAATGCTCTTAAGGAAACTACCAAGTGAGTTCTTTGAGGAAGATCAAAATAATACAATTCTATCTAGCAATGCCTCATCCCCCTACAAACAAATTGACTCTCCAGTGGCATCTATCCCTACACCTCTAGAAGTTTTGTAGGAACCTTCCATATTGTCCTCAACAAACAATACACCCAAGGATGCAATTATCCAAGGGCTATCCATAATTGATTGCCAAGATAATCCAATTCATGATGCACATCCTTGTCATGTTTCAGAAATACAAGACCCAATGCAACCATGCACTTTATTGCCATTACTAGTTTTAGAGGACCCCATTCAAAGTCCCTCTTCCTCATGTTCAAGCATTGATTCCTTGCCAGAATCCATCACAAATGTTCAAAGTGCATCTCCTTCATGCCAAAACATTGTTTCCTTGTCAGAATCCCCCATGCATATCCAAAGTCCAACCCCATGTCAAGAGGATAGTTTAGAGCATGAAGAAACATGTCTTGAAATAGATGAAGATCAAGATCTTGAAACCTTATCATCCCATCCAATTGTTGACTAGGACCCCATGTTCCCAGACACTCACAATGATTCCCCTATTCTTGTCCATCCTATCCAAAGTCCTATTGACACTCCATTCCTCGAGAAAGATCAAGATATCACAGTCCATCCAATCCCAAATGATCCCCTTCCATTTCAGGAAAAAAATGTCCTTTCAAATCCCATTGGCATTCCACTTCCTAAGAAAGATCCAGATATCTCTTCCATCCTTTCTAATGATCCCATTAAAAGTCAAGAGCAAAGCAATTTTAAAGAGGAATCCAATGATCTTCCTCCTTGTCAAGATCAAAGTATCCTTCCAAATTCATTTCCAACACAAGACCCTATCATTCCTTTAGATCCTCCACAAGATCCTTTTGTTCTTCCATCTCCTTGTCCTAATCCAGCATATCCACTCCAAGATTGCATTTCTTTTGATGATCCCATTATTTCTCCCATTCCATCTCTTGAAGAGCCTGTCATTGAACCATGTCAACTACACAATCCTAGTCCTTCTCATGATCCTAATCCCCTTCATGATTATAACGTGTTAGTGCAAGATGTTCATGAACCCTCGATATGCATAATGGGTTCTTCCACTTTGGTGCAATCCAATCCACTTCAAGATCTCATTATTTCTCTCATATCTTATCCACCTCATAATGGACTCGCGTCTTCTTCCCAAAGAAAAGAGTATCCTACAAGTCAAGATATTCATAAAGGAAAAGGAGTAGATCTTCATGAGAAAGAACCCCTCCATATCAAAGAAAATGTTAAGGGTCATGGCCTCAGTGAAATTCCTCAAGACGTGGGTACCCCTACTAAATCCAACATCCCTTGAAAATCCAAACATATCCCTTCCCCATCATCCCTTCCATCCATCTTAGGTCCTTATATCCCTTCGTCCTCTATGCAAGGTCAGTAAAGGCACACATCCTTGAGTAAATTTCATCAATCCAAAAGAAGTCCACTTCATTCCTATCCATCCATGCATTCCTTTCCCCCTCTAAGCAATTTGGATGCCAAGTATAGAAGTCATAAGTCTAAAAATCCACATGTATTCAAGGATCAACATGTCCAATATAATCGACATGTCAAAACAAAGAACAATATGATCTATAAAGAAAAAGAAATATCCAAAAGGCCACAAAGGCCCACTGAGAAAAATAAAGCGAAGTCAAAATATATATGGGTTCCTAAATCCCTTGTGCAAGCAATGCACTCCAAGGAACCACAAAAGCATGAAAAATCAAAAACCATGTGGATCCCTAAGCGGCTCCTTGAAGCACAAAAGCCTAAAGAAACATCCAACTTGGCATCCAAAATTGATATTCCTCCATCCAAACCTCTCAAATTTGTTCCTCCATCACCTCCTTCTTCCATTTTTGGCCCTTATGTCCCAAAATCCCAAGCTATTCCTTCATCAAAATCTCCATATCCAAAATCCATTTTTCCTCCATCAATCCATCACCCCTCAAGGTGTGTGCCAATGTCAATCTTGCCAACATTTCCATCCACTGAAGCCCAATTCTTCCAATACCCTATCCATTATCCAATGCATATTTTCCATCCTTCGATCCTTTTGATCCCATCCTTTACATAAATCCTTGCCTTAGTTTCATCTCTTTTTCCATGTCCTTATCCTACCAACATCTTTGAGCATACTTTTAAAGGTCATGGTCCATTTATTTCAAGGCTACTATCCAAACAAAAAATATGCTTGAGTCCTTCTTCCATCCCCTATCATGTGTCCATCTTCTATTGAAAAAGTCAAAAAAATACAAAAAAAGTGAAAAAAGTGAAAAAAAAAAAAAAAAGTGAAAAAAGTGAAAAACAAAAACAAAAAAAAAAAAGTGAAAAAAGTGAAAAAAGAAAAAGAAAGAAAAAAGTAAAGCAAAAATAATTCGTCCACTGGTGAAAACCTGGCAAACAGGTGCCTTGGGCAAGTACCGTGATGAAAACCTGGCAAACAGGCATCATGCCTAATTTATGAACTTCTTGCACACCATACTTGGGGGCAAATTTCCTCCTTCATTATCCTATTGAACCCCTGTCATTACCCTTCATATCCTATTGTCTCTCATGTCCATTTCCTCTTTCCACCTTTGATCTTGACAAGGCTAAGGATTGTCATAAGCATAATGCATCTTGTTTGCAGCTTTTAGTCTATCATAGCTTTTGGTCTTTATCCATTTGCTTATTATAGCCTTTCATCCATATTCCCTAGCTTATTGCAACTTTCTGCCACTATCCCTTAGCCAATCTCAACCTTCAGTCCATGTCCCTTATCCATTCTTGGTCTTGCTTATCCTATCCATATCTTATCACTATCCATACACTCTTTTTCATTCCTTGATCTTGATATGACATAAGGATGGAAAATTTAAACATGGTTTCAAAAACCTCTTGACATGTCCCTCATGCCATGTTCCTACTTTACATTGTCATATCCAGTCTCTTGTCCCATCACACAATAGCCCTTGGAAATTGCATCTATATTGTCTCCATAATAAAAGGCCTTTGTCTTCCCTCTATCCACCATCATTTCAGCAAGCCTATTTATTCACCTATCATATTCCTTGCCTTGCTAGACACTGGGGGCAAAATAATCCCAAAAAAATTTGAAAAATGTCCTAAAAAAATCTCAAAAACATTTAAAAATGTCTTGAAAAAAATCTCAAAAACATTTAAAAATGTCCTGAAAAAAATCTCAAAAACATTTAAAAATGTCCTGAAAAAATCTCAAAAACATTTAAAAATGTCCTGAAAAAAATCAAAAAAATTGAAAAATGTCCTGAAGTAATTCAAAAAAAAATTGACTAACATCCTGAAATAATCCAAAAAAATCAAATAAAGTCCTAAAAAAATGAACAAAAAAATTGTAAAATCTTGAAAAGCAAAACAAAACATAAATAACCCCTTTGTGCGTAGACAGATCGCTAAGCATACATCCAACGACACGCAATCATACACTGTGCTTTAATGAAATCATGCTTTAACAGATGAACTTTTCACTCAAACTAGACATTCAAACTGATCAAAATTGTCATATCAATCAACCTCAAAATCATTTGTCCTTGTCTCTACTATCATGGGTCTTATACAGGGTGTGGTATACTTGAAACCAGACTGTGTCTTATCTTAGACGGGGTATCGCATATCCTGAAACCAGACAGCATGATCATCCTATCAGCACTTTCAACTTTTGACAATGAAGATCAAGATGTTTGTTTGATTTGTTGGAATTGATTTATCTTTGATCATGTTCCTATGTTGCTCGATGATGTCACTGAGTGATTTAGAGTGAACGGGATGGTTCATGATCCTTTTCTTTTTGGTTGTGATTATTGTTTGTCTGTGATGTGTCTGTCTTTTGCAAAAAAGGGTTGCATTTCAGCTCTGGCCTTCAATGCCATGATGCTACGCATCCATTTTGCTACATTAAATAAAGGTTCTCACCTACAAAGTGCATTACTGAAAGCAAGTTTTTCTTCATCTCTAACTATCCTCTGTCTAATTTCATCTTACTAACATTTCTTTCGTCAGTCTTGGCAGTCCATTCAATCCTATCGTCTCCTATCATTCTTATTGATCAATTGGCCTCTTTTCTAGATGTTTCTGGCCAATTCCTTGAGGGGGCATGCATATGTCATTGTCATTGTCTGGGGCATTTTCATTACTGTTCTTTGAAACAACGCTTAAAATCGCATTGTCTTAAAGAGGGGCAAAATGTAGACACCTAAAAATGGTCAATGCTTGCGGAGTCATACTTTAACATTTGCGCATTGCCTCATCTTATGTTTTTGCATCGCATTAACATTTCTCCTATGTCACGCACTTGGTCTTTATCATTTGCGAGCATCGAGTCCTTCTTCTGCACTCTTCATTTGTCTCGCTTTTGAATTAGGTCTTGTCGATAACAATTTTCAGTCATGATTTTGGTCAATCTTGTCAATCTCTTATCAACTTGTCAATCTGTTCAATTTTGTGATCGATTTGTCATCGATCCTTGTCCTCTTCAATCATGTCAATTGGCACATATCAATTTGGTCTCTTTGTCAATATTGGTCAATTTGTCAATCAATCTCAACTGTTTATCAATCAAATCATTCAGAATCATGATCAAATCGAATCTACATCAATTATCTTTTCTCAAGACCTAATTGTCATTCTTGCATTCCTAATTCATCTTCTAGGGTTTCATGATTTATTCATCTAATCTTGTTTGTCATCTTCCCTTTAGGTTAAATAATTTATTTATTTATCCTAAGTCTACTTGTCACAATTAAATATTTATTTAATTGGCTAATTAATTCCTCCTACTTTTGTAAATTAATTAATGAATGAGAAATTATTAATTAATTTACCTCATTTTCATCAATTTCCTAATTTCCAAGTCATCATTTCTAACCTAATATTCTAATTTCTCCTAAATTCCTAAATGTCTATTTCTATTTCAAATTCATGTCATAAATCTTTGCATAGCAATTTGTCATAAATTGTCATAAATTGTCATAAATCCTTGCATAGCAATTTGTCATACACTTGTCATAACTTTGCTATTCTTGATTTGAATTTCGATTCGAATCACTATCATGCTAATTTGATCATCTCTCCAATTTGTCTATAAATTGGATGAATTTCTTTAATCAAATCCCCTAATCAGATTATCGAATTTCTAATCAATCATGCTTCGAGTACTTTTGAGCAATTTTCTTACCTACTTGCTTTCAATCATGTGTGTGCACTTGTAGGTGAGATCCACAACAAAAACTATTTGGAGAGGAAAGAAGAACAATGGAGCCGCATGAAGGAAGCATTCAGATCTGCATGTGGTTTGCATAGTATTTACTTTTGAATGTTTTATCTTTATGTCTCTATTGAGTGTGTTTAGGATAGATCATTGCAATTAGTTTTCATGATTGGGCTAGATTAGTATTTTGATATAATGTTTGTGATGATCTACATATGGTTTGCATAGTTTGGATAGTCAATTCGGTCTAAGTGCTTTGATTTCCCCACACACATATGCTGCATCCTGCATCCATTTGGTTAGTACATTTGCATTACATCAAGCATCATATCAAGTCTTTTATCCATTTCATATTATAAATGTATCAAAAACACATAAAAAAATGCATCCATACATAGAAAATCACATAAGTCATAACACATTGCATCCCATCATCTCGATGCATATCATATCTTATGTCACAATAATATCGGAGTACAAAATTGGACTTTCTGTCCTAAGTATGGCCTGCAGGCTAACTACAAAAATGTCAAACTACATAATGTCCACTATCTGTCATAAGGAGCACGTGCCTCTGTCACTGGGTGCTCCCTCTGTCCTCCTCATCCTTGCCATGTCTCATGGATGATGTCCCTCTTGGTCCTGGCTGTGGTGGTCTCCTAGGTCCACTCACCCCCATGCTGCTCAATGACCTCCGAGAGCATGCCCTGCTCTTTGTCCTTGATCATGCCCGATATGAAGGTGCTCTCTGTTCTACTGGAACTGCACTCTCATATAGTGTCCTCCAATGGCGTATCTCCTCTCTGGTCTCTACCAGCATCTGTGCCATCTCCCGTGCACTGGCATCCCGAATCGACCCAATATACTCAGTGATTTTGTTCCTCTCGCTGTGCCTGAGCAATTGTTGTATCTCGAGCCGCTATGAGTCTAGTTATCTCTTCTCTGAGCTGCTCCTGTTGTCTCTCTAAAGTCACAATGTGATCCTGCTAACTCGCTATGGTAGCCCTGCACATCTCCATCTCCTCTGTCCTAGCTGTCTCTGGCTCTATGGGTATATCCTACAATGCCTCCTGCTCGCCTGAATCTGGCTCATCCTCATCATCCCCATTATCATCCTCACCATCCTTGTCACCATCCTCATCCTCATCATCTTCATCCTCCTCTCCAGCGAGTGGGAAGTCCTCCTATCGCCTCGGTACTAGAATATCTAGATCTGTCAATGGCACTGGCTGCCATCATGCAAACCATCTCTCATACTCCTCTGTCATCCCGGCATCTGCTACATCTGATCTCCAATCCCACTGTCTCTATTGTAGCTATGAAAAGTCTACATATGCTATGTGTGGCTGAATCATACTCCCCGACTGACTTGTCTCTCTATGAGATTAGGCAAAGTGTGCAGTCCTCCTAGGTACATCCTGCCTCTCTCCAAACTATCATCTAACTCTTTCTGGTAGGTACATCTCAATCACTCTCTGGTGATTCACTGGTCGCCCAATCAGGTACCTCTCCTGTCTACAATATGGTAGCTCATCACTATCATCTGACCATCCCGGACAATCACGACATGGCCTCCATGTGAACTCTCTCAGTCTGTCTAGCTCATGTCGCCAATATAATATGTATCCAAAAGGACCCTGTCTCAGTGCTCCCCCATAGCAGTACACATATGGTCGATTTGGTACTACGTGTCTATCTGTAATCGATCGACATATGGCTATGTGCTCAAATGCCCATACCTGTAACAATGTGACTCCACAGCTCAATGTCTGAACTCCCTGATATGCTATCTGATGCAGCTAAAAATATAGCATAGCCAGTACACATGGTCCCCATGCATACACCATCCCCTCTATCACCATCCGCTCTAGCACTCTTCCCCATCCAATAGGGAATCCATGTCCTCATCTGTCTCCTGCTAGTAGGCATGCTATCACCACTACTATCACCACATATCGTCGATCATACTCTGATGCCATGGTCTCCCAGTCAATCTCCCTTTGACGATATCCAAATCATCTACGTCACACTCAAACAATCTGCACAATGCATCTCTCCCTATCACTGGGTCATACTCTATCATCTCTCCATGAATCAAAATGCGGAGGATACACCATACATCCTCTAGTGTCACCGTCACCTCTCCAGTCATCAGATGGAACGAGGAGGTCTCCGAATGCCATCGCTCTGCTAATGCAGTAAGCAGTCCCATGTTTGCCCTAATCTTGGGCATGAATGTAACATAGTATATCCCCAGTCCTGCTAAGGTATCTTTGTCTATGCTCCTAACTCTATGTCGTAGCATGAAGCAGTCTGGTCGCTTCTCCTGCGTGATCAATGGATACTGTCGACTTTGCATCACAATAGGGGCATATTTTGTTAGTATTAGGGTTTGCTCCTATGGGTTTCATTTCCTCATTTTCATGTCCAAATCAGGGTGTTTTTCATCTATTCTGACTTATTCTACCCTTTTCGGATCATTTGCATGCAGTTTCAAACCAAAATTAAGTCACAAATGCATAATTGTGCCTGTGTCAAGGAACCTGCACCTGTGTCATGTAACTTGCACCTGTGTCTCCCTACACAAGCGCAGGATTCACCCTACACAAGCACAGAAGTTAGTTTCTGTGCTCCCTGTGGGCCCCGCAATGTCCCGCAAGCAATCAAAATTCATCAAATTGAAAACATGGGTTTTTGAGATCCATACCGCTGCTCCTGCATTGTCCAGTCATCTGAATGTGCATACACATTCCTTGAGGTGATCCACCATTGGAATGTTCACCATCTATCTGCAAGTGTCCTTGTCCAGAGCAATAAATCCTCCTCTTTATCTAGGGCAAATGAACATTTTTCACTCTCTTGGTCTCATTTATAGATCTTTGTCAGTGCATAGATGGATGTGCACCCTCTCCATCTTATGCTGGTCATGGTCTTTTGCATCTTAATTTGCTTGTCCTTCATGCATCCGGTATCTGATTGTCCATTCGTTCGATCCTATCATTTTTATCTATCAATTGGCCTCTTTTCTGCATGTTTCTGGCCAATTCCTCGAGGGGGCATGCATATGTCATTATTATTGTCTGGGGCATTTTTATTATTGTTCTTTGAAACAACACTTAAAATTGCATTGTCTCAAAGAGGGGCAAAATGTAGACACCTAAAAATGGTCAACGTTTGCGGAGTCATACTTTAACATTTGCGCATTGCCTCATTTTAGGTTTTTGCGTTGCATTAACATTTCTCCTATGATTCGCACTTGGTCTTTATCATTTGCGAACATCGAGTCATTCTTCTACATTCTTCAGTTGTCTCACTCTCAAATTTGGTCTTGTCGACAATACTCTCCAGTCATGATTTTAATCGATCTTATCCTATTGCATCAATGTGCGTGCTCATTTGTCATCATTTTGGACATCGTCAATCCTAATTAGGGTTTTGTCCTCTTATCAATCTTGTCGATTTGCGATCGATTTGTCATCGATCATTGTCCTCTTTTTAATCTTGTCGTTTAACGATCGATTTGTCATCGGTTGTTGTCATGTTCGATCTTGTCATTTTGCGATCGATTTGTCATAGATTTGTCATTGATCGTTGTCTATCTCAATTATGTCGATTTGGATCAATTAGTCATTGTTCCTCATCAATTGGCACATTTATCAATCAAATGATTTATCACATTGGTCCTTTGTTAATCAGAATCATGATCAAGTCAATTATCTTTCATCAAGACTTAATCCATCTTCTAAGGTTTCGTGATTTAATCATTTAACCTTGTTTGTCATTTTCCTTCTAGGATTAATAAATTATTTATTTATCCTAAGTCATCTTGTCACAATTAAATGTTCATTTAATTGGCTAATTATTCCTCTTTTTGTGAATTAATTAATAAATGATAAATTATTAATTAATTTACCTAATTTCCTAGTCTTTCATCAATTTTCCCTCTTTGTGAATTAAATAATAAATGAAAAAGTATTAATTAATTCACTAATTCCTAAATTTCCTCATTTCTCAATTTTCTAATTTCCTAATTTTCATCAATTTCTTAATTTCCTAATTTTCTTAATTCCTCTTTTTCTAATTTTCTAATTTTCTAAATTCTTAATTTCAATTTCCTCCTATTTCTCTCCTAAATTCATGGGAATGACATAGCAATTTGTCATAAATTGTCATAAATCTTTGCATAGCAATTTGTCATAAATTGTCATAAATTGTCATAAATCCTTGCATAGCAATTTGTCATACACATGTCATAATTTTGCTATTCTTGATTTGAATTTCCATTCGAATCATTATCATGCTAATTTGATCTTTTTCTCCAATTTATCTATAAATTGGATGAATTTCTTCACTCAAATCCCTTGATTCTTTTTCCCTAATCAGATTATCGAATTTCTAATCAATCACATTTCGAGTACTCTTGATCAATAATCTTGTCTACTTGCTTTCAATTATGTGTGTGCACTTGTAGGTGAGATCCACAACCAAACTATTTGAAGAGGAAAGAAGATCAATGGAGCCGCATGAAGGAAGCATTCATATCCACATATGGTTTGCATAGTATTTACTTTTGAATGTTTTATCTTTATGTCTCTATTGAGTGTGTTTTAGGATTGATCATTGCATTTTAGTTTTCTTGATTGAGCTAGATTAGTTTTTATAATGTTTGTGATGATTTCCTATTTCCTATGCTATAGGGATATCTTGATCTTGCTCAAGGAATAGAGTGTCAATAGAACTTTGGATAGGATGGACAAGAATAGAGGAACCATCATGAGTGTCTGGGGAAGAGGGATCTTGGTCAACAATTGGATGGGATGATAAGGTTTCAGGATCTTGATCTTGATTTTCTTTAGGACATGTTTCGTCATGCTCTAAATTATCCTCTTGACATGAGGTTGGACTTTTGATATGCATGGACGATTCTAACAAGGAATCAATGATTTGGCATGAAGGGGATGCACTTTGAACATTTCTGATGGATTCTAGCAAGGAATCAATGCTTGAACATGAGGAAGAGGGACTTTGAATGGGGTCCTCTAAAACAGGTAATGGCAATAAAGTACATGGTGGCATTGGGTCTTGTATTTCTGAAACATGACAAGGATGTGCATCATGAATTGGATTATTTTGGCAATCAATTATGGATAGCTCTTGGATAATTGCATCCTTGGGTGTATTGTTTGATGGGGACAATATGGAAGGTTCTTGTGAAACTTCTAAAGGTGTAGGGATAGATGCCACTAGAGAGTCAATTTTTTTGTTGGGGGATGAGGCATTGCTAGACATAGTTGTATTATCTTGATCTTCCTCAAAGAAATCACTTGGTAGGTTCCTTAAGAGCCTTGCAATAAAGCCACCTTTCTTTCGAGGTTTTGACATAGTTGTATCTGGAATTTGAACTTGTTTGGAAAGAATTTGGTTTGATGTCATGTTTTGATTTCGAACTAGATGTTGATCAGATTGGTTTGACATGTTCAAAATTTGGCTTGGTGCATGTTGCAACCTTTGTGTTTGAATGTTTGGTTGTGGTTGTTGACATTGATATTCCACCATTGGTTGAACCATTTGTGGACATTGTATAGTTGGTTGGACATATTGTTGAAATTGGACCATTGGTTGTATTGGTTGTAAATGTTGAACAATTGGTTGAACCATTGGTTGTATTGGTTGAAAATCTGATTGATAGTAAACACCTTCTTGTTCTTGTTGTGGAGGCACATAATGTTGAAATTGATGTTGTCTCCTTTCTTGAAATTGTTTCATCATCTCTATTTGAGAGAGGAGAGCTGGTATGTCTAATCGTTCAAGAAGAGATCTTACATCAATTGGCTCAATCTTTGGATTTCGACCTAGAAATTTTTGAAACATTTTGGACATTTGTGATCTATTCTTCTCAATGTTTTTCACTCTTTGTTCCAATATCTCCGTTTCTTGAGCTAGTTTCTCCTCTAGTTTTTGTATTTGGAGACTTGTTTCATCATAAAAAGTTTGATCGATATTGCCTTATTGTTGGGTTGGATATAATTGTGATTGCCTTGGATTAAAATTTGATTGCATTGTCAGTTGATACGTCAAACTTTGTTGCATCATTGGTTCTTGGAACCTTGTTTCAATAGACATGTCACTATGCAAATGCAATATTTTTGGAAATTTTGATTTTAAAAGGATGATGTATGATATGCAACTAAATGCAAACTAAATAAATGAAAATGCAATCTATGGCAAGAATGCAACCTATGTTTTTGTTGTTTTCCAAGATTTTGACAAACTCATTAATGCAATTCTAAGAAAGAGACCCTTAAGAAACTGAAATGATGTCTAGACCTCAAAGGACAAAAGGACCAAGTGACAAAAGGACAAAATAACAATGTCTCCCCTATATGCTTGGATACTAAGCTAGGTTTGACGAAATGACAATAATGACAAAAAGAGAAAAGGTTTGATAAAGTCTAGACTTCTTAACAATGACTTAGGGTTTATCAAAGATTTGGATTACTCAAGTATGTCAAAACTGAGTTTTGACACTATATGCAAAGGGACAATTACTATGCAAATGACCCTAATATGATATGATAATGACCTAAGCTTAATGAAGAGACCTAGGATATGCAAATATGAATGTATGACAATGGTATTACTCTAATGCAAGAGGACACATGCAAATGGATGACCCTTATTGATATGCAAAGGAGTATGACCTAGATGAAACCTAACTTTGGTAATTGACAATGAATTTGCAAAATGCAAACCTAAGATGAACCTAAATCTAAGTGACATGAATGTTGAGACAAGATTTTGAAAAATGTTTGACAACCATGTTTGAAGGTGTTTTGAAGTTTGTTGGATGAAATGCTCTTGGGTTTAACCTTGTTTTGAATCAATGTGCCTTGTTTTTGAAATGAGATGCAATTCAACTTTTGACAAGAAAAGAAGACAAGATATTTCAGCTTAGACTCAAGACAATCATGCTCATTCACACATTTCTTATGGTAGGCAAGGACATTAGGTACTTGAGAGGTAGAATCGTTATGGGATTCAAGGAGAATACATAGATGCTTGACCCCACGGGCTCCCCTCCATGGCACTCACTTCTCAAGGCAGCCAAGAATCAGTCCCCATGGAAATCTCCCCATGGCGAACTTAGTATCTCTTCCAAGTATCCGAACTTGTCCTTCTCAAGCAACTAGAAGGATTTTTGGCCTCTAAATACAAGGTGTTTAGTAAGGTTTTCTGTTAAGCGTTACTCCTTGATGTCACACAAGCATGATTGAGACATTAAGCCCATCAAGATACCAAACAAATGTAGTCGCGCAAGCATGATTTAGACCATAAGGTCCTACTTAGATGTTGATATGAGAAAGAGTCCAAGGGTCATCACTTTCCTTGTAACTACAATTCCCACGTAACCCTTCCTTCAAAGCTTTCGCCCATCACATATTTGTTTATAGTGAGTTAGAATGCCAAGTTATTATAGCCATACTCACTTTGCGTCATTCCCTTCTCATGATTATCACTTGCTTGCAAAAGCAAATGGTCGGGAAGGCAGGCCCTCTAAAGGTGACACACAATCAAAAACATGAGCATGGTATTGAAGAACTGGATTTCTGATCACCCTAAGAAGGATGAGAGCATACTCTCCTACTCCAATGTCAAACTCAACAATCAAAGAAAACATATATTCATTCCATCCTATTTAGAAATCATACTAGGTGCCTAAACATTAATTGCAAACACAAAGTTTAGTTGTAGTCCAAGGCAACCTGCAAAACCACCAAGTCAGAAGTTTGATATGTTTAGTCTTTGACTATCGAACCTGCAAAAAGCATGTTAGTAGTTTCATTTTTTATCTTTTTCATGCGTATGTCAAGGTTCTACACAGAGAATTAGTACCAACAAAACCAAAAAAGAAAAAACTGAATGCAAAAGAAAACAATTTGCAAGTGAAAAACACTGTCTTTTACCTCTGTTTCTGGCCCTACATAGATGCAAAATGTCTGACATAGGCACAAAATGTCTGACACAAGTATAGAATGTCCTTGACACAGGCACAAAATGTCTGGCATAGGCACAAAATGCTTGACACAGGCGCATAAGTTTCTAGAAAACACTACACTACCTTGTTTCTTGGGTTTTTGACCTGCAAATCATCTCAAAAGCACTCAAAAGCATGATTAGGGGGTTAGTTCACGTCAGGTTCACCAATTAATGTAGCTAGGAAATCGAAAATCATCAAAGCAAATCAATATTAGTCATAGCTCAATCACAAAAGTAGATTGCAATGATCAATCCTAACACACTCAATAGAGACATGAAAATAAAACATTCAAAACTAAAAACTAAGCAAACTAGATGCAGATTCGAATGTCTCCTTCATGCGGCTCCATTGTCCTTCTTTCTTCTCCAAATAGCCTTTTGTTTATGGATCTCACCTTCGAGTGCATAATCCTAATGTGAAAGCAAGATTGACATTGGCACAAGAATACTCAAACCGTGATTGATTCGACAAAGTAATTCAAACAAGTGATTATTAGCCGAGATTGAAGAAATTCATCCAATTTATAGACAAATTGGAGAAATGATCAAATTAGCATGATTCAATTCAAATGGAAATTGTAAATCAAAAATGTCAATTATGACAAATTATGACAAATTATGCACTTTCTATGCAAAACTGATTGATTGATAATTATGACAAAATTATGACAAATTTCTATGTCAAAAATTGATTGATTGTCAATTATGACAAATTATGACAAATTGAAATGTCATTCCCATGAAATTAGGAGAAAAATAGGAGAGAATTTAAATTAGGAATTAGAAAATTAGAAAATTAGAAAAAGAGGAAAATTAGGAATTAAGATAAATTAGGTGAATTAATTAATAATTTGTCATTTATTAATTAATTCAAAAAAAGAGGAATAATTAGCCAATTAAATGAACATTTAATTGCAATGAGAAGACTTAGGATAAATAAATAATTTATTAATCCTAAAGGGAGAAATGACAAACAAGGTTAAATGATTAAATCATGAAACCCTAGAAGATGAATTATCAATGCAAGGATGACAATTAGGTCTTGATGAAAGATAATTGACCTGATCATGACTCTGATTAACAAAGGACCAATGTGATAAAATGATTTGATTGATAAATGTGCCAATTGATGAGGAACAATGACAAATTGATCCAAATTGACACAATTGAGAAGGACGATGATCGATGACAAATCGATCGCAAAAATGACAAAATTGACAAGAAGACAAGGATCGATGACAAAATAGATTGCAAAACGACAAGATTGAAAAGAAGACAAGGATCAATGACAAAATAGATTGCAAAATGACAAGATTGAAAATGATAATGATCGATGACAAATCGATAGCAGAATGAAAAGATCGACAAGAGGACAAAACCCTAATTAGGATTGACGATGTCCAAAATGATGACAAATTAGCATGCACATTGATGCGACAAGATAAGATTGACCAGAATCATGACTGAAGATTGTTGTCAACAAGACCAAATTTGAGAGTGAGATAAATGTAGAATGAAGAAGAAGGACTCAATGCTCGCAAATGATAAAGACCAAGTGCAAATCATAGGAGAAATGTTAATGCAACGCAAAAAACCGTAAAATAAGGCAATGCGTAAATGTTAAAGTATGATTCCGCAGGTGTTGACCATTTTTAGGTGTCTACAAGTTTTTTCATTATTTTTTGGATTTTATGGTTTTAAATATTTTTGATATTTTGAAGGACTTTTTATGATTTTTAGGATTTTTTCGGGACTTTATATGATTTTTTGGATTTTTCAGTTATGCCCCCAGTGTGCAGACCTATATGACATGATGATTTGTAGAATATATGTGGAGACAAATGAATTTTTGACATGACCTATGTGAATGCAATATGTAGGATGAAGATACATTTCCTATTTGAACAAGGTTGACTGTGTTTGTTTTTACATTTGTAATACACCAATTGAAATGGAGGTGCAAAACCTTTCATAGATAAGCGGTCAATCAATCTCTAAGGTCCCTTGGAACATCCAAATTAACACACTTAGTGACTAGGATTTACAAATAGAGACACGAAAAACTTCCTCATTGGTTCTTGAAACTTAGATCTTCATTTGCCCATGTGTGTGCAAATGAGTTAATTCCTTCTCTTGTGTTCACTAAAGATCCTTAGCATCCTATATGACTAGCTACATGTATTATTCTAACTTCAAAAGCATCCTAAATAGAGCCTCATTGCCAGCAAGCCTTGAGAGCTCTGATGAGGTTATAGACTGTAATTGCTCAAATATTGCTCCATTATCAGTAGGCGTTCATAGCCCTGATGGAGTTATTTGCATGTTCCCATAGTCAAGCTTTTTGTCGCACTCGTATGCATGATATTTTAGTTATATATCATTGCTCTTTTGCCTTAAGATGGATATTTGGTAGAGCTTTTTTTTTTCTTGCATTGACTTGTAAGTAATGAAACCTACTTGGGTGTGACAATTACAGTGGTGCTGAAGTAGAATTTTAGATTTTTCAATAGTCATATGATCAACTTGGTGTCTATAATGAATTAGAAATTTTCTTAATATGTTTGAGATATAGCAATTGATAGATTGTGGGTTAACAAGTCTCAAATAGTGAAATCACTACCCAACCATAAGTAAAGCATAGTCATAGGGTAATGTTGAAAATGAATAACCTTAACACGTCAAAGACTTCATGTCCGAATATCTAAGAAAGGAAATGGCCCTTGTTTCTCTTGAATGCAAATAAATGATAAACTTGGACAGTTGCCTTGTTTTATTGATGATGTTATATGTAATTGCCAAAACTTTTGAAAATGCGATGCATTTAAAAAACAAATTATATGTAATGCAGATGTTTTTAAATGATATGATATGCAATGCGGAAAGTAAAACCTAAAATACACAACCCTTAGGTATAATATCACTTAAGGTGCATGTTGTTCATAGGGCCAGACAATGGATCTCCCTCCATGGTAGCCAAATTATATGCTCCATTACCTATGACACTTGTTATAATGAAAGGACCTAGCTAGTTAGGTTAGAATTTCCCTGGCCTTTCTCATTCCGCTAGGTTCCTTTGATTCTCTTTAAGTACTAGATCACCTGCTTGAAAATTTCATGGGCAGACCCTTTTATTATAACTCCGCCTCAGTCATTTTTGATATCCTTGTAAATGGTTGAACACCGTTTGTCTTTTTTCATCAAGTGTTTCAAGTTCTTGTAACCTTGCTACCCTGTAGTCTTCCTCTGATATGATGTTCTTTAAGGAGACTCTTAGAGATGGTATTTCTATTTCAATGGGGAGTATCACTTCTGTACCATAGACCAAGGAATATGGTGTTACTCTTGTAGGTGTGAGTACTCCTATTCTGTAAGCCCAAAGAGTGGGATTTAACTGGAGATGCCAGTCCCATCCTGTGTTAGTGACTACTTTCTTAATAATTTTCAATATTGTTTTATTTGTAGCCTTTGCTTGTCTATTACTTTGTGGATAATATGGTGTGGCAAATCTCTGTTGTATGTGAAATTTGTCACACAACTCTTTCACTTCCTAGTTTTTAAATGGACGTCCATTATCTGTAACAAACCACATTGGAACTCCATGTTAGGTCCTGGAGACAACTGAGAGGGGGGGTGAATCAGTTGTCTAATAAATTCAAAATTCAAACCAAAAACTTATTAACCAACTTAATGCTTAATACCGATAAACCAGTTAAGTATGCTGGTAGATAGTGTTAATAGTAAATTGCTATACCGGTAAGGATTAATGCATGAAATATAAACATAAAGTCATCCACAATACATGACACTAATATTTGTATGTGGAAACCCTATAAGGGCAAAAACCATGGTGGGAAACCTTACCCATAATCAGATGATAGTACTGTAGATAGTAAGTGTACAAGAGGGGTCTACACATGTAGAAATGCCAATAGCCTAGAGCTCACTGCTCAATCACAAATGGGAGTCACACTAACTATAGTTGGATGGTTAAATCCACTAAGAATGTACTGCACAAAATTGCATCTTCATATGCTAGATTCAGTACCGGTGTAATGCTAATATGCTTCAACAAAAACCTAACTTCACCTTCAAATGATGTCTTCATGTATACCTCTACTTGATCTCACATATACCTTCACTCAATTCTTTTTCGCATTCCACACTTGATCTTACAAATAAGATCTTACATTTATACCATACCCTAAGACCAATTTTAGTAGGTCGACTCTACAAGATATTACAATAAAAACATTTTACAAATAATATAATATCCGATACAACAACCGATTAAACATGTTGGCTTAATGCATTTACAACAATAATAAATCATCTCCATAGTGTGCCATGCTGATTTGGAAAAGATAAACCTACCGATGTAACCCTAGATAACCTGGACCTATTTGCCGAGAAAAGAAAATATGCAAATATGAATATACCAATGATTATTACTTCAAAATAAAGTGTCCACATGATGTCTTCGACATTACCAAGTGTCTTCCATGTCATTCTAGGTACCAGTGAACAATATATCCTGCTGGTGAACCATATACCAGTAACTGTTGCACAGTTTATTGTTTGCCAGTGAATGTTGTTGGATCGCCAAAGTAGGTGTATTCAGTAAGTGTTTACATCAATGACAAAACCATACCAAAATACCAACAATCTCCCCCTTTGGCATTGATGGCAACATAAGATGGAAAAACCATCAAAGTGCCAAAATAGAAATGCCAAATACAAAAACCAACAATCTCCATTTCTCCCCCTGGGAGTAACAATACCAATTTCTCCTTAAATGTGATTTCCAAAATTTCTCCCCTGAAATCTTTCACCAAAAAGGATAATGTGTTTTTCCATAGATATCTCTCCCCCTTTGACATCAAATGCCAAAGTCAACCAAGTCAATTTCATGCAAAATACCAACCAATTCAATATACCAACTACTCCACCCGAGAAGTAGCTTCCTCATAAAATACCGGAATAAAAGATTTGTCCATTTAATTCTGTCGGTTGATGACAATCATCAACTGTCTAAGTCTTTACCAATGGTGGTATGACTCCAAGCTGATCTCTAAGATACTCAAAAGTCTCCTAAAGCAAAGCTTTTGTGAAAATGTCTGCAAGTTATTCTTTAGTATTCACATAGACTAGTTTTATCTCTTTTTCTTCAACATTTTCCCTTAGAAAATTTAGTTTGATAGAAACATGTTTTGTTTTAGAATATAATACTAGATTTTTAGATATATCAATTGCTGCAGTGTTATCATAGTATATAGTAATAGGTTCCTTGCATTTTACCTTTATGTCTTTCAACATTTGCTTAAGCCAAAGTACCTGTGTACAGTTTGTTGCTGCTACAACATATTCTGATTCTGCTATTGATAAAGATGTACAACTCTATTTCTTACTCAACCAAGAAACTAATCTCTTTCCAAGAAAGAATGCTCCTCTAGTGGTTCTTTTTCTATCATCCACACCAACCGGTAGAATTAAATGGACAAATCTTTTATTCTGGTATTTGATGAGGAAGCTACTTCTCAAGGGGAGTAGTTGGTATATTGAATTGGTTGGTATTTTGTATGAACTTGACTTTTGTGACTTTGGCATTTGATGTTAAAGGGGGAGAGATATCTATGGAAAAACACATTATCCTTGTTGGGGAAAGGTTTTAGGGGAGAAATTTTGGAAATCACTTTTAAGGAGAAATTGGTATTGTTACTCCCAGGGGGAGAAATGGAGATTGTTGGTTTTTGTATTTGGCATTTCTGTTTTGGCACTTTGATGGTTTTTCCATCTTATGTTGCCATCAATGCCAAAGGGGGAGATTGTTGGTATTTTGGTATGGTTTTGTCATTGATGTCAACACTTACTGAATACACCTACTTTGGAGATCCAACAACATTCACTGGCAAATAGTAAATTGTGCAACAGTTACTAGTATATGGTTCACCGGCAGGATATATTGTTCACTAGTACCTGGAATGACATGGAAGACACTTGGTAATGTCAAAGACATCATGTGAGTTATCTATGGATATTAAATGTGCATTTTTGAATGGAGATTATTGGTTTTTGTATTTGGCATTTCTGTTTTGGCACTTTGATGGTTTTTCCATCTTATGTTGCCATCAATGCCAAAGGGGGAGATTGTTGGTATTTTGGTATGGTTTTTTCATTGATGTCAACACTTACTGAATACACCTACTTTGGAGATCCAGCAACATTCACTGGCAAATAGTAAATTGTGCAATAGTGTCCAGAATGCACTGCACGGCTCTATTTTTGAGTTTTTGACCTGCAAATCAGCTTAGAAGCACTCCAAAACACAGTAAGATGGTTAGAAGGTTAGTATTCACGTCGGGTTTACCAGTTAATGTAGCGTAGAAATTAGGAATCATCAAAAGATAAGTAAGTAGATCAAAACATTAGACATGATAACTCAATCAAAAGAACACTCATTGCAAATGAACCTAATTCTAAGCACACTCAATAGAGGTATGAAAACAAAGCATTCAAAACGAAAATTATGCAAACCAGATGTAGAATTGAATACTCCTTCCATGCGGCTCCATTGTTGTTCTTTCCTCTTCAATGGGTTTGTGGATCTCACCTACAAGTGCACATACAATTGAAAGCAAGATTGATGAAAAGCTCAAGAGTACTAGAAGCGTAAGTTCGGTAGTTTGATAAAAATTCGGATTCAAGATTCAAGGGTCAAGGGATCAAGGTTTCAAGATTCAAGATTCAAGATTCAAGATTCAAGATTCGCTTTGATTGAAAATCATCCGATTTATAGAAGAATTGGATAAATGACAAGATTAGCATGATGCAATTCAAACGGAAATTGCAAATCAATATGACAAATTATGACAAATTATGCACTTTCCATGCACAATTTGATTGATTGATAATTGATGACAAATTATGACACATTCTATGTCAAAATTGATTGATTATCAATTATGACAATTTCATGACAAATTGAAATGTCATTCCCATAGAATTAGGAGAGAAATAGGAGGAATTTGAAATTAAGAAAATTAGAAAATTGAAATTGATGACAATTAGGAATTAGAAATTGATGGAAAAATAGGAAATTAGGAACTAGAAGAAATTAGGTAAATTAATTAATAATTTGTCATTTATTAATTAATTTACAAGAGGAAGAATAATTAGCCAACTAAATAAAGATTTAATTGTAACTTAGGATTAATAAATAATTTAGTAATCCTAGAGGAAGAAATGGCAAATTAGGTTAAATGAATAAATCATAAAACCCTAGAAGACGAATTAGAAATGCGAAAATGACAATTAGGTCTCGATTGAAGATAATTAATGTCATGATTTTGAATTGATAAATGACCAATGCGATAAACGATTTGATTGAGAAAATGCGCCAATTGATGAGGAACAATGACAAATTGATTCAAATTGACATAATTGAGATAGACAACAATTGATAGCGAAATGATCGCAAAATGACAAAATTGACAAGAGGACAAGAATCGATGACAAATAGATTGCAAAACGACAAGATTGAAAATGACCACGATTGATGACAAATCGATCGTTAAATGACAAAATTAAACATGACAACGATTGATGACAAATCGATCGTTAAATGACAAAATTGATAAACCGATCACCAGATGACAAGATTGAAAAGAGGACAAAACCCTAATTAGGATTGATGATGTCCAAAATGATAAGATTGAAAAGAGAGCAACGATTGATGACAAATCGATTGCAAGATTGACAGGAGGACAAAACCCTAATTAGGATTGACGATGTCCAAAATGATGACAAATAAGCACGCACATTGATGCAACAAGATAAGCTCGATCAAAATCATGATTGGATAATGTTGTCGACAAGACCAAATTTGAGGATGAGATGATTGAAGAATGTAGAAGAAAGACTCGATGTTCACAAATGATAAAGACCAAGTGCGAATCATAGGAGAAATGTTAATGCGACGCAAAAAAACCTAAAATGAGGCAAAAAAACCTAAAGTGAAGCAGACAGATTAAACGGACTGACGGAAGAAATGTTAGTAAGAAGAAATGAGACACAGGATAGTTAGAGATGAAGGAAAACTTGCTTTCACATATGCACATAAGTAGGTGAGAACCTTTATTTGAATGTAGCAAAATGGATGTGTAGCATCATGGCATTGAAGGCCAGAGCTGAAATGCAACCCTTTTTGCAAAAGACAGACACATCACAGACAAACGACAATCATAATCAAAAAAGAAAAAGACCATGAGCCATCTCGGTCACTCTAAATCACTCAGTGACATCATCGAGCAACATAGGAACATGATCGAAGCTAAAGATAAATCAATAAAAAGATAAGACTCACAAATTCAAGCAAATCAGACAAACATCTTGATCTTCATTGTCAAAAGTTGAAAGTGTAGATAGGACGATCATGTTGTCTGGTTTCAGGACATGCGGTATCCCGTCTAAGACAGGACACAGTCTGGTTTCGAGTATACCACACCCTGTATAAGACCCATGATAGTAGAGACAAGGACAAATGATATTGATGCTGATATTTGATTGATATGACAATTGTGATCAATTTGAATGTCTGGTTTGATTGAAAAAAGTTCATCTGTTTAAGCGGGATTTCATTAAAGCACAATGTTTGATTGCGAGTCGTTGGATGTATACTCAGTGATTTGTCTTATGCACAAAAGGAATAATGTTATTGCAAAATGCATGTTTTTGGATTTTAATGTTTTGAAATGTTTTTGGAGTTTTACAAATTTTTTTTGTGTTTTTTCAGGACTTTATATGATTTTTAGGGATTTTCATTTTTCAATTTTTAGATATTTTTTTCAGGACTTTTTTTTTTTTTAAGACTTTTTTTAGGACATTATTTGATTTTTATGAATTTTTTCAGGACATTTTTCAATTTTTAAAACTTTTTTCAGGACATTTTTCAATTTTTTAATGATTTTTGCCCCCAGTGTCTAGCAAAGCAAGGAATATGACAGGTGAATAAATATGCTTTCTGAAATGTTGGTGGATAGAGGGAAGACAAAGGCCTTTTATTATGGAGACAATACGGATGCAATTTCCAAGGGCTATGGCGTGATGGGACAAGAGACTGGATATGATAATGTAAAGTAGTGACATGGCATGAGGGACATGTCAAGAGGTTTTTGAAAAATATGTTTAAATTTTGTGTCCTTATGTCAGATCAAGATCAAGGGACAGAAAGAGTGTATGGATAGTGATAAGATATGGATAGGATAAGCAAGACCAAGAATGGATAAGGGAAATGGACTGAAGGTCGGGATTGGCTAAAGGATAGTGGCAGAAAGTTGCAAGAAGCTAGGGAATATGGATGAAAGGTTGTAATAAGCAAATGGATAAATGACCAAAAGCTATGATAGACTGAAAGCTGCAAACAAGATGCATGATGCTCATGATGATCCTCAGCCTTGTCAAGATCAAAGGTGGAAAGAGGAAATGGACATGAGGGATAATAGGATATGAAGGGTAATGACATGGTATGATAGGATAATGAAGGGCAATAGGATATGAAGGAGGAAACCTGCCCCCAAGTGTGATTGTGCAAGAAGTTCATAAATTATGCATGACACCTGTTTGCCAGGTTTTCATCACGGTACTTGCCCAAGGCGCCTGTTTGCCAGGTTTTCACCAGTGGACGAATTATTTTTCTTTACTTTTTTTTTTCTTTTGTCTTTTTTTTTTTCACTTTTTTTTTTTTTGTATTTTGACTTTCTCAATAGAAGATGGACACATGATAGGGGATGGAAGAAGGACTCAAGCGTCTGTTTGATTGGATAGTAGCCTTGAAAAAAATGGACCATGACCTTTAAAAATATGCTCAAAGACGTTGGTAGGATAAGGACATGGAAAATGAAATGAAACTAAGGCAAGGATTTATGCAAAGGATTAGATCAAATGGATGGAAGGATGGAAAATATGCATTGGATAATGGATAGGGTATTGGAAGAATTGGGCTTCAGTGGATGGAAATGAAGGCAAGATCGACATTGGCACACACCTTGAGGGGTGATGGACAGATGGAGGAAAGACGTATTTTGGATATTGATATTTTGACGAAGGAATGGCTAGGGATTTGTGGACATAAGGGCCCAAAATGGATGAAGAAGGTGATGGAGGAACAAATTTGAGAGGTTTGGATGGAGGAATAGCAATTTTGGATGCCAAGTTGGATTTTTCTTTTTGTTCTTCAAGGAGCTTCTTAGGGACCCACATGGTTTTTGATTTTTCATGCTTTTGTGGTTCCTTGGAGTGGATTACTTGCACAAGGGATTTAGGAACCCATATATATTTTGACTTTTCTTTATTTTGCTCAGTGGGCCTTTGTGGCCTTTTGGATATTTCTTTTTCTTTATAAATCATCTAATTCTTTGTTTTGACATGTCGATTATATTGGACATGTTGATCCTTGAATACATGTGGATTGCTAGACTTATGATTCTTATACTTGGCATCCAAATTGCTTGGAAGAGGGAATGAATCTCGATGTGGATGGGAATGATATGGAGGCATGTGGGATGGATGGAAGGTTCTCCAAGATGTGTGCCTTTGCTGATGTTGCATAGGAGATGGAGGGATATAGGGACCTAGAATGGATGGAAGCGATGATGGGGAAGGTGGACATTTGGATTTTGACTTTGAAGGGATACCAACGCCTTGAGCGTGAGTTCTGTAGCCATGACCATTAGTATATTCTTTTATATGGAGGGGTTCTTGCTTATGAAGGTCTACTCCTTTGCCTTTATGAATATCTTGACTTGTAGGATACTCTTTTCTTTGGGAAGAAGATGCGAGTCCATTATGAGGTGGATATGATATGAGAGAAATAATGAGATCTTGAAGTGGATCGGATTGCACCAAAGTGGAAGAACCCATTATGCATGTCGAGGGTTCATGAACATCTTGCACTGACATGTTAGAATCATGAGGGGGATTAGGATCATGAGATGGACTAGGATTGTGTAGTGGACATGGTTCAATGACAGGCTCTTCAAGAGATGGAATGGGAGACATAATGGGATCATCAAAAGAAATGCAGTCTTGGAGGGTATATGGAGCATTAGGACAAGGAGATGGAGGAACAAGTGGATCTTGTGGAGGATCTAAAGGAATAATTTGATCTTGTGTTGGAAATGAATTTGGAAGGATACTTTGATCTTGACAAGGAGGAAGATCATCGGATTCCTCTTTAAAGGTGCTTTGCTCTTGACTTTCAATGGGATCATCGGAAAGGATGGAAGGGATATCTTGATCTTTCTTAGGAAGTGGAATGTCAATGGGATTTGAAAGGACATTTTTTTTATGAAATGGAAGGGGATCGTTTGGGATTGGATGGACTGGGATATCTTGATCTTGCTCAAGGAATGGAGTGTCAATAGGACTTTGGATAGGATGGAAAAGAATAGGGGAATCATCGTGAATGTCTAGGAAGATAGGGTCCTGGTCAACAATTGGATGGGATGATAAGGTTTCAGGATCTTGATCTTGATTTTCTTTAGGACATGTTTCTTCATGCTCTAAATTATCCTCTTGACATGGGGTTGGAATTTGGATATGCATGGGGGATTTTGACAATGAATCAATGTTTTGGCATGAAGGAAATGCACTTTGAACATTCGTGAAGGATTCTGGCAAGGAATCAATGCTTGAACATGAGGAAGAGGGACTTGGAATGGGGTCCTCTAAAATAGGTAATGGCAATAAAGTGCATGGTTGCATTGGGTCTTGTATTTCTGAAACATGACAAGGATGTGCATCTTGAATTGGATTATTTTGGCAATCAATTATGGATAACCCTTGGGTAATTGCATCCTTGGGTGTTTTGTTTGATGAGGACAATATGGAAGATTCTTGGGAAACTTCTAAAGGTGTAGGGATAGATGCCATTGGAGAGTCAATTTGTTTATGGGGGGATGAGGCATTGCTAGACAAAATTGTATTGTTTTGATCTTCCTCAAAGAACTCACTTGGTCATTTCCTTAAAAGCATTGCAATAAAGCCACCTTTCTTTCGAGGTTTTGACATGATTGGACCTGGAATTTGAACTTGTTTGGAAATAATTTGGTTATGATCTAATGTCATGTTTTGATGTTGGACTTGGTTCAATTGTTTTGACATGTTTGAAACTTGGGTTGGTGTGTGCTGCAACCTTTGTTTTTGAATGTTTGGTTGTTGTTGTTGATACTGAGTTGTCCATTGAGTTTGTTGTTGATACTTGATAGTTGGTTGGACATATTGTTTAGATTGGACCATTGGTTGTGTTGGTTGTATATGTTGGACAATTGGTTGAACCATTGGTTGTGTCTGTTGGAAATATTGGAGCTGTTGAACAATTGGTTGTGATGGTTGCAAGTCTGATTGATAGTAAACACCTTCTTGTTCTTGTTGTGGAGGCACATACTGTTGAAATTGATGTTGTCTCTTTTCTTGAAATTGTTTCATCATCTCTATTTGTGAGAGGAGAGCTGGTATGTCTGATCGTTCAATAAGAGATCTTACATCAATTGGCTCAATCTTTGGATTTTGACCTGGAAATTTTCGAAACACTTTGGACATTTGTGATCTAATTTTCTGAATGTTTTTCACTCTTTGTTCCAAAATCTCATTTTCTTGAGCTAGTCTCTCCTCTAGTTTTTGTATTTGAAGACTTGTTTCATCATAAAGAGTTTGATCGATATTGCCTTGTTGTTGGATTGGATATAATTGTGATTGCCTTGGATTAAAATTCGATTGCATTGTCGGTTGATACGGCAAACTTTGTTGCATCATTGGTGCTTGGAACCTTGTTTCAATAGACATGTCACTTATGCAAATGCAATATTTTTGGAATTTTTCAAGGATAATGTATGATATGCAACTAAATGCAACCTAAATAGATTAAAATGCAATCTATGTTTTTGGTTGTTTTTCAAGATTTTGACAAACTTTTTGGAATGCAAATCTAAGAGAGGGACCCTTAGGAAATTGAAATGATGTCTAGACCTCAAAGGACAAAAGGACTTAATTGACAAAGGACAAGATGACAATGTCTCCCCTATACGCTTGGATACTAAGCTAGGTTTGATGAAATGATATTGATGACAAAAGGACAAAGGGTTTGATAAGGTCTAGACTTCTTAACAATGACTTAGGGTTTATCAAAGATTTGGATTACTCAAGGATGACAAAACCTAATTTTGACACTATATGCAAAGGGACAATCAATATGCAATTAACCCTAATATGATATGAAAATGACTTAAGCTTAATGAAGAGACTTAGGGTATGCAAATATAAATGTATGACAATGGTATGACTTTAATGCTAGAGGACACATGCAAATGGATGACCCTTATTGATATGCAAAGGAGTATGACTTAGGTGAAACCTAACCTTGGTACTTGACAAATGACTTTGCAAAATGCAACCTAGGATGAACCTAAATGTAAGTGACATGCATGTTGAGACAAGATTTTGAACAATATTGGATAACCATGGTTTAGGAAGATGATCTTTGAATCTTGTTGAATGTTTGTTGGATGAATGTCTCCTGTGTTTAATCTTATGTTATATCAATGTGTTTGTTCTTGAAATGGGATTCAACTTTTGACAATCAAAGAATACAAGATATTGCAACTTAGACTCAAGACAATCATGCTCATTTCCACATTCCTTATGGTAGGCAAAGACATTAGGTACTTGAGAAGTAGACTCATTATGAGATTCAAGGAGAATACATAGATGCTTGACCCCACGGGCTCCCCTCCACGGCACTCACTTCTCAGGGCAGCCAAGCATCAGTCCCCATGGAATCTCCCCATGGCGACCTTAGTATCTCTTCCAAGTATCTGAATTTGTCCTTCTCAAGCAACTAGAAGGGTTTTTGGCCTCTAAAAACAAGGTATGTAGTAAGGATTTCTGTTAAGCATTACTCCTTGATGTCATGCAAGCATGATTGAGACATTAAGCCCATCAAGATACCAAACAAATGTAGTCGTGCAAGCATGATTTAGACCAAGAGGCCCTACTTAGATGTTGATATGAGAAAGAGTTCAAGGGTCATCACTTCCCAAGTAACTGCAATTCCCACGTAACACTTCCTTCAAAGCTTTCACTCATCAGGTATTTGTTTATAGTGAGTTAAAATGCCAAGGAATTCTAGCCGTACTCACTTTGGGTCATCCCCTTCTCACGATTATCAATTGCTTGCTAAAGCAAAGTGGTCGGGAAGGCAGGCCCTCTAATGGAGACAAACAATCAACAACACAAGCATGGTATCGAAGATCTGGATTTCTGATCACCCTTTGAAGGACGAGAGCATACTCTCCTACTCCAATGTCATACTTAACAAACAAAGAAAACAAGGGTTCATTTCCACCTATTTATAAATCACTAAGTACCTAATTAAAAACTCAAGCACACAATTTGGTTGTTTCTCCAAGGCAACCTGCAAAACCCAAGTTAGATGTTTGATTTGTTGTCTTTGACCATCGAATCTGCATAACACATGTTAGTAGTTTGATTTTTAGTCTTTGTCATGCGTATGCCAAGATCCTACACAAATAATCAGTACCAAAATCCAAAGCATAGAAAACAGAATGCAAAAACACCAAAGATTTCAAGTAAAAACTGCATTTTTCACCTCTGATCTGGACTTTACACAGGTGCAGAAGTCAGGACACAAGCGCAGGATGTCTAACACAAGCGCAGAATGTTTTAACATAGGCACAAGATGTCTCAACATAGGCGCAGAATGCTTCACACAAGCGCAGAAGTGTCCAGAATGCATTGCACAGCTCTATTTTTGAGTTTTTGACTTGCAAATCAGCTTAGACGCACTCCAAAACATAGTAAGATGGGTAGAAGGTTAGTATTCACGTCGGGTTCACTAGTTAATGTAGCGTAGAAATTAGGAATCATCAAAAGATAAGTAAGTAGATCAAAACATTAGACATGATAACTCAATCAAAAGAACACTCATTGCAAATGAACCTAATTCTAAGCACACTCAATAGAGGTATGAAAACAAAGCATTCAAAATGAAAATTATGCAAACCAGATGTAGAATTGAATATTCCTTCCATGCGGCTCCATTGTTGTTCTTTCCTCTTCAATGGGTTTGTGGATCTCACCTACAAGTGCACATACAATTGAAAGCAAGATTGATGAAAAGCTCAAGAGTACTAGAAGCGTAAGTTCGGTAGTTTGATAAAAATTCGGATTCAAGATTCAAGGGTCAAGGGATCAAGGTTTCAAGATTCAAGATTCAAGATTCAAGATTCAAGATTCGATTTGATTGAAAATCATCCGATTTATAGAAGAATTGGATAAATGACAAGATTAGCATGATGCAATTCAAATGGAAATTGCAAATCAATATGACAAATTATGACAAATTATGCACTTTCCATGCACAATTTGATTGATTGATAATTGATGACAAATTATGACACATTCTATGTCAAAATTGATTGATTATCAATTATGACAATTTCATGACAAATTGAAATGTCATTCCCATAGAATTAGGAGAGAAATAGGAGGAATTTGAAATTAAGAAAATTAGAAAATTGAAATTGATGACAATTAGGAATTAGAAATTGATGGAAAAATAGGAAATTAGGAACTAGAAGAAATTAGGTAAATTAATTAATAATTTGTCATTTATTAATTAATTTACAAGAGGAAGAATAATTAGCCAACTAAATAAAGATTTAATTGTAACTTAGGATTAATAAATAATTTAGTAATCCTAGAGGAAGAAATGGCAAATTAGGTTAAATGAATAAATCATAAAACCCTAGAAGACGAATTAGAAATGCGAAAATGACAATTAGGTCTCGATTGAAGATAATTAATGTCATGATTTTGAATTGATAAATGACCAATGCGATAAACGATTTGATTGAGAAAATGCGCCAATTGATGAGGAACAATGACAAATTGATTCAAATTGACATAATTGAGATAGACAACAATTGATAGCGAAATGATCGCAAAATGACAAAATTGACAAGAGGACAAGAATCGATGACAAATAGATTGCAAAACGACAAGATTGAAAATGACCACGATTGATGACAAATCGATCGTTAAATGACAAAATTAAACATGACAACGATTGATGACAAATCGATCGTTAAATGACAAAATTGATAAACCGATCGCCAGATGACAAGATTGAAAAGAGGACAAAACCCTAATTAGGATTGACGATGTCCAAAATGATAAGATTGAAAAGAGAGCAACGATTGATGACAAATTGATCGCAAGATTGATAGGAGGACAAAACCCTAATTAGGATTGATGATGTCCAAAATGATGACAAATAAGCACGCACATTGATGCAACAAGATAAGCTCGATCAAAATCATGATTGGATAATGTTGTCGACAAGACCAAATTTGAGGACGAGATGATTGAAGAATGTAGAAGAACGTCTCGATGTTCGCAAGTGATAAAGACCAAGTGTGAATCATAGGAGAAATGTTAATGCGACGCAAAAAAACGTAAAATGAGGCAATGCGCAAATGTTAAAGTATGACTTCACAAGCATTGACCATTTTTGGGTGTCTACAGTTACTAGTATATGGTTCACCGGCAGGATATATTGTTCACTGGTACCTGGAATGACATGGAAGACACTTGGTAATGTCGAAGACATCATGTGAGTTATCTATGGATATTAAATGTGCATTTTTGAATGGAGATTATTGGTTTTTGTATTTGGCATTTCTATTTTGGCACTTTGATGGTTTTTCCATCTTATGTTGCCATCAATGCCAAAGGGGGAGATTGTTGGTATTTTGGTATGGTTTTTTCATTGATGTCAACACTTACTGAATACACCTACTTTGGAGATCCAGCAACATTCACCGGTAAATAGTAAACTATGCAGCAATTACTGGTATATGGTTCACCGGCAGGATATATTGTTCATCGGTACCTGGAATGACATGGAAGACACTTGGTAATGTTGAAGACATCATGTGGACACTTTATTATGAAATACCAACACTTCGTATCTACATATAATGTAGTTGAGCATGAATTTTGATATCTGCTTTCTAGTAGTGTATGTTAGAGGAATTGCCTCAACCCATTTGGTAAAGTACTCAGTGGCTGCCAAGATGAACTTATGCCCATTGGAAGAAGTGGGGTTGATTTTACCCACTAGATCTAATCCCCATTATGAAAATGGCCATGGTGATGTAATGGGTTGAAGATCTTGTGCAGGTGCATGAATGAGGTCTCCATGCATTTGGCATTGTTTACACTTCTGTACATACTTGTAAGCATCTTTTTCCATAGTTGGCTAGTAATAACCTGTTCTCAATAGTTTCTTTGATAATGGAAAACCACTTTGGTGAGCCCCAAAGATTCCATCATGCACTTGTTTTAAATAAAGGTGTGCTTCACTCTCATCCAAACATCGAAGAAGTCCCATCGAAATCCTTTCTATACAAAATATCATCTATAATGGTGTATCTAGATGCCTGACGAATAAAGGTCTTCTTTTGATTTCTGGACAGATCTGGTGACATGTATTGAGTATGTAAATATGTATATATTTCATTTTAGCATCAATTGTTCTATGATTAACTCAAACTAAGTTTTTTAGCAGGCATATTCAGAAGAGATCCTATGGTTGCCATTGCATCTATTGCCTTGTTTTGTATTCTTGGGATCTATTCGAAGGTAATTTTGCTGAAGTGATCCTTGTAATCTTTGATCAACTTCTTATAAGGCATGAGTTTGTCATCCTTCATGTTGTAATCATCATTGACCTGGTTTACAATCAACTACGAATCACCATACACCTATAACTCTTGTATTCTCCATTGTACAGTTGTACAAAGCCCTATGAGGAGAGCTTCATATTCAGCTATATTATTCATGCATTGGAAATTGATCATAAATGACTTAGGTATAGCATCCCCTCGAGGAGTAATGAAGAGAATCCCTACTCCAAATCCGTGACTTGTATATGACCCATCAAAATATAATTTCCACATTACAGAGGAAGTTAATGTAAACATGAATTCATCTAAAAAGTCTATCAGCAATAGTTGATTGTCCTGTAAAGGAGCCTCTACTAATTGATCTACTATAATTTGTCCTTTGATGGCTTTTCTATCTATGTATTCTATATCAAACTCACTCGGGATCATAACCCACTTAGCCAATCACCCAATCAATGTTACTCTGCTGAATAGGTACTTGAGTGGGTCAAAGCATGCAATGAGTTGTACCTTATGACTCAACATGTAATGTCTAAGATTTTGGGATGCAAAGATTACATCTAAGCATTCTCACTCTATAGGGGTATAATTAAGCTCATAGCTGATCAGAGTCCTACTTATTTAATAAATGGCTCTTTCTTTTCCATTTTTGTCATGATGTGCCAATAGAGCTCCTAGAGCTAAGTTTGTTGCTGATATGTATAATAATAGAGGTTTTCCTAGAGTAGGAGACATTAACACTGGTGTGTTCAAAAGATAATCTTTTAGAGCTTGGAAAGCTTCCTGGCATTGTTCTATCCATTTAAAAGTAACTCCTTTCCTAAGTAAATGCTAGAATGGGTGACACTTATCTGCCAACTATGCTATGAATCTCCTTATGGATTGCAGTCTTCCTTGTAACCCTCTGAGTTTTTTACGTGTTGACAGAGGTTGCATATAAATTATTGCCTTGACCTTGGTAGGGTCTATTTCAATTCCTCTGTTGACACTATAAACCCTAATAGTTTACCTATTGTTACGCCAAACACACACTTCTTCTTGTTTAATCTGACATTATACTATTCGAACTGATCAAATATCTATATAAGAGCTACAAGGTGACTTTCTCTTGTTTGTGATTTAGCCAATATGTCATCCACATAATCTTCCATTATGTTGTGGATCATGTCATGAAACAATGTTGTCATGGCTCTTTGGTATGTTGCTCTGGCATTTTTGAGACCAAATGGCATCACATTCCAGTAGTATGGTCCCCATGGGCATGTAAAGGCCATTTTATGTTGATCTTCTGGTGTAATTTTAATCTAGTTGTCTCCTGAAAAACCATCCATTAAGGATAGCATCTCATTTCCAGTTGTTAGGTCAACTACCATATCGATATTTGGTAGAGGGAAGTCATTCTTAGGACAAACTTTATTTAGATCCTAGAAATCTGTGCAAATTTTTATGCCTCATGTGAGCTTAGTCATAGGTACCAGGTTGGATATCCATTATGCATAGTCAATAGGTCTAATAAAACCTACATCCAACAACTTTTGTAGTTCTATTTTAACCAGTAATGTGATACTTGGATGCATTTTTCTCAATTTTGGCTTGTAAGGTTTAACTCCCAGTATCAAAGGTAATTGATGCAACACTAATTCTGAGTCTAAGCCTGGCATGTCTGAATAGGACCAAGAAAATTTGATAGCTCGTTGCTTGAAAAAATGAATGAATCTATCTTTTTCTTCTTTGCTTAGTGATTTTGCTACATGGATGTTATGTACAACCTCCCCTTCTGCTATGTTTACTTCTGTTGTTTCCTCTGTAAGTAATGCCGAACTTTCTCTTTCCCTAGGAAGATTACCGAAGTCACTCTTGCCATTATGGGTAGTTTGATCCTTATCTTTTGTTGTAGAATTACATTTTTCTCCAAAGTATGTCATTCTATTTAGGTCTATAACAAACCCTTCTTTATGATCACCTTGTGGAAATCCCTCTCTGACTCCTAGAAATTCTGAAATTGCTTCATCATTTTCAAACCAATCAAGTGTTGGTTTTCCTTCTTGCCCCCAAGCAATCAAGTGTGAATGTATGAGGGGTAAATCATCACTCTCTTCATTAGTAGACTCTGATAAAATGAGGACTTGATTGTTTGACTTTGTGTATTTTCATCATGTATAAGCTTTATTTGATACCTTGATATTACACTTTCTGGTGGGCTAGAATCATGGAGTGATAAGAATTTGTATTCATGAGAGTCTGTCTCACTTTCAATATATGTTTCATCATATGAGCTATCATCACTTATTTCTTCTTGTTCTTGTCTCTGATTTTGTTGTAGATTAACTGGTCTTCTTTGGACATTAGTTACCCTTCTTAAACCTGGTATAATCCTTTGCAATCTTTCTTCATCTATTTCATTAGGTTGAGCCTGAGTTGTTTCTCGTGGTAGAAGTAGTGTCAATAACCACAGATGGGATTCGGGTGGTGGTGGTAAATCTACATCTATTGCCACATTTACCTATACTGTTGTGTCAACAACTACATCATTTTGTAACTTAGTGGTAGGTTCTTGTAGGAGTTGTCTCATGTCTTCTCCATCTAATTCTACACTAGGTGATGTAGGTACCTGATTACTTGTTTGAGATGAAGATGGGAGTGCCTGTGTGGACAAATCCCTTGGTGGTATGTAGTCTGACAATTTCCTTGGTCAATTTAATATATCAAGGGTACGCTATCTTACATCTGTGATATGTTGTACATGCTTATATCCCAATCCTTGATTCCTCGGATTATCATTAGGAACAATAGGTTCTAGCCTTCCTTATTTCTGTAACCCAAGGCCTATGGTACCATCATATCCATGTCTCTGGAGCATTTTGAATCCATTTCCATACTGATTTGTGGGTATTCTTGGTATTTCATATGATCTTCTTCTCTATATATCCAATGGTTAACATCTTCATTCAGGGATTCTTCTTATAAGTCACCCCATCTAATGAAAGAGCATGAGTCTGTGTATTTGACAATTTCTTTTCCTTTGTCCTATTTTTGCACTGTACTGTTAGGTTTCCCAAAGGACTTAGGAGAAAGAGAAAATTGTTTCCCACTTAAAGTATTTGAAATAGAGTACTCTCCACAAACTATATCTTTTATTTGTAAGGAGGATGTTGTAGGCATTTCCTTTTTTGTTTCTGTGATCTTTAATGTTTCCAGTTGTGTAGTGAGAGGTGTTTCCTGATTGATAGGTACCTGATTATCCACACTATCTTTTAGGTAATTGCAATGTTGGAATGGATTTGGATCACCCTTTATGGTGATTTCAATACCATTGTATGGGAATTTGACACCCTGATGAAATGTGGATGGTACTGCTTGCATGGTGTGGATCCATGGGTGGCCCAATAACATGTTATATCCTAGTTCTCTATCCAAGACTTGAAAAGTGACCTCTATCATTATAGGTCCTACTTGCATGAAAAATGTTACAATGCCTTTTGATGGATGTTCTTCATCATCGTAAGCCTTGATATTTATCCTCTTGGAAGAATCAATGTGAAGTTTAGAATATCCTAGGGCTTTGACCAGCTTTAAAGTACAAATGTTGAGACTGGCTCCCCCATCTATGAGTACTCTTCTGATTCTTCTCTTATGAATGTAAGCTTCTAGACGTAGTGGGTCGTTATGAAATAGTCTATCACTAGGAATATCTTGTTCTGTGAGTGTAATAGTGTGCCTTGTGTCAGATTTCCTACCATAGACGAAGGCATTTTCATCTATATCTTTGTCTACTACCAAATCTTGAAGTGCTTTGTCTAGTATAGCTCTATGAGTGGGCGAAATACACAATAGTTCAAATAATGATATCTGTGCTGGAGTTTTCTTAAGCTGATCAACAGCATTGTAAGTCCCTACTGCTGGTGGTTGATTTTTTGGTATTCCTTGTAAAGTTACCTTTGATTTGCAAGTAACTACTACACAGTCTCTGTCCCTAGGAGTTATGGTGATTGTAGTGACTATATCATTTGACATAGAAGATTTGTCTGTATCATAGGTTGTTTTATCAAGATTTATGTTAAATCCCTCTTCATAGTCTTTATGTGTATGTTTGACATCCATAATGTGTTCTATGAGTTCATCTTCAAACCAACTTGAGTGAGATGGTTGATCACACCCCTAGTCTCTAAGACAAATATTTCTATCAGCATCGTACTTCAGTGTCTCTGATATCATTCAAATTTGGTTATCATCTATGTGAGTGTCTTGATGTTGGTCATCTTGGTCAAGTGTTTCTTGTGAATCATTGTTTGCTATATCTCCTGAGCTAATGGCATTAATAGTGTAGTTGTATGAGACCTTTATGTAGTTAGTTGTATTGTCTTGGGTACCTGATGTGGTAGCTTTCCCTTTGTCATGCTTAACAAAAGGATCCTTAAAAATTGTAAGATTTGTGTTTGTTGAGGTTTTATCAGTATCAATTGTGATGTCCCCTTGGTCTATCATATCTTGGACCAAATTTTTCAAGTTGTAGAAACTTGTTGTTTTGTGACCTTTAGTCCAATGATAATCACAAAAATCATTATCATTCCACCATGTGGGTTTGAAAGGACCTGGTTCATATACTCTGACTTTAGGTAAAGTGATCATGTTTGTCTATATTAACTTTTTGAGTGCTGACTCAATAGGTTCTCCTAGAGGTGTGTAATTTCTTCTTGGAGCATTTACCCTGGGGTATCTTATGTTCATGTTTTGTATAGCATTTACATTTGCTGAGGTTGTGTTATTCCCTATATGTGGATTAGATGACCGACTCATTCCCAAAGATAAAATAGGTTGAGTCCTATTTATCATTCTGGTGTCTACAATACCATCATTGGTCACATTTTTGTTTTTTAACCAAAACTTAGATTTGTCATTGTTGTTGGTGTTGCCATACTTAATAAGACCTTGTTCTACTAGTCCCTTCTCACATTTTAGAGCCTTTTCCATGATTTGTTTGAATGTGGTTAAACATTGCATTTGTATAAGATATTTAATCTTAGGAATCAAGTTTTCTATGAACATTTCCACTTGCTTTGTTTCTGGGATAACTGTCTTACACCTCCTATAGAGAGCCCTCCATTGTTGTATGAAGGATGCAAATGTTTCATTCTCATATTGTTTAGCAACACACAAGTCCATCAAAGTAACTGGGGTGTAAATGTTGTGCGAGAAGTTTGAAATAAATTGTTCAGCTAATTCTCCCCATGATGTGATTGTTGGTGGTAAATGTGAAAACCACTCTAAAGCCAGACCTCCCAGACTTATAGGAAATAGTCTCATTAAATAAGTATCCTCTGAGGCAACTTCTATACATGCCATAAAAAATTCTCAGATATGATCTCTAGGATCACCCTTCCCTTGATATCTATCAAATTTGGGAGTTTCAAAATGTTGTGGGAAAGTCAACATGTATAATGTGTGATCAAATGGATAAGGACATAGATCCTGCATTGTGTAGCTCTTTTTATTGTTACCAGTTTGCATGGTCGTCATTTGTTGTTGTAAATTTTGTATTTGTTGTGTTAGAATATTTGATTTTGTCAAAGGTATACCTTCTAGTTGTGTATGTCCCACAAACGGATTCATGGTTGGATAACTAGGAGGTTGTTGGAAGGTACCCAGATTATAACTTTGTGTGTTTTGCATTCCACTAGGTACTATGAAATAGGTGATATGAGAACCCATGTTTGGTTGAGTTGTAATTATTGTTTGTGTTTGAATAGGTGCTGACACACGATATTATCGATATGCTTTGTGATGGTATACTAGCATTGATCGCCAAGGATGACACACTTGTTTGAAAGTTTGCACTTGTGTTGACATTTGTTTGGATAGGTATGTTTTGAGGAAAACTGGAGGTCATTGCTTGTATTTGTGTCAAGGGTGGTGTTTGACTATTATCTTGACCTAAAGTTTTTCTTGGTGGTAATATTTTTGTGACGTCAAAATCCTCAGGTAGTTTTGCCCCATTTTGTATTAACAACAAAAGATACTTGTCCCTATCGCTATGTATAAGTGCATCTAGGATCATGAGGACATGTGGGTCTTATTGTGTGAACTCAATTTCTTCCTTTGTCAAATGCTGTTGTAATTTGTTTAGGGTGGACATTGTCTGTGTACCTATGAGTGTTGACCTGTTGACATGTCCATATTCCAAGTAGGGTTTACAGACTGTGTGTTGTTCGGGTCCATTATTCCTTTCGCTTTTTGTGACCTTGTGACGGGCATCTAAAATTGCTTATATGAGGGTGGTTCTATGCAAGATGACAAATTAACACTAGACTATAGATGTAAGTACGAGGTATGAAAGGCTATACTAGACTCTCTATTGAGGATTTGGATGTGAGAACTTTTGAGCATTTCTAGATTTCTCTAATGCAAGTCTTTCCATTTCTTGACGAAGTTGTTCAGCCTCAATTTCTATATCAATTCTACAGGAAATATTAGATTCAATGTTTATCTCATGTATGACTCCTTTATATTGAGGTGTGCTTCTTCTTAAGTCCCAAGCTAAGTTAGCTAGACCATCAATGATTTCTCATTGACCACCATTTGGAACTAAATTAGGTTGCTCGAAGGGGAGCAAACCATCACCTGGGAGACCCATGAAGACACATGCTATGACTCTATAACTGACAATGAACATAGACATATATGACGTCTAGATGATGACGTATATGATAATGTTGGACTATGTAATTAATATGGATGATAATGCAAAAGACAGGACGATAATGAGGATGTAAGTGGGACTATGCAAAAGACATAGGACGATAATGAGGATGTAAGTGGGACTATGCAAAAGACATAGGACGATAATGAGGACGTAAGTGGGATTATGCAAGGACTATGTAAAAGACTGCCTAGGGTCACAAGTATGTAAGGACTTTTGAGTTTTTTTTTCAAAATGGACTTTATTTTTTGTAACTTTGTGTGTGGGACAATGTTTTGTAGTTTTCCAAATCTAAGAACAATTGTTGGTAGGTATGTATAGCTAACTGGCTCAATTTTCATATAATCTCAAAAAATTTAGAGATACGTGGGATAGGGCTTGAAATAGCCCAAGGGACTGACTCAATACTAGTCTATCACAACGATACATAAAAAAACATAGAATACAATCTTAGGCTGGATAGTGGACACCATTCAATGAGGCCCTTACGAAATACCGAGACAAAATGAACAGATAGAGAGTCTGGCAGCACTGGCTCCACTCCACGGCACACACTTCTCGAGCATGCCAATATCTCTTACCCCAAAGATCTAAAGATCTTGTAGCTAATGGCTTTCTATATCATAGTGTAAGGTACATGAAGGGTATCTATGGGGTACGATCCGCACTCCCGAAATCACTCAATGTAGGATTTTTGGCAACTAAATTGGTTCTTAGTATTATGTTTTGAGGGGTCCCAATCCAACAATAGATTCTTAGAGAAAGTCACTTAAGGCTTTAGTTGAGCTTATTGGTGTAGGGAAGGCCCCCACATACATCAAATTCACTCAACACTCTAGCCACCTGACCAATATATTTATATAGTGGCTCAAAAAACCCGCTCAAGAGTATGCTGGGAGAGATGATATTCCCAACGCATCCCAATTTGAAGTACCTCTGTGGGGTGATGAAATCCCCAGTCAAAAATACCCCTCACTACATAGATTAAAAGAAAAATTTGGATGTCATTGTCACCTTCCTCCTTTCTCCCAAGACCCCCAAGGTGGGTGGAAAGTCAGTTAGTGCAACAGTAGGTCCAACCTAGACACAACAAAAATTCTTTACCTTAAAAAAGAAAAAGAAAAATGATTTAATCTAATGCAGCCTAATTCACGTTCATTTTATAGCCCAAATTTAGGTGTTAGATACGCATGTGCATGTCTATTTTAAACACCAAATTGAAATACGAAGGCATATATGTCAATTTTAACCATTTCTTGATTTTAAGCACCAAAAGACCAAGTGTGAGATACATGCATGTCAATTTTAGCCTATGTTCATTTTAAGAACCAACAACGAAGTGTGAAATTATCCATGCATGTCCATTTTAACTGTTGTTGATTTTAAGCACCAAAAAATGAAGTGTGAGGTGATACAGAAAAAATACTAATCTAATCCTCTTTGCAAATCCACCACAGGCTGTAAACAAAACATTAGTAGTAAGTCCAACCAACAGAAAATAGAAACTCAAAACTTGACAGAAATGAATGCATAATCCTACATGTGCGATTGTATGATACTTACAGATTGAATACGTGAACTTGACAGAGCAAATGCGTAATTCTAATAGACTGAATGCGTGATGATGACTAATTGATTGCATAGCACTAACAGGTCAATTTTGTGATAGATAGGTAGACAACAACAAAAGTTAAAAACTAAAAAAATATAAGAAAACTATACTCGATCAAGAACCTGCAAAACTAATTGTGAAGCCCTAGTCAAATCTCTCATCATTCATTCAATATTGATTAGATCATATTTAACTTGATAAGAAAGAACTAAGCTATTATATCTATCAAAGTCCAGTTGCTCTTCCAAATCCTGTATCAATTTTTCTGCCTGGAGAACCTTTTGATAGCATTTGGCTTCTCTTCTTTGTTGTTTCATCCTTATTGCACCTGAAATCCTAAACTAAACTTTTCTTGCCGTAAATTGTTATAATAAAATCATGAAATAAAATCCATTTGATCTTAGATTAACCCAATTTAAGATATAATTAGATAGATGAAATAACAGATGGAAGAAAAAATTAAACATAAATTAACCCTGCAGATGCGTAATTGGGAAAGGGCGATTGCGTGATCTGAACAGGGTGATTGCGTAACCCTGTTAGAGAAAATACGTGACCCTGAGGGGTTGAATACGTGATGCTGTCTATGCGATCGTGGGACAATGTAATCATGATTGCATGACGGAATATCTGTTCTTAAAATCCATGCAAAATCTAAAAAAAAAAATTCAAAAATTCGTATGACCTGCAAAAATTACACAGAGAATAGAGAAGGTAAGTTAGTTGTGTTTCATGTTGGGTTCACCAAAATGTATTGCATGTAAAATTCATCTTAATAACAATGTATCAATTAGAAACATAAGGAAATCATGAATCCCTATCTAATCAAAGAATCTAAAAAACAAGACAATGAAATAATGCAATATCAAGAAATAAGAATTATAAATCAAATTAAATCAAACTCCCTATTCCAAGATTGCATATCGCTTCCATTGCTCTTCTCTTCTCTATGGTATGATGGCTCTCAGATATTGCACTGCTAACTTGCAACTGACACAAAGATTTGAAGTTCATGCTCAATTTATAGATTTTTGGATGAGATTGATTGAAAGGTGGAACAAATTGATCAAGAGGTGGAACTCAGGTGAGCTCACATGCTGACTGATAGTTGAACTGCTTACTTGGAGGTGAAACAGAATAGATTGAATATATTAATTGAGTCAACTGATTGAGAAAAAACTGACTGAAAGAAGAAAAAGGGATGATTGGAGGAAATAAATAGGATGACAAAGAAAGCTTAATTTAGAAAAAGTTAACTGAAAGATGGAAATAGAGACTGAAGAGATAAATGATCTAATTAATTAATTTAGCATGTGCTTGCATGTAGATTTAGACTATCAATTTAATCTTTGCATGAGATTTATTCAATTAATTGAATTTATTTTAAATTCAATTTAGTATTTGAATATGTTTAGAACTTGACTTTGATTTTCAATTTGGTTTTTTGAAATCATGCACGTGTTTGAATTTGGAAGAAATTAGAAGAAATATGAAATTAAATGAAATTAGAATTTGGGGGATTTGGAAATGGAAGAATTAATTAGTTAATTAAATAATTTAAAGAAACTATTTAATTAGTTAGAAATAGAATTTAATTAAATAATAAAGATTATTTAATTTAAAGGATTAAATCATAATTAATTAAATAATAAATATTTAATTAATATTTAGAAAAGGGTTGAATGATTAGATGATTAGAGAGATAGAAATTGAATAATTAGTAATTTATTTAAATAATAAAGATTATTTAAATTGGGGAATTAACCATAATTAGTGAAATAATAAATATTTAATTAATATTTAGAAAATAGTTAAATGATGAAAGAATAAGAAATAGAATAATTAGTAAGATTATGAGGAAATATGAAATTAGAAGAATAAGATTACACTAGTACATTCAAAGCTAATTTCCTACGGCCGTTTGTCGGATTTTTGATGAATTTTTGTTGGAGTGTCGACAAAATCCACTGTCAAAAACTTCGCATCGGATTGGTCGACGATGCCATGCCCGTCGAATATTCGACAATCCAATGGACTCTGCCAATGGTCAAAGAAGTCGTCGGTCGAAAGCTTGGTATTCATCGTAATTCCGACGATGACCATTTTTATAAAAAAAGTAATAATTATCATCGATATAAAAAAAATAATACCTGAGAAAAGCCCTTTTGGTTTCTAATTTGGCATTACTGTACTATTCACTTAAGTGATGGGTCCATTTATCATAAAAGTGTTCTCCCCTTGTCATTTACCTAGGTGGTCCCTTTAAATATTTTATTCTTGTTCGTTTTAATCTACCTTTTCTAATGTCTATTGGGCCTTATAAGTATCATGCAATTTTCTGTTGATCTGATGGCCCATGTTGATTTGCGACCAAAAAGTGCTCGAAACTTAGTTTCCGCTAAGTAGCAAAAGGCGAAGGTGGACCCCACATATAGGTTTGGACCAAAGCTAAACACCGATCAAGTTTCATCTAATCGGACCGACAACGTGGTTTCATGAGATTAGGCTGAACATGTTTAAACCTTCGCAAAGTGGTGAAAGGGTTTGGCGGGTCCCAGAGATAAGCAGTCTTCTTTGGTTAAAGAATGATCGGGTTGGAAAAAGATCAATGGCTTCTCATTGTTTCATGGCCAGGAGATGCACAAGCTATACCTTCAGCGAAATAGCGAAAAGGTGGAGGGTCCCGCTAAGAGTGGTAGTAAATGTGGTAACCCTAGTTGGCGTTGACATGGTGGTGACAAGGCACTGAGTTGGCGGTATGCAGTGGGTCCAAGCAAGGTTGTCATAAAAAGAGTAAACAATGAGCAATTTCTTGAGATCTAACGGCTCACGTGAATTTGCGAAGATAAGATGCTAGCAAGTTAGTCATTGTGAAGTAGTGAAAAGGCCGATGGGCCCAAGGGACAGGCATGGGATGAAGTTAAAAGCAGATCAGGTTTGTTTTGATCTAACGGTTCTCGTGGTTTCATGGCTACAAGCCAAATGAAGAATAATGTTCGCAAAGTCACGAAAGATAGGTGGAAATCACACGGAGGAGTGATGTGGCATAACAACTACCACTTTTTGTAGAGCTTGGAAAAAGATCAATGGCTTCTCATTGTTTTGTGGCCGAGAGATGCATGAGCTATACCTTCAGTGAAATAGCAAAAAGGTGGAGGGTCTCGCTAAGAGTGGTAGTAAATGTGGTAACCCCAGTTGGCGATGACATGGCAGTGACAAGGTACTAAGTTAGCGGTATGCAGTGGGTTCGGGCAAGGTTGTCATAAAAAGAGTAAACAATGAGAAAGTTCTTGAGATCTAATAGTTCGCCTAAATTCGTGAAGATAAGATGCTAGCAAGTTAGTCATTGCAAAGTAGTGAAAAGGCCGATGGGCCCAAGGGACAGGCATGGTATGAAGTTAAAAGTAGATCAGTTTGTTTTGATCTAACGGTTCTCATGGTTTCGTGGATGCAAGCCAAATGAAGAATAATGTTCATGAAGTCACGAAAGATAGGTGGAAATCACACGGAGGAGTGACGTGACACATGGTTTAAAAAGTGGTTGAGGGCCTGCCTAGGTGTAACCAGCAGTTATGTGGGAATAGTAAAAGGGAACACGTGGTGGATTAAGGGTGGAACCAAAAGGAGTTTCCAGGGCTAATGGCTGACTGCCATGTACCATTTATTAACCGGATAACAAGTGGGGTAAGTAATTCCCAGATAAAGGGCCCACTTAAAATTCATTCATCTCAAGATTGATCCAACGCTTCTCATTGTTTTGTGACCTGAAGATGCCCGCAACTTAACCTCAGTGAAATGGTGAAAACCATTAGCCATCAAGATGAGGCATGGTTAGTTAAAAGGATTGATGGTCTCAGTTGGAGTTAAAGGCCGGGTGATTTGAGTTTGATCTAATGCTTGGCGTGGCCTCGTGAAGGAAAAGTGCATGACTGTTAAACTTTGTGAAGTGGCGAAAAGGAGGTAGGGCCCAACACTTAAGCAAAGAGATTAAATGGAGATAAAGGCGATGTAAGTTCTCGAGATCCAATGGTCAGTGTTGTTTCGTGAAAGAAAAGAGCATGGGTTTTATGTTCTGCGAAGTAGCGAAAGAGTGAAACAGAGGAAAGACTTAGAGAAATATTGAACCATTGGAGCCAGTTTTGAATTTGATTTGGTGAATTTAATTCTGAAAAGAAAGCCAAAGCATGCGGAGTTAATTTATAAAAACTTAAATTTGAACTTGCTCTTTTCAGTTTGCATCGACTTGATTGCTAAGTATTGTTTCATCAAACTTTGTTGCAGAGCAAATTGTTGTAGAGTGATTTTCTTCAGGCGAATAATCAGGTTTCTTGTGCTTTTCTTGATAACTCTTGGTTTGTTCTCAAATAGTGCTATGTGAATTACTTCATTAGAGGTCTGTGCTAGCTTCTAGTAGTATAATTGTTTGACCAGAATGGCACCCAAAAGAGAATTTATAGGGAAAGTGAATTACCAGGACTGAAATATCTGTGATGATTGTTTAGAGCAATTAACCATGTCCACTAATGCTGGGGCTAAGGCCAAAGAGCTAGTACCTAAGAACCCTCATCTAAAAATTGGAGATGGCCTTTATGATAAGGATAATTGGTTGAGGGACCCTAAAATAGGATTGTCAGGCTTAGGACTCTTCAAAGTCAGTTTTGGGAAGAGGAATTCCCCAGCTCCTTTGAATGGCATATGGGAGCAGGATGTAGGAAAGCTTGTGGTCCCAGGTGTTTTTATGGATGTAGATCTGTTAGCCCTGATTACACAGAATTATGACTCTATGGCAAGATGCATCAGGAACATAAAGGGATCAGTCTTGATTGAGATAAATGAAGATGAATTTAGGAAAGTGTTTAAATTTAGTGAGTCCTCCAATTTGTTAGAACCTATTGACTTTGAGTCGTTAGCCCAGGTTTACAACACACAAAGGGATCATCTTAGAAGTGGCCCATTGAAAGAATTCTTTGTAAAGATGGGGGGGTTAATAGTTGTAGGCCCGAGCACAATGGAACCATTCTCTCTCAACCTATTCACTCTAAGAGCTAAGGGTATGTATTGGGCATTATGCCAGATTTTTGGGGAGGATGCTGAAAAGAATATGCCAACCCATTATATGTTAATGATTGCATAAATTCTAAAGCCCTCCCTAGCAATAACATTTGAGTATGCCTCATACCTTGCTGATGCAATTCATAAAGGGCTAGTAGGAATCAAAAATGGTAAGATGGATAGGCCATTTGGATGGTACTCCATGTTAATGCATATGTTTCTATTCAAAGGGGCTAATTATTTTGGAAAGGAGATGGACCTGATTAAGGTCAAGGATAAAGAGGAGATGCTAGTGCAATTGTGGAGTACTGTTCTATCTTGGGATAGAGAAGATGAAAGTTATTTAAATTTTGATAGATGCTTTGCATATAAAATTAGGATTCTTCTATGCAAAGAAAACCCTAGAATTCCTAAGGCTCTTTTGGAGTTTCTTAGACCAAAGGAGTTTGCAGAGGATATCAAGATTGTTCACAATTGGGGAGACATATATTTGTACCTTGTGTCTACTATTTTTAGAGTGTTTGGATTTAGAGGCACCCCCTTTTTACTACCCTATTAGGTCCCATTGAAGATAGGGATTGCAGAAGTCTTGAGACAAATTGGGGGAGTACAAGAAGCAGAGCTAACCAATAGAGGTAAAGGGACTATTTTCCCAACTATTACCATGGCTCACCATTTTGTGATCACTAAGGGTGGATGGAGATGTTTTGAAGAATTTTTTAAGCCATATAGGTTGTCTACTACAATGTCAAGATGTGCAGACCCCGAGGATTTTTTCAATGGCATGTTCAGAAAAAGTGTAATGCCCCGCCAGGAAACCCCAAACGGATTAAGCCATAACCCAAGAATAGAGTGGAATATTTTTAAAAGAAAAAAGTTACACCACATAAGATACAACAAGATATCAAAGATTTAGATTACATAGTGGAAGACATCAACTAACACCTAAAGAATTTTCCAACGAGATTACTTAAATTTCACAATTCACTTAACTCACACAATTAATCCAATAAGTTGATTATCTTAATAACGAGATAATTTTTAATCAGGATAATTTCTTTCAAAAGATGGAAATATATAATTCACCAGAGAAGGTTCATCCATTTAGATTTATCTATATCTTTCATTCATACTTTTCATTAAAATAAAAGCCATGCATCTAATATTCTAACACACAAGAATTTCATCATAAACATATGAGATCTTCCATACACACTTAATTTCCTTAATAATGATTGAATATAATCCTTTATCCTAAGCTAGATTCTTTCATATTCCAATTTACTGCATTTAAGAAAGGACTGCATATAAGCATTTAAAGTTAATTCCATCTTATCCACTTATACATTCTAACATAATCTATTCATACATGATAAAGTTGAATAAGGGAAACATAAGAGAATAACATCACATAACAGCATAATGATCTCAGAGTTCACCCCTAAAGGGTTACATCTCTGGGTCTGCTCAACTGCAAGACCCCTCTGATAATTAATAAAGTTAAGAATACATGAGGTTCTCAGAATTTACAATCTGGCCATCAAGGCGAAACATAATCAATATACAAATGACCGCATCAGTCAATAATTACATAAACGATCCCTAAAAAGGAAAGGATCCAGCTGAACATAATCAAATCTAATACAAAGATCCATTCGAACATTCACAAAACTAAGTCATCACCACCCAAGGTCTAACATGAAACCTGATACTCACAAGGGCATAGACAATAGGATGACTCCACAAAAGGTGCTCCTATCAAGACCATACATCAACACACACTAGCGAACATAGGGACAAGTGTCATCACACAACTTGGTATGACTACCCTAGTAGGTCTTCATAGGTTTTGACCCCATACACTGGGTTACCCTAGCAACCTAATCCAAACCTCCGGCCCATCCAAGCCTCATGCAGACTCACACATCCTCTCATGAAGAAAAGGATGATGGTTTGCCATATCAGGCCTTCTCACAGCATGTCGAGTCTATGTTAGCACTCATCTCATGTGTGAGGCACAATTATCTTGCTTAGAGATTAACATTCTAATCTATTGTTAGGTTATCACTTATTAGACTCATTTTCGATGGGTTACCCAGCAACCACTTTGGGCGTGGCCCCCAATCGAAAGTCACTTTCCCATATGACACTAGACTATACTCAAGCGACCTCAGACATAAAGGACACACATGGTCAAGCCAACGAAATTCAAAAAGGAGGGAACAACCATCTGGTCAAACATGACTCAAAAGAGGTACACTACTGACGGTACTCTAACCAGAGACCTGACCAACTATGGTCAACCATGAATCATCATTCGACACCCACAAAAAGGATATGACCAATTACGACACTACCACAAAACAACAGTCAACTCAGAACCGAGGACTAAAACAAGTACCCAAAGCAACCATACGATAGGGTCTAATCAAACAAGTCAAAGCTTACCATTACATAAGCAAAAGTGAATACAAAAATCAAACTTGCATAAGTAATAATCTGTAGATACAATCTTTGTAGGTCTCAGAGACAACTGAGAGGGGGAGGGGGGGTGAATCAGTTGTCAAATAAATTCAAACCAAAAACTTATTAACCAGCTTAATGCTTAATACCAGTAAATTAGTTAAGTATGCCGGTAGATAGTGTTAATAGTAAATTGCTATACCGGTAAGAATTAATGCATGAAACATAAGCACAAAGTCATCCACAACACATGACACCAATATTTGTACGTGGAAACCCTGTAAGGTAAAAACAATGGTGGGAAACCTTACCCACAATCAGATGATACTACTGTAGATAGTAAGTGTACAAGAGGGGTTTGCACATGCAGAAAGGCCAATAGCCTAGAGCTCACTACTCAATCACAAATGGGAGTCACATTGACTACAGTTGGATGGTTAAATCCAATAAGAATGTACTGCACAAAATTGCATCTACATATGCTGAATTCAGTACCGGTGTAATGCTGATATGCTTCTACAAAAACCTAACTTCACCTTCAAATGATGTCTTTGTGTATACCTCTGCTTTATCTTGCATATACTTTCACTTGAATCTTTTTCGCATTCCACACTTGATCTTACAAATAAGATGTTACATTTATACCATACCCTAAGACCAATTTTAGTAGGTCAGCTCTACAAGATATTACAATAAAAATATTTTACAAACAATACAATATCCGATGCAATAATCAATTGAATATGTTAGCTTAATGCATTTACAACAATAATAAATCATCTCCATAGCGTGCCATGCTGATCTGGAAAAGATAAACCTGCCGGTGTAACCCTAGATAACCTAGACCTATTTGCTGGTAAAAGAAAATATGCAAATATGAATATGCCAATGATTATTACTTCAAAATAAAGTGTCCACATGATGTCTTTGACATTACCAAGTGTCTTCCATGTCATTCTAGGTACCGGTGAACATTATATCCTGTCGGTTAATCATATACTGGTAACTGTTGCATAGTTTACTATTTGTCGGTGAATGTTGCTGGATCTCCAAAGTAGGTGTATTTAGCAGGTGTTGACATCAATGAAAAAACCATACCAAAATACCAACAATATCCCCCTTTGGCATTGATGGCAACACAAGATGGAAAAACCATCAAAGTGCTAAAACAAAAATGCCAAGTGTAAAACCAACAATCTCCTCAAGGGGACAATCTCTCCCCCTCAAAGGAAAATGAGTTATTTGATGTTATCTTGTACCAATTTTCACCATAGATATCTCTCCTCAATTGATAATGTGTTTTTCCATAAATCTCTCCCCCTTTGACATCAAATTCCAAAGCTACAAAATTTAAGTCCATACCAAAATACCAACTACTCCCCCTGAGAAGTAGCTTCCTCATCAAATATAGGAATAAAAGATTTGTCCATTTAATTTTGCCGGTTGATGACAATCATCAACTGTCTAAGTCTCTACCAGTGGAGGTATGACTCCGAGCTAATCTCTGATATACTCAAAAGTTTCCTGAGGTAGAGGTTTTGTGAAAATATCTGCAAGTTGTTCTTTAGTATTCACATAAACTAGTTTTATCTCCTTTTCTTCAACTTTTTCCCTTAGAAAATTCAGTTTGATAGAAACATGTTTTGTCTTAGAATGTAATACTGGATTCTTAGATATATCAATTGCTGCAGTGTTATCACAATATATAGTAATAGGTTCCTTGAATTTTACCTTTATGTCTTTCAACATCTGCTTAAGCCAAAGTACCTGTGTACAGTTTGTTGCTGCTACAACATATTCTAATTCTACTATTGATAAAGATGTACAACTCTGTTTCTTACTTAACCAAGAAACTAATCTCTTTCCAAGAAAGAATGCTCCTCCAGTGGTGCTTTTTCTATCATCCACATCTCCTCCCCAATTTGCATCTGTATATGCATATAGATCAAAATTTTCATCTTTAGGATACCATAATCCAAGATTTGCTATGTCTTGTAAGTACTAAAAAATCCTTTTTACTATTGATTCATGATTTTCCCTAGGATTACTCTGAAATCTAGAAACTATACATACTGCATTCATAATATCAGGTCTGGTTTGTGTCAAATATAGTAAACCTCCTATCATATATTTGTATCTAGTTGGATTAACAAGTGTAGATTCATCCCTTTGAGATAATTTGTCATTTGTAGTCATAGGTGTGCTTACCGGTTTAGAGTTCTCCATCCCAAATTTCTTAAGTAGTTCTTTCAAGTACTTAGATTGACTCAAAAATATGTCTTTATCAGTTTGTAAAATTTGGAATCCTAAAAAAGAATTTTATTTCTCCGATCATAGACATTTCAAATTCTTGCTGCATTTCAAGAGAAAATTCTTTGCATAATTCATCTTCTCCTCCAAAGATTATATCATCAACAAATACTTCAATAATCAAGATGTCATCATCAATTACTTTGTAATATAAATTGCTATCTGCATTTCCTTTAGTAAAACCAATCTTTAAAAGATACTTATCCAATCTTGCATACCAAGCTCTTGGAGCTTGTTTTAATCCATACAGAGCTTTTCTTAATCTGCAAACCATATGATTGTCATCTATCAAGGAAAATCCATCAGGTTGTTCAATATAGACTTCCTCTTCAATATCTCCATTCAAAAATGCACTTTTAATATCCATTTGATAAACTTTGTAATCCTTGTGAGCTGCAAAAGCCAAGAATAATCTAACTGCCTCAATTCTGGCTACCGGTGCAAAGGTTTCATTGTAATCAACTCCTTCTTTCTAATAATATCCCTTACACACTAGTCTTGCTCTATTTCTAACAACCTTACCATCTTCATTGAGTTTGTTTCTAAATACCCATTTGGTTCCAATTACATTTTTATTTTTAGGCCGGCGAACTAATGTCCAAGTATTATTTTTCTCAATTTGTCCTAATTCTTCTTCCATAGCTTTAATCCAAAATTTATCTTCACATGCCACATTGATAGATAATGGTTCAATTTGAGAAATAAGACATACCTCTTCATTTGCCAATCTTTCTCTTTTCATGACTCCTTTAAATTTGCTTCCAGTTATTTGATCTTTAGAATGATTCAGTCTTACATACCGGGGTGTCTTAGTCTATTGTTGTCCTTCAATTACTATGGAATCCTTTGATGATACTGGAGTAACTAGATCATCATTCTATACCGGTGGATCTATTGTAGGTTCATTTGTCATAATTTCTATTTCTGGTTCAGAGTCTATATACCTTGAAGTTCCTCTGAATTGTTCATCAATCTTTACATTTGTACTCTCAACAATTTTTTGTAATCTTTTATTAAAACATCTATATTCTTTACTCTTAGATGAATAACTAAGAAATATTCCTTCATCACTCCTAGGATCAAACTTGCCAATATACTCATCTCTTCTAATATAACATTTACTTCCAAAAATTATGAAATACTTAAGCGTAGGAGTATTACCAAACCATAGTTCATGAGGGGTCTTACCGGTTTCACCTTTGATGTGAACTTTGTTGAATGTATAGACAGTAGTGCCTACTGCCTCTCTCCAATACACATGTGGTAGATTTGCTTTTGATAACATACTTCTTGCTGCATCCAAAATAGTTCTATTTTTTCTTTTAACAACTCCATTCTGTTGTGGTGTCCAAGGTGCTGATAACTGTCTTTTGATTCCATTTACTTCACAGAATGTATTAAAATCTTTAGATGTGAATTCTCCTCCTTGATCTAATCTTAAACATTTAATTTTCTTACCGGTTTCATTTTCAACCATTGCTTTGAATAGTTTGAACTTCCCAAGTGCTTCTGATTTTTCTCTGAGAAAAGTAACCCAACACATTCTAGAGTAATCATCAATAATTAGCATGAAATATTTATCACCTTGTAAGCTTTTAGTTCTAGGTAGACCACATAAATCAGTGTGAATTAAATCAAGGGCATTATTGGATTTTTCTGGAATACTTTTGAAACTAGCTCTAACTTGTTTTCCAAATTGACATTCCTTGCAAATTGTATTCTGAGGTTTCACAATTTTAGGTAGATCTCTAACTACCTTAGAAGTACTGATTTTTACCATGCAATCAAAATTTACATGACATAGTCTTTTATGCCATAGCCAACTTTCATCTATATGTGCAATTAAGCATGCCTTTTCACTGTTATTCAAATGAAAGATATTACCTCTAGTCTGATTACCGGTTGCAATTTCCAAACTAGTTCTATTCATGATTTTGCATTTTCCATTTTTAAATTGTAACTGAAAACCTTTCTCAACTAATTGACCAACACTTAAAAGATTATGTTTTAATCCTTCAACATAGTAGACATTTTCAGTGTTATGTTTACCATCAAGAGATATTGAACCCTTACCTTTGATTGAACAGGATTTGTCATCTCCAAATCTTACTAAACCTCCATTGTATTCTTGAAAGTTCAAGAATTTACCTGTGTCTCCAGTCATGTGATGTGAGCATCCTGAGTCAATAATCCATTCATCCTTTGATTCAACTTTAGCTGCTAGGGCTTGTTCTACAGGTTGAGCAATAGGTACCCATTGATCTTTTGTTATAGCAACAAAAACCCATCCATTATCTATTGGATCCTCATCAAAATCATCAGTCACACCTTCATCAACAATGTAACAAGATTTATCTTTGTTTTTCTTAAATTTGTATCTTTGATATTTAGGATTAGGTTTGTATGTTCTTCTAGCTTCTTCTCTTAGTCTAGCATGTTTATCAGGGCATCTTGAGGCCATATGACCAATCTTATTGCAATTAAAACATTTAAAGGGTGCTTTACCTTCATACTTACTTCCAATTGGGCCTTTTGGCATTTTTCTTGCAAATAGTGCTTCAAGTTCTTCAAGCTCTTCATTCTCCTTCCTAGTTTCTTCAAGTTCTCTTGCATAAAAGGCTCTCCAATCTGATTTGTTAAAGGATGGAGTAGATGATGTTGATGCTTTGAAGGCCAAATCAGTTTTTATAGCAGTAACAGGACCAAATTCCTCAATTTCAAAAGTTGAAAGTTTTCCAATCAATGTATCCCTAGTTACTCATGTATTTGGCATTGTTCTCAACTCATTTATAGCAATAACCTTCATTTTATATGTTTGTGGAAAACCTCTTAAAATTTTTGAAACAATCTCATCTTCACTCAAGGTTCCTCCACAACATTTGATACCCAAAACAATTTCATTTACTCTTTCCATAAAAGCATAAATCCTTTCATCTTGTTCCATTTTCAGATGTTCATACCTAACTCAGAAGCTTTCAAGTTTTGCAATTTTGACTATGAAATTCCCTTCATTCAGTGTTTCCAAATGATCCCAAACAGCTTTTGCAGTGGACCTATCTGATAATCCCATGATTTGTTGATCTGATAATGCGCTCAAGAGTGCTTCTCTTGCTTTGCAATCATTTTCTTCATCTTTAGCTAAAGTAGTGGGAGCAATCTGACCAGCTACAACAGCAGTATAACCATTCTTAGTAACTTCCTAGATGTCTTTACCAATGCAATTCAGATGTGTCTCCATTCTGATTTTCCATACCCCATAGTTGGTTCCATCAAGTTTAGGACTATCCTTTCTGAAATAATTAGTAGACATTGGATCTCCTCAAGTTGTTAAACTTCTGCAAAAAGAGGACTATGCTCTGATACCAATTGTAGGTCCCAGAGACTACTAAGAGGGGGGGGGGGTGAATCAGTTGTCAAATAAATTCAAACCAAAAACTTATTAACCAACTTAATGCTTAATACTGGTAAATCAATTAAGTATGCCGGTAGATAGTGTTAATAGTAAATTTCTATACTTGTAAGAATTAATGCATGAAACATAAGCACAAAGTCATCCACAACACATGACACCAATATTTGTATGTGGAAACCTTGTAAGGAAAAAACCACAGTGGGAAACCTTACCCACAATTAGATGATACTACTGCAGATAGTAAGTGTACAAGAGGGGTCTGCACATGCAGAAAGGCCAACAGCCTAGAGCTCACTACTCAATCCCAAATGGGAGTCACACTAACTATAGTTGGATGGTTAAATCCAATAAGAATGTACTGCACAAAATTGCATCTACATATGCTGAATTCAGTACCGGTGTAATGCTGATATGCTTCTACAAAAACCTAACTTCACCTTCAAATGATGTCTTCGTGTATACCTCTACTTTATCTCGCATATACTTTCACTTGAATCTTTTTTGCATTCCACACTTGATCTTACAAATAAGATCTTACATTTATACCATACCCTAAGACCAATTTTAGTAGGTCGGCTCTACAAGGTATTACAATAAAAACATTTTACAAACAATACAATATCTAATGCACTAACCGATTGAATATGTCGGCTTAATGCATTTATAGCAATAATAAATCATCTCCATAGCATGCCATGTTGATCTAGAAAAGATAAACCTGTCGGTGTAACCCTAGATAACCTGGATCTATTTGCCGGTAAAAGCAAATATGCAAATATGAATATTCCAATGATTATTACTTCAAAATAAAGTGTCCACATGATGTCTTCGATATTACCAAGTGTCTTCCATGTCATTCCAGGTACCGGTGAACATTATATCCTGCCGGTTAATCATATACTGGTAACTATTGCACAGTTTACTGTTTGCCGGTGAATGTTGCTGGATCTCCAAAGTAGGTGTATCTAGTAGGTGTTGACATCAATGACAAAACCATACCAAAATACCAACAATCTTTCTCCAAATTAATTTAGACATTAAATGTCGATCAAGTTTTCTAAATGATCTAAGTCAGATTGCAGTTATCTACCTCATCTAGGTACAGGTTATCCTTGGTTTTCTAACTCATTGATGTTCATTTGCATAGAACATACATAATTATGTTACTAAGAGTTATTAATCCAATTCCACAAGAATATAATTAAACAACCATTTAACCAACTAAAATATGATATTTAATCTTCAATTAAAACATCATTGACATACTAGTTCAAAATAAATCCTACAATTTTGTCTTTTCAGAACCAAGTTAAGCTGTACGAATCAAGGAAATATATATTTATCTATGGAAACCAAATATAGAAAATTTCATCCTCAAATTAATAGATTATCTCCTTGTGCATATAGAAAAATACCAAATTAACTATTAATTAATATATGTATTTATTAATCCATGATTAATAAAACATATATACAATTTAATAACAACAAAATACAAACTAAGCATCTAATTAAAAAATATGCATTATTAATGAAATATCATTTGAAAATTAATTAACGTATATTACCATTTATGCAATTAATTAATTGCAAATAATCATAGTTCATTAATTAGATGCCATATTTAAATTTAATTAAAAAAAAACTTAATTAAAAATATTCATTTAATAATATTAAAATATCATTATATGTTTTTTTAAATAATAAAAAAAAATATTTAAAAAAAACATTTAAAAAAAAAAAAAACTAAACTAAAAACAAACAAAAAGGGGAGCCAGGCCCACCCCCCCTTTCACGGGGGTTAGGGCCGGCCATGCCCTAGCCGCAATGGCGTCACCGCGGTGGGCGCAGGACCTACAGCTCCCTCGCGAGGGACGCAACGCCCTGCGGCCACCGTGGGGGTCGCCGCTCCTTGCGGCCACCATGACGGGGATGCAGAGACTGCGGTCATCATGGGGGTCGCAGTGAGTTGTGGCCACGTGGCCTGCACAGGGGGGGGGAGAGGAGGAGACAGGTAGAGCTCCGCTCCCCGCCCTCCAAACCCCATAAAAAAATTTTGATTTTAATTTAATTTTTTTTTTAACAACTAAAACATTCGATTTTAAAAAAAAATGAAAATCGATTTTGCTAAAATAAAATTCCGATTTTAGAATAACATCTGTTTGGCTATGAAAGATATATCTTGTTTCATATTTTTGATGGAAATACTTTCTTTCAAACACAAAGGGTTTCAAATACCCAAAACAAATTGGAGATTATCAAAAACCCCAAATAAATTTTTCAACAAAAACCCATATTTGGGCAACAAGAACCATTTTCATCACAATGATTCAACCATATTATTTTTCTTGAAGACCACAAGCTAATAAGCATAGTTCTAAACCCACAAATCCAAATTAAATCTAAAATCAATTTTAAAAGATTGGATTTTTAACAACAAGCATTTTTCTTTCAACCAACAGACCATTTCTATGGCAACAAGGAAGACAAATAAGATACTCCCTACCTCCATACGCATTCCTGGAAGAGAATTGAAGGAAAGCCCAACCTGCAAGCTCCAAAAACCTTCTTTTTTTTTCCAAAACCCCCAAATTATTCCTCCAAAATATATTTTTTTTCCCAAAAATATTTTTTTCCCAACAAAAATATTTTTTTTCCAACAAAAATTCAAATCCCCAATATTTTCCAAAAGTCTAGGTTATATGGAAAAGTTTGACCAAAAAATCTCATTTTTGGATTTAAAATTTTTATTTAAAATAAATCACAAAAATCTTTATTTTCCAACTATATCAATAAATTAAATTGCTTTTCAATTAAAAATTGATTTTCTCAATTAATTCAATTTAACCATTCTATTTCAAAAATGCCAAGAAGATAAAATTAATTCTATTTCAATTAAAATTAAATCTTTCTTTTCATAGGCATAAACATAATACATTTAATATTTAAATTTAACCATTTAATTGAACTTGCTCCAAATTTAAATTGAGCAATTCAAATTAACGATAAATCACATAAAGAAATCCTATTTAATTTAGTCCATTAATCTTTAATGCACAAACACATATTTAATCATATTAAATACTAAGGACTAATTAATCAATTTAACCATACACACCAAACACGCAAACCAAGAAGGTCAACCAGATAGACGACTCGCAAACCCAAACAAAAAGGGAATACTGATGATGACTGACGATGCTTACTTGAGCACGACTATGGTCAACTAGGGTCTTATGACCACCTAATCCAACTCTAAGGATTAAAGAGGTACACTCAAACCTGCAAATCCAGGTGAAGACGAACCTCGCACTCATGCAGCGTTGTACCTGAAATCTCTTGCAACCAAGAGTCATACATGCATACATATATAAACTTAATGAAAGTGTTAGCCCGATATTAATACCATGAAATAGGAACACTAAACAACTTGCATACAACTGGTGCGAAAACCACATTAACAGATATGCACTAAATCAACACATCTGACTATAATCATTATATTATGATAAACTAACCAAGATTAAACCGAGATTAGAAATTTATTAGGGCAGGGATACTACAAAAAGAGCAGTGTGCAGAGGTAGGCCACATCAATTTCAGTTCCCAAAAGATCTGATTAGAAATGAATTCAGCTTAGATGAGCAAGAACTGAGGAAGGAGAAGTGGGTGGCACATAAGAAAGCCCTTGATTTTATCCATCAATTTGACACTGGCTATGACCCCCTTTCTAGCTTCAATCCATTTGAGGAGAAAATAAAATTCATGATTCTTTATTTTCAAGATCTCATGCAGACCTTAAAAGAAAAGAGGGAGGCCAGAATGGAAAATGAGCCTGATAAGGCTAAGATGGTATTGGCTAAGCCTTCCTTTGCTAGAGATATCCCATGTGGTGACTATGTAATGCACAAAAAGTCAAAGTACACTATGATAATGCCAATGATAGGTGAGCCTTCCACTTCAAAAGGGAAGAGGAAAATTGAAGATGTCATTGACATCCAGGATTCCCCCAAGAAGCAAAGAGTGGGAAAGGAAATTGAAACTGATGAGCCTCAATATTCTCCATCTTAGTCTCCTATCCACATTGGAGATGAACAAGCTATGGCTGAACAATTATTGTAGTTAGGGAGTCTTGGTGAAATTGCCTATACCTATGAGGAGACCCAAGAGGGGATGCCCGAAGAGCCACCTAATGCTGAAATGGATTTGACTAATGGTGAGTTAAAGGGCCAAGAAATGGACCTTATTGTTAAGCAAGCTAGTGAAGAATTCCTAGCTGATAGTAATTTTGTCACATCAGGAGCTTTTATACAGTTTCTATAGAAGCAAAATATTGATCAATTCAAGACTAGATGTGAACAAAGGAAAAGTGAACAGCGTCTTAAAATTACAACTTAGGTAGAAGAAGAGGCTAAGAAAGAAATGATGGAGGAGTTCAAAGAAATCACCCCTGAGAAAGGAAGAGAAATGGTAGCAAAGGCTGGTGTGTTGATTCTCCCTGAATGGGATATAGCTGATGCCTTAGTGATTGATGTAGTGAGGAAAGAAACAAAGCCTATGGAAGGAGTGACATTCAGCAAAGATAATGTTTCTCTTGTCATGTGGTCTTTAAAGAAGGATGAAAAAAAAAGAAGGAAGGATGCATAAGATTCTAGCCTCTTAGAAGGCATGATAGTTAAAAGAGTCCAAGACACAGGGGTAGTGGAAGCTGCAAGCACAGTCCTAGAGACTGCAAAATTTAGTGTTGCAGTGGCAGAGAAAGAGGCACAAGAAAAGGCTAATCTCCAATTGAAGTTGGAGACTATTTTAAAAGCTTACAATGATTCTAAAGAAGGAATAGCCAACAGAGACAGCATAATTGGTAGACTCCAGAAGCTTACAATGATGCTAAAGAAGGAATAGCCAATAGAGACAACATAATTGGTAGACTCCAGAGTCAACTGGTAGGTCAATATCATCCCAGTGAATCTTCTACACTCATGATAGCCTCCTCTCCAGTAAGACCCCCTCCTACTAGTCCCACCATTGAATATCCCCCTTCTCCTATGCCTTCTAGTTCCCAATTACCTGAAAATGTCCAACATGAGTTGGAAAAATTGAAACAAGCTCAGACATTGTATGCAAACAAATATGAGGAGAAGGTGAAAGCCACCATCTTGAAGTTTACTGACTCAATCAACACCTCCAATGTATACATAAATATGAAGAGAATTCTTGAGATTTTGATCAAATTGAGAGAAGAAGAAGCCACTTTGGAACCAATCCTAAATAAGTGGGTGCCTAGAGGTAAAGAGTTAGAGCTCATGTATTCTTCCCATGTAGATGCAGAAGAGAATGGAAATCTAAGGTCCACATGTGAGTTTGTAAAAGAGAAGAATATTCTTTCAGTGTAAGTAGGTATAAAAAGAAAAGCCCAACTTTATAGGAAAGAATATGCAAATCATAAATTTGAAATGTTTCCAGGAGGTTTCATTGGTCCTGTCCAGCTAAAGGAAGAGAAGACTTGGTTAAAGGAGGTGGACCAAAATTTGTCCCTAAGGATCAATCAGATTATTAGTACTGATGACACATCCTTATTTGTCCAAACAATTGAGGAAATTGAAAAAGTGAAATCTTATTATGGTTTCATAGAAACAGAGATTGGGCATGTATGAGTCACTTGGAAGCGGCTAGAAGATATGAAACAAAAGATTACTAGATTTACTTGGCCTAGTGATGATGTGTATCAGGAGTGGAAAGATAAGTATATGGGACAAAAAGAAGATGCTCGAGAGCAGTTACAAGAGGTTGCAACAGAACAACAAGTAGAGGAAGCTGCAGATGTTGAAAAGGACTTATAACCACTTCTTGAAAATGACTAGTTGTTTGTAACAAACTTTCTTTTGAAGGGTCCAAAGCTTGTATGCATCCATACTATTATAAATGGATACCAGGACTCCTAAAAAAATGATCACAAGTAATTGTAAGAAAATGCTGCAGAAATTTATCTGAGCTTTTTTCTAGTCTTATGGAGAATACTCTGAGCTTTGTAATATTTTCTCCAAATTAATATCAATATACAGACTAGAAATAGTGTATATACATAAATGTGCATAGCAGTCATAGGGAAACTCATGTCAAATGTGCAACTCAATACAATAAATAATCTTAGTTTGTAGCCCTATAGCATCATATTGTAGTCCTTGACCAAGTATGCATACAAGAAACATCTAGTTCTATTAAGGCACAAGCATCAAAGTCATAGGTTATGACAACTAGTGAAAAACATCAAGAACAAAAAGTTTAGTCTCAAGAATTAGGAGTTGTAATTAAAAAACTTACAAAGGATGAGGCATATTCATAACTTTTGTAGTCCCACCTTGGATATCAACAATAGAAGTAACTCATATTGTTCGTGTAAAGACAAGACAATATGGGAGTTCATTATACCCAGCAACTCATGGTGTTTTTGTTCATGTTGGCTCTATTGGACCCTACAATTAAGATTCAACATACATTATTCAATAAGATTAACTATGCAACATAATGAAATATTGAAAAGTCTGTTACCTTGCTGAGCTTCGCTTGGTTTCAAGAATAGTTTAATATTCTCTACTTAACAGGGCCAACCACATGAAGGTGGAAGCTCATTTGGCCCTTCCCCCCCCCTAACATCACTCTAAATTCCCCTTTAACATCTTATAACATTCATTCATTAATTCTTTCTACCATTAATAAAATATAGCATTCATTCATTAATATCACATAACGTTCATTAACACATAACATTGATTAACATTAATTAACACACAACATTCATCAATATCAATTAACACATATCATCCATAACCATTAATTAGCACATAATTACATTCACTAACACATAAAAATCAGTCATTATCAAATAAGTTAGATTACAATCATTTCTTTCTTTGTTTTTTCTTGGAAGCTATGAAAAGACTGAGTGGAACATCGGTGTCTTCATCATTTCCCCCCTCTACAGATGTTCCACCAACTGCTCGTGATCTCATTGTATGCCTAGTCCTATACTAAGGACGAGGACACTGAAGCGAAGCGGGGTCCTTTGCAATAACAAAGAAATGGGTTAAATTGAAAAAAAAAAAAAATTATTGTTACAAGTATTTCATTAATTTAGAGAACATAATTGTTGTGCTCTTTACTTGATGGGGCCACATCATTTTGTGTAGCCTCAACCTCAACATGTTGAACACCACAGTCCTCTTCACCTGAGTGGGGAACATCACGTTCTTGAGGTTGTGTACCCAAATCATGCTCCACTTGCTCACCACTGACTACATGCTCTAAAATATTAACAAGAAAGGTTACATTAATTACTACTCTAATTACAAATTAAGATGTTTAATTGTATTAATAGCTAAATAAATAAATTTGAATAGCAAATAAATACCTCCACTACTGGGATGCACATCCGGACATTCATGTGTAGGTGGTGTTTCACAATTAGCAGGCCGCATTCCAATGACATGCACATTGTTATCATTGCTTGCTTATTTAAAACAAATATAGTCACTTTATGTTGGAACTCAACATCAATTAAATTATTGGTAAAGTATTCAATTTGAAACAACTTCCATTTACCATATTTACCTGTGTGACGGATGCACTCGAATGTTGTGTATGCCCACTCAATTCTCGTAGCCGATCAACCACGGCTGAATAGCCTTGCTAATAGGCAATTCTCTTGTCATCTTCTGTGGGTGCTCTATTGAATTCAGAGCCCTGCAATTTTTCTTGGTACTGTGAATTTTTCTTGCATTGTTTGATAAAAAAATGTTTGCAATTTATTAATATTTTGAGACAATATGGGAGTTTACATGAGATACTTACAATTCATGCGACAAGTTTCATGTAACCACCAGAGCCGAGTTTGTGTTGCTCATGCTTTTCTTGCCTTGCCTTGGTTACCTTTGACGTGTCACTTAGTCTATAAAAAGTTTGAAATATATTAGATTATATGAATATAAAGAGTAATTAATTAGTACATAATTACATTCTTAATAGTATCCTGTACCTTCTTCTGGTGTCTATTGGTGTATTTCCTTTTTTCCTTTCAATTCTCTCCTTGGCATCCAAAATTAGGTCCTTCCACTCTCTCTCTGGAATCATGGGGGGACGCTCGTACTTTAGGTTCCTTTCCAAATGGGTCCTGTATTGGTCCCTCACATACTTTAGATATGTGCCAGCTTTTTCAAGGAGCTTGGTTTTGTCAAAGGTGTCATTTCCAAACCACTCAACCATTTGGTTTGTCAATTCATCTTTTAACCTTTTTTCTTGGTCATTCCACCTTTTAACGCAAAAACAAACCTATTAGATTCAGAAATGAACTGAAGCTACATTTATTACACTTCAAGAAATGGATCAAAGGAAAAGTATTCTAACAATGATATGAAATCAAAAGTGGATAAGGGTTAGTTCACATATGATGTACCACCTTTTACATATGGTGGGCCCAAATATCTGCAATGCAATGTCACTAAGATGTTTATAGAAAATATCTTTGCCTGTAAAAAATTCATGGGATCAATATTAGTCCAAAATGAGTGATCATAAAGTAAATTACAATTAGTATATATAATAATAATTTTAAAGTACCTGGAACCTTTTGTATCTTTAAGGGAAGCATTTCTTCATCGCTCACCACGAATGTGGCCTGCAATGTTCCCGTACTAGCAATACGAGAAGATCTAGGAAATGATGCTATGTTATCAGCAGTAGTCACCTATGGCACATCCTCATGTGCATCTCCTGCAAAAAATGAATCCACTATGAAATGGCATTAGAAATCAAGAAAGAACGCTTGAAGGGAAATAAACACAAGAAGATAGAGAAAAAGAGGGATCTACCAACAGTGGGCGAGCCAATATGACATTCACTAGAGGATGTCCGCATGCTACATGTTGCCGACATTGCAGTCAGCAATATAGGTGAGGGTCACCTCTGATGAGGTGGCGTCGGCATTTGCAGAGTAACATTGAAAACACCTAAAGAATAATAAATTAAATATATCAAACATTAAATATATGAAAAGTGCAAGAATCATAAACAAGGATGAACCTTTATTTTGAAAATTGACAGTATCAATTATGATGTGTTTTGGGTACTTAGAGTGATAAGCCAAGCAAGTGATAATACAAGAAAATCATCATCACCTGATCCTGCAACACCTTGATCGTAGGAACAAATTTCATGAGGGCAGATAAATTGTTGTAAAAACAATACGTACATATTTTAGTTAATGACATAAAAAGAGAATAAAATATAAACCATTATTGAACTTTGGTTATAATTAAAGCTTTCATTACTGGTTAATTGCAAGTTTTTTGCTATCTTATACAATAATTCCACCCTCTGTCATATCTCATTAGTGGTAGGATGCACGGCTGCCAAAGCAACAATCTCTTTTCTATTTTTTATAAGGGGCATTTTCAAGAATTTCACAAGGTCTATGGGATCTTCAGGGTCATCCTTTCTTAACCCTAATGATTCCACATCCATAGAAAGGTGCTCAAGTACTGCAACTCCCTCTCCCTTTCCTTGAACATCCGTTTGTGTCAATAATATCATTAACAATTACAAAATTAGTATAAATCACTAGAAAAATAACATAATAATGTAACAGTTTGCTTCTACCTAATTTGTACGATTACAATGAGGTTTACCTGCTCAGTAGAAGTGTCGCAAGGTACATCTCTATCTGTGATATGTGATGGATCCATGTCGGCCTGTGACAAAGAAAAAATATAAAAAACGTTAGTGAAATTACATCATACACAACATGAACAACATGAACTTTGTAGACAAAAAGAGTATTAAATAATAAAAAGATGTTGTCATCAAAATCATTGTAAATTTTATAATTCCTTACCTTTACTTTATGTAGACTATGCAGGATGCTCAACTAAATGGTCACATAAATAGTCACATAGCTAATAAACAATCCAATTTCCATAAATAAACACAGTTTAAAAATTGTCACATAAATAGTCACACCCCCTATCTCCATCTCCATATTAAAAGGTGCATCATGAATTAATTATGTAATGGCATTAGAATTCAAAATAGAATGAATTAATTATGTAGAAAAACTTCTATCAAGAAGTCAATATTCAATAGATAATATACTAATCGCATTCCTCATACAATTCATTCCTCATCATCATGAATGTCAAGGTCATCATCGCCATCATCATCATCATCATCATCATCATCATCATCATCATCATCATCATTATCATCATCATCATCATTGTCGTCATCATCATCATCATCATCAATGTCTTCACCATCATCATCACCATCATCACCATCACCATCATCATCATCGGCATCATCATCTTCTTCTTCTTCTTCTTCTTCATCATCATCATCATTGTGAAACTGTCGATCGTGATCATCATCCACTTCATCTTCTACTTATTTGGTATCTTCTTCTTCCATCACAATATACTTTATCGGCCTTCCTCTTGGATCATGTCTAACAACAAATGACCAACCCGGTTTATGTGGAACCTTGGAGTAAAATACTTGCTCACATTGGCTTGGAAGAACATAGGGCTCATCCCCAACTGGTTCAAATGACCTTGTATTTAGCATTATAAAACCATTATCATGTTCAATAACAGTTCTATCAGGACCATTTTTATTCAATTATAGCCTGTACCATTTGACGACGAACAAAACTAACTTGAAGGAATTAAAGTCACACTCAAGTATATCATCCAAAATGCCATAGTATCGATTTTGAGACTGTTGAGGATGAATGTCATTTCTCGATGAAATATTTGTCACCTCAAAGACTACAGTGATGCTAGAATCACAAGTTTTCTTCGTGCCATCCAACTTTTTTATGCAGAATTTATGACCATTGCAACACATAGCGTTGTGGTGTTTGACCTACAATATGTCAAACATGTAAAATTTATTGCATTGTGAGTTGATAAACATATGGGTGATTAATAAATTTATACATACCTGTTTATCTCTTAAACCATATGCTAAATCAATTTCCCTTTACGTAACATTGGAATCTCCATTACGATGTGCTTCTTTAACCAATGAAGCCACACCTTCCCATGTTAACGTGCATCTAGAATGTTGACAACGTTCAATCCATACCGTCATCCAATCAAGATTGTTTGCAATATACAAATGTAGTGCATCCCACTCTCGACCAACTATACAAAAAATAAATAGACGTCTTACAATCGATTTATTTCAAAGATTAGAATTAATTAACTACAATAACAACTTATAATTACCTCTCACTTTCCTCAATCTACCTTTCCCCGTCAAGTACTCCCCTTCTAATTTGTTAATGGTGTTGGGATCCCAAATGCAATCCACGTGGATCTTTGCTGCAAACTTAGGAAGATATTCAGAAATGTAGACCATAGTCTGGTATACCATATATCCCTCCACCATAAAACCCTTAGGATGTGCTCTTTGTCGAACCAAAGCCTTCAAAAATTTCAAGTGCCTCTCAACCATCCACATTGACCTAGTGTGTATAGGTCCACACAATTCAATCTCCTCAACTTGGTGTATGAGGTAGTGTTCTTGTGCATTGAAAAAAGCTGGAGGTAGACACTTTTGCATTTCACACATTAAATGAGGAATTTTTCTATTCCAATATTTTATATCGTCTTTATGGATTTATTTACATGACAACCACCTACAAGGTATTCAAGATGCAAAAAAATATATTACATAAGAAGTAAAACAAATCGCAAATATAATATCTATACAATGAACTAAACAAATATCACTACTTACCTTATGTATTTTCCAAGATCATATATGACTTGCTTGACATTATTGTCGAAAATTGTCTGGGAGAGATAGAGGTAGAACATACTGCAACAATTATAAAATTATCTTTTCATTTTTTTGTAACATAATGAAAAGTACATGTATGCCTAGTACTTAAATACATACTAAAAACACAAGAACATGAATTACCTTAATGAAGGTATGACAATCATGCGTTTTCATCCCTGGCCCAAATTCACTTTTCTTTGATATGAGATTGTTTATGTTCGTAACAAATCATGTGGGAAATCGATTTTTTCGCATGACTTCTTTTATAGCATTGCTTTGCTGGTCCGTGAATAACCAAGGAAGCTCACTTATATTAATCTGGTCTCCATGGCTATTTGATTGAATGACATTTATCATTGCATGATTGGAATCCTGAATGTCACTACATATTTTGACAATTTTTTCTTTGTCACGCCTTCCATCCAATATTTTCCATAATGTCTCTGTTATATTCTTTCCAATATGTATACTATCAAACAAATGAACAATTTGTAACTGCTCGTAGTAGGGGAACCTACTAAATTGTTGGGGATGACTTTTTATTCCCTTAGGAATGTTGTCATTTATGCCTTCATGACCATCATGATCATCAATCACATCATTAGTAAACAAAACAAAATAGAAAAGATGTTTTATGACAAACCAATAGATGGAATGGCATTACCTTGATGATTAATTCTATTATATTCCAACTTCCACGGGTGAGGTGTCATTCTTCGTGGCTTTGATGTATTCTCTTCTTTCCCATTGAAAAGATGTTTTTCAGTATTTTGATACTTATGATTTTTGTGGAGAAAGTGCCTATACTCATCAAACACTTGCTTTCCTGAACTTTTTGAATGACGAGATTTCATCTTTGGACCACAAATAGGACATGCAAATTTTCCCCTTGTTTGAAGACCTACAAGATAATGTATAATTGGATTAAATATGATAATTTTTTGAAATATAATGTTCATGCACAACTTAAACACTATAACATACCACAAAAATGTGTTAGCCCCGAGGCATCGTGTATTGTCCATAGGAGCATCGCATGGAATTGAAATTGTCTTTGTCCTATTGGTCTAGAGACATCATACATAGTGACACCATTCCATAACTCCAGCAACTCGTCGATAAGAGACTCGATATATACATTCATATCTTTAACTTGTTACTTACCTAATCGAATGAACAAAAACATTACATAATTATTATGACCATTTTACTGCAATATTTATAATTAAATTTAGACGACTATATTTAAATGATAAAATACCTGGAACAATCATTGCCAACATTATGTGCTCCCTCTTTATTGACATCCATGGAGGAATGTTATTCTTGATAACAAAAATAGGTCACACTGAGTAAATAGATCTCATCTCTCCAAATGGATTGACACCGTCCGCTGCCAATGAAAGACTGAGATTACAAGGTTCTTTAAAGTGTGGCCACTTTTCCTCTATGTCCATAAATCCTAAACCATCTACACGAATTCAAATAATGTCATCTCAACTTCTATTGCATGCATGGTAATCCATAAATTGTGCCAAGGTAGTGCACTTGAATAATCGTTGCATACATGGAATAATGGGAATATAGCGAAGAACCTTGCAAGGAACCCTTTTTGTTATTTGATCTGTTTGATACCTACTAATATGACATTCAGGGCATTCAATTCAAAATTCATATTGTTTGTGATATATAATATGATCATTGGGACAAGCACCTATTGCTTGATACTCCATTCCAATATCTTTCATAACGGCAGATAATTCTTGGTATGAGCGAGGTAGAATATTTGATGGTGGTAACAAAAACTCACCTATCAATCTACAACAACAAAATATAATTTGTTAAAATAAAGAATATTAATGGTACAACATGATTCATAGTTTATTATGACATAAATGACATGCCTTAACATACGTGACATTGTTATGTTGGATAAACCATTCATAACCTTCAAGTTCACCAACAACAATATAGCGGAGAGAAGAGTTGCTTGTGAGCCTTCATAAAGGGCCTCAGATGCCTTCTCAAGTAGAGGGACATCATGAACAACATCAAGGTCATCTTCATAATCATGATCAGCTATGCAAGTACTAAATGAGTCATGGATCAATGTATTTGTACCATCATCTTCAATTGTGTTTTCTGGCTCATGATCGTCATCTTCCATGGGATCATTATCTTCAGCTTCGATATTCACACCTCCATGTTCGTCCACTTTAAAAATAATATTCTTAGGGTTGTGTTGATCCATACCATGTGCTCCGAGGTGCTTGACCTATATAAAATTGATATACATAAATAAACCGTGATCCTGATTCATCATCACGTGATTTATTATGTATATAAATTATCAAAACGATATAATGAAAAACTTACAAATGTATGATAATCATGTCCACCTTCAATGTGACCATGCAGCCTACAATGTTTCTTTGTTGTTTTGATTAGAAGTCTTCTAGTCTTTAACCCCTTACAAATTTTGCATGGACAATAACATTTTCCATCACCTTTTCTTTTCAAGTTAGACCACAATCTAGCAACTGTCTCCTTATTTTGTTGTTCATTGATATTGTCTGACATGGTCTTTCTTCATAGGCAAGAAAATAGAAATTATTGTCTGACATGGTCTTTCCCTCAGAAGCTGGTAGATCCTGCTTCCATACTTTAATTCTATTTTCTCAAAGGACAATCCTAAAAATCCATGCATTGCAAACAACTTTTTACACCTTTGTTGGTTGTGGTAGCATCACAGAGAGTTTACATCAATAAATGAAGAACATGCCAATGCTTTTAATGTAGCAGTAGAAGTCTATCTCTTATTCAATATCTCTAGTGAAACCCCCATGATCTTTTGTTGGAGTAGAATTTGTTATATTCTAGAAAGGGTCTTATCCTTTGTTGATGGGATATTCATCTACCTCAAGAAATAACTATTCTTATCTCCAACGAGAAGTGGAACTAAATGAAGATCTAGCACCATGAAATTAATCCTCAAAAGGATTACTATAGTTATTTTTGGTAGATAATGATTTGGGTAAAATACTAATCTGGCTTTACGAAACATTATGTACTAGCTTAGCATACTCTAACAACTTTGGTGCGACATGCTACATCCAATTAAGTCTCCATCGGTATCTCTATTATGTTTATGGATTGGGATTCAATGTACTCTTTTTATACATAGATTTTACTTTCAACTGAGGAGGTTTGTATGTACTTACTTGTCTTTCAATTGTATCCCTATTTCAAGAATTTCTTCTATCAACAAATCATTTTTTCTAAGTTGTACAAGTGGAAGCTTGAACATGCCTTCCATGCTAGCCTTTTTGATACATTCAACACCATCTTGTGCAACAAATCTTTAGAACTCCATTTTTCTAAATTGAAGAGTGAGTAGTAGGGACAATCTAGGACACTTATAGAGGTTTTATAAGAGAGATAAATAGACCTAAATATTATGGCTTAATAATGATCAATAGGTAAACAAATAAGAAACTCTCAATATCAAAATGACTTTCTCAATTGTCTTTACTAGAAATGGATAGATCTACTAATAATGGCTTTATGACTGTATGTCAACTTTAGACTCAATCCAAGAAGAGCTATAACTAATATGTGATATCTAGATTTATGATCTCTATAATATAACAATCCAATAATTATGTTTCCACACATCTATACCACAACACAAACATCATGCTAGTGTTCAACCATAGCAATTGATATCCTAATTATAGAATGTGAAATATGCACATAACTATGAATAAAGATTAAGAAAAACAAAGAAAGATGCTTATTGCAAACATAAATGACTAATGGACAAGAATTGAATTCATTGTAGATAGTTTTGAATATCAAATTCACTTATTTGTGTGCATTTAGTAACTCATGTACTTGTGCCCAACCATTTATCTCTTTCATAAATTAAACACTTATTAATAACATTAAATGGCTAAGTAATTATGTTTTAGTAGAAATTGAAAATAAAATATTTTATTTTAGGACAGCTCACACTATTCCCTATCATATTTTAGACTCTTGGTTTTGTTAGTAGTGGTTTGATGTCTTTGGAGCTGATCATTGCATTTCTTTAGTTACGTTTGCCAGCCTACTCCCAGCCTGTGCCAAAATAGGAGCTTTGGAATAGGGTATGGACATCCATCAAAGCATAAGTGATAGAGGAATTTTGTCAGATGTAGTTGCAACTGCACAAAATGGATTTGTTGAGAAGGCTTTAGAAACTTTCAAGCAAATGCAATCAGTAGGTGTAAAGCCAAATTCCATGACCATTACTACCATCCTCCCTTCCTGTGCTAAAATGGGAGATTTGGAACAGGGTATGGACATTCATCGAAGCATAAAGGATAGAGAAATTTTGTCAAATGTTGTAGTTGTAACTACCTTGGTAGAGATGTATGCAAAATGTGGAAGCATAGACAAGGCACATGAACTATTTGATAGAATGCCTGAAAGAAATGTTGTCTTATGGACTGCAACGATTGTTGGATATGCACAAAATGGATTTGTCGAAAAGGCTTTAGACACTTTCAAGCAAATGAAATTGGAAGGCATAAAGCCAAATTCCACAACCTTTGCTAGCATGCTCCCTGCCTATGCAAAAATGGGAGCTTTGGAATAGGGTATGGACATCCATCAAAGCATAACAGATAGAGGAATTTTGTTAGGTGTTGTACTTGTAAATTCCTTGCTTGACATGAATGCAAAATGTGGAAACATGGACAAGGCTCGTGAATTGTTTGATACGATGCTGCAAAGAGATGTGATCTCATGTGAACAGTCAACATGTGCATATACGGGAGGAAGGGATTGTCGATACAAAATTGAATGCTCACTCCTCAATCACAGTTCTATGGTTTTATGAGATTAAACTAGGCCAATTAACCACCACATGTATATTTTTTGCAACATGAAATTAAAAACTAGGGCAATTTGAATATACCTCCTGTGTGGGATTGCCTTCGATGCGGGTTTGATGTTCTTGGGGGTTGAAGTCACCACGAACACCTACGCGGGATTGTAATTCACAAATGAATTCCCCGTCTCTTTTTTTACTTTTGTAATGGCCGCTATCATCGGAAGTACGACAAACTTGAGCACTTTTTTGAATAAAAGAAAATTCTCATTGCTAATTCCTTCTTTGTCGAAACCAAATGGGTAATTTCCATCAGAATTATGATGAATGCGGGCATTTTTTCAAAAAAAAATCAAATTTGGCCACAATATACCCTCTCCATCAGAAACCTCAGTCGAAAATCTAGTCCAAATGTATTAGTGTTATATTAACTTAATTAAATAATTAAAGAATTATTTAATCAATTAGAGGAATAATTAGTACATGATCAATGAAACATTTTTAGGTGTCTACAAGAATAGCTTATAGTAATGACCATGGAGCTCTAGTAATATGGTCACTTAAAAGAGAAGAGAATAGAAGAAGGGGAGAATCCTAAAGATCTGAATACTTAGGGGGCATGATAGGAGAGAGAGTCAAAGATACAGGGGTAATTGAAGATGCTAGCATGACTTTAGAGTCTGCTAAATTTGGAATGGTAGTGGCTGAGAAGGTGGCAAAAGAGAAAGATGGTCTTCAAGTAAAACTAGAAGTAGTCCTCAAGGCCTATAATGAAGCAAAGCTTGAAGTAGCTTCTAAAGACAACATCATTCCAGAGCTAAAAGGTAAATTGGAGGGACAACAACAAAAGTGTGAGTCTTCTCAACTAATGATTGCTTCTTCTCCTGCTAGGCCCTCTCCTTCCAGTCTTATTATTGAATTTCCTCCTTCCCCCATGACAACTAACTTCCAATCAATAGAAAGTGTTCAAGATGAGATTAAAAAATTGAAGCAGGCTCAGTCAATTTTTGCAAATAAATATGAAGAAAAGGTCAAAGGCACCATTGTGAAATTTGTTGATATTATTGGGGCAGCAATTGGTTATATAAATATGAAAAGACTAATGACTCTTTTGGTTTCTTTGAAGGAGGATAAGACTACTTTGGAGCCAGTTTTGGACAAATGGATTGCCAGAGAGGTGGACTTAGAGTCCATATATTCATTATCCTAGGAAGAAGCAGGTGTTGATGATATAGTCAAATCTACTTACGAATTAGTAAAATATTTGTCCAAGTTTGCAGTAGAAAGAGTAAACATTGAAAGAAGGGCAAATCTATTTCGAAAGGTTTATGCAAATTTAAAGTTTGAATTGTATCCCAGAGGCTTCTTAAGTGTAAATAAAATTAAAGACAAGGAAGTGTGGATTGAGGAGCTAGGTCATAGGCTGTTTCAAAGAATAAATATTATTATAAACATGGATGATACTTCTTTGTTTATTCAAACTATTGAAGAAATTGAAAAGGTAAAATCACATTTTGGCTTTTTGGAGGAGGTTAAATAACTAAGGGTGGCATGGAAAGGTTTAAATAAACATAAGCTTAAAATTATTAGTTTTCCTTGGCCAAGTGATGAGACATTAAAATTATGGGAGAGAAAGTATGTTTTTAAAGAGACGGGAGAGCAAGAAGATCCCATTGATGCTCCAACATATGGCAGTTCACACGCATCCTAAAGAAGTTGGTTTTTTGCAACAAATTTTTGGGTAACTAGAACCTCGAAGGATTGAAAACATCTAGCGCCTGATCTATAATTATAGAGAGGTTAGTTGGCCATTTTCCAATTGGATAACTAATCAGTCATGGATAAGTGCATTCCAAAATCAGTTATGCTCCTACGTCAGTCGCAATTTTGGAATTGGTGTAACTTTTGGAGGGAATTTTGGTTAGGAAAGGAATATTTTTCTAGGGAAGTTTGAAGCTTGTTGCATCCAAATTTTTATAAATGGATACTAGGACTACCTAGAGAGGGATCACAAAAAATGTGTATCAAAGCTTTGGTGAAATATATGTAGGCTTTGTTTTGGTATTTTGATTCATTCTTGTGTCTATGTAAAATTTTGATGAGAGAATAGTAATATACAATGAAAATATTTTTTGAGCCTAGATCTGTGTTGTCTTTATGTTTGTATGTTGGTTTTCATTTTTTATTAGATAATTAGGGATTGTTTAATTAGATGATTTTCAAGGTAAATGATTAGAATGTTTTAGGTCTTTTCCTCAAGGAGGAGAATTAAATATACTTAATTCATCTTCATTGATAATCAGTACATTCACATGAATTTGATGATCTATCTAGCACAGGTTAAAAGTTTGTCTATGTCAAGCATATACAGATTCAGTAGATCAAAGTGGTGATATGTATATGAATTCTATTGTCAAATTTTAACTTGATTTTGATAGCTTTGAGGCCCAGATAAGGCACTGGTTTAAGTTACTAGTATTCATGACATTCTTTGTGATCCTTTATAATTAAAACAAATCTTTCATTTATGTTTGGTTGCACTAAAATGAAAAAGTTTGCATAAATTTGTACTAGTTTTTTGTAAATCATCTACTAAGTTGTGAGAAAGTAGTCATAAGTAGGTATACCCACCTAAGCTTTTTCAAGCTTGAAGTGTAGGAGGTTTCCTTGTAAACCTTGTTAATTATTGTCTTGTTTCCTATTCTTGTTGTTCTCTTCTTTTTTAAACAGAGGCAAAATATTTTGAAGAGAAAACAAAGTAGTTAGAAATTGAGACCAATAATTGTTATTTACCATTTGTTTGGGTCTCTACTCTCTATCATTACCCCCATCTCTAGGGCTTAGGATTTATGCATTTTAAACAAGACTATGTCAAAAACCCTTAAGTATCTTAAAATTGTTATGTTTTTACGTTACCTTTTTCTACTTAACTCCAAGGGTCATTGGTCACTGTGCAGGGCCATGTTCCCCTTGTCATTTTTCTCCTAGGCGTTAATATTTTTGTTGGCCCATGTTATTTTCCTAAAGTCCAGTGCTTCAATTTATTTCCCCCCGCAGACTATAGTTCGGTTGTTAATTTTTATTAAGTCCTAAGTCCTAAGGTAGTGAAAATTTGTTATAGCATGATCTACTAAAGGTACACAATTCTGCACATGGGTTAATCAGATGACTCTATCTAAATCACATCAAAGAGGTCCTTAGTGGTTATGTTGTTAAGGTTGATGGTCACCACAATAGGGAAGATAAAGTCTAAGAAGATCTAACAGCTCTCGTTATCTTGTGATGGAAGATGTAGGGAAGTTAACCTTTATGACATCACGTGATGCTACCACATGTCTCTATCGAGCGGTCAAGTGGTCAGGGTTAGAAGGTGGGACCGTCGTGTTGAGGTGTAAAAGCTTGACCGATGCAAAATATTCCTATTGGCCGAGAAGTGAGTGACTTGCCAACATGGAATTCAATGTTAGATTGACCATTGCAGATTGTTCGATTTGCTAGCATGGAGGAAGATCTATGATTGAGTTTTAAAGTATTTTTAAAATTGTTTCACACCATTTGTTTGTAGCAACTCAGAAATGAAAAATGGTTGATAGGAAAATAGTTGCAAAGACCTATGTGGAAAATAACCGATGTTCAACCAAGTGATTTGGATGTAGAATATGATGACAAGTGGTAAGGGTTACAACCAGAAGATCCGATGTGCGGGTTAGTTCTTACAAAGATGAAGGATGATTTAATAAGGTAGTTGTCGATCCTTGGAGGGTAGGTTGAAAGAGCATGAAGAACATATTAATGGTGGATCTCTTGCAGGTGTTTGATGGGCTTGAGATGATTTACGGTGATTGGATCAGATTCATTGGGTAGATCAATTTTACTAAAGACAACAACCTAATACAGAAGGTGAACTGTACAGAGACCAAAAAGAAGAAAACATAGAAGAGTCATTTAATGCATATGCTCAATCCAAGAAGAAAAATCAAATCTGATTCATGGTAGGACAAGAATGAATTACTTAGTGGAATAAAAAATCATTCCTTGATGCAAAGATGTTAATTAAATCCAGTTAATATGATTCAAATGAGGTAGTTGAGCCTGTTTAGACAGAGTGAGAAACAAGGGGAAAAAAGTGGGAACAATTACACTAGTTATTGTTATTGTTGTGTGAAGGGACTAAGGTGTTGGATCAAGGCAGAAAGGTAGAGGAGGGAACTTATTAGAGTAGAAGACATATAGAGAACCTAGATTAGAAAGAGATAGATTGGATAGAGCAGAGATAGTTACTAGTAGAAACAAAAAGCACAGTTGAAGAAAAGAAGAACAAAACAAAGTGCAGAGGGCAAAGAGAAAAAGGAAAGACAAAATAACTCCAGTAAGGTGCTACAAAAATTCATTTATAGTGAGGTATCTAATTTGTAATTGAATCTATACTTATTGTAAACTCTTAGTGGGTTCTCAGAGAAGGGGTAGGTTCTCCTTTGAGTTGTAGCTCATAAAATCAGGGGTTGGTTCTCAAAATACTAGGGGTTGGTTCTCCTTGAGTTGGTGCTTAGAATATCAGGGGTTGGTTCTCCTTGGATTGGTGCCCTAAAACTCATTGTATCTATTATTCATTATGAGGCTAGATTGGAGCAATACACTCCAACAACTATTCTCACTATGTAAAGATGTAAATTAATCTATAAGACATAATCTACTCTTTAATCATAAATAAACTCATAGGTCAATTAAGAAGTCTATTTCATACATAATATAAAAGAAGTTTAATAAATTGATAAAACCATCATAGATATCAAAGAGTTAAATAAAATTTTCATATACAATGGAAGGTACAAATTTCTCATTACATATCATTATACCATACTTAGGCTTTATAATTGCCTTAAGTATTATACAAACATAAAGAAAGTGAGATACATCCATCAATTTCCAATCTGAGTTGCTTCCTTTTAGTCCATCGAATGAAGATGAGAACAAGATTCAGGCGCTTTTTCTGCCCAACCTTGAAGCTTACACTTTCCCAAAATTCTTGGTCAATCAAGAATACCCGACCCTACATGAATTGTTTTAACCAAAGAATTTGAAAGAGAAGAGGGAATCCGGTGCACACCTAGATGATACATGCATTTTCATTTTTCTAATTCTTTTAAGAAACAAGCATCATCATTCAAGGATATGGTAGAGATCATAAAATAAGGAATTCTGTCTATTTCAATGGATAATTCAATTCATTACTTGGCCGAGTATAATGTCATGCATAGAAAAAATAAATAGTTTGGAAAAAGCAACTATTCTCTCTAAGATTCCATATTTGGCACTCATCCTGGAAGGTAACTTTCCATTCACAAGCCTATCTAGCTTGGTTCTCACAAACAAGAATACATTTAAAGAATACAATATTTTGACTAATTGATCTAACAAATTTCCTATTACTTTCATAAATTAAACACTATTTCATAACTCTCACCTAATTGATTACAATCTTTTGTAATTCGATAAGCAAATATATTTTATAAAAAATATTCGAATAAATACAAAGTAAGAAGAAGGTGTAGCATAAGTATGATTCCTTTCATATAAATGAGTTCAATTTGAGTACACATTCTTTAATTGAAAATCTATCCTAACCCATTGACATTATTCACCATTCTTAAACAATATAATTGCATATCTTAACTATTTCACCTAATGATTTTCTTCTATTTATATTCAAGGAATAAATAAACAAATTTAATAAAAAAACACATGGAATATCATTATTGAAATCATATGCTACAACCATAGCTTTATTTCACTAACCTTCCTTATTGCAAAATAACCAAAACAAAAAAAAGTTCCTACCTTCTTATGCTTGAGACTGGCTTGGAATGAGCTCTTTCATGCCTCCTCTAAATCGATCAACTTCTTCGTTGATGGATCAAAAGTTCTCTCACAGATCTTCTATTCTCCTTTTATCTCTACTCTAAAATGCTCTATCTCTCTCTAATCTCTCTTCTAACTCAATATCTTTCTATCCACTCTGCTTGCTAATTTCTATCTTTTCTCCTCCCCCTTCCTATCGAACCTATCTTGCATTTATACTTTTTTTCCCTATGATATATGCTATGTCTAAGGCTCAATTATTGTTATCAATTTGAAGTATTTTGTACATTATCAACAGGTCTATTGCTTTAACCGTTCCACATCTTCCTTTTCCCAAAGTGCTACCAGTTAGCAATCTCTCTAGTCTACATGTCTATGGTTCTTGGATCTTGGATCCTCACTATTGTTCTCTGCAGTTGTGGAAAGATGAGTTGACCACCTCTCACCATGGATCATGGAGGAGTTTTAGTCATTTGCAGACTCTACTGCTAATTCATCGTGGATTGGTGTTAAGTGCCAAGTCACCCACCAAGGGCTGTGGAAGTTAAGTCAACTTCGGCTACCGTGGATGGAGGAAGTTAACTGTAGGTTTAGTTTTCCATGGCACAACGTGCTAAGTTTCCTTCCTTCCCCAGAGGTCGTGAGCCACCATGTGGAGGAATTGACTATAGATCGACTATCAACTTCTAACAGTCGATAACCAGCCTGCTACCTTTTTGCATATTTTAATATATAACACCTAAACAAGTTACAATATAAATATTGCATTTAATTATTAAATATTAAATAAAAATAAAACCTAATTAAAACTTTTAAGATATTTAATAAATTAATATCATATATATATATAACATTCGATTTCATTTATAAAAAGGTTTAAAATAAATATGCTAATATATACTTATAAACCATTACTTCGAATTAACATGATCATTTCATTTACTTTCAAATATAACATAACTTATAAACAATCATCGAACTTTATGCATATGAACTCCATACAATTACTTAATTGACGATACCATAATACTCATTTTCCAACGAACAATACAATAATCAACTTCCTACCATTGAAATCATCTCGACATAAAGTTTACATTCTAAATTAGATTTAATAAAAATGTTAAGTCACTAATTAATTAACCCTAATTTTCAACTATTGGACATTTTCAAATATGCAATCAATGTAACAACTATTTTTTACTCAAATCATTTCAATTTAAAAATAAGCATCGACGAAGTCACAATTCAAACAATGATGCATTGACAAAGTCATATTTGCACAAAAAAAATTTCTATCATGGTGTGTGAGATTCCCCTAGTCTACCAAAGTCATAAGCTAAAAACAACTCTACCCGAGTCATGTTCGTGCCTCATCTTTGTTCACCTATCCTTGCATCACTTGCACTCAATAATTCATCAGCATTGACAATCCCCAATTAAGATAATACTAGATATCGAATTAAATATTGCATGAATAAAATGCATACATCATTTCCTATTATTTGTATACAACTACATTATCATCAAAATGAATGCTCCTATCTATTTCAATTTCAATTAATAAATAAAAACCTACCTTTTATCTCTTAATAACACATTATCAAAAATACAGTTCATGACACACTGAGGTTTTTTCCCACATTGGGTATTATGTGATGTGCCTCTTATGTGTGTGTGCTTGTATGTTTGATACCTCTGCTCATTGCTTCACAATTATTGTTTTAAATTATTAGATCCTTTAGAAGGTAATTTTTTTTACCAATCACCACTTATTCACCCCCCTTTAAGTGGTCCATTATGTTCGTTCAATTGGTATCAGAGCCTAGGTACCCTAGTTGCAAATATTTTTCCAACTTGGGTAGATCCTACTTAGTGAAAACAATGGATAGAAATGAATCCTCCTCTAAAGAACCCATCATTGATGGTACCAACTATGCTTTTTGGAGCAGAATAATGGAAACTTACTTGTCCTCCTTAATCTTTGATGTCTAGATGTCAGTGAAGAATGGTTACATTGTTCCTCAGGTTGCTCCTACTGACCTTGATGCAAAAAGGGAATATGATAATAACGCTAAAACTAAAAATGCAATCTTAAGTGGTCTATGAGATACAGAATTTGTCAAAGTCATGCATTGCATATCAGAAAAAGAAACTTGGCACAAGCTGCATAAGATATATGAAGGAGATACCAAAGTGAAAGAAGCCATACTACAAAATTTAAGAGCTCAGTTTGAAAGTCTAAAAATGAAAGAAGAAGAGAAGATAGCTTATTATCTACAAAGAGTGGATGATACTGTGAGTTCTATAAGAGGACTTGGAGAGAAAGTCAAGGATGAAGTTACTATCAAAAAGGTTTTGAGAACATTAACTTTAAAGTATTATACAAAAGTCTCAGCTACTGAGGAAGCTAAAGACTTAATGACTTTCTCTATCGATGAATTGTTTGGCTCTCTGTCTACCTATGAAATGAGAACAATAAGTGTTAAACCCTAAAAGAGAGGCTACTTTAAACATAGCCAAGAAAGGAAAGGAATAAGTTTCTCATGAAGATGTTTAAGAAGACCCTAATGCTACATAGAAAATTTTGTTAGGAGACCCAAAAGAGGCTCAAGAAAGTATAAAGGTAACCTGCCTTTCAAATGTTTCAAATGTGGTAAGATTGGACACTTTTCCTCTAAGTGTCCCTATGGTGAGAAGGATGGAGATGAGAAGCAAAATAATAGATCTTTTGGTAAAGATTAAATGAAGAAAACCTAAAAGCCAAGGAGAAGGTTTTTTACGAAGAAAGATAGTCTTTACACATTTGAAGATGTTGCCTCTGATGAAGAAAGTGTCTCTGAAGATTGCTGCCGTGAAGATGAAAGAGAAGTAAATCTCTTTATGGCACAAGGAGAACTAGATGATGAGAAAGCTACTAGTGATGAAGAAAAGGATATAGAAGATGAAGTAGATCTTGAAGGTGAACTTGTGAGTGCTCTAAAAGAACTTAGAAACATGAGAAAAGAATACAAAAAAATACAGGTATGCTGCTATTGAAGAACAAGAGTTGTTAAACAAATCTCTTTAGGAATCAAAGAAAAAAATTTCTGATTTGAAGATTTAGTTGGAAGAAGCAAAGAGGATGTGTGAAGTGACCAAGTCAGATATAGAAAAGAAGGATAAGGAGTATCAATAGTTAGAGGAAGAGATTATGAGTCTTAGAAAAGAACTTGAGAAGAAGAAAAATGACCTAAACATGAGAATCAAATATGAGGGAAGCACTGATGCTTTGGATAAAATGCTAAGCAAACAAAATCATTCCAAACATAGAGAGGGTGTTGGATTTGAAGTTGGACAATGTTTTAACAGTCACAACTCATCAAACAAGGATATACTCTTCACCTCTTCAAGTGAAAGTGAAGTCAAGAAAACCTTCACAGTTAGCAAGCCTAATGAAAAGAAGACATATGTTGTTGCTGCAAAAAATCAGTCAAGGAACCAACATGCTGATCCAAAGGGAAAATCCGAGATGGATGATGGAGGTTTCACAAGAGTCAAGGACATGAGAAAGGGCTCAAGAAGACTGAGTTATTTTACTCCAAGAATACCAATGAAAAACAACTTTGTTAATGATTGGTATGTACCTCAATTCCATGGCTACTATTATAAATGTAATACTTATGGTCATAGAATTGCAGAATGTAGACTTATGCATAGGCCTCCTCCTAGTTTTGAAAGTAGAAATCAATTTTCTGCTCTTAGGGATATGAATGTTGTTTGCTATCATTGTAATGAGTATGGTCATAGGAGTTATGAATGTAGGAGAAATGTATCTCTATCCTACAATAGATTTTAAAACTTATTATTCAATGTAAATGTTAAATGCTATCATTGTCATAACTTGGGCCACATTGCAAAACATTGTAAGCTTAGGACAACTAAGAAAAAGAAGACAACATCAATATCTGAACCTAATACAAAATAAAATCAAAATGTAATAGTTGAGAAGAAGAAAGAATCAAAAAGAGTTTGGGTTGAAAAAGAAAAGGACAAAGCTAAGTCAAGTTTGATTGTTCAAAATACCCTACATGCTGAAAGAAGAAACTTATGGGTTGTAGATAGTGGTTTCTCCAATCACATGACCAGTGATAAGAATAAATTTATCAAATTAGAAGACTCAAATGGTGGTTCAGTAATGTTTGGAGACAAATCATTGATTAAAATCAAGGGTAAAGGTACATTAAAGTTTATGGTAAATTGAAAGCTCATGATGTTTATTATGTGGAAGGTCTGAAACACAATCTACTAAGTGTGATTCAAATGTCTGATAAAGGATGTGAGATTAGAAATGAGAGCAATTCTAAGTTGGTTGCAGAAGGTAAAAGGACAGATGGAAATGTATATAATCTTAAGGAATGCTTGGAGTCTCAATGTATGATGGGACAAGTTGATGAGAGTTGGCTATGGCATATAAGATTAGGTCACATCAACTTTGACAACCTTGTCAAATTTAGTAAGAAAGGGTATGTAAGACACATACCTCAAATCATTAAGCCAACAAATACCTTTTGTGATGAGTGTCTAAGAGGTAAGAAAATAAAGGTCAGTTGTAAAACTAAAGAATACTCAACTACAAGACCTCTTGAGATAGTAAATATTGATTTGTGTGGACCTACAAGACCAAGAGCCCTAAATGGAGAAAGATACTTTATGTTGCTTATAGATGATTTTTTCAAGAATGACATGGGTCACTTTCCTACAAGATAAGTCACAAGCCTATGGAAGATTCAAAGTCTTTAAGAAGATGGTAGAAAATAAAAGTGGATACAAGGTGAAATGTATGAGATCAAACCATGGACGTGAGTTCACATCCAATGAGTTTGAATATTACTATGAGAGACATGGAATTAGAAGAAAATACTCTACGCTAGGACACCACATAAAAATAGTGTTGTGGAAAGGGAAAATGTGACAACTAAGGAGATGTCTAGAACAATTTTGAATGAAGCAAATCTGTCTGATGTTTATTGGAAAGAGGTAGTCCACATTGTTGTATATACATTAAATAGAGTGAAATTAAGATTAAACAACATAATGACACCTTATCAGTTATGGTATGATAGGAAACCATCAATAAAGTATTTCAAGGTGTTTGGTAGCAAGTTCTTCATCAAAAGAGATGAAGATGGTCTAGGAGTTTTTGATTCAAGCAGTGATGAAGGAATTTTCTTGGAGTACTCTACTCACAGCAAGGCCTACAAGTGTTTCAATAAAAGACTAAAAAGGGTAATTGAGAGTGTACATGTGAAAGTAGATGAAGATATGTATAAAGGAAGGTAAAACTCAATTATTCCAACTGAAGCACCATATGTTGAAGATGAAGATCATCTCAGAGTGAATAGGAAGAGGAAGCATGCAACAAAGCCCCAAATAGATGTGTACAAAAGAATCATCCTGAGGATCAAATTATCAGCAACAAGAATGAAGGTGTGGAAACAAGAAGGAGAGCAAGAAACAATGTGCAAGTAAACTTTTGCCTTATGACTGAAATGGAACCCAATACATATGATGAGACTAGAAAGAGTGGAAAATGGGTAAATGTAATGGAAGAAGAGTTGAAGTAGATAGAAAAGAACAAAACATGGGAATTGGTTCCTAGGCCAGTAGACAAAAATGTCATTGGAACTAAATGGGTCTATAGAAACAAGATGAATGAAGAAGGAAAGGTAATAAGAAACAAGGCAAGGATAGTATGCAAGGGGTATGCACAAGTAGATGGCATAGACTTTGAAGAAAAAATTGCACTAGTTGCAAGACTTGAAGCAATTAGATTGTTCTTGGTATTCTCAACATATAAAGGATACCAAATGGATGTCAAATTTGCATTCTTGAATGGCATTCTTGAAGAAGAAGTCTACATAGTTCAACCTAAAGGTTTTCAGCTACATGAAGATGAGAAATTTGTATGCAGATTGAAGAAAGAATTATACAGTCTAAAGCAGGCACCTAGAGCATGGTATTCTAGGTTGGATATATACTTGATTTAGCGGGGTTTCAAAAAGGGAAATGTTGATAGAAACCTTTATGTCAAGGTTGATGGAGATTACATGCTCATAGTTGTGGTGTATGTAGATGACATAATCTTTGGAGGCAACATGGACATTTTATGCAAAGAATTTGTTGATCAGATGTAGTTAGAGTTTGAGATGTCCATGCTTGGAGGGTTATCATATTTTCTTGGTTTGTAAATATCACAATAGCATAAGGGAATATTCATTTCTCAAACCAAGTATGTTGAAGACATGTTGAAGAATTTTTAGATGGAAGGTAGCAAACCAATTAGCACCCCCATGGTGACAGGATGCAAGTTGAGAAAAGATGATGAGTCACCTAGTGTTGATCAGGCCTTGTATAGATCCATGATTGGTAGTTTCTTGTTCCTAACAACTTCAAGGCTAGATATTGTGCAAGCATTATGCATGGTAGTAAGATTTGAAGGTTCTCCAAAGAAATCACATGTAAATTCTATTAGAAGAATCTTCAAATATCTACATGGAACACTTAGTTATGGCTTGTGGTATCCAAAGAAAGGAGATTTCACTTTACAAGAATATACTGATGTTGATTGGGTAGGTTGCATAGATGACGGGAAGAACACCCATGGTGGAGCATTCTTTCTTGATAACAGGTTGGTTTCATGGCATGGCAAGAAGAAAGATTATATCTCCCTATCAACAGCTGAATCAAAGTATATAGTTGCTGCCACATGTTGTTCTCAAGTCCTATGGATGAAAAAGACCTTAAAGGACATTCAGGTAGAGGTTTTGGATCATATTCCCATCATGTGTGACAATTAAAGTGCAATCAACATATCTAAGAACCCTATAATGCACTCAAGGATAAAACATGTAGCAATTAAATATCATTTTCTCAAGGAGAAGGTTGTAGAGAAAGAGGTAAAAGTTGAATATGTTCCCACTAGTGAGCAGGATGTAGAAATTTTCACCAAGCCATTTCCTAAAGACAGATATGAATATTTGAGACAAAAATTGGGCATTTTTCCACCTTCTTTCAGCACTTAAATCATTTTCATGAAGTCTCAAGTTCATGGGGAGTTTATTGCTATACCCTTCTTATCCTTGAACCTTATGTTTGTCTCAGGGGGAGTTTTGAAAAATTTATAAGCAATATTGATGTTGTTTTTTATATTATAATAATGGTTCATCTAGTTGAATTTATAGATGAGAGTGATGAAAAGTTATTCATGTTTTTATCAAAAGTCACATGACATTTCACGAGTTATGAGAGTGATGAAAATTTGTAGATTTCTTTGCCATTATTGTCAAAGGGTTAGAAAGAGAAGCTTGTATGTGTTGACATCAATACCAAAGGTGGAGATTGTTGGCATTATTGTCATTGATGTTAACATGAGATACTATGATGTCAACAAGTGATGTAGAGGTTGCAGAGTTCAAATTGATGTTAACTAGATGTAGAGTGAAGCCAAAGGTTGTAGGTTGCAAAGTAAGTGATCCAACAAGATATAGAGAACTACATGATCAGGATTGCACAATGATTAGGGTTAGACAAAATGCATCTCTAACATATGTGTCATGACCAAAAATTAAAAAATCCATTCATTGTTATTTACGATCTATTCAGGTCTCTATTCTCTATCATTACCCTCATATCTAGGGCTTAGGATTTATGTGTTTTAAACAAGACTATGTCAAAAAACTTTAAGTCTCTTAAAATGGTTATTTTTCTACGTTACCTTTTTCCACTTAACTCCAAGGGTCAGTAGTCATCGTGTGGGGCCATGTTCATATTAGAAATTTGGAGGAATTGATTATGTGTCACATTAATGTTTGTCATTGATGTCAACACTAGTTGTTTTGTTGTCTACAAGCTTCTGGTAGAGTGGTTGGTCTTTTATGTTGATTTGAAGATTTGTCTTCGGTTTGGTCTAGCTATTGGAATTAGTTTGGATTTATTATTCATGTGTTCTTGATGCATATCACATTTATTTGGTTGGGGATTTGATGATCTAGATGCTATCATATGTTCTAGTAAGCCTTTTGGTTACCGGTAAGGGTTTTACCAACAACGCTTTGTCGACGATCTTTTGGTGAATCTGATAAGTGGTATTGGTACGACTTCTAAAAGGTTATCAGTATGTTGATGGTTATCATGTTTGTGTTCCAGTTGTTCATGGTGTTTCATTTGGCTTATGGAGACCTATTTTGGGTCCCATGTTATTTTGCTAAGTTATGGACCGATTTATGTAATGTGTTGGTTGATGCCTTACCAATTGGAATTATTGTTTGGTTTATGTTGTTTCGGTCTTATACCGACTTGGTTTATCTTTGGTTTCTGGGATTATGTAACAAATCTATTGTATTATCTTTTAGGAGGCTGACCTATTTGTTTAGGTCTCAGGTTGGTATAAATATGATGTAAGATCTCTTTGTAGATCGTGGCATGGTATGGGTTATGGGATTATCTATATGCAAATAAAGTTGCAATCATATGCACAGGTTTTGTTTGATCATAGGTGATCAAATTGGGTTTGTGAAAAAGGTTTAAGACCTCCGCTATTGAGCTTAACTAGAACTCTACTCAGGCATAGGAGATTTTATTCTTGCAGTTCATTCATCTTTTTAGATTGTAGTTTGGATTTCTTTTATAGTCATTGAGGCTCCTTTTGTGATGAGTAGTGTGCTCTAGGCTATTGGCATTCTTGCATGTGTAGGCCCCTCTTATTGTAATCACATGCTTGATACAAAAGTATCATTTGAGTATGGGTGGGCTTCCTACCATGGTCTTTCCCTTTACCAAGTTTTCCACTTATAATTCTTGGTGTTATGTGTTATGGATGGTTTGTAATTATTCTATGATTTTTGTTTATGCTTAATTGTTATATCTTCTATTCTAGTATTTGGTTTATGCATTCCAATAAAAAGTTTTGTGTGCTTAAATTTTTGTAATCTGTTGACAACTGATTCACCCCCCCCCTCTCAGTTGTCTACTGGTTATCCTTACAATTCGTATCAAAGCTTGGTCATCTTTGCAAAAGATTAGCCACTTGAGGAATATCCTATGGCAACTAATAGTTCTATTGCATCTATTTTCCAGAGAGAAACCCCTAAGATTTATTCTAAAAATTATAGGGTATGGAAGATTCTGATGGGGACTCATTTGACATGTATTGGGAAAGAGATTTGGGAGATCACAGAGAAAGGCTATACTCATAATCCAAAATCTGACAATCCTCCTCCGAAAAATTTGGATAAGGACATTGAAAACGATTGTAGAGCTAAAGAAGCACTCTTAAGTGCACTTTCTGATCAGCAAATTATGGGATTAACTGACCAATCATCTGCAAAGGCTATATGGGATAAGTCAGAGGCTCTGAATGATGTTGACCCTACTGATAAAATTGCTCAACTTGATGGTTACTGGGTGAGGTATGAGAACCTAAAGATGGAAGAAGATTAGAGGATTATTGCTTTAATGGAAAGAGTTAATGAAATTGTTATGGGAATTTAGTGTTGTGATGGATCTCTGAGAGAAGATGAGATTGTTTCTAAATTATTGAGAGCTTTTCTACTAACTTACAAGATGAAGGCTATTACAATTAATGAGCTAATAATAATGGCTAACACTTCTATTAACAAGGATACTTTGGTTAGAAAATTATCTGCTTTTGAGATTGAAGAATTTGGTCCTAAAGGAGCTGAAAAGGTTGAATCTACTTTTTATACATGTACATCATCAACTAGCAAGAGTGATTGGAAAGCTTTACATGCAAAGGAATTGGAGGAAATGACAAAAGAAGATGATGAGTTTGAGAAACTTCAAGCCCTATTTTTTAGAAGAGTACCTAAAGGTCTGCGAGGAAGTACGTATGAAGAAAAATCAACTTTGAAATGTTTTGCATGTAATAAGATAGGTCATTTTACATCAAGATGTCTTGAAACAAATTCAAGATTTGAAGAGAAAGATAAAAGATCTTTTAGGCCTAACCATGATTATAAGAACAAGCATAAGTATAGGAGGAACAAAGAAAAATCATGTTACTATGCGGATGAGGAAGGCGTGACTAATTCTGATGACAAACCAACACAAGATTCGGCTAGTGGATCTGGAAGTGGAAAGGAATGGGTATTTTTGGCTATCAAAGAAGATGCTCTAACACCTATTATTCAAATTAAGGAAAAGGCCCTTGTTTCTTAAATTGAAGACAAGGATGAATGGGTAATAGACAGTGGATTTTCACATCATATGACTGGAGATAAAAGGAATTTTCTATCATTGCAAGAATTTGATGGTGGTCAAGCTAGATTTGGAGATGACAAAGAATGTATGATCAGAGGAAGAGGAACTATATCATTGGATGGTAAGAATAACATAGATAATGTTTATTATGTTGAAGGTTTAAGGCATAATCTTTTGAGTGTAGGACAGTTGGTGGATAAGGGATTTCAATTACAGTTCAAGGATGGAAAATGCAAAATAATTAACAGATTTGGATTGGAGATTGCAATTGGTACACAGACTAAAGGTAACATCTTTCATTTGAGCTCCAATGAGAAGACATGTTTGATTGCACAAGTTGATGAGAGTTGGATATGGCATAAGAGGTTATGTCATGTGAAGTTTGATTGCATTGTAAAGATCTGTTTATCTAAGGCTATTAGAGATATACCTAAGATTAGGAAGCCCGGTATGTAAGGAATGTCAAATGGGAAAGCAAGTCAAAACTTATTTTAAAAGTATACAAGACAAATATAATGATGTTCTTGATCTTATTCATACTGATTTGTGTAGTCCTACTAGAATAAAAAGTTTTTAGTGTAATAGATATTTTATGTTAATCATTGATGACTATTCTAGAATGATGTGGGTTACTTTTCTAAGGGAGAAATCTGAATCTTTTGAAAATTTTAAGATCTTTAAAGATAAAGTTGAGATAGAGATAGGGTTGAATATTAAATGCTTAAGGTCAAATCAGGGTGGTGAATTTACATCCAATGAATTCAACAGTTATTGTGAGAAGCATGGGATAAGGAGACAGTTGTCTGCACCTCTAACTCCTCAAAAGAATGGATTTGTGGAAAAAAAGAACATAACTATCTTTGATGTGGCCATAACTATGATGATGGAAGCTAATTTTCCTCATATCTATTGGAGAGAAGTTGTGAGAATGATGGTATACACATTCAATAGATTTCATATCAAAGGAGACACTGGTAAGACACCTTATGAGTTATAGTTTGGTCATACACCTACAGTTAAGTATTTCAGAATCTTTGGTAGTAAATGCTATATCAAAAGATATGATTCCATTGGAAAGTTTGATCCTAGATGTGATGAAGGAATATTTCTTGGTTATTCTAATGAAAGAAAATCATATAGATGTTATAACGAAAGATTGTAGAGAATTATGGAGAGTGCTAATGTCAAGGTTGATGAATTGTACAAAGGTCAAATCAGAACATATGAGAGAGAACTAGAAGTGGAGATGATCATAACTGAATTGGTAGCACCTGTAGTAGAATAAAATGTTGAACCAGTTACCCCAATAGTATCAAAAAATTCAACACTAATTGAAGGTTAGTGTAGAGGAACAAAAAATTAGAAGACTCGTAGTATGTAAGGTTAAATCATTCAGAAGATCATATCATTGGAGACAAGAACAAAGGAGTAATGACAAGAATAAGATTGGAAACTAGTAGGTATGTTTAATTTCACGAGTTGAACCAGCATTAGCAATTGAAGCTTGTAAAGATGAATTTTGGATGAAAGCTATGGAAGAGGAATTAGATCAAACTAAAAAAGAACAACACATGGACTTTAGTTCCCTAGCCTAAAAATAAGAATGTTATTGGAACTAAATGGGTTTTTAGGAATAAAATGAATGAGGATGGACAAGTTGTGAGGAATAAGGCTAGATTGGTATGTAAAGGATATTATCAAAAGGAAGGAATTTATTATGATGAGACTTTTGCTCTGGTAGCTAGGATTGAAGCTGTGAGATTATTTCTTGCTTATGCTACCCATAAGAAATACAAGGTTTATCATATGGATGTCAAGTGTGCATTTTTTAATAGATATCTTGAAGAGGAAGTTTAAATTGAGAAAACTGATGGATTTTCACTTACAAATGACAAAAATGTGGTTTGCAGGTTAAGGAAAGCTTTATATGGATTGAAACAAGCCCCTAGAGCTTGGTATGCTAGATTGGACAAATATCTTTTGAAGCTTGGTTTCACTAAAGGTAATGCCGACAGTAACTTATATTATAATATCACTGATGATGACATACTGATTGTTGAAGTATTTGTTGATGATATCATTTTTGGAGGTAACGATAAGTTATGTATGGAATTATGTGATAATATGAAGAATGAATTTGAGATGTCTATGATTGGGGAGATGAAATTTTTCTTAGGTTTGCACATTACTCACAATGATAAAGATATTCTCATATGTCAAACTAAGTATGCTAGAGAGTTGTTGAAGAAATTTGGAATGAAAAATTCTAAACTGGTTGGTACCCCTATGGTTACAAGTGAGAAATTGACAAAGAAAGATATATTAGCTCTGGTAAATCCTACAAGGTATAAATCTATGATTGGAGGTTTAATATATTTGATTCAAACTAGACCAGATATAATGAGTTTACTTTGTATTATATCAACATATCAGAGTGATCCTAGAGAGAATCATGAGAGTGTGGTGAAAAGGATTTTCAAGTATTTGCAAGGAACAAATGAGTATGGTTTGTGGTATCTTAAAAATGATGACTTTACACTATGTGCATATACAAATGATGACTGGACTAAAGATATTGATGACCAAAAGAGCACATCCAGTGGAGCTTTCTTTCTTGGAAATAAACTTGTTTCATGGATCAACAAGATGTTGGCAATTGGAGAAATTGATTATGTGTTGCATTGATGTTTTGTCATTGATGGAAACACCAACTATTTTGCTTGTTTACCGGCTTTCCGTAGGTTTTGGTAGAGTGGTTGGTTTATGATATTGATCCGATATGCTCTGGTATGCTTTGTCTTGTGGACTTGGTTTAGATCTACCATTCATGGTATTTAGATGGGTATCATGATCAGTTAGTTCAGGATTTTATGACTCATGAGTTATCATTTGTTCTAGTAAGCCTTTTGGTCGCCGGTAAGGGTTTTGCCGACAAAGCTTTTTTGAAGATCTTTTGATGCACATGATAAGTGGTATTCGTGAAGCTTCTTGATGGATTTCAAGATTTTGTTGGCTATCTTGTTCATCTTCTTGTTGATCAGTGGTGTTGGATTGGGGTCTTCACCTAATGCTATCTTATTCGGCTAGGTTATGGACCAGTTTATGTAACATATTGGTGGATGATCCCGATGCACTATTGGTTGGGTTTATTGATTGGGTCATGTTGTTTCAGTCTCAAGCCTACTTGGTTGATCATTACATTATGGGTTTAAGTTATAAATTTATTGTATTATCTTTTACATGGCCAACCTAATTGTTTAGGTCTCGGGTTCATATAAATGTGATATAAGATCTATTTCTAGATCATGGGATTATGATTATGGGATTATCTATGTGCAAATAAATTTGTAATCATATGTAGAGGCTTTTGGTCGATCATAGGTGATAGAATTGGGTTGGTGAAAGAGGTTTAAGACCTTCGGTACTAAGCTTAACCACAACTATACTCAAGCATTGGAGATGCTATTCTTGCAGTTCATTCTTGTTCCCGATTGTAGTCTGGATTTACTTTTTAGTTAGTGAGGCTCCTTTTGTAATGAGAAATGTGCTCTAGTCTATTGGCCTCCATGCATGTGTAGGCCCCTCTTATTGTAATCACATACTTACTACAGAAGTATTATTTGACTGTGGATAGGCTTCCCACCATGGTTTTTCCCTTTACTGGGTTTTCCATGTATAAATTTTGGTGTTATCTTTTGTGGATGGTTGGTAAATGTTTTGTGGTTTATATTTGTGCTTAACTATTATATCTACTATTCTAGTATTTCATTTATGTATTCTGGTTATAAGGATTTAATACTTAAAAGTTATATAATCTATTGACAACCGATTCACCCCCCCCGCCCTCTCAGTTGTCCTCTAGTTATCTAAGTTGTCTAACAATTGGTATCAAAGCCTGGTCCTCTTTGCAAAAGCTTAACTTCTTGAGGAAGATCCTATGGCATCTAATAGTGCAAGTTCATCAAGTTCATTTGTTGTTGTTTTCCGGAAAGAAATTCCTAGGCTTGATGAAATAAATTACAGAGTATGGAAGATTCAGATGGATACTAATCTAAGATGTCTTGGTAAGGAGATTTGGGAGATCACTAAGAATAGTTATACATCTCATAATTCAACATCTAGAAATCCTCCTCCTACAGGCTTGGATAAGGACATTAAAAATAATTGTAGAGCTAGAGAAGCCCTTTTGTGTGCACTTTCTGATCAACAAATTATGGGACTATCTGACAAATTAAATGTGAAGGCTATATGGAATAAATTGGAGACTCTGAATGAAGGCGATCCTACTATTAAAACTGCTAAACTTGATGGTTAGTGGGTGATATATGAGAACCTAAAGATGGAAGAAGATTAAAGGATTGCTTCTTTTATGGATAGAGTTAATGAGATTGTCATGACAATTCAGTGTTGTGGTGGATCTCTGAGCGAAGATGAGATAGTTTCTAAAGTATTGAGAGCTTTTTCATCGACTTATAAGATGAAGGCTACTGTAATTAATGAGCTGAGAACTATGGAAAATACCTCTGTTAATAGGGATACCTTGGTTGGGAATTTATCTACTTTTGAGCTTGAGGAATTCGGTCCTTCTGGAGTTGCAAAATTTGAACCTTCTTTTCATGCATCTACACCATCTACTAGCAAGAGTGATTGGGAAGCCTTATATGCTAAGGAACTAGAGGAAATGAAGAAAGAAGATGAAGAGCTTAAGCAACTTGAAGCCCTATTTGCTAGAAAACTAGAGGAAATGAAGAAAGAAGATGAAGAGCTTAAGCAACTTGAAGCCCTATTTGCTAGAAAAGTACCTAAAGGTCCTATAGGAAGTAAGTATGAAAGAAAATCACCTTTTAAATGTTTTGCATGTAATAAGATAGGTCATTTTGAATCTAGATCTCTTGAAAGGAATTCAAGATTTGAGGAAAGAGTTAGAGGATATTTTAGACTTAACCATGATTATCAAAAAAAGAATAATTATAGGAGAAATAAAGACAAGTCATGCTACTATGCTGATGAGGAAGGTGTGACTAATTTTAATGATGAACCGACACAAGATTCAGCTAGTGGATCCGGCAATGGAATGGAATGGGTATTTTTGGCTATCAAGGAAGATGATCTGGTACCTGAAGAAAAGGCCCTTGCTGCTAAAATTGAAGACAAGGATGAATGGGTGATAGGTAGTGGATGTTCACATGATATGACTGGAGATAAAAGGAAGTTTCTATCTTTGCAAGAATTTGATGGCGGTCTGGTTAGATTTGGAGATGACAAAGCATGCATGATCAAGGGAAGATGAACTCTATCACTGGATGGTAAGCATGATACTAATAAAGTTTATTATGTTGAAGGTTTAAGGCATAATCATTTGAGTGTAGGACAGCTAGTGGATAAGTGATTTCAGTTACAACTCAAGGATGAAAAATGAAAGATTATCAATAGATCTCGATTGGAGATTGCAATCGGTACTCTAACTAAAGTTAACCTCTTTCATTTGAACTACGGTGAGAAGACATATTTGATTGCAAAAATTGATGAGAGTTCGTTATGGCATAAGAGGTTATGTCATGTGAATTTTGATTGCATTATAAAGATCAGTTCTACTAAGGCACTTAGAGATATACCTAAGATTGTGAAGCCCTATAATCCAGTATGTAAGGAATGTCAATTGGGAAAGCAAGTCAGAGCTTCTTTTAGAAGTATACAAGAGAAATCTAATGTTTTTCTTGATCTTATTCATACTAATTTGTGTGGTCCTACTAGAATCAAAAAATTTCAAGGTGATAGATATTTTATGCTAATCATTGATGACTATTCTAGAATGATGTGGGTTACTTTTATAAGGGAGAAATCTAAAGCATTTGAAAAGTTTAAAATCTTTAAAGCTAAAGTTGAGACTGAGACAAGATTGAAGATTAAATGCTTAAGGTCAGATCAGGGTGGAGAATTCACATCCAATGAATTTAACAGTTATTGTGAAAATAATAGGATAAGGAGACAATTATATGCACCCCGAACACCTCAGCAGAATGGAGTTGTGGAAAGGAACAACAAAACTATCTTGGATGTAGATAGAAATATGATGATGGGAGCTAATGTGCCTCATATCTACTGGAAAGAAGCTATGACCACGGCGGTATACACATTCAACAAAGTTCATATCAAGGGTGACACCAGTAAGACACCTTATGAGTTATGGTTTCGTCATACACCTATAGTTAAGTAATTCAGAATCTTTGGTAGTAAATGCTATATCAAAAGAGATGACTCCATTATAAAGTTTGATCCTAGATGTGATGAAGGGATATTTCTTGTTTATTATAATGAAAGAAAAGTATATAGATGTTATAATAAAATATTGCAAAGAATTGTTGAGAGCACTAATGTCAAGGTGGATGAGAAAAATAGTAATCGAATCAGAACTTGTAAGAGAGAATTGGCACTAGAGATGATCATAACTGAAATAGTAGCACCTGCACCAGAACAAAATATTGAACCAATTACTCAGGTAGTATCAGAAAATTCAACAGTAAATGAAGATCAGAGCAGAAGAACAGAAAGTCAGAAGACTCCTCGGTATGTAAGGTTAAATCATTCAAAAGATTAGATCATTAGAGACAAGAACAAAGGAGTGATGACAAGAAGAAGGTTGGGACCTGATGAGGTATGTTTAATTTCTCAAATTGAATCAACATCAGTAATTGAAGCATATAAAGATGAAAGTTTGATGAAATCTATAGAAGATGAATTAGATCAGAGAGAAAATAATAACACATGGACTTTAGTTCCTCAGCCTAAAAATAAGAATGTTATTGTAACTAAAGGGGTTTTTAGGAATAAATTGAATGAAGATGGAAAAGTTGTGAGGAATAAAGCTAGATTGCTTTGAAAAGGATATTCTTAGAAGGAATTGATTATGATGAAACTTTTGCTCTAGTAGCTAGGATTGAAGCTATGAGATTATTTCTTTCTTATGCTGCTCATGAGAGCTACAAGGTTTATCAGATGGATGTTAAGTGTGCATTTCATAATGGATATCTTGAAGGAGAAGTTTACATTGAGCAACCTGATGGATTTTCACTTTCAGATGATAAAAACATGGTTTGTAGGTTAAGGAAAGATTTATATGGATTAAAACAAGCCTCAAGAGCTTGGTATGCAAGATTGGATAAATATCTCTTGAAGCTTGGTTTCACTAAAGGTAATGCTGATAGTAATTTATACTATAAGATCATTGATGATCATATATTGATTCTTGAAGTCTTCGTTGATGATATCAGTTTTGAAGGTGAGGATAAGTTATGTATGGAATTCTCTAAAAATGTGAAGAATGAATTTGAGATGTCTATGATTGGGGAAATTAAATTTTTCTTAGGTTTGCAGATTACTCAGACTGAAAAACGTATTTCCATCTATCAAACTAAGTATGCTAGAGAGTTGTTGAAGAAATTGCATATGAAAGATTCTAAACTGGTTGGTACACCTATGGTTACAAGTGAGAAGTTGACTAGGAAATATGCATCAGCACCTGTAAATCCTACAAGGTACAAGTCTATGATTGGAGGTTTGTTATATTTGACTCAAACAAGACTAGATATAATGAATGCAGTTTGTATTGTATTAAGATATCAGAGTGATCCTAGAGAGAATCATGAGAGTGCGGATGACCGGAAGAGCACATCTGGTGGAGATTTCTTTCTTGGAAAGAAATTTTTTTCTTGGATCGGCAAGAAATAGTCATGTACATCTTTATCTACTGCTGAAGCTGAGTATGTTATTGCTACTAATAACTGTACAAAAGTTCTATGGATGAAGCAAATGTTGAAGGATATAAGGGTAGATTGTAATGAACTGGTAGTTATTCACTGTGATAAGTCTATTGCTATTTATATATCAAAGAATCTGGTATGTCATTCTAAGACATAGCACATATCTATCAAGTATAACTTTTTGAAGGAGAAGGTGGAAGCAAATGAAGTTAGACTAGTTTATGTAAACACTAAAGAGTAGATTGCAGATATCTTCACTAAACCTTTGCCTAAGAAATCATTTGAGTACTTTAGAGATAGATTGGGTGTTTCTACCCCTCTAGTAGAGACCTGAATGATGTTGATTAGCATCAGTCTGACATGCACTTACAAAGATACTATTCATTCTGGATTGATGTGTTGGTGCTACTACTCAGGGGGAGTAGTTCAGTGTTTGGTCTAGTAGATTGATGATTTTTCTTTGATGTTCATGTGAGCTTTCTGGCATTGATATCAAAGGGGGAGAGATATATGTGCAAAACAGAGCTTAACAAAACATTATTCAAGGGGAGAGATAAGAGCTTAATAGAGATATCATTCATAGGGAGACTTTGTTACTTCATTGTTATATCATCTTTTGGGAGAATGTTGATTGTCTTTGTTTGGAGGAGACTTGTTTGACATTTATTGGCACTTGGATGTTTTTCATATCTAGTGTTGCCATTAATGCCAAAGGGGGATATTGTTGGCAATTGGAGGAATTGATTATGTGTTGCATTCATCTTTTATCATTGATGGCAACACTAACTATTTTGGTTGTTTGCTAGCTTCTGGTAGGTTCTGGTAGAGTGGTTGGTTTATGATATTGATTTGGTATGCTTTGGATTGTGGACTTAGTTTAGATCTATCATTCATGCTATTTAGATGGATGTCACAATAAGTTGGTTCAAGATTTGATGACTTAGGAGCTATCATTTGTTGTAGTAAGCCTTTTGGTCACCGGTAAGGGTTCTACCGACAGATCTTTGTTGAAGATATTTTGATGCACATGATAAGTGGTGTTGGTATGGCTTCTAGATGGATTTCGGGATTCTATTGGTTATCTTGTTCATGTTCCTGTTGATCAGTAGTGTTGGATTTGGGTCCAGACCTAATGCTATCTTATTTGGCTAGGTTATGGACTGATTTATGTAATGTGTTGGTGGATCATCCTGATGTGTTACCGGTTGGGTTTATTGATTGGGTCATGTTGTTTTGGTCTAAGGACAACTTGGTTGATCATTAGATTATGGGTTTAAGTTATGAATTTATTGTATTATCTTTTAGGTGGCCGACCTAATTGTTTAGGTCCTAGGTTGGTATAAATGTGATGTAAGATCTCTTTGTAGATCATGGGATTAATAGGATTATGATTATGGGTTTATCTATGTGCGAATAAAGTTGTAATAATATGTAGAGGCTTTTTCCCAATCATAGGTGATTGAATTGGGTTGGTGAAAGAGGTTTAAGACCTTCGGTACTAAGCTTAACCGAAATTGTCATCAAGCATAGGAGATGTTATTCTTGCAGTTCATTCTTCTTCTAGATTGTAGTCTGGATTTATTTTATAGTCAATGAGGCTCCTTTTGTGATGAGCAGTGCACTCTAGGTTGCTGGCCTTCTTGCATGTGCAGGCCTTCTTATTGTAATCACATACTTACCACAAAAGTATTATCTGACTATGGGTAGGCTTTCCACCGTGGTTTTTCCCTTTATCGGGTTTTCCACGTACAAATCTTGGTGTTATCTTTTGTGGATGGTTGGTAAATGTTATGTGGTTTATATTTGTTCTTAACTATTATATCCGTTATTCTGGTATTTGGTTTTTGTATTCTAGTAATAAGGATTTATTGCTTAAATTTCTATAATCTATTGACAACTGATTCAATCCCCCCCCTCTCAGTTGTCCTCTGGTTAACTGAGTTGTTGAACACAAGAAACAATCGTGTACTTCTTTATCTACTACTAAAGCTGAGTATGTTGTTGTTGCTACTAACTGTACATAAGTTCTATGGATGAAACAAATGTTGAAGGATATAAGGATAGATTGCAATGAATTGATAGTTATTCACTATGATAACTCTATTACTATTGAGATATCAAGGAATCTTGTATTGCATTCTAAGACTAAGCACATTTCTATCAAGTATAATTTTATGAAGGAGAAGGTGGAAGAAAATGAAGTCAGACTGGTTGATGTGAAAACTAAAGAGCAGATTGCAGATATCTTCACTAAACCTTTCCCTAACTAATCATTTGAGTCCTTCAAAGATAGATTGGGAGGTTTTTCCCTTCCAATAGAGACTTGAGTGATGTTTATTGGAATTAGTCTGATATGCATTTATCAGTGCCATCATTCATTCTAGATTGATGAGTTTGTGCTACTACTTAGGGGGAGTAGCCAACTATGTGGTTCAGAGGATTTATGACTTTTCTTTGATGTTTATGTCATATTTCTAGCATTGATGTCAAAGGGGGAGAGATATTTATGTGAAAAACAAAGATTAACAGGGATATCATTCACAGGAGGAGTTTGGTCTCTTAGTTCGGAACTTTATTGTCATATCATCTTGGAGAGGGCATTTCTTGGTACTTGGATGTTTTTCACATCTAGCGTTGCCATCAATGCCAAAGGGGGAGATTGTTGGCAATTTGGAGGAATTAATTATGTGTTGCATTGATGTTTGTCATTGATGTCAACACTAGTTTTTGGTTGTCTATCGACTTCAAGTAGAGTGGTTGGTCTTTGCTATTGATTTAGAGATTTGTATCCAGTTTGGTCTAACAGTTGGAATTGGTTTAGATTGGTTATTCAAGTGTTCCTGATGCATATTACATTCAGTTGGTTCAGGATTTGATGATCCAAATGCTATCATATGGTCTAGTAAGCCTTTTGGTTAGTGGTAAGGGTTTTATCGATAATGTTTTGTTGAAGATCTTTTGGTGAATCTGATAAGTGGTGTTGGTGCAGCTTCTAGAAGGTTATCAGGATGCTGATGGTTATCATGTTCATGTTCTAGTTATTCATGGTGTTTCATTTGGCTTACGGTGACCTATTTTGGGTCTAGTGTTATTCTGCTAGGTTATGGACCAGTATATGTAACGTGTTGGTTTATGCGTTACCGGTTGGATTTTTTTTTGGTTTATGTTGTTTTGGTCTTAGGATGACTTGGTTTATCATTGGTTTGTGGGATTATTTAATGGATCTATTGTATTATCTTTTAGGTGGCCAACCTAATTTTTTAGGTCACGGGTTGGTATAAATATGATGTAAGATCTCTTTGTAGATAGTGGCATGGTATGGGTTATGGGATTATCTGTGTGCAAATAAAGTTGGAATTATATGTTGAGGTTTTGGTTGATCATAGGTGATCAAATTGGGTTTGGGAAAGAGATTTAAGACCTTTGGTATTGAGCTTAACTGAATCTGTACTCAGCAATAGGAGATGTTATTCTTGCAGTTCATTCATCTTTTGGAATTGTAGTCTGGATTGCTTTTGTAGTCAGTGAGGATCCTTTTGTGATGAGCACTGCACTCTAGGTTGTTGGCCTTTGTGCATGTCTAGGCCCCTCTTATTGTAATCACATACTTGTTGTACAAGTATCATCTGACTATGGGTTTCCCACCATGGTTTTTCCCTTTACCATGTTTTTCATGTACAAATATCAGTGTTATGTGTTATGGGTGGTTGGTAATTGTTCTATGATTTATGTTTACACTTAATTGTTATATGTGCTATTCCAATATTTGGTTTATGCATTTCAGTAAAAGGTTTTGTGTTCTTAAAGTTTTATAATATGTTGACAACTGATTCACCCCCCTCTCAGTCATCCACTGGTTATCCTAACAATTCTCCTTGTCATTTTTCTCCTAGGCGTTAATATTTTTGTCAATCCCATGTTATTTTCCTTAAGTCCAGCACTTCAATTTATTTCCCCCCCATAGACTATAGTTCGGCTATTAATTTTTATTAAGTCCTAAGTCCTAAGGCAATGAAAATTGGTTATAGCTCAAGCTACTAGAGGTACAAAATTTTGCACATGGGCTAATTGGATGACTATGTCTAAATCACATCAAAAAGATGCTCAATGGTTATGTTGTTAAGGTTGACGGTCATCACAACATGGAAGATAAAGTTCAAGCAGATTTGATGGCTCTTGTTATACCATGATGGAAGATACGGGGAACTTAACCTTCGTGGAATCATGTGATGCTACCACGTGTCCCTATCAGGTGGTCAAGGTTAGAAGGTGGGACCGCCGTGTTGAGGTGTAAAATCATGACTAACACAAAATCTTCCTATTGGCTGAGAAATGAGTCACTTTCTAGCATGCAAGTCAATGTCAGATTGACCATTGTAGATTGACCGATTTACCAGCATGAAGATCCATGACTGAGTTATAAAGTTCTTTTAAAAAAATTTCGCACCATTTCTTTGCAGTAACTTGGAAATGAAAAACTGGTTACCATGCATGATAGTTGTAGAGACCTATCTGGTAGATGACCAACGTTCGACCAGGTGATTTATATGAAGAATATGATGACAAGTGATAACTATGTGTGTGAAAAAATGGAATAAGTCTGTAAGCTACAAGACACAACACTTCAATTAAGTTATTACATGTATGGTTAGACAGATATAAGCATGAATATGAAAACCATAACAAATTGACCAATTGTCTTCTAAAAGATGTGAGTATAAGATTGCTCTCAAATTTGTATAAGCAATACCAGTGACTAGACTACACCAAGATGAAGGATTTAATCTATATGAGCATGATATTAAGCTAAATGGATGCAAGATTATGCTAGATGGATGAATAGTAGGCTATATGAATTCAAGCAATCATAATTGAACTAAATATGTGAAAAAGATAAACTAAGATGCAATAAACTCAAAAAGCAAGCACAATATCTTCAATGACTCTAGAGCAAAAACTGCATAATAACAATAAATCTCCAAGGTGTTTTGGATAAGAGATGAAGGCTGAATTTATAGAGAATCACAAGAGAGATCAAGAAAAAGCACAATTTAGGATAATTGAAATAATTGAGAAATCAGATTCATTTAACCTTGAGATAGATTCCAATTATAGTTGAATTGAAATGCATTCATAAAAGAGGTTTGAGTTTTCATTAGAGATATAGATAGCATTCATAAAAGAGGTTTGTGTTTGCATTATAGATATAGATTAATTAATTTCATGCACTTCAGATAAAAATAGGTAATTCCATGTATATTTCTTTGATTTATTCAAGAAAAGAGTCTTTTCAATGCAACTGAACTTCTTTTCTCAAAAGATTTGAGTTCCAATTTTAGAGAATGATAAAATTCCTTTAATTGTTTTTCTGATTTCAAGTTTGATTTCTCTCTCAATTCAATTATTTTATTTTATTTTCAATTTTACTCTTGCTTTACATGTTGATTCCTCTTTTGTAATAAATTAATTCCTTTTTTATGATTAAATGGAAAATTTATTAATTAATTAAATATGCTAGGATTTTTAATAAATTAAATAGGATAATTGATCAAAATGATTTTCTTGGAATGATTTAATTAATTAAAAAAATATTTAATTAATATAGACTAATTCATTTACCATGTGACATTTGATGATTGAAGAATTAATTAATTGTGTGCTCAAAGTTGATTTAATTGCCTTTGGTTAGGACCTTGGTGATGTTGTCTAAATTAGGGGCCCATGGTTTAGGTGACCATTTTTAGGGTATTACATTTGGCCCTCTTTGAATAAATGTGTGAGCAACGCGTTGGTTCAAAGAATAGTTGATGTCTAGGAGATACTAGTTTTGAACTTGATTGATCACCAACCAGATGAAGAGCGAGGCGTTTAGCTTGATTTGAAGTGATGAAGTTGAACAGAGTTGATTAAAGAGATACTGATCTCGAACTTGATTGAACTAGGACCAACAGAGAGAAAAGATACTGAACTTGAACTTGATTGATCAAGAAGCAGATCTTAGTGATCTAGAACTTGATTGAACTAGACACAATGAGAGAAGATAAAATTGATCTTGAACTTGATGGATCAAGACACGATGAGCGAAGATAAACTGCCCATCTTGATTTGATGCAATGAAACTAAACACCTACTTAGATTGAGCATGTGATCAAAGATACTCTTTAAACTTTTGATTGAGTTTAAACAAATAATCAACTTGATGAAAAGTGATGAAACTAATTAACATTAAGAGACTTCTTCAGATGAAGACAAATATTAGCTTGATTTGAAGTGATGAAACAGATGTGCCCCTAGAGATTGATTTGACTCAGATGACTAAGGAATCTCAACTTGATATGAAGAAATGAAGCTAAGATGCCCCTTAGCAATAAGAATTTGTTTGATTTTCTTTAGTTGAAAAGATTGTTTTGCTTGACTTTTAATGAAGATTTGAAGATTTTATCAGCTTTGAAGATGTGAGGTCATGAGGTCATGAGTATGCTCCCTTGGGAGCAAAATCAAAAGATAGCGAGGGTATATGATTTTTAGGCAATTGTTGGTGATGATAATGATTTGAGCACAAAAAATGATTTAGGGGAATATGTGAATATTTAGCGTTGATTAATGAGAAATTGAGTGTGAAGAATGATTTGTAGAATAAATTGAGATATAGCGTTGATTCATTAGAAAATGAGCGCGAATTGGAGAAATAATGAGCATTTGATGAAAAGTGCTAAGTGGTCCAAATTATATTTAAACTGACTAGGAGAATGATCTCAGATTTCAATTTCGATCCCGAAAATGGAATCAAAATGGTCAAATTAGCTAAGGGTACAATTTTCATGTCGATCGGAGCAAGTTGAAAAATTAGGGTTTTGGCTATGTAAGGGGTAAAAGTGTCATTTTCAATTCATTTTAACTTCTCCAAGTTTGAAAATTCAAAAAGCCTTCTGCAAAGCAAAATGGTCATTTCAATCCAAGAGCATCAATTTGAGCACTAGATACATCATAATCGACTGCAGAATTATGAGCTAGCGGTGAGTGACTAATCTTATGCCTGTTTATGTCATCAATTTTGAATTTTTTGTTGAATTTTTTACTTTTTGTGTTTATTAAAATTTGGTCTGTGTCATTTTTTTGTGCGAGACAACAATATGTCTCATACGACAAACTGTCCTCTAGTAGTTTATGGTTTCAGGCCATTAGTTTTGTCATGCTAGACATCCTCGTGTATCATATGAAAGTTTGCTTAGAAGACCATTTTGTCATTTGTGTATATGTCTTTTATCGTATCAGAGTCTTTTGTCATGCTATACCTATTCCTGACTCATATGAGTTTCTGCCTGCACTGTGAAATGTTGTATGAAAAATGGTGAGCTTTTTTAAGGGTGTAAACATGAAATTTGTTTTAGCAATTGATGTATTTGGATTTGCATGATGTTTAAATTGTCTTATAGTGAATTGGAATGACTTTTTGATGCTCTATTGTTTGATTCGTGCAGGTTCAATTTCCACATGTTCTTTTCTGATGCGTCTATCCTCCTACTATGAGGCTAGTTTGTGAATTATCTAATATAGACAGAGCACATATTGACTTGTGCAGGTTTACCCACCTTCTATAGATGCCAGATATCCATGTGAATCATGGGATGCTCACATCACTTGTGGAGAGATTTCATTTTGAGCATAACACATTCCATTTACTAGTTGGGGAGATGACCATCACTCCATGAGGATGTTTATAGGATTCTTAGGATTCCATTCATTGGGGATAAGGTTGATTACGATTCTGCATAGCGTCCTGGCTTACTAGCTTTGAGACAGGTATTTCACAATGAGGACATCCTTATGCATGCTATCAACTAGGATGATATGATGACTAGGTATAGTGAGGAGTTTCCACTGGCTTGTGTCTTGGTAGGATTTATTGGTTGTTTCATTATGCTAGATAGGGGATAGTAGGGTTTCTTATGCAGCTGGGCTAGGATGTTGCAAAGGCTTGTGGATCACCCTAAGAGATTAGGATTGGGTTCGTGTGTATTAGCCCACATGTATCATGAGATGCATGAGGTTATGTAAAAGGAGGGGAAGAGCATGGCAGCAGGGGTATTGATTTTACAAATATGGACCTAGGAGCATATCACAGTTTGTAGACCTATAGTGGATGACACAAAGAGATCCACATAAGTTTATTGTTTATAGATATTCAGGATACATTATTCAGCCCCATTTGGGCAAGATGGAGTACTGGAGATGACAGCTAGATGACTTGATAGTTGTCGTATGGAGACCATACAAGGGTCTAGAGCTTTGGGATGACTGGAGAGATGTGCAGAGAGATATGTTCATGACTCATCCTCTTATGGGCAGATCTGTGATGGTTATTGACTGATTCATTGTATCTCGGGTCATGAGGGAGTATAGTAGGCCTCACAAGATTTCACAGGAGTTTACTGCATACGCTCATTATGCAGACAAGAAGAGACAAGGATGGGCCCCTAGGTTGTCCTATGCTTTGAGCATGCAGGAGCTGATAGGGTTACAACGACTTCAATGGGATTACTTGGATGATATTATAGATGCATGGGTATTTCCCTAGTATAGGGATTGGTTCTAGCAGCATCCATTCCCTAGATTTACAGATCTATTCAAGCACGCGCCTCTCATAGAGGAAATTGAGGATGATGCCCCTACTCAGGCATAGGGACAGGAACAGGGAGAGAGACAGGGACAGGGATAGAGAGCAGAGGCTCCTAGGTGGGCAGGTGGTGATCCTAGTGTGAGCAGCAACAAGATACTAGCTGGGGGGAGACAAAATCAAAGAGGAGAGGGCGGATCTCTAGGAATTGTTGGTGTAAGGAGGAATGGTGTTAGGATAGCGGAGAGTGGAGGAGAAGAGAAGCAAGTATATCCTAGATAGGTACAATAGAGGAGGGATGAGCAGGGTGGAGATGGAGGCAGAGATCCTATGAAGGAGATTGGGGCAGCTGATGTAGCATGGTCAATGAGAGCATGATTAGTAGGTCTACAGTCATAGTTGATAGTGGCTCAGACACAGCTTGTAGAGTGGGATCGATAGTTGGTGGAGCTCAGAGCAGAGTGCAATCGTAAGGTCACAGGGATGAGGGTAGAGCGAGAAGCTCTTCAGCAGAAGGTTTTGTACTGGACTAGCTAGGATACATATTATGTGGCAGTGTATAGCGTAGTTGTTCTTATAGCGTAGCATGTTGTTCCATATTCTCAATATATGGCTTGATCTAAGGGAGCTTGGGCACCAAGGCAGGATGTGGGTCAGTAGGCTCCACCTCCTCCACCACCTAGTGATGAGGGAGAAGCAAAGAGCAAGATTTTTAAAGCTCTTATATTTTGTTAGATACCCCATTTTTTGTATCCCATATGATTCTTGCTCAGATGGGAGATTGTATATGATAGTTATATCACTTGTACTTTGACATATTGATGATTATATATACAAGATCTTGATTTGATTTCATTGTACTTGTGTCGATTGATTTATGAGATGTTTTCTTCTATATGCTTTATTCTATATGTATGCATATTTGTTCAGTATGGATGTATGTAATGCAAATGAATATGAATGTTTGTTTTTGTTTCTTTTCATATGCAAATAAATGATGAAAATGAGTAACTAGTAATGCAAATTGTTTATTTTTTTTCTATGCAATAATATGAATGCAAATGAATTTATGAATCTATATAAAATGCTTATGTATGTAGGTAACATATTAATACACAAGTACTCGATCAGAGAAATGATGAAAAAGAGACCACTTAGCTTAGAAATGATGATACTTCAAACTCTCATTCAGAAGATAAAAAGATCATTGTTATCATGAAAAAATCACTTGAAATGCAGAAAATGCAAAATGAACGAAAACTTAAACTAGTTACTTGATTTGGAATGCTTAATATTCATCACTGAGCATTTACAAACATAGCAAGCAAAATAGAGTTCCTTCCTTTTCATGTGCAATATTAATTATCTTGTCCGCAATGACCCTTTTTTCATTCATATCCTTGGATAGATTACGCATGCATCCGGATTACACATTTAAAGAAATTTGCTCAAAACAAACAAAGAAATGATGCCAACCTCCCTGTAGGATAAAAATAAGAGGATTCAAGGTATGTGTGGTGATTTCACCTTGATGTGAAGGCTCTTATCATAGACACCCAACTGATTAGATGTTTCTAGATCATCCAAATCATTCCTACAAGCAAAAAAAAAAGAAAATATTATGCCCCCAATCCTTGCTCCTCTTAGTCAATATAGACTTCCTCAAGTTACTTAGAGGGAATAATAATCGAAAGCCAATATAAAAGATAGCACACAAAGAAAGATTTCATGCATATCTCAAACTATTTAGTGATTGTTTTCAGTAATGTTGTTTTGCTTGTGTACTCAATGATAAAACTCTTCAGTATTTAGGAGACAGGTGACTGACTCAGATTGGACAACTGGTTATCACTTACAGAGTGATGACTTGGTTGACATTTCTTAGAACATGTTAATTGCTCAGTCAATTACCCTAAGACTAGGACATTGATCAGTTTCAAGCCATGAAGGTTCTAAAAGAATCAGGATGTCACAAAAGTGACTAAAATATATGTACAAGTGAAATCAAAGATGCAACACTTTAGTACAAGAGATAAGACTAACCTAGACAAAATCCAGTTGCCATACTGATCTATTTCATTGTTTTGATTTGATGATCATTGATAGGAATGTCTAGTTTCAAAGAGTAAGTACCCCATATAAGACCGATCTATTTGGTTTTGAGTGTACCCTTCCTTATATAGGACATGTTGATGTTTGATAGAGTTTGATAGATTGATTAACAAGACATGCGATAAGTTTGACTGCAGACTTTGAGAGATTGTTTGTGGTTGATTTGGTTTGATGGATGGTCTATGGTTTCTTGCTTTGATTTTGTCAAAAAAAAATTGTGAGTTTTTTATTTTTAAGATTTTCTTCAGGACATTTTATGATTTTTAGGAGTTTGTTCAGAACATTTTATGATTTTTAAGATTTTTCTCAGCTATGCCCCCAGTATATAGAACTATATGACATGATGACCTATAGAATACATGTGGAGACAATGAATTTTTTATATGACCTATGTTAATGCAATATGCATGATGAAGATGCATTTCCTATTCGAACAAGGATAACCATGTTTGTTTAGAACTTTGTAATACACCAATTGAATTGGAGGTACAAAACATTTCATAGATAAGCTGTCAATCAATCCTTAAGGTCCCTTGGAACATCCAAATCAAAACACTTAGTGACTATGATTTACAAATGGAGATCCAGAAAACTTCCCCATGGATTCTTGAAACTTTGATCTTCTTTTGCCCATGTGAGTGCAAATGAGTTAATTCCCACTCTTGTGTTCACTAAAGATCCTTAGTATCCTATATGACTAGCTACGTGGATTATTCTAGCTTCAAAAGAATCCCGAATAGAGCCTCATTGTCAGCAATCTTTTAGAGCTTTGATAAGGTTATAGACTACAATTTGTTGAATATTTTTCCATTACTAGTAGGCATTCATAGCCCTGATGGAGTTACTCGCATGGTCCCATAGTCAATATTTTTGTTGCACTTGTATGCATGATATTTCAATTATATATCATTGCTCTTTTGCCTTGAGATGAATATTTGGCGTAGCACTTTTCTATTCTTTTTTTTTTTCGTGCCTTGACTTCTAAGTAATGAAACCTACTTGGGTGTGACAATTACAGTGGCGCTAAAGTAGATTTTTAGATTTTTCATTAGTCATATGCTCAACTATGTGTCTAGAATGAATTAGAGATTTTTTAATGTGTTTGAGTTATAGAAATTGATAGATTTTGGGTTAACAAGTCTCAAATAGTGAAATCACTACCCAACCATAAGTAAAGCGTCGCCAAAGGGTAATGTTGAAAATGAATGACCTTATGACCTCAAGGACTTCATGTCTGAATATCTAAGAAAGGAGACAACCCTTGTTTGTCTTGAATGCAAACAAAAGATAAACTTGGACAGTTGCCTTGTTTAACTGATGATGCTATATGCAAATGCAAAAAAACTTTATGAATGAGATGAATTGAAAAACAAACTATATGTGATGCAGTGCTTTTAAGATTATGATATGTAGTGTAGAAATCAAATGCTAAACTAACCTAGCCCTTAGATATGATATCGTTAAAGGTGCATGTTGTTCATAGGGTCAAGGAGTTTTGTGTAGGTAGTTCATTAGTCCATCATAAATATGTCTTTCCAAGGACTCGGCCTAGTATACATGTCCAACATCTCCAATGTTGATTTCCTTAGTTTTTTGGATTTTGTGATGAAACTAGGGTAAATTCTTATGCAAAGGATTGGATAAGGGGTATGGAAGGATGAAAAAGAGGCATTGGATAATGGATTAGATATTGAAAATTTGGTGTATGAGCAAATGGAAACATTTAAGGTATCATCATTGGCACACATCTTGAGGGATAGTGGATTGATGGAGGAAAAGTGGATCTCAGATTTTGAGATTTGGATGAAGGAACAACTAGGGATTTGGGGGCATAAAGATCCAAAATAGATGAAGGAGCTGATGGAGAAATAGATTTGGAAGGTTTGGATGGAGGAACAACAATCTTGGTTGTTGATTTGGATTTTTCTTTAGACTGTTGTGCTTCGAGGAGATGCTTAGGGATCCACATAGTTTTTGATTTTTCATGCTTTTGTAGTTTCTTGGAACACATTGCTTCTACCACTACCTTAGGAACCCATATAGCTTTTGATTTTGCTTTCTTTTGCTCAGTGAAGCTTTGTGTCTTTCTAGATGGATGGAAGGTACGTGAATATGTATGCCTTTGTTGATCCTGTACAAGGGATGGAGGAATATAGGGTCCTAAAATGGATGGAAAAGATGAAGGGGAAGATGTGTACCTAGATTTTGGTTTAGTAAGGATACCACCATCTTGAGAAATGTCACTAAGGCCATGAACCTTAATAGTTTCTTTAACATGGATGGGTTCTTACTTGTGAAGGTCTACCCCTTTATGTTTATAAATATGTTGACTTGTAGGATCATGAGAGGGATTTGTAGGCATGATGGATCCTTGAGGTGAATGTGGAGAATTATGACAAGTAGATGAAGGCATACTTTGATCTTGACATGGAAGAGGACCATTGGATAGAGTATTTGACTCTTCATTTTGAATAGGTTTGTTTGAAAAGGTAGAAGAGGCATCATGATCTTTCTTAGGAAGCATGCTTTGTTCTTGAGATGGAAGGGGATCATCTTGGAATAAATGGAGGCTATATGTGGTCCATTTCTAGACACAGGTTCATCATTTTGATCATGTTTGGTAATGACATATGGTTTCTCTTTAGGTGAATTATTAGGATCTTTGATTTCAATAACACCATCATCAAGGAGGTCTTGAATTTTATGTTTTAATTCAATACACATTGAATTCTTATGTTCGTTATGCCTATGGTATGCACAATATTTACTCAAAACTTCACATCCCCATGTGGTCTTTTTAGGTAATATGATAAGATTATTCTTAAGAAGCTCTTCCAAATTTCACTCAATAGATTGCCCTAAAGGTGTAAACTATCTATCTAGGGAATAGATGTCCTTTTGTCTTGGTAAAGGTGTCTTGTGATCTTGTATGAGATTTAACTTTTGATTTTCAATTACTTTATGTTCCATCCTTTGTAATTGTTTTAGCATTTCTTGAAGTCTAGTGTTCTTAATATCATGAATTTTTATCTCAAGAGGGGTCATTGAATATTTTTGTTGTGATTGAATGTCATATATTTCTTTCTTGAGATCTTGAATTTGTTGAGCCAAGGTAGCCATGGGCTTCTTACTCTTGTCAGAATTTGTAGAAGAGCTTCTAGTTTGAACAAGCATTTATATTGACTAATGTGACCTAGAGCTGTTTGTGATGCGGAAGTCAAGGTCAAATTTGGAGCTAGTTGTTCGTTTAACTTATTGATTGAGAGAAGCAACTAAGATTTAGTCTTGTTTCAAGAAAGATCTATCCTATGTAAGACATTTATCTAAGTTACCTAGTTTGATTTAAGAGAAGTGACTAAGACTCAATCAGGTTTTAGGAATGATCTATCATATGTAAGACGTTATCTAAGTGAATTAAGTTTGATAAATGGTTGATTGAACTAGTTGAAAGATGATCGACAAAATCATGCAACACAATGACATAAGTACACTATTCAGATTTGTTTATGCTCAGAAATGAAAACCAGTTTTATGCTCGCTGTACACTATTTTAGGCAAGTTTGACTATTTTGGAATGACAAAATCAGAGATTTGTACAACAGGTTTTATAGGACCAGATGATAGTTTAATAGCTTTAGGATGATAGAAACAAAATTTCATACGAGTTTCTGCCTATGTTCGCAACCTCAAACAACAAACTGATGAATGTAATGGTGTTAAGTACAACATAGAATCAGAGACTAGACGATAATTCCCTAAGAAGGACGATTGTTTATCAGGTTTCATATGACACAAAACTGAGGCTCAAACGACAAACTGTTAGACCTGATGAAATTTCTTACTAGAGAAGGTATGTAGTAGGATGATAAATCAGAAGACTCGTACGACAGTTTATGGGATAGAGACAAAGTTTCTAACAAACCAAGTTTTTAATGACTAACGATGACTAGTTTTGAGATGGACTGATTTTTTTGGACAGCTGAGATAGAATAGTTTGTGACACAGATAGAGTTTCAACTAAGACAGACTAGTTTCGACATAGACAAAGTTTCAACTAGGATAGACTAGTTTTGACATGGATAGAGTTTTGACTAAGATAGACTAGTTTCAACACAAACAAAGTTTTGACTAGGATAGACTTGTTTTGACACAGACAGTGTTTTGACTACTGAGTTGTTTATTGTTTTCTCCAATTTTGGTATTTCAGTTTTAGTATCAGGGATGAAAACACAGTAAACATGCAATATGTATAATGACTCTAATCATAACATGCTAACCCTATGGAAATTAGTGAGAGAAGAAAACCTTTGCTTGCTGACTTAGGTACACACCCAATAGCTAATCAAAATATGATCGTTGAGTCTCACACAATGGATTCTCAACACTTCATTAGCCGACATCAAACTCTAATGGGGGCATGATATGGAAAATATCTTGGGAGAGTTACTATTTCTCTTGCATAAATATTATCCCCTCTTTCAAAGGTGAACTAGGTAGCTTCTAATTTTAATTGGAACTAGTAAGGGATCCGTTCGACGCATTGGGGTATAAACTCAATTAAGAGGTCTCCCAGTCTTGAAAATCAAGGTTTAATATACCCAAAGGTACAAAGGAAATCTATTCCTAAGCACTGTTGTTGACTTGATTTTCATCAAATCACATTTATTTTATAGTGGTTTGGAGTACTTGTCATTTAGCCGTTCCCACTTGGGTCGTTCCCCTCTCACCGGCCCTAATGGCTTTGGCCTTAAAGGCTCCTCGGGAGGGCAGACCCGCTAAAGATATACAAATCTCAAACTTAGGAAAAAGCCTCAATGGTCTAGATTTTTTATTGTCTATGCTGACAAGAGAATACTCTCCTACCTCTCAAAATTTTCTAAAAACATGAAAGACAAATTTATTCATTAAGCAGATAGAAAGTTAGGTGCCTAAAAAATGAATTTAATGAATACACAATGTTTGCTCAAATCTCCTGAGGCAACTTGCAAAGACAACAAATCAATAGTCATATTGTCTTTGTTTGACAAGCATATTCTTTGACAAGCATTCTACAAAAACTGATAAGGCTGTGAAAGTTTTTCAGACAGACAAACAACAAGCTAGGGTCAACATTAGTATGATACAAATTATATGAGAAAACTTGAAGAATGAAATTTGCCTTTAACCCAGAAACACAGAATACCATGTTGGTGCCCAAAACCACGGATTGGAAAACCCAAAGACTTGCCAAATCCTCAAGCAGTCCAATCAGCCTTGGCCAATGAACAGGGATAGTCAAAGACTAAATCCCTCTACACTTTAGGCTCCAATAAACCTAGGCAGGTGTACCTCACACTCTCAAGCACAAAAGAGATTATTTAAAGTGAATTTAAGCCTTTTAGCAAATTACAAACTGACAAATTTTTGTCTATAGTTATGCTTTATTACGTGCTTTAACTGAATGCTTTTAAAAGAAATGATTGTAAATGTATATTGAAAATGAGATTGCTTTCAGGACCTAAAATACATATGCATAGATCAGTTCATATAGGATTTGGGAAGAATGTTTTTTTGTCAAGGACCTTGAATGCATACAGATGAAACCCTTGAAAAATCAATAACAGACCAGTGCCTCTATCCAGAGATATATATGACACTTTGTGGACAGAATATCTTATCAACTCAAGAGACAATTTCTCATCAACTATGAAGGTTCAGTATGTGTTACACAAAGAATAAGAACTCAATCTTTCACCTAATGCAACAGCATGTGATTCACATCATAGCAAATCTATAAACAGATTTATCAAGAGGACAAAGATAACTCATCAACACAAAAGTCTACACAATATTTGGAAAAAGAGACAGTGAACCTTGTATATTAATCTTCAAGAAATAATTGCATACATAAGATGAACTTGTAAATACTTCATTACGGATTGCTTGCACAAAATGACACTTCATCTTCCTATAGACTTCTCTAATACAAAATGATATTCAATCCTTAGAACATTATATTGTTCATATGACTCTCCCCCCCATATCTACATTTTTTAACCACTTATATATGTGTTTGAATGGGCACCATACCCCTTTTGGGGTGAAAAGTCACCATTTTACATTAAAATTAACAAAACCTTTTGAAATTAATATGCAAACTAGTTAGTCAATAACCTTGCTTTAAGATATCTTTTCAATTTTTGTTTGGTTGGCTACCTTAAACTTCAAACACAAATTTGAAAATTGTTTTTGTGGTAGGAAACATCCACTTCTAAAATGGGTCTTCATCAAATATGATATTTTCATACATTTCCATTCCAAGTCAACATCTTCTTTCATGCAGGTCGAAATAACAGACTTTTCAGCCTTCTTACGGTCTTCTGTATGATATACAACCAAAAACACATTGTACATATCTAATATTTTTATTGGAGCTTGGAAACTTGATTTTATGAAATGGGTATTTCTTATATTTTCATTTTTCATTCATTTGAATTCTTTGTTCATATCATCTTTTCTACAGATCAAAAACACTAGTATTTCATGGAGTCCATTAGAATTAATTTATTCATATCCTCCTTTACTCTAGTTGTTCAAATCATTAATTATCCATTATGTGTCAATTCCATGAAGTGACCACCATTTTTAATAGTAGGGTTCTTGAAATTATTTGGAAATTTGAAGCCCCAATAGTGGCTTTGTCTAGGGATGTATGCCCCTTGCGGGCATAGCAAGAATCTAGTTTACTCTGGTAGAGTAGACCATTGCCAATCACCTCAATTCTGTAGATTATATTAAAACTACATCTGGTGGCCCCTAGGTCCCAAAACCATGAATACTCATTTTTCCTAGATCAAACACCTGGTTCTCATCATGCAAAAATATTTCAATTTGGCACATATCATCAACCAATCCAATTTCATCGTAAAGCTTATCAATTGTCATATTTTCATAGTTACCATATATGTTATAATATATTTTATTTTTGTCTTGATATTCCATGCTAAAATAATCACAACAATCTCCTTTTGTTTTCACCACACAGGGCATCAAACTTTTATAAATCATTATATCATTTGATTTATAAAGTTTTATCTTTTGAGACTTTCTAATATTTTTAAATATCACATTATCTCTCCTTACTTTATGGACACATTCCAAATCATCCCCGACATATTTTTTTTTACTCCTCCTTCTTGAATTTACTATATAGGAAATCAAATTCCTCTAAACCATCATGCTTTTATCCTTATAAGGGTTTTTCCTTTGAAATACTCCTATATTTGGAAACACATCAATATTCATCCCTATTTTATAGGGTTTCTCCATTTCTCCCGAGAGATGTTGGCTTTCAACCTTTATTTCCTTGTTGTGATTAGGTGAAATCACACTAGCAATATCAACATTAGATTTGGGAGAATTTTTTTTTGCTTTGTTACTCCCCTATGTGATTGATGTAAACCTAAAGTCAAAAATTCATAAATAGGCTTACTTTTCAATTGTAGCTTTTGTTGGAGAGATAGATTATTTGGAAACCCTAAACTTTTCTCATGAACATTTTCTTTTATTTTTGAAAAATTTATATCACCAATTTTATTTGTCTGAGTGTGCTTTGGAGAATGCAACTTTTTTGATCCATAACAATGCTCCCAATTATCCTCATTGTTATTTATGTCATTGCTCAATAAGATCTCCTGATCATTTGGAGATATTTCTTATTCTTCATATAGTGGATTTGAAAACACATAGAGATCTTTGTTAGACATACTCTGGCAATATTTCATTTCATCATTTATCCCCACATTATTATAAAGAGGATCTGTAAAACATTTAAAATGATCTTGATAGTTATATGACTTCAATTTTTTGGTCATCATATCTGCTCTCATTGTCATTAATGTATTTATCAGAGAATTAGGAGGACTCATCACATAAAGTTTTTTTTGAATGACAGCCATCCTCTGTCATGTCATCACACAACTGATTTGAAAAAGATTTGAACCTATTTCTAGGTGCATGTGCACATTATATCTATTGTCCATGACACACCTCTTTTTCCTTTGCTGCATTTCTTTGATACTCTCTATCCAAAAGATCTGAAATTTGTTCACTACTGAGCAGACAATCTTCCTTTTGATATTGCATGTTGTCTATTTCCACATAGGTCTCATCAACAATGGATTCTTCTTCAATATTATCCAAACTTCCCTCTTCATTAGGGTTTTGTGTTCCCTCTGTAGATCTCATCCTGCATCCATTATCTTCTGCAACAATTTCATCATGTAGATACCTGAGAAAACTATACAACTGAGAGTCATGCCCTAACTTATATATTTTATTTAATAGCTCATAAAATGGAGGCTTGACATCTGAAGGTATCTCCTAATAAATATTGAACATCCTCATGAATAAATTTACTACAGATTCATCTTCTTGTTTTTTTATAATTAAAAATTCATCCAAGGGAGACGCACATAATTATGTTTCCATAGTGTATTATTGGTCTTCCTCTAGCTCATAGCACATTCTTCCTTCTTCACCTACATCATGAAACACATCAAGGAACCATTGCTCCAACTCCCTCCATGATGAGATGCTCTGTGTAGGGAGTGATTCATAAGATTCTCTTGCATTATCCTTCAATGTCCTAATGAATAGTTTCATCACATAATCTTCTACATAAATCTCATAATCCTTTATGAATATATAAAATACATCCAAATGATCAATTGCTAATTCATCATATTCCCCATGGAATTTTGATACAAGTTGTGAAAGCTTAGGGAACAACTTGTTTGAAATACATTGAAAGCTTCTGAGATCGAATGGCTTGATGCCATCTGGAATAAATGGTTTTCTTTGAAACATTTTCAAAAAGGAAATCTTTCATCTCCCTCTAGGCCTTCTCCCTTGGTAGAGTCACCAATTTAATAAAACCTTGTTAGGTAGAGTCACCACCTCCCGTGGAGAAAAAAAAAACTTTTTGATCTCCTAGGTTCTTCCTTCCAACAGAGCACACCTTAAATGAGATTCTGGAACTAAAATTCTATAGACAACTCCCCAATAGAGTCTGAAGTGAAACCCCCAGAAATTTTGAATACTTCTTATCACAACTCCCTAGCAGAGTTGCCAATTGGTTGTGTGACTCGGATGGGGAAAACAAAACTTATCAAATCTTCAATGAAAAAACACCAAATCTTCTAGGTGAATGTCAAACTATGTATGACAACTCCCCAACAGAGTCGCCAATATGTTGGTGCCCAAAACCACAGATTGGAAAACCCAAAGACTTGCCAAATCCTCAAGTAGTCTAATCAGCCTTAGCCAACGAACAGGGATAGTCAAAGACTAAATCCCTCTACACTTTAAGCTCCACTAAACCTAGGCAACTGTACCTCACACTCTCAAGCACAAAATATATTATTTAAAGTGGATTTAAGTCTTTTAGCAAATTGCAAACTGGCAAATTGTTGTCTGCAATTATGCTTTATTATGTGCTTTAACTGAATGCTTTGAAAAGAAATGATTCTGAATGTATATTGAAAATGAGATTTCTTTCAAGACCTAAAAGACATATGCATACATTAGTTCATATAGGATTTGGGAAGAATTTTTTTCTGTCAAGGACCTTGAATGCATATAGATCAAAACCTTGAAAAATCAATAACAGACCAGTGCCTCTATCCAGGGATATATATGACACTTTGTGGATAGAATATCTTATCAAATCAATATATAATTTCTCATGAACTATGAAGGTTGAGTATGTGTTACACAAACAATAAGAACACAATATTTCACCTAATGCAACAACATGTGATTCACATCATAGCAAATCTATAAACATATTTATCAAGAGGAAAAAGATAACTCATCAACACAAAAGTGTACCCAATATTTGGAAAAAGAGATAGTGAACCTTGTTTATTAATCTTCAGGAAATAATTGCATACATAAGCTAAACTTGTAAATACTTCATTACATATTGTTTGCACAAAATGATATTTCTTCTTCCTATAGACTTCTCTAATATAGAATGATATTCAATCCCTACAACATTATGTTGTTCTTATGACTCTCCCCCCTATATCTACATTTTTTAACCACTTATATATGTGGTTGAATGGGCACCATACCCCTTTTGGGGTGAAAAGTCACCATTTTACATGAAAATTAACAAAACCCTTTGAAATTAATATGCAAACTAGTTAGTCAATAACCTTGCTTTAAGATATCTTCTTGGTTTTTGTTTGGTCGACTGCCTTAAACTTTAAATACGAATATGAAAATTGTTGTGGTGGTAGGAAACACCCACTTCTAAAATGGGTCTTCATCAGATTTGATATTTACATACATTTCCATTCCAAGACAACATCTTCTTTCATGCAACTTGAAATAACAAGCTTTTCAGCCTTCTTGCGGTCTTCTGTATGATCTATAGCCAAAATCACATTGTATGGATCTAATATTTTTAATGGAGCTTAGAAACTTGATTTTATAAAATGGGTATTTCTTATATTTTCATGTTTCATTCATTTTAATTCTCTGTTCATATCATCTTTTCTACAAGTCAAAAACACTAGTCTTTCATGGGGTCTATTGGATTAATTTAATCATATCCTCCTTTACTCTAGTTGTTCAAATCATTAATCATCCATTATGTGTTATTTCCATGAAGTGACCACCATTTTTAATAGTAGGGTTCTTGAAATTATTTGGAAATTTGAAGCCCCAACATACCATCCGATGATTCTCACCGAGTCGTACGATAATTCGTACAAGATTGCACAATATTTATCATTTGTCATTCGGTAGAGTGGGAAAACTCATACGTTAATTCATAGCAACTGTATGGATGAAAATCCAAAAAAATAAAAATCTGAAAAATAAGAAAAAAATTTGTCTCCAAGGATGAAAGATGTTGTCTTCTGCCCCACGGTGGGTGCCAGAAATATGTGGGAAAAAGTGGAATACGTCTATAAGCTGCAAGACACAACACTTCAATTAAGTCATTACATATATGGTAAGACACACATAAGCATGAATATGAAAACCATAACAAATTGACCAATTGCCTTCTAAAAGATGTGAGTATAAGATTGCTCTCAGATTTGTATAAGCAATACCAGTGACCAGACTACACCAAGAAAAAATATTTAATCTATATGAGCATGATATTAAGCTAAATGGATGCAAGATTATGCTAGATGGATGAATAGTAAGCTATATGAATTCAAGAAATCATAATTGAACTAAATATGCAAAAAAGATAAACTAAGATGCAATAAACTCAAAAAGAAAGCACAATATCTTCAATGACTAGAGCAAAAAATGCATAATAACAATAAATCTCTAGGGTGTTTTGGATGAGAGATGAAGGCCGAATTTATAGAGAATCACAAGAGAGATCAAGAAAAAGCACAATTTTGGATAATCGAAATAATTACGAAATCAGATTCAGTTAACCTTGAGATAGATTCCAATTATAGTTGAATTGAAATGCATTCAGAAAAGAAGTTTGTGTTAGGCCCAATATGGAAAGCTAATGTACTGAGAGGGGAGGGGTGAATCAGTACTTCAAAACTTTTCTTGAATAATAACTTTACTATTATGCATAAACAGAATAGTGCAGTAACATAAAATAAAGTTAAAACAAATAGATAACAATCATACATGATTCACTCCATAACACATATATTTTGGTTATGCAGAAACTCTTGGTTAGAGAGAAAAACTACGGTGGGGATGGCACCCACATCTTCACTACTGCAATAATAAAGAATGCTCAGTTAGAGCTACATTTTAGCTATTTTTGATAGCTTACCCTGTTAGGAGTAACAAGATCAGTTAGATCTACTTTCCTAAAGGATTTTACAACATTTATTTTGAATGCTGCACTTGGTTAGAGGCTTTACAATTTATAGACTTGATTAGAGTCTTTTACCCTATTAAATGTTTCTCTTTCAACTTCACAATATTACAATAAAATCATTACAAATATCTGCAACTTTACATCTAAAATGCTATAGCAGATTCTATGTGCTCAGATTAGATTACCTTGCTTATACAATACCTCGGTAACCCATATAGTAACTCGGTAAACCCTTCTGTTTACTCTATTCTTTGACTGTGCTCTGAAAACCTTCTTGGTGACCTTTGTGTCTCTATAACAGTCTTCTTCATACATTTTTACACACTTAACTCATGCTGTATAAATAGATCTCTTAAAACGGTGATCCAATTCATTGCTTCAATCTTACAAACAAGATTCCTCGAATGAATAACTAAACAAAATATTTCATTGGATAGATTAACCTCGTAATCATACACAATCTTCTAGTGCAATTTCCAATGTAATAATGGTTAGATGTGCCTCGATCTTGTAACACATTTTCATATGCATGTCCAAGTTCAATGAATCTGGTAACACATTTCACTTGGTGTATATTAACTCGATGTGTCATCTTTGTTGCTTGGTAGTCATAAAAAGATACTTGGTAGACAACTCAGTGTATACTACGTTCTGTGACTGCTTTCCTCTGTAACTGAATAGTCTGTGCATACTGACGTCTCTGTGTGTACCGACTGCATGATTTGGTATTGCTAACCAACTAGAATATATAGTATGACTTTGAATATAAAAACTAATGGCAACTTGATAGGTAGTAACAATCTCCCCTTTTGACATTAGTTGAGATGTTTGACAAAAACTACTTTCAAAGTCATAACTCAAAAATCTATATACTTTGCAAAATGGCTACACTTGACAATATATACAATAGTCAATGAAATAGTATATTCAGATATACTCCCCTTATCATTATACTATACATAACTCTAATTTTTCATGCTTAGTTTTGTGTTTGTGTGCTCTACTTACTCTGCTCAGTATACTCCCCCTGTATACAATACTCTAAATACTGTATCAAAACTGTATCACAAAACTGTACTACTCCCCAAATATATAGTATCACTCCATATATTGTATTACTCCTCCTTTTTCACAAACATCAAAAATTTAATTCCCATCCAGGGGTGGTAACTGATCAAAAATAGATTTATACTTTTTTCGGGCGTTGGTGAGTGCGACAAAGAGTGCATCCTTTACACTTTCCATTAAAGAATTTTGTGCTTGAATATCAGCCAATAGTGATATTAAGCCATCAAGAGTGCTTCCCTCTTGTGTAGTAGATAGGCGTGTAGCTCGGTTAATCTATTCTTGAACTGATGAAAGATGAGGAAGAAATAATGTCTGGAGGGTCATTATATCCATCTTGATCTTATGTTCTTCATTTCTGAGTTCCAGTTGTTGAGCCATGAGCTGTTGAAGCTTGGTATAAAATTTTTGAACTGAATTTGGCTCTATGGTCAACTTATTTGAGAGATCGATGATCTCTTTCTCAATTGCATCAATTTTATTCTTGATATCTTTAATGAATATAGAAAATGTGAAAAGTTTCTGAAATAAATAAAGAATATGCTTGAATTGAGGGGACAACTCAACAATGAATTTGACAAGCTTGACTTTCCCAATAGCTAGAGCTTTTTGTACTTCTTCTATCATTTTTGCAGTAAGCTCTTTGTCTTTTAGCTTGCTCAAGTACTTAGATGCATCAACTCCAAATGTTTCTATTTGAGTAAGGAGTTCATCCAGTTGAATGTGGATGGCTGCATCAGTTGACACTGTAGCTGAAGGTAGCATATCTGTCAGCAGTGTCTTCACCTTCTGAAGTACTTTATTCTTCTTTTGAATGGCCATCTATTTTTCTTGTTTGGCCTTTGCTTTGCATAGTTCACCAAAATCAATAAGTGCTTGCCCCTTTAATTTTGAGATATCCACATTGGGCAACACTATTAGTTTAGATAAATCAACTTTGAAACTATGCTTTTTCACCTTCTTCTCTTTACCTTTGGTTGGTTGGACTAAGACAATAGCTTGAGAGGCTTGTTGACCCTCGGTAGGTTGCTCGGTAGAGGCAACACTTTGATCAGTTCCTGTAGCTGCTATGGTGTCTTTTGATGTCTCAGTACTGGGTGTCTCAGCTGCTACATTTTCGGTGCTTGAGGGTTCTTGAGAGGTCTGGTCTTGAGTGGTACCTTTTGCTACTTCAGACTTGTGACCTTCGGTAGAGATAGGCTGATTGATTGGTGGGTAAGGCTGAACTTGTTCTAAAATGGATTCACTACATACAAGTTTTGCATATGTAGTGCCTTCTATCATTTCCTACTCCAGTGCTTCTACATCCATGACATCTTCATCAATTTGAATAGTGTCAGTCGGGTCTTGCTTGGTAGCATCAAGACTGTGCTTGGTGACATCAGGATCTTGTTCGGTGACATCAACAATTTCAACCTTAGATTGTTCACCGACATCTTGTATTTTGAATATTTCCTGCCATTTTTCTTTTGTCTCATTTTCTACATCAATGTATAGCCCATTCATCAATTTAAAGGCTCTCAGTTTGACAAGAAATTTAGAAATGTAGGTTGTCAAATGTTCCTTTATTTCTGCTATAGACATATCAGGAAATAGATGGATGAGACTTCTTTCTTTGATTTGCTTCTCTAAGTCCATTGCATATTTCCACCTGTTATCAATATGCAAGTAAAGTTAATTTGGAAGTGACTTTACTAATTCTAATGGAGCTAGCTGAAACTTTAGAAGTGTGTAAATGACAGCTTCTTCAATTTGTCACTTCTCATCATTATTTCTTGTTTCATACTTGACATATCTAAAAGAACCAATCCACCATATTCTTTTAGATTGGCACAGAAGTTTTCAACACTATGTATAATTACCTTCTTACTTTTGACAATTTGGAATTTGTTGTCATCCTCAGATTCTGTATCACTAGACTCTTTTGCCAGAATGAGTCTCTGAGTAGATTTCTTGTAGGTCTTTGTTACCTTGGGAGCAGTAACACTCTTTTGTTTCTTACTCAGTGATGCAGCTGATGCTCTTGTATTAGGCTTCTTTGTTGGAGGTGGAGTCAATAGGGCCTTTGAAGTGTCTAGTTTCTTTTTTTTCAATACTTTAACCTTAGGCAGTTCGGTCCTCAATGTTATAGCTACCTCTTGAGCTTCAGATTCCTCTTCGGTGATGGCAAGAATACCTTTGATAGGTGTGGAGGAAGATTCTTCTTGAATTTCTTTGTTAAAACCTTAATCATCTTTGTAGCCTTTCTTGTAGCTTTGGGTACTACAATGCTCATTTTTACCTTTTCCTTAACTTCTTCATAGGTTCCATATCTCAGTTTAGTAGCATGCCTTGGTAATGAAAGAAATGCATCAATTTGTTGTTGTGTGATGTCAAAGTCAATCTTGTAACCCATAGGTGGCAAAGATTGAGTCCTTGGTTCCACAACATTCACATAATAGTAATCGGTGTCTACCTCAAAGCATATATCATCTTTATATTTCTCTACTAGCTGGGGTGGAATCCGGTACCTATTGTGCATCTTCTCTTGAAATTTGCTGAAGTAGTCATCCATGATATCATTGAAATTATCTCCCAATTTCTTAATAAAGTCATTAATTTGATGGGTGATTGGTCGGTGTAGCTCCCAAACTACTTTACCGACTGATGGAAAGAATTTCTCCAAGTAGAAAAACATGCATACAAGAAGTGAACCAAACATCAGTGTATTTGCCAAGTTGTTCTTCTTCGGCTTCCTTATTGTGTTCAGGTTCTCAAACAGGTTCTTCAATAACACTTCACATAAATCAACTTTCATTCCCTTTTTCACAATTCTATAGGCTAAGTCAACTGCTGCACAAGGTACATTGTTTTCCCTTGCTAATTGGAAGAAATAGTAACCAATTACTCTAATGGAAAACTTAAGTTCTGCATTAGTGACATTGTTCATTTTCAGTCCTCTGTAATTAGATTCTACTCTGGTTAAACTGATTAACTCCTTTTGTGATATCATCTTCTGTGCTCGTGCATGATCATAGATAGGTTAACTGGTGATCACATGAATGATTTCCTTAGTGATTTTGAATGGTTGCTCCTCTAGCCACATGAAATCATCATTAACTCTGCTCAAAAAAAACTTAACCCATTGGGGCTTGAACACAAAAGGGTAGGTTAGGGCTTCAGTCAATCCCTTGATCTTATTGTGTTCATACTTGCTATTCAATTTACCATCTCTGCACAATTCATCATAGGTATCTCTTATCTCAACATGACCGAGTTCTTCAACATGACATTTGGTGAAGAATCTAACATCTTCGACTAACAAGACTCGATCTGGGATGAGTGAAAAAGCAGTTTTGTCATCTGGTTCAGAGGTGACTTTAGGAGTCAAAGAATATTTTAGTGAGGGCTTCTCTACATTCTTGACAACTATGGGATCTTGGATCTTGGGTGCCATTTGTAAATTTCAGATGAAACTAGCAAACTATCCTTAGGGTTTGACAGTTTACAAACAACAAACATTTCACACTCAGCAGATAAAAACAATTTGATAAGATCGGTAAACCAGCTTAACAATGCGATGAGATTTGATGTAAATACCTTGAAATTAGCTCTGAATGAGGTTTGATCACCTTGATTCTCTCTTCTCTTCTCTTTTGAAAACTTGGTAAGTGTAAATGACCACGAAAATGCTTTTAAGTACACAAAATACCTTATCGGGCTCCTTGCAGGTTAGGTCAAAACATTAAATGCACTCGGTTCACCCTTAACCGATTTACTCTCCTCTTTTGTTTTAACCGAGTAACCAAATTTCCTTCATTTACCGACTTGACAAGCTTCCTGTAAAGTACTTTTGATAGAATTTCAAACTTACTAAATGCATCTTGACTATACAGATTTTGAATTTAGCACATAATAGAATAGGAACTGTTATGATTTTAACCTTTAGAGAATGCAGTCCCTTCATACCTTTTCTGATTAATTTGGAATAGGTGCACCTAAATTGGTAGGTAAGGTGCTTTCTTCATTTGACATGATTTTCTTCATTTTCCAAATCATCTTTAATTTTTCTTTTATTTCCTCAGTTTCTTTTCTAGGTTGATCTATGCAATCTCAAGCCAAGTGTCCAACTTTGTGACAATGAAAACATGCCATACCAAGATTTCTCCATGATCTTCGATTGTTCATTCCAAACCTTATAAAACAGTTGGCACTTATATGTCCATATCTTCCACAACATTCACACCATATCCTTGTATTGTAATCCCATGGTGCTGCTGCATATTGTCGGTAAGGATTTGTGTGAGTTCGGTAACCTCTAGTGTTTGCTCGATGTGCAGACCACATGTGGTTCTTTTGCTTAGACTAGCACTTCTCGGTACTATGTCCATATCTATTGCAGTTTCTACAAAACCCTTTGAATTTTGCCTTTTGATAGTTGTTAATAGACATTGTCCTACATTGATTAGATGTGTGACCATATTTATTGCAATTGTAACAATAACCATTGGACTTTGTGATGTTTGGTTGCTTACCTTTTCTGATTTGGCATATGTTGGTAGTATGACCTTGATTTCCACAGTAGTAGCAAATAGGCTTCTTTCTTTTGATTTTATTCCTATTTCTAGCTTGCTTAGATGATTCTCCTCTCTTGGCAGCATGAATTCCTTTCTCGGTAGATTCTTTTCCTTTGTAACCGAGTCCTACATCTTTGTTGGGTCTTCTTGTATTCAGTTGCTCATCCAACATCTTTGATGCTTCATAACTCTTCTTCAATGTTTCTTTGGATTTCTTCTCTATTTCAAGTTCATCGGTCAACCTTGATACTTCAAGTCTCAATGCTTGATTTTTATCATTCTTCAGAATTGCTTCATGATGTGCATAACCTAGTTGATCTATCATATTTTGTTGAATCCCAGTTAACCTTACAATTTCATCATTTTTATTAGATACTAAGACTTCAAGTTGATGTTTCTCTCTTTGTAGATCTCTTGCTTTATCCTCAGCTGTCCTTCATGCATCTAGATTTTCAGTCATCTATGTGCTGAAATGTTAATGTTCTCTTTTCATTGCTTTTAGTTGATCAGCCAATTCTTTGTTCTTTTCTTTCAATACTCCAATCATTTCTTCAGTCTCTTCAGATATACTATTCTCAGATGACGTCTCAATTTTTTCCACTAACTCTTGAGAATCCTGCAAATCATCAAATAATCTTCTTCTTACTTTTAGAGATTTTTGCATTTGCCTTTGCATGTCTGCAATCACTTGATTAGCATGATCCATCTCTTCTTGCAGATACACAATCCTCCGAAATTCTTTATAGCCTTCCATTGATAAGATCTTTCTCTTTAGGTAGTTAAACCCTTTTCCAACATTCAAGCTTTGATACAAATTATTAGGCCCAATATGGAAAGCTAATGTATTGAGAGGGGAGGGGTGAATTAGTACTTCAAAACTTTTCTTGAATAATAACTTTACTATTATGCATAAACAGAATAGTGCAGTAACATAAAATAAATTTAAAACAAATAGATAACAATCATACATGATTCACTCCATAACACATATATTTTGGTTACACAGAAACTCTTGGTTAGAGAGAAAAACTGCGGTGGGGATGGCACCCACAATTTCACTACTGCAATAATAAAGAATGTTTGGTTAGAGATACATTTTAGCTATTTCTGATAGCTTACCCTATTGGGAGTAACAAGATCTGTTAGATCTACCTTGCTAAAGGATTTTACAACATTTATTCTAAATGATGCACCTAGTTAGAGGCTTTACAATTTATAGACTTGATTAGAGTTTTTTACCCTGTTAAAGGTTTCTCTTTCAACTTCACAATATTACAATAAAATCATTACAAATATCTACAACTTTACATCTGAAATGTTATAGTAGATTCTATGTGCTTAGAATAGATTACCTTGCTTATAGCATACCTCGGTAAACCCTTTTGTTTACTATGTTCTTAGACTGTTCTCTAAAAACCTTCTCGGTGACCTCTGTGTCTCTATAATAGTCTTCTTCATACATTTTTACACACTTAACTCATGTTGTATAAATAGATCTCTTAAAACGGTGATCCAATTCATTGCTTCGATCTTACAAACAAGATTCCTCGAATGAATAACTAAACAAAATATTTCATTAGTTAGATTAACCTCGTAATCATACACAGTCTTCTAGTGCAATTTCCAATGTAATAACGGTTAGATGTGCCTCGATCTTGTAACACATTTTCATATGCATGTCCAGGTTCAATGAATCTGGTAACACGTTTCACTCGGTGTATATTAACTCGGTGTGTCATCTTTGTTGCTTGGTAGTCATAAAAAGATACTCGGTAGACAACTCAGTGTATACTACGTTCTGTGACTACTTTCCTCTGTAACTGACTAGACTATGCATACTGACTTCTTTTTGTGTACCGACTACATGATTTGGTAGTGCTAACCAACTAGAATATATAGTATGACTTTGAATATAAAAACTAATGGCAACTTGATAAGTAGTAACAGTTTGAGTTTGCATTAGAGATATAATTTAATTAATTCCATGCACTTGAGATAAAAATAGGTAATTCCATGAATATTTCTTTGATTTATTCAAGAAAAGAGTCTTTTCAATGCAACTAAACTTCTTTTCTCAAAAGCTTTGATTTCCAATTATAGAGAATGATAAAATTCCTTTAATTGTTTTTATGATTTCAAGTTCTCAATTTAGAAGAAGAAATAATATTTCAAGTTTGATTTCTCTCTCAATTCAATTCTTTTACTTTATTTTCAATTTTAACTCTTACTTTGCATATTGATTCCTCTTTTGTAATAAATTAATTCCTTTTTAAGATTAAATGGCAAATTTATTAATTAATTAAATATGCTAGGATATTTAATAAATTAAATAGGATAATTGATCAAAATGATTTTCTTGGAATGATTTAATTAATTAAATAAATATTTAATTAAAATAGAATAATTCACTTACCATGTGACATTTTTTTTTTGTCAAAAAAAGTGGATTATTCCACTAAACTTTTTTATTAATATTTTTTATATTTTACATAGGATTCAAAGAGCATACTGGAGGAAAGAACCCTAGAAAGAAAACCTCCGGTCACAACTCATAAAATAAACCTATAGTATCTAACAGATCAATTTATACATCCCACCCAGAACCACATACAAAATGTGGTCACAACACATAATATTAGTTTTACATAGAGCCCATATGGAAATTTGCAAACCCATCAGATAATTTTCAAAATGTAGACTCCATAGCTACTATCAATGGAAGAAGACATAATTTTCCAAAGCCCTGTGCCAAATCCCATGAGACAAAAACCTTCCTGCCAAAAAAGAAAGTATCAAAAAACCTTTGGAAAAACAACACTATTGTATCAAATACCATGAGATCGAACTCTCCTCCAGACAACAAACATGAATACTTGAAATGAAAAGGGAAAGCAAGAATAATTATCATCATAAAATTTTACATCAACATTACTCAAGAAAATCACATAACTATTGTTGCAAACCTTCCCATACCCTAGAAGAAATTTTCTCAAAACCCACCTCTCACTAATTAACATTGCTATCAATGGCTAAATTTTTCAAATAATCTGCAATCTTATTAACTTCTCTGTAACAATGGGATAACAAAAAAGATTCAAACAATTATAATTTTTGTAAAATGAGATGAAGTATTTACTACAAATTCCAACAATTCAATTTCTTTTTCATAACACATTGAATAATCACCATAGAATCACCTTCAATTATTAATTCCTTAATTACCATAGAGATTTCCATATCCAATCCAAAAGATAAAGCATGAATTCTGCATAATTGTTAGTTTTAGAACCAATAGCATGACACTTAGCTCGAATAAAATTTGCATTGTGATCATAAATTGCCATGCCTACCCCAACCAGCCCAGGGTTACCACAAGAGGCCCCATCAAAATTTAGTTTAAAGTGCCCCTATGGAGGAGGTTTCCATCTAGAAAAGCATCTCTTACCTATTGCATCATTCTTTTTAAAATTGAACCATGAGAGGGTAAAACCAACAACATCTTCCAAACTCTAGCAACTCTACTATCCGAGTGCGAAAAAGAAACAAGATTTTCCAAATTCTTATAAATAAATGACAAAGCAACCTCAGAGATTGAAGACTCAATTTTTAATAGAACCTCAGACATGGGAGAACTTGTTTTTTTAAATATCATGTTGTTTTGCTCTAGGGAAATATTCGAAATCACAATAGATGGAGATATGATCCAAAGGCATGCATAAAAAGATGAGGCAAACATAAAGGGCCAAGATCTAAAATAGGAAATGAGATCCTTACCAATAACAAAGGATATATTTAAATTCTCTAACAACCACTGCCAACATTCATAAGCATAATCACAATGTAGGAATAGGTGTGAAGAAGATTCCATTTTTTTGTTACAAAGGACACAAGGGAAAACAACAGTAATACCAAGCCTGTCCAATCTCAATCTGCTACAAAAACACCCCAAAGGGAGGAAAGAATAGTGATCAAAGGAGACCAATCCCTAATATTCACCAGAGGTTTGTGTCCATTCCATACTTCATCCCAGAATCTGACCTTTCTACCATTATGAACAATCCATGAGAGATGAGGCAAAATAACTAATCTACATTTACAAAGGAAATTCCAAATAGCAGAACTCGAAGGCAAATTTGAGACATTAAAAATGTACTCTCTCAGTCCATTATTTAAATATTTGGCAAACATAATATGTGCCCATAAGGAGCTAGGCTTGTCATATAATTTTTAAACCAACTTAGCACCTAAGGCTAAATTCTGAATCTCCAGACTCTGAATTCTTGTTCCCCCAAGTTCCTTAGGGCAAACATACCTTATACCATGCAATTAAAAGGAGTTTCTTCTTTCCATCTTTATTATTGTTCCAAAGAAATTCTCTAAGAGTGTCCTATAAACTAACAATAGCTGCTTTTGGAGACTTCAAAATAGACATGAGATATATGGGAACAACATTCAAAAGTGACTTGATGAGAACAATTTTACCTACCAAAGTTAACTATCTATGATTCCATGAGAGAATTCTTTTAGAAATGACCAAAATAATCTTATCCCAAAAATGAATCTTATCCTATTTAACAAAGAAAGGAATCCCAAGGTAAGTACATGGAAGATTTCTAGTCTAAAATCCCCAAAAGGATTACAACCTATGCTAAACCAGTTGTGATGTATTAAGGAGGAAAATATTTGATTTATCACCATTCACTTTCGAACTAGAAAATGATGCATAATTCTATATTCTCCCTTTAATCACTTTTGCCTCAACTAATGAAGCATGTCCAAATAACAGAGTATCATCTGCAAAGAGACAATGAGAAATATTTTGGGGAATATTCTGAATCCTTATACCTTTCCAAATCCCCCCCACTTTAGTAGCCCTAATAGCCCAACTAAAGGTTTCATCTAGGAGAATAAACAAAAAGGGAGAAAGGGGATCTCCCTATCTCAAACCCCTGGAGGAAGTGAAAAAACCACATGGAGAACCTTTAATTAAAACTGAGAATCTTGCAGAAGAAATACATGGATGAATCCATTTGACCCAGGCCTTGGAAAAACCTAACTTCTCAAGAACAACATATAAAGCCCCCCACTCTACTCTATCATAAGCCTTCATCATGTCTAGTTTAAGTATCATGGTCAGGGTTCTTTGGGTGGAAATATAATGCAACAGTTCATGTGCTACAATTGCACCCTCTGTCGTCTCCCTTCCAGGAGAAAAACCATCTTTCTCTAATGAAATGATCCTAGGTAGAATTTTTGCCAACCTAAGGGGAATTGCCTTCATAAATATCTTATACAAAGTTATACATAAAGAAATGGGGTAGAAGTCAGCAAAAGTATTAGTATCCTTTATTTTAGGAATAATTGCAATCATTGTAGTATTAAGTTCTTTTAAAATAGACTTATTTCTCGTAGCTTCCTCGAGAGCCAATAAAACATCATTTCCCACAAAATCCCAACATTTCTAAAAAAATAAAGGAGTAAAACCATCTGGTCCCGGAGCTTTATCTGGATTCATGACAAAGACAACACTCTTAACTTCTTCTAAGGAAAAGGGAGACATCAACATCTTATTGTCTTCCAAAGATACTAAAGGAGGAATATTAGACATAATATCATTGTTGAGATTTCCATTTTCCGAAGATAATAATGACTTAAAAAACCTAACTGCCTCTAAAGCAATGTCCTTCGGCTCTGTCAATAAATTCCCATTCTGACACTAAATACAATATATCCTATTCTTACATCTTTTAATCTTAGTTGAAGAATGAAAATATTGTGTGTTCCTGTCACCATCTGAAAGCCATAACTCTCTAGGTTTCTGTCTCTAATAGATTTCCTCTCTAGCTAACACCTCCTCAAGCTATAAATTTTGTGACTTCAATTCATAAAAACTTGTGACACCATACCATGTTTAAGCACATGAGTATTAAGACACTCAATCATATCTTGAATCCTTTGTTTCTCCTGAAAAATGTTTTTAAAATGCGAGATATTCCATTTCCTAATATTCAATTTCAAATAACTTAACTTCTTAGCAATCTGAAACATATGGGACCTAGAACAAAAAGGAGAAGAATTCCACCATTTCATAAGTAGAGGCAAAAAGGAAGAATCCCTAAATCACATGGGCTCAAATTTAAATGGAGAATTAAAAGAAGCCCTATCCTTAATAACTGAAAGGAAAATTTGAAAATGATCAAAACCCAAGACCGGTAGAGTAGAGGAAAAGGATTCAAAATTTGAATCAATCCAATTCTCAAATAACAAAAAATGATCTAATCTCTCAGCAATCTGAGAAAAATCCCATCTCATGTTTGTCCATGTGAAAACCACATTCTGAGACTTACAATAAAAAAGGCTCATATTAGAAATGAAATCCCCAAAGTCATCCATAATCCTTTTATTAGGGAGAACACCTCCTGTTTTCTCATCTAAATCAGTGATAGCATTAAAATGACCTCTGAAGATAATAAAGGAACCATGTCTTAAGGGAGAATAAATCTTGTTTAATTCACCTCATAACTTACTCTTTCCTTGAATTCCTGACAGAGCATAAATGTTAAAAATCCAGAATTTAACCTTCAAAATCTTGCTTATAACTAAATTCAACATCCAATTTGTAGAAAATGCCACTAATTGTGCCTCAATATTATAATTATTCCAAAGCAGTGTCAAACGTCCTAAAGCACCACAAGTAGGAGAAGAAAGAAAAATCCACCTTCTCCAAGATGAAAAAACCAAATCAGCAAACTCCTTTGACAACTTTGTTTCTTGCAACATAAAAAGATCACACTTAATTAAGTCCATCTGGGACTTAATTAAGTGTCTCTTGTTAGGGACATTTAAGCCCCTAACATTCTAAGAAATAATTCTCATTGTCCTCGAGGGGAGGCGAAAGCTCCCCTCTTCCCATTAATCAGAGAATTTTTTCTTTCCCCAAAGCAACCTTGCAAATTGTGTGTCATAGGAGGACTAGTCATAGATATTTTACTCCTCTTTGCTTTTACACTTACTAGAGTTAGGCATGTTTTATTAGGCCTACCAAGAAAGACCAAATGCCTCCCTTGCCCACCAGCAAGAGAAAGGGACAAAGTCTTTTGAATTCTAGCACCAATTTCCATTTGAGTCTTAAGATTATTTGGGGGCCTACCTCTCCCAGGAAAAAACCACTAATGGTGGCAAAACCAGAGTTGTTTGGACAATTGGTAAATTCTTGCATGACTTTGGAGAAGCCAGGGTAATTGGATTATCTTCAAAACCCAACTCTATTGTAGCCAAAACCACAAAAGGATTAGCAGATGCAGAAATTAGAAGGGTCGAGTTTATACCCCCCAAATCATTCTCAATTTAACAAACAACTCTATCATTAATACCCTCATCCATCTGATGTGCATGATTGTTAAAAATATCATTTACTTGTTGTACCAGATTCTCATCTGGCATAATAACATGGACAACCTCTGATGGATTACTATTCCCTAAGGAAGATTCATTAGCCATATTAATTTCAACATTCAGAGGGGAAATATTAGACACCAAATTCTTAATTTCTTGAACTAAAGAAGCATCATTAGGAAAACCTGTGGCAGGTACCTGTTTAATAGTTTCCATATCAAACACTGCATTTTTATCTAAATTCACATTCTTTGAAGAATCCAAAACCTCCTTATGAGTGCATGAAGACAAATTGTCATCCTTACCCTTTATGTGATTATTTGGCATCTTAGGGAAATCTATAGTCAATGGATGATCTACTCCATTTATCAGGGGATTACCATCCATCACTATACCCATGTTATTAGAAAATGTCTTCAGTAAAGATGAAAGTGAGACCAAACCCGAAGTGTGATCATTTGGTTTCCCAGAACTGCAACACAATGGATTATTTTCAAGATTAATGTGACCTGTTTCTACCAATTTATGCGAAGAGACATTTCCACATCCTTCAACCAAAGGTCCCACCGATAAACTATCTTTATTAAGGGATTTAGGGGCAGTGCCAACAACCTGTTGGTTTATATGAAAATCCATAAGTAACGGAGCATCCAAAAGTAAAGGAGACTTAAGAAGCTTCCTATCTAATTTCTCAATTGACTAGTGCCAAATACCATCATGAGATTTGATATTACAAGTATAGGGGCAAACATTGTTAGGGTTAATAAGAACACAAATTTTTACCAGAACTTCCCCCTCCACAAAGTCTATTTTGGATGTTAAAAAAGTTCCAATAGTATTTCCAATTTTCTCAACAACATCCGGATCCATAAATTCAAAAGGAAATTTAGGTAAACTAAACTAGAAAGGAATAAGTTTTGAACTAGACCAAGAAGGAACAAAAAAAGGTTTCCAAGCCACAATTGAAATTAAATGTTTTCCAAACCAATGATGTGAAGTTCTTAATACCTCATCTCTAAAAGAAGGAGAATCAAAGACAATAATAAAAGCATTCGCAGACAATAATTGAAAATAATGCATATCCCCCCATCTTTTCTGCAATTTATGATAAAGCTTTAACAAACTAATTTGATCACCCCAAATTTCCCTAGAAATAGCATTTGTATGCAAACAATTCACTTTCTTATCAACATAGGAACCTAGAAGATCGATACAAGGGATAGGAGCCCAAACCTATGATGAAAAAACCCCCAGCAAAATAGGATTAGTAGGTATCTTACTTACCTTTTTTGGACTAGCTTCCTTGAGGTTCACAGTTACCTTATTTCCCACCTATTGTGAAGAAACATAAACCCTAGCTGTAGTCTCCTTATTTGCCAAGCCAACAACCCTAGCAAATGTTCACCGATTGCCCAGATCCAAAGACCATTTCTTTGAAAAATCTCTTCAATTGCTTCTCAGAATTCCCTTGATTCACACCATTATTAAAACACCCTTGAGTGAATCTCCTTCCATTGTTATTCTACCTCCATGCCACACTGTGTCTGCTCTAAAAGAAGCCTTGAAAGTATTTTGAAACTAGCTGAAAAACCTTGTTATTTCTGCTCTGGTTTACCTCTATCACCATGTACTTTCCATGTGACATTTAATTATTGAAGAATTAATTAATTGTGTGCTCAAATTTGATTTAATTGCCTTTGGTTAGGACCTTGGTGATGTTGTCAAAATTAGGGGCCCATGGTTTAGGTGACCATTTTTAGGGTATTACAATAACCAAGTGGACAACTAGGAGATTTGATGTGTAGGTTGGTTCTAACAAAGATGAAGGACTATTTAATAGGGTAGTTGTCAATCCTTGGAGTGTAGGTCGAAAGAGAATGATAAACACATTAATGGTGGATCTTTTGTAGGTGTTTGATTGACTTGAGATGATCTAATGTGACTAGATCAAATTCACTAGGCAGATCAAGTTTACTAAATACAACAACCTAATGCAGAAGGTGAAATGTATAGAGACCAAAAAGAAGAAAACACAGAAGTCATTTAATGTGTGTGCTCGATCCAAGAAGGAAAATCAAATCTGATTCATGTAACGACAAGAATTAATTACTCCAAAAGGAATAAAAAACATTCCTTGATGCAGAGTTGTTAATACAAGGCAATCAATGTGATTTGACTAAGGTAGTTGAGCCTATTGAGACAAAGTGGGAAACAAGAAAAAAAAGGGGGAACAACTACACTAGTTATTGTTGTTGTGTGAAGGGAGTAAGCTATTGGGTCAAGACAGAAAGGTAGAAAAGGTAACTGATCAAAGTAGAATACATATAGAGAACCTAGATCAGAAAGAGATAGATATGATATAGCAGAGATAGTTAATACCAAAAATAGAAAGCATAATTGAATAAAAGAAAGATAGAATAAAGTGCAGAGGGCAAAGAGAGAAAGGAAAGATAGAAGAAAACCAATAAGGTGCTACAAAACTTCATTTATAGTGAGGTATCTAATTTGTAATTGAATCTATACTTATTGTAAACTCTGAGTGGGTGCTCAAAGTAGAGGTAGGTTCTTCTTTGACTTGTAGCTCATAAAATTAGGGGTTGGTTCTCTTTGAGTTGGTGCTCAGAATACTAGGGATTGGTGCTCCTTGAGTTGGTGCTCAGAATATTAGGGGTTGGTACCCTAAAACTCATTGTAACTATTATTCATTGTGAGGCTAGATTAGAGCAATAGAATCCAACAGCTATTCTCATCGAGGTTTTTTTCCCACATTCGGTTTTCCTCGTACATCTAGTGTTATATGATGCGCCTCTTATTTGTGTGTTCTTGTATGTTTGATACCTCTTCTCATTGTTTCATAATTATTGTTTTAAATTATTAGATCCTTTAGAAGGTAAAAAGTTTTTATTGATCATGTTGGTTAAAATTTTTTCCTTCCTTTAATATTTTTAATGATGACTCATGCATACCCCTGATGAAAAGAAAAAGAAACCAATAGTTGGGTGAACTAAGTATTCATTTACCCTTTTCATAAGACTGCAGCTCCCCATATGATATCCAATGAATTTTTATGCAAATTAATTACAAAGAAACACACTTTTTACCTGAAAGCGAGAAAGAACTTCACTGTTAGAATCAATGACAGTCCCAAAGACACTAAGAGGGGGGCTGAATTAGTGTCTAGCCGGTTAGCAGAATATTTAAACTTATTTAGAACTTTGTATCCCAAAATAGTGTACCAGTAAAAAAGAATTAATGCAGCAAATAAGAATAACAGAGACAACATAGATAACACACCATAACACAAGATATTCAACGAGGAAACCTGGTGTGGGAAAAACCCCAGTGGGATTTGTGACCCACAATATTCACTCACTGGCCAATGAATAAATATTACTTACAATGAGGGGCCTACACATGCAGGAAGGTTAGCAGCCTAAAGCTTATTGCTCAATCACAAAATAGAAGTCTCACTAACTTACAAAATGGATTATTAAAATCCAATGCAATGTACTGCTTTAGATCAACATCAACTATGCCAGGTTTAGTACCGGTTTAGGCTCAGTCTATTACCAGAAACCTTTGTTATCAACTATATCACAATATCATCCTGACTATCTTACAAAATAACCTATAAGATCTCATGCATATATATGAGTCTTTTACAATATGCCATGTCAGATTTTAAAAAAGATAATTATAATATAAAATAATAGATAAATTTTATTCCATGTCGGCCTGAGTGTCGGCATGCATTATTGTCATTGTTGGTGAAGTGTCTACCAGTGTATGTAGAAGTCTATTGCTGATGAAGGTAACTATTGATGGGTTAACAGATGTTTTCCAATTGGTTGCAAGTTGGTTGCCATCAATGACAACATCAACTATTCTCATAAGAGTGTAGAATGCCAACAATCTCCCCATTTGGCATTGATGGCAACACTCATGAGAAAAATCCAAAAACTGTTCCAAAAACTAAAGTCCAAAAAGTTTCCAAAAAGGTGTGTTCCCCCTGAGAAAATGATCTCCTATGAAGAGGTATTTTTCTCTCCACTACTCGCCCTTTGACATCAATGACAAAGGTTGTCAAAAATAGTCTAATGAGTGCAAAACTTTACCTCAAAGTTTGTAGCCAGTTGGTTACAATCTGAAAGATATTTGCCAAAACCAAATTCAAACTTTGCATAAACCTTTTGTTGTCCTTCAAAGTTGCCTCAGTTTGCTGGATCGTGTTAGTGAGATAATGCACGTGATCTTCTAGTGATCATTCTCCCTGAAGTAATGTCTTAGATATTTCTATTCTCTAGGAAATAAGATTGTCCAACTTAGGACCAAGCTTATTTTTAAGCTCTATGACATTAGACCTTATCCTTGCCTTTTCTTTTTCAAGTTTCTCTAATTTTTCTTCAAATCCTGCCATTTCTTTCTCAAAAACTAATATGTGACCAGATGAACCAATTAGGTTATCCGCTATGTCATCAATTTCCTTTTGTATTTTACTGACCTCCTTGTCTATGTCCTCTATCAAAAGGTGAGGTTTGCATGTTTCCCTGTATAGCTCTTTGTAATCCAAAATAGTAGAGTTTAGTGCCAGTAATAGTGTATTTAGGTGTTCAGTGCACTTCTTTATGGTGTCATCAAAGAATTTGTTCTTTTCCTTTTCAACTTTGTCCTTTATTGTATCCTCATTCACTTTATCAACCATTGATTACATTGTCAACAATAAATTTGGACAATGTGTCCAATTTTCCTAAAGAATCCTTAATATGATCTATATTACAATTAGGTGCAATTAGTTTAAGAATAGGTATAGTGTTATCAATTGCCTTGTAGGACAAAGGACTGCAATCTATTATCTTTTTGATTGAATCAAAGAGTACCTCTATAACATTTGTAGGTCTGAATTCACTTGAAGTGCTAGAAGTCTCGCCAATTGCCTTTATTACCTTTGTGCTTCCATCAGTTGTAACCATTTTACTTGTGTTTACCTCTGGTGGATCAATCTGTGTTTGCATCTCAACTAGCAAGGGTTTCTCATACTATTTTGATGTCTCAGTTACTGCTAGTTTCTCTGTCTCATTAGGTTTCTTAGTAACTTTTGTTAGTATCTCAGTCTCCAGTGGCCCTGTATCAGCAACTATTTTTTCAGTAGGTTTCTCAGTATCTAATGATTTCTTTGTTTGGGTTGAGATCTCAACCTCAACAGTCTCTACCTATTTCTCAGCCATGCTGCAATAGTCAACATTGTCATCCTTGACCTCTGCACTATCCTTGTCCACAATAATATTCACTTTTTGAGTGTCCACATTCATGGTGAATAGTATCTTAGATTCAAGATTAGTATCATCATGTGTGACACCTTCAGTGTCAATAACCTGTGGATTATTAGTATGTACTGGTGTAGTATCCAAAGGTGGTGGTAAATTGTCAGTGATCCTGATGTTTGGAATACCACCAACTTTACCTTTGCCCTTGTCCTTATCCTTCTGATACACTTTGAATTTTTTCTTTGGCCGGTTCATTTCCTCTTGTTTTTCCTTCTCCACAAAGAATATATCCCAGTTATTAGCAATTTCATCTGCAATCTGTTTTACTCTTCCTACCATTAAACTTACTTGTCGGCATCCACTTTAGCTACCTTAAAGTATTTTGAATGCTTGAAAGAAATCACTCCACACCTTTGCCTTGAATGCCTTCGCTCTGTTTTCACGCTCTCTACTAATTTGAATGCTCGGTGAGTTCAAAAAGAGGTAAGCTAGCTAATTTATAGTGACATTTCTATTACCAACCACATTTAATGCTCATTGGTTAAGTTAAAACTTAACACATCTACCGGTAAAGAAGAAATTTATCTTCTCACCATCGACCAAGGGTAATCTGCATGATTTTCAACTTACTGCAATACCCCCAAAGGGTTATTTCTTAGTTGGATGAAGAATCTCCTAGCGGTGGAGGATTACATTGTTCTATGGGTATAGAGATAATTTCATCAACATTCTGAGCTCTCTTCCTAATCCATTGTTTTGAAAATTCTTGCTTTACCTCATCTACCTTTTCTTTTCCTTTCAAACTGGATCCTTTATTATTCACCGGTGAAGTCTTGCTTCTACAAAATTTGGCAATATGTCCAATTTTGTTACAAGCATAACAAGTCACATTATTCCTTTGACTAGCCTTTCCATATCCTACCCCGGTTTGTGTTCTGCATTGATTAGATAGGTGTCCATATCTTCCACAAACATAGCATTTCACATTCATTCTGCAATTTTCTGAATTATGACCAACTTTGTTGCATTTGGAACATTGACCGGTGGGTGCATTAATATTTTGAATTTTTCTAAATCTACATTAATTTGCTTTATGACCATATTTGTTGTAATTAAAATATTTTCCATTAAACTTATAAGCATTAGGTTGTCTTACTGGTTTGTTCTGATCTAGATTGTTTACAGTACTAGAACTTTCTCCAATCTCAAATCCAAGTCCATTTGTATCTCCATTAGGTTTCTAACTTTTTAGCATGTCATCAAGCTCGTTTGAACTTCTCTTGAATTTCTCTTTGTGTTGATTTGTAGTAGCCAACTCTTTTTTCCATAATTTCCTTTTGTCTCACAAGCTCAGTTTTATCATGTTGCATGTGAATCGAATCTATCTTCAACATATCATTTTCATGACTAAGTCTTAGATTTTCATTTCCAGCATCATTGAGTCTCCTAGTCAAATCTTCTTCATTCTTCTTACTATCTTCAATGTTTTTACATAACCTCATAGTCATATCTTGCATTTCATTTTTCATATTACTGTTTTCCTATCTCAATTTGTTTGCAAGTTCATTAAGAGTTTCTTTTTCATCATCATCTTTCTGCATCTTCTCATGAAGTTCTTTTATTTTATTTTGTGCTATAACAAGGTTCTCCTGAAGTCCTTTAATGAATTCCTATGCAATGCTCAGATCATCTTTAAGTTTGATATTCTTCAATTTCTATGCATCATAATCTACCAGAGCTCCTTCCAATTGTTTTCTTAAGTTCTCCATTTATACCGGTGTTAGAATCTTCCTCAAGTTATTAGGCTTTTGAAAATCGAGGACCAGGATTTGGTACCAATTGTTAGAATCAATGACAGTCCCAAAGACACTGAGGGGGGGGGGTGGGGTAAATCAATGTCTAACCGGCAAGCTGAATATTTAAACTTATTTAGAACTTTGTATCCCAAAATAGTGTACCGGTAAATAAGAATTAATGCAACAAATAAGAATAACAGAGACAAAATAGATAAAACACCATAACACAAGATATTTAACGAGGAAACCCGATGTGGGAAAAAACTCAATGGGATTTGTGACCCACAATACTCACTCACTGGCCAATGAATAAATATTACTTACAATGAGGGGCCTGCACATGCAGGAAGGCTAGCATCCTAGAGCTTACTGCTCAATCACAAAATAGAAGTCTCACTGACTTAGAAAATGGATTATCAAAATCCAATGCAATGTATTGCTTTAGATCAACATAAACTATGCCAGGTTTAGTATCGGTTTAAGCTCAGTCTATTACCAAAAATCTTTAGATCAACATAAACTATTACTGGTGCTTGGCTATTTTGCAACCAGTTCCCAAAAGGTTACTACCAGTTCATCTCCTACTTGCTCACTATCAGTTTCCTCATATTTCTTAGAGGTTTCATCAACTCTAACATTGATGCTTTCAACAATTTTCTGAGTCCTATTGTTGAAACATTTGAGAGTTTTTCTCTTTGTGGAATACCCTAGGAATATTCTCTCATCACATTTAGCATCAAATTTGCTCTGATGTTCACTCCTCTTGATATAACATCTACTACCAAACACTCTGAAGTAGCTTACCACTGGTGTCTTACCGGTCCAATACTCATAAGGTGTTTTATCCATTCCCTTTTTGATGAGTACCCAGTTCATTGTGTAGGCTGCATTGCTCACCGCTTCTCTCCAAAAGGTGTGAGCAACCTTTCCTTGGATCAACATAGTTCTAGCTACTTCAACCATAGTTCAGTTATTTCTTTCAGCTAGGCCATTCTATTGTGGAGTCTGGGGGGTAGACAGTTGCCTCTTGATGCCATTCTCTTAACATTATTTGTTGAATTCACTAGAAGTGAATTCTCCTTCTTGATCAGTTCTTAAACACTTAATCCTCTTACCTCTTTATTTTTTTACAAGTGCTCTGAAGGCTTTGAAATTTCCAAAAGCTTCATATTTGTCCTTCAAGAATGTGACCCACATCATCCTTGAGCAATCATCAATAAGAATCATAAAATACCTATCTCCCTACACACTCCTAGTTTTCATAGGACCACACAAATCAGTATGCACAAGATCAAGTAAATTGTCTATAGTGAAAGGTTTACCTTTGAAGGTTGAGGAAGACATTTTACCTAGTTGACACTCTCTACACAAAGAATTTTCCTGTTTGCTCAGCATAGGCAATCCTCTAACTGCCTTGATCTTACTGGCCTTCACAAATTTGTCAAAGTTTACATGGTAGAGTCTACTATGCCATATCTAGCTATCCTCAAACTTATCCATAAGAAATGTACTGACATTAGCATTTAGCTGAAATAGGTTACCTTTGGTCTGCATACCAGTAGCCATCAGTTCACCATTCTTTCCCTTGATTTTTCACACTCCATTTTTGAATTTTGGAGTGAGTCCATTATCATTCAATTGAGCAACACTCAAAAGGATGTGCCTGAGACCTTCTACCCAATACACATTGTCAGCATTGCTTCTTCCATTCAGAGAGGTGGACCCTCTACCTTTTACCATACATGGTGCATCATTACCAAAATGAACCACACTACCATCATACTCTTCCAGAGATAGAAAATTTCTTCAGTCACTAGTCCTATGGTGAGAACAACCACTATCAATAATCCACTCATTGGAATTATCAAAGTGGGAGACAAGAACCTTCTTGTCTGACACATCTTTCTTGACTGCAACAAACACAATATCTTCATTCTCTTCATCTTCTGATTCCTCATCAGTGACACCTTTATCAACTGCTACAAAATAGTTTCTCTGGTTTCCTCCTTTGAACTTCTTGAACCTCTCTGGTTTATCCTTGTTGTCACCATTAGGGCAGTTTACAGCAATGTGTCCTATCTGGGTACAAGAAAAGCATTTCAAAGGAAGCTTACCTCTATATTTATCAATTCCCTTGGGAAGTCTCTTGGCGAGAAGAGCTTCAAATTCCATTAGGATCTCCTCATCATCCATTTCTCTACTTTGTCTTGGTTCACCATTTGTACTAGCTTCTTTTCCTTTTCTAGATGGTGCAACAAATGCTTTGAAGGCTGATTCAGTCTTCTGAATACTACCATAATAATTATTTATCTCATAAGTTGTTAACTTTGCAATGATGGAGTCCAGGGATACCTTTGTCTTGTATATAGACCTCAACTCCTGAATAGCAACAACCCTTATTGCATAGACCAGTAATAAGGATCTCAAAACTTTGTTAACAATAGTGGAATCTTCCATTTTACCACCTACATTCTTGATATCTCCAACAACAGTTTTGATTCTTATTCCATATTGTTGAATGGTCTTTCCTTCAACCATCTGCATGTCTTCAAACTTTCCCCTAAGGCTTTCTTCCTTAGCTTGTTTCACATGCTCATGACCACCATAGATATTCTCAAGTGCATCCCATAATTCTTTTGGATTCTCTTTGTCCTAAACATTAATAAACTCAATGTCAAATAAACTGCTAATTAGGGCTTCCATGACTTGCCCATTCTCCTTAATCTCTCTCTTTTGATCATCGGTGATAGTATCAGCAGGGATAAAATAAGCATTCTCAACATAGCTCCAATGTTGAGCACCCATGCTTCTGATGTATATCTTTATTCTGTCCTTCCATATTTTAAAGTTGTCTTTGTTGAACTTTGGACCTTCCCTCTTCATCATTAGAGTAGGATCTTTAGCTCAAGAGGTTAAGCTTACAACACAGAGGACCTGGAGGATGCTCTGATACCAATTGATGATTCAATGATGAACAATTAGTACCAAATTGGTACTGAGAGGGGGGGGTGAATCAGTACTAATAAAAACACTTTTCCTTAAACCGGTTTGACTAAGAACCCTACACTTTGACTGGCAAGCAATAACACCGGTCTAAACCAGATTACTACCAGTTAAGCATAGTGAAAGACATAAACCGGTAACTCAGCTTTCCACACAATCTAACATCTTATTTCCACTTCACCCATATGCATACACTAGTAATATTGCAATAGAAATGTAAAGACTTACTGGTTGAACATGCTTTACCACTTAACAGAGAATAAAAAAGCATCACATGAAAAGCATCACACATAACACACATATTTTTCACATCGAAACCCAACTGGGAAAAACCATGGTGGGGATGAATACCCACAAGCTATTCTTTGAACCCTTTTGAAGTCTGCTATATTAGGAGCCTAGTCCAGTTAAAGACTTTACAATAGGTTCTGTTAGGAACTGATCCTGCTAGGGATCACCTAGTTAAGGGATGGCTAAAATACCTGGTTAAGGATTAAACCTTGTTAAAGGTTACCTTGTTAGAGGGTTTTTAGAACTCAATGATTTTGAGTCACCCTGTTAAAGGATTTATAGCAAGCCAGTTAAAGCTACCCTATTAAGGGATTTTCCAACTATTGAAGTGGTTAGAGATCAACAGGTATTACAATGATCTAGTAACAACACTCAATGCCAATGTAGATTTGCTTTAGTTCCTTCCTTCTGCACTCACACTCTATAGGTATCTATTCTCTTATCTAGTCTGGCAAGAATCACATATCTTTGCACTTAGATACACACACAACATTTGCCAACAACTTCAACATGAAAAACAACATTGACCTTATAGGAAACAAATAGGTTAGTAGCATAAACCCTAAACCCTAAACATTTAGGTTAAGCAATTCAGTTGGTTCAATCCTCACCATTGATCATATTGCATTGATTACAATAGTCTTGAACAGATCTCAAGATGTTTTCCAACATTTGTTCTTCACTGCTTCTTAGAGGCTGATAACCCATCATGCATTCTCCACCATTTACAGAGACTTCACACATTCTCAAGGTAGATAGGATCAATCTCCTTCATGCAAGATCCTTCAAGCACACAAGGCTAATGTGGCAACACAATCTATTGTTCATTACAATGCTAAATCATCACACAATGTCATTAGTTGAATCACACAGGCATAGAAAACTTCAACCGGAAACCCTGAAGCTAAGAATACCAACCAGTAGTCATACCATATGAAACCTTGATACAAAACATTCCATATACCGGTTCACATTCCAACTTACCGGTTCACTTGGAAAAAGATATCGCTTCACTTTTTCACATATACCAGTTCACATTTCAACATACTAGTTCACTTGGACAGCCATACCGCTTGACTTATTCACATATACTAGTTCTCTTGCAAGTGCTTACTTTCAACATACCGGTTCACTTGGAAAGCCATACCACTTCATTTTTTCACATATACTAGTTCTCTTGCAAGTGCTTACTTGAATATACCAGTTCACTCTTCATCATATTGACATCAATGACAACATACAATATCATCATGTCAACATACTCTACACATATGCCAACATACTCAATGTACCATAAATGTTGATCGATACTTGGTCATGCCTCAAAGGAAAAGGGGGATCAGAATCATTTAAATGACAACATACATCTAATTTTCTTAATCAATGAATTCATAGACTTATAATAAATTGATAATCAATGAAGTAAAATATTCTGCACACAAACATATATCACAATAGAGATTTCTCTATTATTCAAATGCACAGATTTGAAGGTCATGCAAAATATATCATTTCATTCACATATTAAATATCTTCACTAAAAATTCCAAAAAAAAACTAATTCTTCCAATTCAAAACAAACTTTTTTAGACCCTCAAAAGCTTCCATAATTACATATATATCCTCAAGGCTAATAGTTTTTTAAATAACCCCAGTTTTTAAACTCTATCCTAGAGTTAAAAGAAATTGTTTACTTAAAACTAGATAAAAATTAAATGACCAAGAGCCATGGAAAAAATGACAGCATAATCCAATCAAGACTCCAATGTGGTAGAGGAAATGACTGATTTGTCCTATTTTTCCACAGCATCATGTACATTTCTCCACTCTAAGTGTGTCACTGAGAAATTGAGGATGAACTGATAGTGCAGGAGTCCAATATGTAGAATGTGTTGTTTCTAGACTTCTTTACCATGTTTACCTACATGACCTTAATTTTATGTGCTTCTAGATGATCAAAGAAAACTACTAACATTGATTCTATCCTAGCCACCTTGGAGAAGTCATCTATAGTTAGAGACTTTGTTTCTTTAATGAGTTGCACTCTCTCCTTAAAGGTTTTGACCATATCTACTACTAGTTTGACTATTTGTCCATCATCCTTCAGGAGCTGTATATTGATGCATTTCAAATCTTTTTGGATCATATGAATGAGATCTTTTAATCCTTTTAATAATTTGATGGATTCTTCGTGACCCTGTTTAATGATTGAATTTCTCCATTTAACATTTTTTCTTGATACATACAATACATTGTCATCCAAATTATCCATAGGCTTCTCAACAAGAAATTTTGTGACCCCAAATTTTTGTACCTCATTCATCTATGCTAAGACTACTACCCATATATTTCTTTCTTTGTCCCATGTTATAGCTTCCAACTCCAGTTCTTTGCTCACAATTATATCATTATCATACACCTTGATTAAGCTAGCAATTTACTCTGTGCCTTGCTACACTATGGAGTCAAGCCACTCATCAAAAATCTCAGCTATCATATGACTCTTTGGATTTGATCCAATAGCTTCTGATTTACTGGTGATTTAGGGTCAAAAGACAATGTCATTTGTGTCAGAGGCTGAGGACTCCGGTGATGTATGGCATTGATATATTCTGCCATCTGTGTAAGAGCTTGTTTCAATTCTCGTTTATCCTTCTCATCTTTCCAAGTTCTGGATATCATTTTTTTAGTGGAGGATTCTAAATGTTTGGCATCCATAGCTCTTGAAGCAACTCCCAGGTCAATTTTCTCAACAATAAAATCCTTTTCAGTGGCCTTTTCTAGGTCTTTATCTGAGGTAGGCTTAGCTACTTTGGCTACCTAGTGCTATGTTTTGCCATCAACCTCCATCATAGCCTCTCTTTTAAGATTTTTGGGTTTGGATATTTTCCCAAGGCACTTACTAACCATATCCTCCATGGGAATGGTAATAGGAACTACATTATGTTTCTTTCCAATTGAAGCTCCAAGAAATCAAGAAAAACTGGAAGTTTCTTTGGGTGGAGGTGTCTGATAATTGGGTGGATCAATAATAGTCATGGTGCTCATCGAATTTGGATTTTCTTCAGGTTCTTTGTTTGTATCTACATCTTGTACTCAAGTATTATTTAACACTTGTTCATCCATGGTCACCTGAGTTTCTTCACTTGAATATAAGTCCACAACAAACTAGCTTGCCATTGGTTCCCTATTTTTCTTATTGCTCCTAGAGCGGGTGAGTCGAACTGCTGAGGAACTCAATGAGAATTTGTTTGATCTCTTGGTTTGAATATCTTCAATTTTTGGCCCTGTGGCACCAACAACATCAACAATTATATTAGAGGAGGAAGTAGGAATTTGGGTCATAGCATGAAGTGGACTAGCTATTAATTCTTTAGGAGTATTAATTGGCTCCTTTCTAAATTTATGGTCCCTTAACCACTTCTTTGTTCTCCTTATGACTTTGAAAGACTTAGCTTGGACCAGCTGTTAATTCTTTAGGAGTATTAATTGGCTCCTTTCTAAATTTATGGTCCCTTAACCACTTCTTTGTTCTCCTTATGACATTAAAAGACTTAGCTTGGACACTTTCTTCTTCTCTCCTATCCCATTCAATTTTAGGGATGGGTTTCCCTTGAACCCTTACATTAAATTCAGGATCCAACACATCTTCCCCCTCCTCTTCTTGTATTCCTGCCACATTTATTGACAACCTCATTGTAACAATCTGTTGCAGAGTGAACCTTGACCACAATCTCCTCCTTACTTCAAATTCATCACAACAATTTTCCCAATAGTCTTCTAATTGGGTTCATGAAATAAATTAACATCAACATTAAGATGTTCTACAACATAGCCTCTCCTATCAAGTTTATGTTAGGCAATGTAGGGTTGTAGATTCAGTTTCTTGAACTCTAATTCTAGGTTCAAAGCATCAGAAATGAACTTACAACTATAATATCCAAGTTCAATTGGGAAGGAAACTCCAGATTTACTCTTCACCTCTAAATTTTTATCAATGTGGGCAAGTTGTCTGCAAACTTCAATAAGCAGATAACTATCAAAGGCATACCTACGAAATTTGAATGGTTCATCTTAAAAGCCTCCCACTCTAATCTAAGTAAATATGGGAAATTGGATAAAATAGCTTCCATATATACTGACCAGCTCCATGGCTTCAACTGGCATTCTTTTATTTGTGTCTCCTTGCAGTTCAAAGACAAGTCTACCTATAAAAACATCATTCCGTCTTGTAACATTTTTTGTATACCTCTATTGTTGCAATTGTGGATAATAATCATAAACCTTCATGCCATCCACCCAAGTTTCATGATGTAACCCTTTCCACTCTCTAGTACAAACCAGTATATAAAATAGATATGAGGACATATAAAAACTGGATATTTCAAGAAAATTACTCAAACCCTCATGTATTGTTTTAGCAATAACCTGCACCCTGTCAACATATTTCTCACCAGCTAACAATATTTGAATGTAAAAATACATCTAGTCTTCCCAGTAGAAAGCGTGTGAATTCCCTTTGAGTCTATTTAACAAAATCACAATATACTATACCTCCATTATGAAATTATCTCTTGTAAGAGGTTTGGGTAATCGGGACCCCCCTTTCTGAACTTTTAGAAGCTAATTCATTGCAATGACTCTTTTATATGTAATTTTCTTCTCAAAGAAAAATATGTATGAGGTACCAATGGACCAATATTTATACGTCTCTTTATGAGGGATTCCAATTGCAGCCATCACCATTTCTCTATCAATTTCTACTAACAGTTCACCACTGCTGGTCTTGATGCACGTATTACTAGCATCATACCTGTTCATACATGTTATCACCAATTAGGGACAAGGAGCGATAGTTGGGAATGCAGCAACTTCAATCAAGCCACTTTTAACTATTCTTTCCATCATCGAGTTAGCCTCATAGTTTCTAGCTCTTTCTATAAAATCTCCTAAGTCAGTTTGGGCCAAAAAAGTGTCACCTAGTTCTGGAAGTGTATTGACTAAGCATGATGTGCGGCCGAGTTTTAGAAGAGTCAACCTCATAATGGCCTCTTTTGCATTAATCAAACAATTTATAGAAAGAACAAAATTCTATCCTAAAACAACGAATTTTTCTATATTGACTTTCTGAGCTAGTAACACAGTGGAGAAGAAATTATCAAAACTCACCTATTACCACCATCAAATCTGTGAAACCCTTGGAAGTATGGAGTTGAAATACCTTCAGCGTCCTTCGCTTCTCCAAAATCAACAATTACCACTTTCACAATTTGAGAATTCACATATTAAGAGGCAAAAAAAACTGAGTAATACCTACCCACATCTCATGATATTTCATTTGAACGTGTGAGATAACCCATGATTTGATGGGATCCTGACAACTTTCTTTATTACATATCAACTCCACACAAAAGGCTTGAGTTTTCATGATTTCTTTCCATATTTAGAATTTTAAAGTACAATATTCCTAGAATATTCCTTTTTCCATGCCACCTTTGCGTTATTAATGTCTTAGGGGCCAACTTGAAATGAACTTTTGAACTTTGAACCATTTAACAAGAAGTTCAATTGTTCAAGTTCAATCCTAAGAAAACAAAAGGACTTCCACCTTGTGGCTCAACACAACACCAGGAACAAGTGAAGAATTTTTAACAAACATAAAGAAGGAATTTGAACTTTGAACCTTGAGCCGCTATAAGAATGGTTCAAATTTTCAAGTTAAAACTGACTTAAAACATTAATGCTTGCTTTCTTAACAACACAAAACAAAGTCGTGACACACACAAAGGCACCGATTGAACCTTGAACCTAGAACCTTGAACCAATATGTAGGTTCAACCTACGGGTTCATTGGGATAGAAAAATTGAATTATAAAGGAAAAAGGTGCATAGCCAAGGATGAATCAAACCGAATGAGGAAAGTAACATTAAATACACATTGTTTTGTTCAAGTCAAATAATGGGGTAACATCAGCTTTGATTAGGGACTAGGATTGAGAAGGATCACGAATGGAACTTATAATCTCTAGTTACGCACACAAGAAAAGAAGGACAAAGGTATGACCACAACAAACACACAACAAGAAAAACAAACAGCACATCAAAATCTTATGTACAAAGCACGAGAAGACCTTATAACTGATACAACTTTAAGTCTTGCCCATTATAGGACAAGGGTAGTGAAATTCCATTAAGGTATTCAAGTTTAATTGAGTTAGGACCTAATACCTATTTGATCATGAATGGTCCTTTCCAGAGAGACTCAAATTTTTAATGAGCTCCTTTTGGTTCCCTACATATGTCCTAAAGAAGGACTTGATCTCCCAGCATAAACTGTCATGGTCTAGCTCTATGATAAAAAAATTTCTTTACCCTGGCCTGATGTGCAGTGATGTGATCCACCAACTCTTACCTCTCTTCTTCAATTTTTGAGAGGTACATAATTCTCTTTTCTAGAGAACTTTGGAAGAATTCATCTTCTATCACTTTCTGCAACCTGGTAGTTGATAATTCCAGGGGTAAGGAAAGTTGAGCTTCTACTCCATATACGAATTCAAATGGTGTCAAACCTATGGCCCTTTTAGGTGAGGTCCTATCTATCCATAGTGCTTCATATAGCCTATTAGCGTGCACATATTTTAACAAAATATTTTGTGCTATATATGGATGCCTTTTTCCTATCATATGAGCATTTACTACTGGTGTCTTATATGCAGGAGAACAACTAAAGAACATGGAGCTGTCCAAAAGATTAAATGTTTCATGAATGGCATCACCAAGTCCTCCAAGCCTCCGTAGATGAAGTGGTAGAAAAGGTTTTAGAAGCTTTCAAGTATGTTGTGCCAGAAAAGGGAAAGCCTTTATCCCACAATATTTGTGGGATAGTCTCTTTTAACACTTAAATCCAAAGCGACCCATATGATAATTGTCAAAAGACAAATGGCTTTTTGGTGTGAAGAAGGATGAACCCAGTGGACCCCATGCATGCATGCGCATCTCAAGGCATCTAAATTTTTTGATAGACTGGTGAGGATGGAGTTTAAAAGACAAACGGATAAGGAAGATCTGACGGTCGAGTGAAATGATCTAGCGATCGTTGCTATATCACAAGATATAGATGCATTCTGGTTTATCCCCATGACTTGGCGACTAAGCACATGCAGAAAAGGTGAGGTTAACGAGCATGCAAATTGGAGATTAATCCAATGGTGATCATTATACCTCATTAGGAAGTCGCACGACCTATATCCCCTACGACATAGCAACTACAGGTGTTGTCTCGATGGATCTGCAAGTGAATCGGGATGTGCCACATGGCAGAGCACAGAAGAAGAACCCAAGTCCAAGTGGTGGGTAGGTGGATCTGTGGGAGAACCAAAGAGTGACACATGGCACATATGGATAAAGAGAACAAAGAGCCACTTAGGTAAGTTTAAAGGTTGAGCAGATAAGGAAGATCAAATGGTTGGTCGATTCAATCCGATGGTGGTCTCTATACCATGATCAAGAGATGTGCAATGTTTATTTGCCACGACATGGTGACTGAGTGGTGGGATCCACTAAGAAAACCATTCAGGTGAGATGAAATTGCTACTAGGTGACAAGGGAGAGCTTCATTTCGGCGGTTAGTGAGGCCGTACTGAGATGGCAGGACAGAGACCCCAAATCTAATCAAAAGGTGACACGTGGTGGTTCCGGTCAAAATAAGTTAGTAGCTGAAGTGGTAGTCATGTGGCATGTCATCAAAAAGTGACTTATTGAATAAACCTAGGCTACGATGGATCTTTAAAAGGACTCACCAAAAGCAACAGTTTCATCGACATGAAGTTCATCGAAGAAATCAGAAGTGGTCCCATCAAAAATAAAAGATATCAATGAAACTATGGAATTGATAGGACCTGAGAATAGCTTGCCAAGGGAGAAAATTTGGCCGAAATAATAATAAAAGGGGAAAATACATTCTTATCATATGGCTGGAATATCAACTCATGAATTTCATAAAAGGGAAGTATATTCTCTGCTTTATGTTATTATTTGAAAGTGCATTAAAGATGAATTTTATGTGTATTTATCCTGAATAAAGTGCCTTGAATATATATTTTAGGGTAAGGCATTGTTTTATATGAACGGATGCTATGTTTATAAAATATTATAAAAGGGAAATACTCTAGTTTTAATGATTTATTTTAAACAAGTATTTTCAAACTAAAATCTAAAGTGGAATATGTTTAATTTTCAAATCAAGGAATCTGATTGGCTTATCTTGTATGTTGAAAATAATGAGAAGATAATGAATGATTGTTGATGAGTTTTATCAAGGCAGAGAATAGAAGACACATTATTGAAGCATCATTTAGTATTTGTAGGGTTTTAATTTGTAAATTTTTTTTTAAACCAAAGGGTGTCTCCTTTGGAATGCAATTGTCTGTAACTCCCTTCTATGTATGAAAGGGTGTGTCCTTTCATATATGCCTTTTGATTCACATACTTATAGGGAGTCATTTTTGTATGTAATAGTGAGGATCATTAAAAACAATATACTACTATAAGGATTGAATATCATTTTGTATTAGAGAATTCTATAGGAAGAATAAGTATCATCTTGTGCAATCAATTTGCAATGGAGTATCTGCAAGTGTAGCTTATGTATGCAATTATTTCCTGGAGATTAATATACAAGGTTCACTGTTTCTTTTTCCAAATATTGTGTACACTTTTGTGTTGATGATTATATGTGTCCTCTTGATAAATTTGTTTATAGATTTGCTATGATGTGAATCACATGTCATTGCATTAAGTCAAAGATTGAGTTCTTATTGTTTGTGTAATGCATACAGAACCTTCATAGTTGATGAGAAATTATCTCTTGAGTTGATAAGATATTTTGTCCACAAAGTGTCATATATATCCCTAGATAGAGGCACTGGTCTATTATTGATCTTTTAAGGTTTTGGTCTGTAAGCATTCAAGCTACATGATAGAGAAATGTTCTTCCCAAATCCTATATGAACTGATCTATGTAGATTTCATTTAAATCATGAAGGCAATTTCATTTTCAATAGACATTCAGAATCATTTCTTTTCAAAAGAATTTGTTTAAAGCACATAATAAAGCATAGTTGTAGAACAATAATTTGCTAGTTGTGTAAGCTTGCTAAGAGGTTGAAATCCACTAAAAATAACCTCTTTTGTGCTTGAGAGGAAGAGGCATACCCACCTTGGTTCAGTGGAGCCTAAAGTGCAGAGGGATTTGGTCTTTCACCATCCCTGTTCATTGGCCAAGGCTGATTGGACTACTTGAGGATTTGGAAAGTCTTTGGGTTTTCCAATCTATGGTTTTGGGAACCAACATATCCTTTTATGCCAATCCTTTTCATTCTCAGCCACCAATTTTTGCATTATAGAAATCAGATTCTTATTGCTAGATTTAGCTTAGACATTTCCTTTCGGATAGTAATCTGAAGAATGAGACAAGAAAATTCCATGATCATAACAAAATAGGTTGATTTCTTTGGAAGATAAATTTGGGGCATTATTGATCATGATCTTCTAGGGTACACCAAACCTAGTCAAGATATTTTCTTTCAAGAAATTACAAACAATTTTTGAAGTAGTCTTCCTGACAGGGACTACTTCTACCCACTTCGTAAAATAATCCATAGCTATGAGGATATGAGTAGGACTAGCACTTCATGGGGAATTCAATGGACCAATAAAATATAAACCCCATTGTTTGAAGGGGTCATCTATAATTACCAGCCTTAAAGGTAATACAGCTTATTGGGGTGTTCTTGAGAATAACTTGCCTTTCTCATAGCCTGCAACCCATTTATATGCATCTTTAAACATACTTGACCAGTAGTAACAACTCCTGGGGATTTTGAAAGCTATTACAGTAGATGAATAGTTTCCTCCACATGCCTCATTATGAAAAACTTGTAAAAGCTTCTCTTGTTGTTCCTTGTTAACACACCTTAAAAATGACCCATCCAAGCATTTCTTGTATAAGATATCATCCACAATCACATATTTAGCCACCTTCAATCTTAGATTTCTATTTTCTTTTGTAGTTAAATGCTTAGAGAATTATCCATAAGTCAAGTAATGAGCCACATCAGTGAACCATTCGTCTTGCAAGCTGACAAAAAAAGTTAGTGGCAGTTTGTCTTCCTCTTCCTTGTTTTCAGCTATTAAACGAAATAAACCTTGCACCCAGACCAACTTGGTCAGTCGGATATCTAGATCAAATTATTGAACCTTTGAAACCCATGTCGCTCTATTATTCATTCCCACCTCTTGTTGAGTCAAGATACTTTTCATAGTGGGATTTGGTACAAAGACAACTGAATGGGAATGCTGTACATAATACCTGAAATGATAACAAATTTAACAACTGCAAAGGCCTGCTTCTCTACTAATGAGTAATTCAATTCATTCTTTTTGAGTGGAATGCTCATGAAAGAAATAGGGACTTCTTCATTCAGTTCATTCTTTTGCAAAAGAATGTCAGACATTGTGTGTTCTGAAGTATAACAATACATGATAAAATCTCTCTAAAAATCAGGATTTATTAGTGTTGAAGCATGAGAAATTGCTTCCTTTACCTCTTCAAGTCTCTTTTCACTTCTTCCTTCCATTTTAAAATCTCCTTTTCACTCATCATCTCTACAATGTGTTTGGTAATTTCAATGAAATCTGGCACAAACCTCCTAAGGAAACTCACTTGCCCAAAGAATGATTTAACACCACTTTTGTCTGATGACAAACTTAACTATTGAACTGTTGGCATTATTGGATGAATTGATTATGTGTTGCATTGACGTTTTATTATTAATGTCAGTACCAACTATTATGTTTGGTTACCGATAGATAGGTTTTGGTTACCAGTAGAAGATCAAGTGTTACAGGCAGAAGAGACTATCTGTTTGACACTTCCAGCATGTTTGGATCTGTGGAATGTGATTAGTTACATGTGGTACATGCTTTTGGAGCATGTCTTGGTAATTTTGTATTGACTTGGTAATCAAATGCTATAATACACTCTGGTAAACTCTTATCGGCACTAGTTTAAGGCTTTACCGGTAGATCTCTCACTTAGGAATTTTGACAAGATGCATAATTGGTGTTGATGCAGCTTCTAGATGGATTTTAGGATGCTGAAGATGTTCTTTGATTGTGCTTCAATTTCTTGAAGATATTGCTTTGGCATGGTGGACCTAGAATAGGTCTAGTACCTATCTAGGTTATGGACTAGTATCATGATAACATGTACTCTACATGTTACCAGGATGTTTCAGGATGATCTATGGATTTATTATTGTAGTTTTGCTATGAAAACGACATGGCATATCATTGTAATATGAATTTATGTAATGATCTTATTGTAATATCTTTTAGGTGGCCAACCTAATTGGTTTAGGCCTTAGGATTTGTATAAAATGATGTAAGATGTCATTGTAGATCATGGGATGGGAATGGAATAAGTGTTTGTGGTCTTGAATGTAATATCATATGTGAAGGAGGTTTTGTCGATCTTAGGTGATCGAATTGGGATTAAGGAAGAGGTCAAAGGCCTCTAGTATTGAGCTTAACAGAGACTATAATCAGGCATGGTAGATGCTATTTCTAGTAGTTCACTCTATTGGATTATAGTCCATTTATCTTGAGATGGTTGTTGCCTCTTTGTAGTCAGCAAGACTCTTTTCTAATCAACAGTACGCTCTAGGCAGTGTGCCTTCTAGCATGTGCAGGCCCCTCACTGTATCACATACTTTCTGCAGAAGTATCATTTGACTATGGGTAGGCTTCCCACCATTGTTTATCCCTTTCCAGGTTTTCCATGTACAAATCATGGTCTTATATGGTATGGTTTCTTTGCATTGATTATCTATTTAATTGTTAAGTTGTATTGTTTACTAGTATCTGTTCCTACCGGCATTTGTATGTGCTTTACTGGTACTTGATTTGTTTAAAGGTTATTAAGTGGATTAAAAGTTAAAATTTGTTAACAACTAATTCACCCCCCCTCTCAGTTGTTCACCGGTTATCCTAAAAATTGGTATTAGAGATTTGGTACTCTTTTGCAGAAGCTTATCCATTTGAGGTAGATCCTATGGCAGCTAACACTTCTAATCCACTGACAACTGTTTTCAGAAGAGAAATCCCTAAGCTTGATGGAACAAATTATAGGACATGGAAAATTCGAATGGAGACTCATCTTAGATGTCTTGGAAAGAATATTTGGGAGATCACTGAGAAAGGATATACACCTTATGATCTGGCATATGGCAATCCTACTCTTGTAGACTTGGATAAGAATATTGAGAATGATTACAGAGCTAGAGAAGCCCTCTTGTGTGCACTTACTGATCAACAGATCATGGGATTGACTGATAAATCATCGGAAAAGGTTATGTGGGATAAATTGAAAACTTTGAATGAAGGTGATACTACTGTCAAAATTACTAAACTTGATGGTTACCGAGAAAGATATGAAAACTTGAAGATGGAAGATAATGAAAGAATTGTTGTGTTTATGGAAAGAGTAAATGAGATTGTTATGGGAATTCAATGTTGTGGAGGATTTTTGAGTGAAGATGAAATATTTTTCAAAGTCTTGAGAGCCCTTCCACTAGCTTACAAGATGAAGGCAACTACAATTAATGAGTTGAGAACAATGGCTAACTCTTCAGTTAAGAGAGACATTCTGATTGGGAAATTATCTTCTTTTGAGCTTGAAGAATTTGGATCTTCTGGAGCTGTAACGTCTGAACCTTCTTTTCATGCATCATCATCATCTACTAGAAAAAGTGATTGGAAAATTTTATATGCAAAGAATTGGAAGACATGAGGAAAGAAGATGAAGAATTTGAGCAACTTGAAGCCTTATTTGCTAGAAGAGTACCTAAAGGTCCAACAGGAAGTAAGTATGAAGGAAAAGCACCTTTTAAATGTTTTTCATGTAATAAGATTAGTCATTTTCTATCTAGATATCCTAAAAGGAATGCAAGGTTTGAGGAAAGAGTTAAGAAATCATTTAAGCCTAACCAGAACATATATAGATTCAAGAAAAGTAAACAATGCTACATAGAGGATGAGGAAGGAGTAACTAATGACTCTGGAGATGAACCAGCAGAAGACTCTGCTAGTGGATCCAACAATGGAAAGGAATGGGTGTTCTATGCTTTAAAGGAAGATGAACTAGAACTGGCTATCAAAAATGAAGAAAAGACCCTGGCAGAAAAAGTTCAAGATAAGGATGAATGGGTAATTGATAGTGGATACTCACATCATATGACTAGAGATAAGGGAAATTTCTATCCTTGCAAGAATACAATGGCAGTCAAGTCAGATTTAGAGATGACAAAGCATGTATGATCAGAGGTAGAGGTATTATTTCTTTGGATGGTAAGCATAATAATACTAATAATGTCTATTACGTAGAAGGTTTAAAGAATAATCTTTTGAGTGTTGGTCAATTGGTGGACAAGGGTTTCCAACTTCAATTTAAATATAGAAAATGCAAAATCATTAACAAGATGGGTTTGGAGATTGCAACCGATATTCAAACTGGAGGTAATATCTTTCACTTGAACACTGGTAATAAGACATGTTTGATTGCTCATATTGATGAGAGTTGGTTATGGCATAAGAGGTTGTGTCATGTTAATTTTAATTATATTGTTAAGATCAGTTCAACTAAGATTGTTAGAGATATACCAAAGATTATAAAGCCTCATAATCCGGTATGTAAGGAATGTGAATTGGGAAAGCAAGTTAGAACTTCTTTTATGAGCATACATGATAAACCTAATGATGTAATTGATTTTATTCACACTGACTTATGTGGTCTAGCAAGGACTAGAAGATTTGATGGTGATAGGTATTTCATGCTGATTATTGATGACTATTATAGAATGATGTGGGTGACTTTTCTAAGGGAGAAGTCTGAAGCTTTTGGGAAATTCAAGATCTAAAAAGAAAAGGTTGAAATAGAAATTGGATTGAAAATTAAATGTCTAAGATCAGATCATGGTGGTGAGTTCACTTTTCATGAATTTAACAGTTATTGTGAGACAAATGGAATTAGGAGACTGTTATATGCACCTCAGACTCCTCAACATAATGGAGTAGTGGAAAGAAAGAACATAATCATTTTGGATGCAGCAAGATCTATGATAATGAAAGCCAAATTGCCTCATATCTACTGGAGAGAAACAGTGAGTACACCAGTCTACACATTCAACAAAGTTCACATCAAACGTCAAACTGGTAAGACCCCTTATGAATTATGGTTTGGACATACACCTACTATTAAGTATTTTAGAATTTTTTGAAGTAAGTTCTATATCAAAAGAGATGATTCAATTGGAAAGTTTGATCCTAGATGTGATGAAGGGATATATCTTGGTTATTCAATTCAAAGCAAAGCATATAGATTTTATAACAAAATATTGTAGAAAATTATGGAGAGTGCTAATGTGAAAGTGGATGAGAAGTACATAAATAATTCTATATCATATGATAGGGAACTGACAGTGGAAATGATCATAATTGAATCGATAATGCCTCATCTGGTACTGGAAACTGAGACAGTTACACCAGCACAACCAGAGAATTAAACTATGACTAATGATCAGAGCAGTGAACCTAAAGTTCTGCAGACACCAAGGTATGTAAGATTAAATCATTCTGAAGATCAAATCATTGGAGATAGGAACAAGGGAGTTATGACAAGACAAAAACTGGCAAATGAAGAGGTATGTCTTATTTCTGAAGTTGAACCGGCAACTGCTATTGAAGCTTGTAAGGATAAACATTGGTTAAAGGCTATGGAAGATGAATTAGATCAAATAGAGAAGAATGAAACTTGGACTTTAGTTACCCGACCTAAAAATAAGAATGTTATTGGAACTAAATGGGTTTTTAGGAATAAACTAAATGAGGATGGTCAACTTGTATGAAACAAGGCTATATTGGTTTGTAAAGGATATAGTCAAATGGAAGGAATTGATTATGGTGAGACATTTGCACCTGTAGCTAGAATTGGTGTTGTTAGACTATTTCTTGCCTATGCAACTTATAAGAACTATAAGGTTTATCAAATGGATGTTAAATGTGTATTTTTGAATGGTGAACTTGAGGAAGAAGTTTACATTGAGCAACTTGATGGATTTTTACTAACAAATGATAATGATATGGTTTGCAGATTGAAGAAAGTTTTATATGGATTGAAACAAGCTCCTAGAGCTTGGTATGCAAGATTCAATAAATATCTTTTGAAGCTTGGTTTTACTAAAGGTACTATTGATAGTAATTTATATTATAAGATCACTGATAATGATATTCTAATTATTGAAGTATTTTTTGATGATATCATTTTTGGAGGAGAAGATAAATTGTGCATGGAATTTTCTAACAATATGAAGAATGAATTTGAAATGTCCATGATTGGTGAGATGAGATTTTTCTTAGGTTTGCAGATTACTAAAACTGACAAAGGCATTTTTATCTGTCAAACTAAGTATCTAAGGGAATTGTTGAAGAAGTTTGGTATGAATAATTCCAAACTGGTAAGTACTCCTATGGTGACAAGTGAGAAATTATCTATCAAGGATACTTCTACACCGGTAAATATGACAAGGTATAAGTCTATGATTTGTGGTCTATTATATCTCACTCAGACTAGACTGGATATTATGAATGCAATAAGTATTGTTTCAAGATATAAAAGTAATCCTAAAGAAAATCATGAATGTGTAGTAAAGAGGATATTTCAGTATTTGCAAGGAACAATAGAATATGGTTTATGGTATTCTAAAAATGATGATCTCACTTTATGTGCATATACTGACTCAGACTAGGTAGGAGATATTGATGACCTAAAGAGCACTTCTGGTGGAGCTTTCTTTCTTGGAAATAAACTAGTTTGATGGATCAGCAAAAAATAGTCATGCATATCTTTATCTACTACAGAAGCTGAGTATGTTGCATCAACAACTAATTGCACTCAAGTCTTGTGGATGAAGCAAATGTTGAAGGATATTAGGGTAAATTATAGTGAATCGATAGTTATCTAGTATGATAACTCTGTAGCTATTGACATGTCTAAGAATCTGGTATTTCACTCTAAGACTAAGCATATATCAATAAAGTATAACTTTCTGAAGCACAAGGTAGAAGAAAAGGAAGTCAAATTGGTTTATGTGAACACTAAAGAATAGATTGTAGATATATTCACTAAACCATTGTCTAAGGAATCATTTGAGTATTTGAGAGATAGGTTAGGGGTTTTTGCCCCTCTGACAGAGACTTGATTGATGCAGTTTGTCATCAGCCTGGCATGCATTATCAGAGATATTATTCACTCCAACACTAATAGTGGTGCTACTACTTAGGGGGAGTAGTCAACTTTCAGACTCAGAGGTTTATAATTCTTTCTTTGATATTTTTGTTAGATTTATGGCATTGTTGTGAAAGGGGGAGAGATAGTGATGTGAAAAAAATAAATGTGGAATTTTACAAAGATAATTCACACGGGGAGAGTTATTGATATTGAGGAGATTATTGGTTGTCTTCCACAAGGGGAGACTTGTTTGTCATTTCTTGGCACTTAGATGTTTTTCACATCTAGTGTTTCCATCAATTCCAAAGGGGGAGATTGTTGGCATTATTGGATGAATTGATTATGTGTTGCATTGATGTTTTGTCATTGATGTCAACACTAGCTGTCATGGTTGGCTACCAACACATAGGTTTTGGTTACCGGTAGAAGATCAAGTGTTACAGGCAGAAGAGACTATCTATTGGACACTTCTGGTATGTTTGGATCTATGGAATATGGTTGGTTACATGTGGTATGTGCTTTTGGAGCAGGTCTTGGTCAGTTAGTATTGACTTGGTAATTAGATTCTATCATACACTCTTGTAAACCCTTACCAACAGTAGTTTAAGGATTTACTAGAAAATCTCTCACTGATGAATCTTGATAGGATGCATAATTGGCATTGGTGCAACATTACTTTATGGATTTCAAGATGTTGAAGATGTTCTTTGATTGTACTTCAATTGCTTGAAGACATTGCTTTGGCATGGTGGACCCAGAATAGGTCTGGTGCCTATCTAGGTTATGGACCGATATCATGATAATGTGTAGTCTACACGTTATCGGGATCTTTCATGATGATCTATGGATTTATTATTATTGTTTTGGTCTTAAGATGACATGGCATATCATTGTAATATGAATTTATGTAATGATCTTATTGTAATATCTTTTAGGTGGCTGACCTAATTGGTTTAGGCCTTAGGGTTTGTATAAAATGATATAAGAAATCATTATAGATCATGGGATGGGATGAGATTTGGTCAATCTTAGGTAATCAAATTGGGATTAAGGAAAAGGTCAAAGTCCTATGGTATTGAGCTTAACTAGGATTGTAATCAGGCATGGTAGATGCTATTTCTAGCAGTTCACTTTATTGGATTGTAGTCCACTTATCTTGAGATTGTTCTTGCCTCTTTGTAGTCAGTGAGATTCTTTTGTAATGAGCAGTATGCTCTAGGTAGTGTGCCTTCATGCATGTTCAAGCCCCTCATTGTATCACATACTTTCTATAGAATTATCATCTAACTATGGGTAGAATTCCCACCATGGTTTTTTCCTTTCTATGTTTTCCATGTACAAATTGTGGTGTTATGTGGTATTGGTTCCCAAAACCACAGATTGGAAATCCGAGAGCTTTGCCAAATCTTTTACTGATTTCTCAATCAGCCTTGACCAACAAACAAGAATGGTCAAAGACCAAATTCCTCTGCACTTTAGGATCCACTAAACGTAGGTGGGTATACCCAAGTCTCCAAAGAATAAATAAATTTATTTATAGTGAATTTAAACTATTTAATCTAGTTGTTTATAGGACTGGCAAACAATTTCCTGCAACTATGCTTTATTGATATGCTTTTAACTTGTTTTAATTTGAAGATTTGAGTATAATTGAATATGAATAAAAGTTATAATAGAATGTTGTTGGAACAAAGAGTAATTATGAAAGAACAAGGCAAGTAAAAAATAGTAATATATTTCTCCATTGAGGACTTTGTGCACACTCAATCTATTCACAAGAAACCAAAAATAGACCAGTGCCTTATCTGACAGTTTACATGTCATTTAATGGACAAATATTTGTAATCTTTGGAGACAGTGTGAAGAAAAAAACTATCATTGCAATATCCACAATGTATGGTATGAGAACAACAAAAACAATTCTACTATCTCTATACCAACAAATGATAAAACATTGTAAAAAATCTTCTTTAGATTTATCCGAACGATTTAAAATCATTAATATCATATGACACGAAACAATTTGAAGATGAAAACTGTGGACCTTGTATATTGATTTTTGGGAACAATTGGTGTACAAAAACTACAGACTCATAGATACTTCATGATTACACTTGTTTGCACAAAATAGATTTCATTTCTATGGACTTATCTTACATAACACTATAAGTTCTAACAGACAATCAAAAAGGATCATAATCTTACTTTTGTTCTCTCTCCTACAGAATACAAAATGACTCTCTATATATACATGACTCAAATGATAGAAATGAAAGGACACACCCTTTCATTTGTACAAACAAAGACTAACAAAATTCCTAACTATCCCTCTTAACAGGTATAATTAAAACACATGACAATAACATAGATTAGCCTTTTCCATCTAGCCCCTGACCACATTTATGGATAAGTTGAAGATATTTTTCCTCTTTATATGTAGTAGCATTAAATATAATATCTCTAACTGCTATCTCTGCTGTAACAAAACCTTCAACCTGATCCCCTATTTCATTCATGTCCAACACATCCGCACGGGCAATGCTAAGGGCTGAACTGAGTAGAGACCTATATTCGGTAATCCACTGGGGCTTGTCCTTCATGACCACTGCATCATCCACTACACTTGGAAATCCATGATTGATGAGCCCTTTACACTCCTCATACACAGTATTTAATTCTATTGTGAATTCTTAATGAGTGTCAATTAACTTTTTTACTTTATTTTTATTTTGTCACTCAGTGTCTGATCCTATAGTAGCATGTTTAATCTATTAAGGATCCTCTAGTACAATAATGTGTTATCCATGGTTTTCTAGTAAACAGTCCAGAATTACTCCAATACCCTATACAGATTTTAAAATCATTTTGTCAATAAGACACGTTGTGTATGTCCTTATACTCTATATTCTTCCCTTCAATTTTTTGTTTTCCTTGTACATCTCTTCACACTTCATTTTTAATTTGGATTTGTCTACTATCTGGGGTACAGGATGGCCCCTACTCCTCAAAATTTCTTCATACAATGATTTATACTTTCCTGCTTCTTTCATCAGCATCTTTATCTATGCTTTGTTTAATTTTGAGATATCAACTCCCATATCTGTCATGACCACAAGATCAACCTCTCCAACCTTCAACTTCATCATGTGTCCAAAAGCCTTGTCCACTTCTATGATCTTTGGCCTTTTATTTAGGGGATAAAGAGCCCACAACCACATAGCCACATCATCTAGATCATATCTTGATCCGATGAAGATGTCATTCATGCCCTAAATGTCCAATTTGAAATCCTTCTTCTCTTAATGTAACAGGCTATCAAAAATGAAAGACGTGCTAAGATCCCAGCCTGGAAATAAGATAATCCCTACCTCTACAAGAAGCTTCTTTCCCCTTTGTGGAGTCATTCTTTCCACTTCTGCATCAATATCTTCCTTTAGTTTCCTAAGCATCTCTACCTCATTCTCTGGTGTTATGTCAGGCATTACTTCTCTTAGCCTTTTCCCCTTGAAGTGATACAAGAAGGATTTGAATTCCTTTGACTCGATGAACTCATCATCGAACATAAAAGAGGTATGCTCCTCTAGCCTAACATCCACATCCACATTTATCCTTGCAATAGTTATGTCCTTTGCTTCAGGTTCTTCCTCACTTTCAGGCCTCCTAAATCTAGAAATAGCTTTATTTTCTCGTGACTCACTCTCTGTCTCTTCTTCCTCTACTATCTCATGCAACCATTACTTCTTCTCATCCAGTTTCCATTCTAAAACTTAGACTATCTGCATGGCCTCCTCAGACTCTTTTTTCCTGAATATATATGAGGATTCTACATACTCATGAAAGTAATCACCCAGATTTTGCTTTTTCCTACCCTGGTGGATGTAACCCTCATGGTCATATTTCTTCGGATGTGTGTACTCATAGAGGTTGTAATCCTCTATCAATCTCTTGTCAATGATCTCATATGCCTTTGTGGAGAGAATAGTGGAATCATCGAAATGTAAGGTCCAAGGCAAGAAAACTTGCTTGTGAGCACCCCCAAAATGCATTGCATTTGAGACACTCATCTGCCTTACAATCTCCAGGTAAGCGATCTTGTTAGGTGTAGGCTTCGGCAGCACATAAGGAGCCCCTTCAAATCCAAAAATTCCAACATAGGTGAAATCCTAGCACACATACCAATCACCCCAATTGTGGTTTACTCTGGTATCCCCATGTTCATGGAGTCTAAGGAATATTTTTATTTCCTCCAAAAAAGATCCATCAAAAGACACTCCAAAAGCTCTGAATAAAGTCTACACAAAAAACTCTTCAAACTTGATATAGTGGGATCTCATGAAATGTGAATCCCACAATGACCACCATAATTGTATAGGCTGCTCCTCTCCATCTTTACCATGAATATTCATCTTTAGCTCCTCAAGCCACATTCCCTTGAGTCATCCATAAAAAAAGACAACATGCATCAATATAGAGTAAAAATTAAAATATTTATCGATGTTATTTTGAAGGCTTAAGAAAACCTCATGTATTTTCTCAACAACATAAGTAGCATAGTCAAATTTTCTCGGCTCATGCATCTGTGTGTCGACAGCAAGGACCAAAGGTCCTATCTGAGCTATATTTGGGACTTCAACTCCTCCCACTTGACCACCTACCATATAGGTATATTGCATATACTACCTAAAGATATTGATATCAAATGGGGGCCTCTCCTCTTTTGTCAATTTTCCCTTTTCAACCTTATGAATGGCTAAATTCCATACATTGTACATGGTGTCCATCTTAGTATACTCTTCCTCTAGTTTCTCAAAAGACAAAGAAACATTAGATTCAAAACCTAGACCAAAAACCTCCTGGATGGTGGCTATTGAGATATGGATGAAAGCATCACCATTTGGTAATTGGATACATCTTTTTGCAGCATTGTAAGCCCTAGCCAATGTTATCATCAATTGGACATTTACGAAGATGTGAGGGACTACAAGCTTATCCAATCTAGTCATCCATGGGTTTGAAATTGGGGCTGACTTATTTATACTTGTATAATGATACAGGAATAATTCGTGACCTCTGATCCTGGTCTAGACATCTCCAATTTCTTTGAAATCATCCTCTAACTAGTCACAAATGGGTAGGTTGACCTTTGATCTCTGGGATTTGGCTCCTAGTGAGCTCATTTGATCAATCATATCCTATTTCAAATTTCATTTCAGCACACCTTCTCCCCCTTTAGACTTTTTAGAAGTGCTTTTAGAGACTTCTATGACCTTCCTCTTGCCCTTGGAACTAGCACCCTCCATATTTGAATATTTCAATCTTTCTGTAGCTTGATTCTCTGTAGTTTAATTTTGCTTCAATCTATCTATTAGCTTCAAATAGTTATGCAAAATCCTTGTACCGACTCTTCATATATGGATTTGATGGATTAGAAGCATTTACTATACTGAAATCCTGCTATGATTTGCCTCGTGTGAACACCAATCTACTCATTCTCTACATTTAATAATGGCGGGTCGATCCATTTTGTTGGCATTTTTTATGTTTATGTTGTGATTGTCATTGATGGACACACACTTGTATTGAGATCCCCTTTATATGTATGAGCTCATGCTCAACTGGTATTTGTTCCAACCGGTATGTTGTATTCTAGTCTTTATACTAGTGGTGATTTTGCAGAATGTGTTTCCCGATTTGAAGCGGCATGTCGACCCTAAGCAGTTCACAGATCACAAGTGGTACAAGGAAGCAAAGTGGCACAACAAATTCTTACCAGTCTTCATTTTTGTCAAATCAGCAATCAGCATTTTGTATGAACCGATAATACTCTGTGATGAGTTACCAACTAGCATTTTGTGATGAGTTACCAATCCACTGATTGTTTGATGGTGCCGACACATTGACGGTGATTCTTGTGTCATGTTATTGAGTATGTCTAGATTCACTGAACCTAGGAAATTGTAATGTAATCCTATTGGACCGACATGAAATTAGATTCCTTTAAAAGGACATCATGTCTAGGGTTTTTGTGTTGTTGAAGAAGTTGCGAATAGGGTTTATGTTGAGCTAGGGTTTAAGGTGGAAGTGCAGAGCAATCTTATGAGAGAAGATCAAGTTGTAACTAAGAGAGAGATAGAGGAGACTGAAGTAATGCTAGAATGCATTAGCTGTGAGTAGTATTGGATCTAACCAAGCAATTTGTGCTAGTAGATAGATCAAACACTTGTTGATTACTCACATCTTTGACAAGTTTGTAGCCCTTAACTGGGTAGGCCTCAAAGCCTTTGTAAAATCCTCTAACAAGGTGGTTCACACATGTGAATCTAAAATCCTCTAAAAAGTTAGTCTTTAATCGGACTTATCTCCTAATAGAGATTGAGATTCCTAACAGGATCTGTTCTGGTGAAGAACATTGTAAGACCTTAACCGGTCTAGTTTCTATTCTGCAGATAGTGACTTGTGAGTTCCATCTCACCATGGTTTTTCCCAGTTGGGTTTCCACATCAAATATCTTGTGTTATGGTTGTATTGCTTTTGTGGGTGAATGTTTTATTCGCATTTTGGTTTGTATGTGTGATAACCGGTTTGATTGTCAGACTGCTTTACCGGTTTATCTTTAGACTGTGTAAGTGTTTTAGTGCAAAGATTTTTGGCATACTAATTCACCCCCCCCTCTTAGTATTCATCACATTTGTAATCAAATTTTGTAATGGCTAATCAACATAACTTTTTGATAATTCAACTAGTTGGCACCACCCATCCTTTCAGTTAGCATAAGTCTCACCAATCATTTTGCCTCGTGGCTATATTCATCTTTCACCTTTATATCACATCGACATTTCTCATTCAGATACACCCTCCTTTTATTCCTACATGGCACTCTGGCCATCCAGTTCTAGCATAGCTCCACATATGTTCTTCTGATAGTGAAAAATTATTCTGATGAATCCCCCTTGGTAGTCTGCATCTCATTAGTTACATTGGATCACCTTATCAGGTATCAAGACAACTTATTTTATGTTTCCCTGATGATCTGATGACATTTACTTCATGCTTGTGCTTCCCTTTCACTTCTTCAGTCTATTGGCATATGATTTCCCAATGAAACCTTCGTCTTGGTCATCATGTTGCAAAGCTTATCGGGTGTCGAGACAACCCTTCCTATGTTTCTTCGATGACCCAATGAAATTGGGCTCCAACCTATTTGTTTACAAATCCATCAGCTTATGGTCCCCTGACAAGGTCTCCTTCTTGATAACTACTTCAAATTCTTCATTGAGTATCAGGGTAGTGGAAAATGTCTTCCTCTGAAGGGTCAATGTCATCCTAATGACTTTACCTTGTCACTCTTTTAGTCATTTACTTCGGTGGAGGCTATCCCAATGAAACCTCATTTCCATCCATCATGATATATAACCTATCAGGTATCAGGGTAGATTTTTCTTACGCTATCCGATATCCCAATGATTTCAAAATATCCGCTTTCCATTCTCCTTAGTTGGTGTAAGTCATATCGATAACCTCCTCCTTTGTGCTTGGCTTTTTCTTTCTTATCGGGTATTGGTGTAACCCAAAACTCCTTTCACCGATAGTTTGAGTTATCCCAATGGCATAGTATTCCCATTCTTTGGTATTGCTCCATTGGATAAAGTCATGTCGATGATACCACCTTTGCCGTCTAGCCCATCGGGTATCAGGGTAGTGTGTGTGTGAAAAGTGAACCTGTATCTATATCTGTATCCAAAATACACAACACTTCAATTAAGTCATTAGATGCATGGTTAGTAAATCAATAATCGATGAATAATAAGCCATTACAAAGAGACCCATTTCCTTCTAGTAGGTGTGAGTTTAGATTGCTCTTAGATTGCTAAGCTATCCAATGACTAGACAACACCTAAACGAATGATTTTTATCTATATGAGCATGAATATGAGCTAAATGGATGCAAGATTTAAGCTAGATATGCAAGATTAATCTAACATGATTTAAGCAATATGAAATAACTAATATGCAATATCTCAATGCAAATTCTCAATGAACCTAGAGCAAAAACAACACAATAACAATATATTCTCCAGGATCCTTGATTAGGAGATGAGAGCCTAAATTTATACAAAATTCAAAAAGAAACCAAAGGCTGAGATCAAATGATGATGAGCGGTCAAGATTTTCCAAGAGGAAGCACAATCCAGGTGAATTGATGTGACTGGATGTTTTTCTCTGTTTTAAAGGAAATTGAACTAAAATTAAGATAAAATCAGGAAAAAACTGATTTATTCTCTTTTTCATTCAATTTTAATATTTAATTGTTTTAATTGCTTTCTTTGAGATTATTTATCAAATTTTAATTTATTTTTCAAGATTATCTCCAATTGATTTCTTTTCTCAATTTTTAATTCTTTTTTACTAAATTAATTCCTCCTTTTGATGATTTAATGACAAATTGATTTATTTAATTAAATATGCTAGGATATTCAATAAAATAAAAAGCATAATTGTTTAAAAATATTTACTTGGAATGATTTAATTAATTAAATAAATATCTAATTAATATTGGTTGATTAATTTGCCATGTGACATTGATGATTTTAGAAATTAATTGTGTGCTCAAGATTTATTTAATTGCCTTTGGTTAGGACCTTGGTGACGTTGTCGAGATTAGGGGCTCATGGTTTAGATGACCATTTTAGGGTATTATAGGTGGAACGAGATATCATTTTCTGACAACCCGATGAAATTTACTATCTACTTCACATTCTCTTTCATCGGTATAGGTTATACCGATCACCTCATTGGCTATCGGCATAACATTTTTCTCATGCCTCTGATAGTGAATGTTATGCCGATGGAAACATCACTCAAAACATCCTTTTGGTTCTCCTTCAAAGTGATCAATCTAGGCCATGGCGATAAGTTCTCTCATTATTTATGCCATTCGGTCTTATCGAGGTAACTTACACTAATCATTCAAACTTGATAATTATGCAAATTAAGCTTATATATCACTTGCACTTGTAACCTTTTATGGAAACTCTGCATGTGCTAATAGATGAAAAAGACTATCACATAGGCCAAGAGAATGCCTTATAAGGATCCCAATGCTGTCATGCAAAAATCTCCTCATGTAGTTCCTACTCAGTGCCAACCCTTAGCATGCCCTAGCAGTGCTTGTCCAATTCTGAAAAATAGGGTCACAGAGGGATTTTTTCTAATACTGCAACACATATCCTGCACATAAAATCCAGCAATAAATGCTCTTATTTTTTAAATGAAAATATAAAACTTCAAAGAAATAGAAGATAATATTTTATAAAAATGTGTGCTAACAATGGCTCTTTCTGGGGATGTATGTTCTTTTTGAGGGACATAGTGAGATCTCAGCTATCTCTGGAAAGAAGACTAAACCATAAACATAAATAAACCACAAAGGAAGACTAAACTACTATAGTATAAGAAATAGTCCCTGCTCCTAAAGAGAAAAAAATGTTTAAGGTACTGAGCATGTACTGGAAATTCTTGAATTTCACCATCAACCTTATGCAAGAAGTATGCATTTTCCCCTCTTTTCCATGATGACATACGGTCCTAGCAAAAGTGCTTCAAATTTTCCATGCTTGCCCTTATCTTTATCCTTTTCATTCCATTTAGTACCCACTCTCCTTCCTCAAAGGTCCTAATAGAAGCTTTCTTATCATGTAATTCGTTTACCATCTTCTACTTTTGTATGTTTTGTTCTTGAGCCTCTCTTTTGTACTCATCCAATTCAAACAGCTGTATCATCCTATCTTCCATGAAATCAACATCCTCTAAATATTCCTTTGAAACAAATTTATACACTAGGAGCAAGTTGTTCAAGGGTAATCATGCCTCTTTACCATAAACAAGCTGATAAGGGGAAAATCCTGTGGATTTCTTGATTGTTGCTCTATCTTCCCATACTGCTAAATTTAAGTTTTAATCCCATGCCCTTTCGTTGTCACCTAATATCCTGTTAATGATTTTTAATAAGTTTTTGTTGCTAGATTCTTCTTGTCCGTTCCCCTGGGGTGATAAGGTGATGAATATGACAATGTAATTCCATAATTTTCACAAAAGTTAGCAAATTCTTTGGATCTAAAACACATCCCATTATCTACAACAATTTTAAAGGGCACCCCAAATCTTCTCAATATATTTTCCAAAAGAAACTTTTTTACCACCTTACTTGTTGCTTGCCTTGTAGAAATTGCCTCTACCCACTTGGTAAAGTAATCAGTGGCTACCAAAATCCATTTGTGTCCTCCACTAGATTTGTTTTCAATTTCTCCTATGAAGTCAACACCCCACATCTAAAAAGGTTTTTCAGTTTGCATAGGTCTAACTCGAAGAGGTCCACCATATTTAAGTTTTCTTGAAAATTTTTGGCAAGCCTCACATCTTCTAATATAAGTATGACAACCCTTCAAAACTTGTGGCCAATAACAACCAACAGTGAGTATTTTATGGGTAGTAGTTTTTTCTGAAAAAATATCCCCCACATACACCTTCATGCAATTATTTTAAAACAAATTGAGCTTGATAAACATCCAAACAAAATAAGAGGATACCATCCATTTTTTTTCAATACAAATCACCTTTAACCAATACATACCTAGATTCCTAAAGCTTAAGTTTTCTTTTCCAACTATCATTCAACTCCTCGAGACATTTCATGTGTTTTAAATAATAGACAACATTCTTATACCAAGTACACATCTCAAAGCTTATTTGAGCTTCCTCTAACTCTATCTGATTTATCTTTGTTGCTTCTAAATTTGATTCTATCATTAGTTTAGCCAATCCCCAACCTCTTACCAATTTAGTAATTTGGATATCAATCTTGAATTCCTGAATTTGATTGATCCATCTGCATCTTCTCCCAATAGTTTCAGTCTACCTGAAAATATCTTTAACTGTTGCATTAGGGACATATAAAATGACATTAGCTCCCACTAAATATGGTCTAAAAGATTTTATAGCTTTTACTAGGGAATATTCTTGTTTCTCATTTATATCATAGTTTAAATCAGAGGCTTGTAATGTCTTGCTAAAAAATGCCACTGGTTGTTCATGACCTTCATCATTCTTTTGTAACATAACTACAGTAATGGTATGAAATGAAGCAAAAGAAAATACTTGAAAAGGTTTAGAGAAGTCAGGAGACTTAAGTACAGGTGCTTCCTTGATGGCCCTTTTCATGTTCACTAAGGCCTCAATTGCTTCAATAGTCCATTTTATTTCTTCACCCTTTTTTAAAATCTTTGCAATAGGTTTGATAATTTCAGAAAAATTTGATACAAATCTTCTAAGAAAATTAAATTTTCCAAAAAATGATTGAATAGCTTTTACTGTTTTAGGGATCTGAATTTTGTCAATAGTTGCAATTCTCGTAGGGTCAATCCTTACTCTATCTTTAGATACAATATGTCCTAGCAATTTACCTTCAGTGGCCCCAAAGTGACATTTTTTTGGGTTTAAAGAAATACCATACTCTAGTGCTTTGATGAAAATTTTCTCTAAGTCATTACAATGGTTTTCTGCTTTATTGGAGTATGCAGTCAAATCATCCTAGTATACAACCAAAATGTAATCAATGAGGCCTTCAAAATCTACATCCATGGCTCTTTGAAAAGTAGCTCCAGCATTGGTAAGTCCAAATGGCATCTTGGCATACACATATGTGCCCCATGGTGTAGTGAAAGTTGTTTTGTATTTTTCTGATTCCTTAACCTTCACTTGGTTGTAACGAGAAAACCCATCCATCATAGAAAGTAATTCATTTCCTGTTACTTTCTATAGCAGAGCTTCCATATTTGGTAGGGCATTTTTATCTTTCAAGGATGATATATTTAAATTTCTAAAATCCACACACAATTTGATATCACCATTTTTCTTTCTAACAGGCACCAAGTTTGACACCCATGTGAAATGCCTTATGCGCTCTATAATCCCTGCATTCCTCATCTTCATCAATTCTTCCTTAATTTTGGGAGCCAATGTGGGATTTATAGGCCTTTTCCTTTGCCTAAATGGTTTTGCATCTAGTTTCAATGGGATTTCATGTTGGAACAAATCCTCTATGTATGCCTTGATATCATCATATGACCAAGCAAAAACATGTCTATATTTCCTTAACAGATTTACCAGTGCAGTCCTAATCTTCAGTGTAAGCTTCCTCCCAATGTAAATCTCTCTAGGATTGTTCTCAATTCCCAAATTTATTTTTTCTACTTCCTCACAACTTCCAGTGTTGGGTTTAAAATTTGTCATCCTTATTGTCAAACATCCTTTCTAATTCCACCAACCCTTTTGGGATCTTATTTGTTTTAAGCTATAAGATATTTTTTCCAAAGAGAGATTCCTTACCATTTTCCTCTTCCACATATGCATTCCAATCCATATGTTGACCTTCATATTGATCCTCATAAAATGGGAATTTCAAAATATCAATGTAATCATCAAATATCTACCAATTTTTTATGTTATTTGGTATTGCAGGTCTAGTCTTTATTTCAAATTGGGTGATGTCATCAAAAGGAATATCATTATGCTTAATCTCTAAGTTAGCCATAAAATCAGCCAAAATATTGTTAGATCTTTCAATCTATGTTATAGAAAATGCATCAAAAGTTTCAATTGATTCCCACACCTCATTTTTGTAATTTTGAAGCCTTACTTTTTTAGTGGCAAATCTTTCCCTTACTTGAGATACGACTAACTCTGAATCACCATAAATTGTTAGTAATTTAATGCCATATTTACTTGTCATCCTAAGGCCTAACAAGAGTGCTTCATATTCAGTGACATTGTTTGTACATTCAAAAGCTAACAAAAAAGAATATTTGAATGATCTTCCATTAGGAGAAATAAAAACTACACCAGCTCCATTTCCTTTTTTACTGCAAGCACCATCAAAATACATTTTCGAAATCTTATCCTCATGCAATTCAATAGTATTTTCAAACTTTTCAGGTTTATATTGGATGGGTATAGAAATACTTACATGAAATTTATCTATATCTGTTTGGAGAAAACATGTTGTCTCATTCAGATCAACCTCCTCTATCAGGTAGAATGATATTGGTTCTCTGTCAATCCTTACATTGGCTCCTTTTACTAGGATGGTTGCATATGAAAGATCTAGCTAGACATGTCCACCCACAAAATTTGACCATTGCCTTGATAATAACATCCCATAATTTGGTGGAACTTGTAGAACAATGATGTATGTTTTATATGACATATCAATGCATGCTAGAAATTGAAACTCCACATTCTTCATAATTGCAACCACTAGGACTGATCTATTATCCATAGCATAGCATTTCCCATAAGGAGTTTTGACATGCATTCCAATTTCTTTCATGACATCTTTTGGCATTATGTTCATGGCTGCACCTAAATATATCATACAATTCTTAACCATTTTATTGTTAATCATCAAAGTCAGATAAAAAGGATCAACCTGGGTAAGATTCTTAGTGATAGAAGTTCCCAAATAAACAACAGGTGGATCTTCAACTTTTGGCTTATGATCCTCTTTATTTACTTCACCAACATTAGACAAAATCTTGATTATTTCATGTTTGTAATCAAGAAATTTCATTACCTCAAACAAGGGCACATATATTTTCACTTGTGATAAAGCCTAAGACATAAATGATCCACAATTTGAGAGTGGCTTACTAATCTATTTCTTTTCAATTGGCTTTTTAAATTTAAGAGGTTCTGTTTGTTTGTCCTTTTCTATTGCAACTTCCTTTTCCTTGTTAGCGATGGTGTCTTTGTTTCTACTAGCCTTAGGAACCTTTGAAAATATCCTAGATGGCTTACCTTGTTCTGGGTTCACTATTTTGTTTCTTAACTGATAATTGCTTTTCACCTGAGCTACTGCTATCATAGTATAGGCTTTCCTTTCTTCATCTGTTAAGTTCCTTAAGGAAAGCATTGGTTCTTCATTATGGAACAATCTCCTCAAGGATGGGATGTCCGCTTCATCATTAGTGAAAACTTGTTGTACACTATGTTGCTGGTTCTCTCTTCTCCATTGTACATCTGATGATTTATCACCCTCAGATGAATCCTCATCCCTACCCCAAAATGGATTTGATGAAAGTACATTTACTATGGGCTCATATTCATTCTCATGGTCCTTCTCTTCTGCAAAACCTTGAGAAATCATACATTGTTCTGCAACATGGGGTAAATTGCATACTTCACACCATGGATATTCTTCAACAAAATTGTTTACCTTCTTCAATGGATCGGGAGTTTCTTTGCTTAGATTTGCATTCACTACTTTACCATCTTTCCAGTTTGTACTATATGTCATGTCATGCAATCTTGGTCTATTGTAACTTATATGCTTGTTACTTCTATATGGGGGTGATTTTTCATTATGATTTTGCTTACCCTTCATGTCCTTTAGCATGTCCATGATTTGACCAAACTCATCATTTTTTCTTGTTCTAGGATTATATAATTTTGGATCATCTCTCTTGCAAATTCTCCCAATAGCCTTTCTATTATTTTCAATGGTATTAGTTGTTTTAAAAGCTTGCTACAAAGTAGTAGGTTTATGAGATAACATCTCATAATGAGTCTTGTTGTCAAAAGCACATAAATAAAAATCAATCAAAAATGAATCAACAGGTCTAATATCTCTTGGTATCATGTTAAGTACTTTATTAAACCTTTTATTAAATTCATAGACTGATTCATTCTAGTTTTTCTTTATGCTAGTCAACTCATGAGATGCAAATGAAGTGTCATTATGTTCTCCAAATTCCTCAAAGAATATTGTCACAAATTATTGCCAACTACCAATGCATTTGTCAAGAAGATTCCTATACCATTCTCCTGCATCCTCTGTTAGAGATTGAACAAATAGTTTCATAAAAACATCTTCATGAGGGATTTCAAACTCTTCATTGGTATTTTTTACATTTATTACATGTTGCTCTGCAGAATCGGTTCCATTTCCTATGAATTTAGGAATAGCTGACCTTAAATCATTTGCAATCTGATTTGGATATCCAACTATCCCCCTAAAATCCAACTATTTATACCTCTCAATGGTCATAGGTGGTCTACAACCATAGTTGTTAATCTGATAATTTCTATTTCCTCCATTATTACCATTGTTTCCATTGTTACTTCCACCATTATTGTTATTTCCATTTCGGTTGTCCCCATTACCATTGTTGCCATAATTTCCATTATTACCATGATTTCCTCCATTATTTCTTACACTGTTGATCCTATCTCTATTATTCTAGTTACCAGTAATTTCCTCACTGTTAGTTCTTCTTTCACCATTATGATTATTGTATTTTATATAATTATACTAGTTTTTTATTTTCATGGTAGGGTGCATTTTTTCATTTATCCCTTTTTTCATAATTATTATCCAAAACATCAGACAATGGATTATCATAGACCTTAAATGGTTGTTCCAAGTTTTTCATGTGAGGGGGACTATACCTAGGGGTTGTTAGTCTTGTTACTTCATCTTTTCCCATCTCTTCTTCAAACCTCTTTGACTTAGGGCTTTGAATGGCATCTCATTCTAATCCAAGTTTCTGCAATACCCAATTTGGTTGTCTCTTAAGAGCCTTTGGCATTTTAGATTCATTTCCATTTAAATCAGCCATTCTAAGAATAATTTCATCCAACTGTCTATCCTCCTGTTCCTCAACAGTAAGGGTTTCATCATGACCACCTTTATTATCTTTTGTATTTAAGTTATAAAAAGGATTTTCCTCCAGATTTTCAAATTTATCACTAGATGGAGAACCATCCTCTCTATGAGGAAACTTCTTATAACCCCCAAATGCCATATTTTAAACTGATTTATTTTCCTTGTTTCTTCTTTTTTGACTCAACTGAATAAGATTATCTTGTCCCTTGTGCAAAGATCTTCTCCCTGCATGAATCTTATTGACAAATTCCTAGGGGTTTCCCTTACTTTCTTGACATACCAATTATTAATCATATATTAAATGTAGAGTCACCACCTCCTAAGAGGAATTATACTTTTATTAATCTTTTGGGATCCTTCCTCCAGCAGAGTCTAAAACAAAACCACCATAAATTTTGAATAGTTCTTATTACAACTCCCCAACAGAGTCACCAATATGTTGGTTCCCAAAACCGCAAATTGGAAATCCAAGAGCTTTGCCAAATCTCTTACTACTTTCTCAATCAGCCTTGGCCAACAAACAAGAATGGTCAAAAACCAAATTCCTCTGCACTTTGGGCTCCACTAGACCTAGGTGGGTATACCCAATCTCCAAAGCATAAAGAGATTTCTTTATAGTGAATTTAAACTGTTGAATCTAGTTGTTTACATGACTGGCAATCAATTTCCTACAACTATGCTTTATTGATATCCTTTTAACTTGTTTTAAATTAAATATTTGAGTATAACTGAATATGAATAAAAGTTATAACAGAATGTTGTTGGAACTAAGAGTAATTATGAAAGAACAAGGTAAGTAAAAACTAGTAATATATTTCTCTAGTGAGGACTTTGTGCACACTCAATCTATTCACAAGAAACCAAAAATAGACTAGTGCCTTATCTGACAGTTTACATGTCATTTAATGGACAAATATTTGTAATATTTGGAAATAGTGTGAAGAAACAAACTATCACTGCAATATCCACAATGTATGCTATGAGAACACCAAAAATAATTTTGCTATCTCTATACCAAGAGATGATAAAACATTGCAAAAAATCTTCTTTAGATTTATTTGAAAGATTTTAAATCATTAATATTATATGACATAAAACAATCTGAAGATGAAAACAACAAACCTTGTATATTGATTTCTGGGAACAATTGGTGTACAAAAACTACAGACTCACAGATACTTCATGATTACACTTGTTTGCACAAAATAGATTTCATTTCTATGGACTTGTCTTACATAACACTATAAGTTCCAACAAACAATCTGAAAGGATCATAATCTTACTTTCGTTCTATCTCCTACAGAGTACAAAATGACTCTCTATATATACATGACTCAAACAATATAAATGAAAGGACACACCCTTTCATTTGTACAAACAAAGACTAACAAAATTCCTAGCTATCCCTCTTAAATGCTATAACTAAAAAACATGACAATAACATAGATTAGCCTTTTCCATCCAACTGCTAACCACATTTATGGATGTGTTGAAGATATTTTTCCTCTTATATCTAGTAGTGTTGAAGATAATATCTTTGATCGCTTCTCTGTTGTAACAAAACCTTCAACTTGCTCCCTTGTTTCATTCATGTCTAATGCATCTGAACGGGCAACACTAAGGTCTGAACTGAGTAGAGACTTGCATTCAGTAATCCACTTGTGCTTGTCCTTCAAGACCCCTTCATTATCCATTACACTTGGAAATCCACCATTGATGATCCCTTTACACTCCTCATACTCGGTATTTAATTATGTTGTGAATTATTGATGAGTGTCAATTAACTTTTTGACTTTATTTATCCTTTTTTCACTCAGTGTCTGATCCTACAATAGCATGTTTAACCTATTAAGGATCCTCTGGTGTGATAATGTGTTATCCATGGTTTTCTGGTAAACAATCTTGAATTCCTCCAATATCTTTTGTAGATTTTCAAATTGTTTGTCAATAAGATACATGTTGTGTCTATCCTTATGCTATGTATTCTTTCCTTCAATTTTTTGTTTTCCTTGTACAACTCTTCACACTTCTTTTTCAATTTGGATTCTTCTGCTATCTAAGGTACAGGCTGGCCCCTACTCCTCAAAATTTCTTCATACAATGATTTATACTTTCCTGTTTCTTTCATCAACATCTTCAATTGTGCTTTGCTTAATTTTGAGATATGAACTCCCATATCTGTCGTGACCATGGGATCAACCTCTCCAACCTTCAACTTCATCATGTGTCCAAAAGCCTTATCCACTTCTATGATCTTCGGCCTTTTATTTTTGAGATAAAGAGCCCATAACCACATAGCCTCATGATCTAGTTCATATCTTGATCCAATGAAGATGTCATTCATGCCCTGAATGTCTAATTTGAAATCCTTCTTCTTTGAATGTAACAGGCTATCAAAAATGAAAGACACGCTAAGTTTCCAGCCTAGAAATAAGATAATCCCTGCCTCTACAAGAAGCTTCTTTCCCCTTTGTAGGGTCATGCTTTCCACTTCTACATCAATATCTTCCTTCAGTTTCCTAAGCATCTCTACCTCATTCTCTGGTGTTATGTCAGGCATTACTTCTCTTAGCCTTTTCCCCTTGAAGTGATACAAGAAGAATTTGAATTCCTTTGACTCGATGAACTCATCATCAAACACAAAAGAGGTATGCTCGTCTAGCCTAACATCCACATCCACATTTATCCTTCCAACAATTATGTCCTGTGCTTCAGGTTCTTCCTCCCTTTCAGGCCTCCTAAATCTAGAAATAGCTTCATTTTCTCCTGACTCACTCTCTGTCTCTTCTTCCTCTCCTATCTCCTGCAGTCATTCCTTCTTCTCATCTAGTTTCCATTCTAAACTTTGGAATATCTATATAGCCTCCTTGGACTCTTTGTTCTTGAAGATATCCAGGATTCTACATACTCATGAAAGTAATCACTTAGATTTTTCTTTTTCCTACCTTGGTGGATTTATCCCTCAGGGTCATAATTCTTCTAACCCGTGTGCTCATAGAGGTTGTAATCCTCTATCAAACTCTTGTCAATGATCTCATATGCCTTTGTGGAGACAATAGTGAAATCATTGAAATGTAAGGTCCCAAGAAAGAAAACTTTCTTGTGAGCACCCCCAAAATGCATTGCATTTGAGACACTCATCTTCCTTACAATCTCCAGGTAAGCAATCCTGTCAGGTGCAGGTTTTGAAAACACATAAGGAGCCCCTCCAAAACTGAAAACTCTAACATAGGTGAAGTCCTGGCACACATAACAGTCACCCAAATTATGGTTTACTCTGGTATCCCCATGTTCATGGGGTCTAAGGAATCTTTTGATTTCCTCCAAAAAAGATCCATCAAAAGACACTCTAAGGGCTCTGAATAAAGGCTACACAAAAAACTCTTCAAACTTGATATAGTGGGATCTCATGAAACGTGAATCCTATAATGACCATTATAACTATACAGGCTTCTACTCTCCATCTTTACCTCGAATATTCATCTTTAGCTCGTCAGGCCACATTCCCCTAAGTCATCCACAAAACAAGACAACATGCATCAACATAGAGTAAAACTTACAAGATTTATCAGGGTTATTTTGAAGGCTTTAGAAACCCTTATGTAATTTCTCAACAACATAAGTAGCATAGTCTAATTGTCTTGGCTCATGCATCTGTGTGTTGGTAGCAAGGACCAGAGGTCCTATCTGAGCTATATCTGGGGATTTAACTCCTCCCACTTGACTACCTACCATATAGGTATACTACATATACTGCCTGAAGATATTGATATCAAATAGGGGCCCGTCCTCTTCAATCAATTTTCCCTTTTTGGCCTTATGAATGGCCAAATTCCATCCATTATACACGGTGTCCATCTTTGTATACACTTCCTCTAGTTTCTAAAAATACAAAGGAAAATTAGACTCAAAACTAGACCAAAAACCTCCTAGATAGTGGCTACTGAGATATGGATGAAAGCATCGTCATTTGGTAATTGGATACATCTTTTTGCAACATTATAATCCCTAGCCAATGTTTTCACCAATTGGACATTTACAAATATGTTAGAGACTATAAGCTTACCCAATCTAGTCATCCATGGGTTTGAAATTGGGGTCGGCTTATTTCTCCTTGTATAATGATACAAGAATAATTTGTGACCTCTGATCCTAGTCCAAACATCACCAATTTCTTTGAAATCATCCTCTAACTAGTCACAAATGGGTAGGTTGACCTTTGATCTCTGGGATTTAGCTCCTTGTGAGCTCATTTGATCAATCATATCTTGGTTCAACTTTCATTTTAGTGCACCTTATCCCCCTTTATACTTCTTAGAAGTTCTTTCAGACACTTCTATGACCTTCCTCTTGCCCTTGGAACTAGCACCCTCCATATTTGAATCTTTCAAGCTTTCTGCAATTTGATTCTCTATAGTTTAATTTTTCTTCAATCTCTCTATTAGCTTCAAACTGTTATGAAAAATCCTTGTACCGACTCTTTATATATAGATTTGATAGATTAAAAGCATTTATGTTGGTATTACGGATATGTTGCATTGGTTTTGTCATTGATGTCAACACTTGTCAACACTTATCCTTCTGAAGATCTTTGGTTATGTTCACCGGCAAGTTTAGTGACTTATGGATAGTCACCGGTATTTGGTTCGCCAACAGGTTATATTGTTCACCAACACTAAGGATGACTTGTTATCATATGGAGATCACTTGGTTATGTCAAAGACATGGTTTGGACATGTGGTTTCGATGATTTAGTTATTGGTCTAATTGGGTTGAGATATTTTCTATTACCAGCAAATTGGTCTAGGTTATGGACCGACATGCGTTATCTATTCCAGATTAGCATGACACATTATGGAGATGGTTTAATCAATTGGTATTGTTGTTGAGCCGACATGATGCATCGCATCTTGACTTATTTGTAATTGATTTAATTGTAATATTCTTAGTGAGCCAACCTACACATTTGGTCTTAGGTTTTGGTATATATGTAAGATCTCAATTGTGAGATGAAGAGACATGACGTGTAAGGTTATGGTATGTGCGAATATTGAAGATCATATGAGAAGACCATAGAGAAGGTTCAAGGAAGATTTGAATGAGATTATCAGAGCTTAACTAGTACTGAATCTAGCATTAGAGATGCTACTTTGAGCAGTACATTATCATTGGATTTAATCATCCAATTGTAGTCAATGAGACTCCCATCTTGTGATTGAGCAGTGAGCTCTAGATAGTTGGTCTCTCTACATATGCAGACCCCATTTGTACACACATACTATTTGCAGTAGTATCATCTAATTTTGGGTAAGGTTTCCCACCATGGTTTCTCCTCTTACAGGGTTTCCACGTACAGATCTTTGTGTTATGTGTTGTGGATGTTTCTCTTTCTATTTCATGCTTTAATTTTCACCAGTATTGATATTAATTGTTAATCTGTTAACCAAAATTTAGTTTGGTTCACCGGTATTAAGTATCAAGTTTGATTAAGTTATATTTGGGCTGAAATTATTAGACAATTGATTCACCCCCCCCCCCCTCAGTTGCCTCTAGGTCCTAAAAATTGGTATCAGAGAAAAGTCCTCTTTTTGCATAAGTTTAACTACTTGAGGAGATTCTATGGCAACTAACTTTTTCAAGAAGGATAGTCTGAAACTTGATGGAACCAACTATGGTATATGGAAGATCAGAATAGATACACATCTGAATTGCATTGGAAAAGACATATGGGATACTACAAAGAATGGCTATGTTGGTCCTACACAGAGTCAACCTAATCCACCTACATTGGGTAAGGATCAAGAGAATGATTGCAAAGCAAGAGAGGCACTTTTGAGTGCCTTATCAGATCAGAAAATCATGGGATTATCAGACCGATCTACTACTAAAGCTATTTGGGATAAATTAGAAACATTGAATGAAGGTGATACCATTGTCAAAATTTCAAAACGAATTCTTCCGGGTCAGGTATGAAAATCTGAAAATGGAAGAAGATGAAAGATTTTTTGCTTTTATGGAAAGGGTTAATGAAATTGTTTTGGGAATACAATGTTGTGGAGGTTACTTAAGTGAAGATGAAATTGTTTCTAAATTTTTGAGAGCATTGCCACCGGCATACAAAATGAAAGTAACTGCTATTAATGAGTTAAGAACAATGCCTAATACATCAATATCTAGAGATGCCTTGGTTGGAAAACTTTTAGCATTTGAGCTTGAGGAATTTGGTCTTGTTGCTACAATTAAAACTAATTTAGCATTCAAAGCATCATCATATGCAACATCTTCATCATCAGTTGATAAATCTGATTGGAAAGCACTTTATGCAAGAGAACTTGAAGACATTAGGAGGGAAAATGAAGAACTGGAAGAACTTGAAGCACTATTTGCAAGGAAAATGCCTAAAGGTCCTACTAGAAGTAAGTATAAAGGTAAATCACCCTTTAAATGTTTTAACTGCAATAAAATTGGTCATATGGCATCTAGATGTCTTGACAAACATGCAAGTTTGAGAGAAGAAGCTAAAAACACATATAAACCTAACCCTGAATATCAAAGATACAGATTTAAGAAGAATAGAGACAAATCATGTTATTATGTTGATGAAGGAATTACTGATGATTCTGATTAAGAACCAATAGACAATGGATGGGTTTTTGTTGCAATAATAGAAGATCAACTGGCACCTATTGTTCCACTGATAGAGTAGGCCCTGGTAGCTAAAATTGAAGAAAAGGATGAATGGATTATAGATTTTGGATGTTCACATCATATGACTGGTGATAAAAACAAAATTCTTATATTTTCAGGAATATAATGGAGGTCTAGTAAGATTTGGAGATGACAAAGCTTGTTTGATCAGAGGAAAAGGCACTATATCTTTAGATGGAAAGCACAATACTGACAATGTTTATTATGTTGAAGGTTTGAAGCATAATCTTTTGAGTGTTGGTCAATTAGTTGAAAAAGGATTTCAGCTACAATTCAAGAATGGTAAATGCAAAATCATGAATAGAACTGGTTTGGAAATTGCAACTGGTAATTAGACTAGAGGTAATATATTTCATTTGAAAAACAATGAAAAGACATGCTTGATTGCATATATTGATGAAAGTTGGTTATGGCATAAAAGACTCTGTCATGTGAATTTTGATTAAATTGTAAAGATTAGTTCATCTAAGGCAGTAAGGGATTTACCTAAGATTGTAAAACCTCATAATCCAGTATGTAAGGAATGTCAGATGGGAACACAAGTTAGAGCAACTTTCAAGAGAATTTCTAAGAAAACCAATGATGTTCTTGATTTAATTCATACTGACTTATGTGGTCCGGAAAAAACAAGAAGTCTATAGGGAGATAGATACTTTATGCTAATTATTGATGTTTATTCTAGAATGTGTTGGGTTACTTTTCTCAGGGAGAAATCAGAAGCTTTTGGGAAATTCAAATTATTCAAGGCACTTGTAGAGAATGAAACTGGTAAGAAAATTAAATGTTTAAGATCAGATCAAGGAGGTGAATTTACATCTAAGGAGTTTGATACATTTTGTGAAGTGAATGGAATTAGAAGACAACTATCAGCACCCTGAACATCTCAACAAAATGGAGTTGTGGAAAGGGAGAATAGAACTATTCTGGATATAGCTAGAAGCATGATATCAGAAGCAAATTTACCTCATGTGTACTAGAGAGAAGCAATGAATACAATAGTTTACACTTTCAACAAAGTTCACATCAAAGGTGAAATCGGTAAGACACCTTATGAATTATGGTTTAGTAATGTTCCTACTCTTAAGTACTTCAAAATATTTTGAAGAAAATGCTGCATTAGGAGAGATGAGTATATTGGTAAATTTGATCCTAGAATTGATGAAGGTATATTTCTTGGTTATTCATCTAAAAGAAAAGCATATAAATGTCTTAATAAAATATTGCAGAAAATCATTGAGAGTGCAAATGTGAAGATAGATGAACACTTTAGAATAAATTCAATGTCTATGGATTCTGAACTGACAGTTGAGATAATCACAAATGAACCTATACAAAGTGCATTGGTACAGAATATTGATCCAGTCACACCGACATCATCAGAGAATTCCATAGTGACAGAAGAACAATAGCAAGTGAACACACCCAGGTATGTAAGACTAAATCACTCTAAAAGTAAGATAATTGGGAATAAGTATCAAGGAGTTATGACAAGAGGAAGACTGGCAAATGAAGAGGTATGTTTAATTTCTCAAATTGAACCAGCATCTGTCATTGAGGCATGTGAACATAAACATTAGATTAAAGATATGGAAGATGAATTGGAACAAATTGAAAAGAACAATACATGGACATTGGTTCCCTGACCTAATGATAAAAATGTAATTGGAACTAAATGGGTATTTAGAAACAAACTTAATGAAGATGGTAAGGTAATTAGAAACAAAGCAAGATTAGTGTGTAAAGGCACAGAAAGAGGGCATTGATTACAATGAAACCTTTGCACCGATAGCTAGAATTAAGGCAGTAAGATTATTTCTTGCATTTGCAACACACAACAACTATAAAGTATATCAAATGGATGTTAAATATGAATTTCTGAATGGTGATCTTGAAGAGGAAGTTTACATTGAACAACCTGATAGATTTTTAATGACAAATGATAAAGATATGGTTTGCTAATTAAGGAAAGATTTATATGGATTGAAGCAAGCTCCTAGAGCTTGGTATGCTAAACTGGACAAATATCTTTTGAAGCTTGGTTACAGTAAAGGTAATGCTGATAGCAACTTATATTTCAAAGTGACTAATGAAGACATCTTGGTTATTGAAGTTTTTGTTGATGACATTAGTTTTGTAGGAGAAGATGGATTGTGTAAGGACTTTTCTAATAAGATGTAGGAAGAGTTTGAAATTTCTATGATTGGGGAGATAAAAAAAAATTTAGGATTGTACATTTCATAGACTGATAAAGGTATATTCTTATGTCAATCAAAGGACTTGAAGGAATTACTGAAGAAATTTTCTATGGAATACTCTAAACCGGTAAGTACTCCTATGACAACAACTGATAAACTATCATTGAAGGATGATTCAACTCTTGTTAATCCGACAAGATACAAATCTATGATTGGAGGTTTACTATATTTGACACAAACAAGACTTGATATAATGAATGTAGTGTGTATTGTTTCAAGATTTCAGAGTAATCCTAGAGAAAATCATGAATCAATAGTGAAAAGGATTTTTCAGTATCTACAAGGCACAACAAATCTTTATTTATGGTATCCTAAAGATGAATTTTTTTATTTATGTGCATACACCGATGCAAATTGGGCAGGAGATGTAGATGACAGAAAGAGCACCACCGGTGGGGCATTCTTTCTTGGTAGTAGATTGATTTCATGGTTGAGAAAGAAATAGAGTTGTACATCATTATAAATAGCAGAACTAGAATATGTTGTAGCAACAACCAATTATACTCAGGTATTATGGATTAAGCAAAAGTTGAAGGACATAAAGGTAAAATGCAAAGAACCTATAATCATCTATAGTGATAATTCAGCAGAAATTGATATATCTAAGAATCTGGTATTTTAATCTAAAACTAAACATGTTTCTATCAAATACAATGTTTTGAAAGAGAATGTCGAAGCAAAAGAAGTAAGATTGGTTTATGTGAATACTGAAGAGCATATTACAGACATCTTTACTAAGTGTTTGCTTAAGGAAACTTTTGAATATTTAAGAGAGAAGCTTGGGGTTATGCCCTCATCGGTAGAGAATTAGACAGTTGATGCTTGACATCAAACCGACAGAATTTACAGAGAAACCTTTTTTTGGCTTTGATGGAGGAGAGCTACTTCTCAAGGGGAGTAGTTGGAGTAGTTGGTTATAATAGTTGGTATTTGTAATTGGTTCTATGAACTGGTTGTATCTGGTATTTTTATTGCTTTGGCATTTGATGTCAAAGGGGGAGAGATATCTATGAAAAAACAAACATTATCCTTTGGGGAGAGATTTTTTATTGGGGGAGAGATACATACTCTCTACATTTATTTTCATATCTATTCGGGAGATTTTTGGTTTTTGGTTTTTGGCATTTCTACTTTGGCACTTAGATGGTTTTTCCATCTTGTGTTGCCATCATTGCCAAAGGGGGATATTTTTGGTATTATGGATATGTTGCATTGGTTTTGTCATTGATGTCAACACTTATCAACACTTATCCTTTTGAAGATCTTTGGTTATGTTCATCGGCAAGTTTAGTGACTTATGCACAGTCACCGATATTTGGTTCGTCAGCAGGTTATATTGTTCACTGGCACTGAGGATGACTTGTTATCATCTAGAGATCACTTGGTTATGTCAAAGACATGGTTTTATCACTTGGTTTTGGTGATTTGGTTATTGGTCTAATCAGGTTGACATATTTTTTGTTACCGACAAATTGGTCTAGGTTATGGACCAGCATGCATTATCTATTCCAAATCAGCACAACATGTTATGGAGATGGTTTAATCAATTAGTATTGTTGTTGAGATGACATGATGCATCCCATCTTGACTTATTTGTAATTGATTTAATTGTAATATTCTTAGTGAGCCAACCTACACATTTGGTCTTAGGTTTTGGTATATATGTAAGATCTCAATTGTGAGATAAAGAGACATGACGTGTAAGTTTATTGTATGTGCAAATATTGAAGATCATATGAGCAGACCATAGAGAAGGTTCAAGGAAGGTTTGAAGGAGATTATCAGAGCTTAACTAGAACTGAATCTAGCATTAGAGATGCTACTTTGAGTAGTACTTTATCATTGGATTTAATCATCCAATTGTGGTCAGTGAGACTCCCATCTTGTGATTGAGCAGTGAGCTCTAGGCAGCTAGCCTCTCTGCATGTGTAAACCCCATTTGTACACACATACTATCTGTAGTAGTATCATCTGATTGTGGGTAAGGTTTCCCACCATGTTTTTTCCCCTTACAGGGTTTCCACATACAAATCTCTATGTTATGTGTTGTGGATGTTGTTTCTCTTTCTGTTTCATGCATTAAGTTTCACCAGTATTGATATTAACTGTTAATCTGTTAACCGACATTAAGTTTGGTTTACTAGTATCAAGTATCAAGTTTGATTAAGTTATATTTGGGCTGAAATTATTAGAAAACTAATTGACCCCCTCCCCCTCTTAGTTGCCTCTGGGTTCTAACAATTTACTATACTAAAATCCTACTATGATTTGCCTTGTGCGAACACCAATCTACCTGTTCTCTATATTTAATAATGGTGGGTCGATCCATTTGTAATTAGATTCTACAATGGCTAATTGGCATAACTTTCTCAATAATTCAACCAGTTGGCACCACCCATCCTTTTGGTTGGCATAAGTCTCACCAATCATTTCGCCTCCTGGCTATATTCTTCTTTCACCTTTATATCACACCGGCGTATGTCATTCCGATACACCCTCCTTTTATTCCTTTGTGGCACTCTTCCCATTGATTTCAGGATAGCTCCAAATATGGTCCTTCGATAGTCAAAAGTTATTTCAATGAATCCCTCTTGGTAGTGCACATCTCATTCGTTACATCGAGTCACCTTATTGGGTATCAGGACAACTTATTTTATGTTTTCCCAATGACTTGATGACATTTACTTCATGCTTGTACTTCCCTTTCACTTCTCCGGTCTATTGGCATATGATTTCCCAATGAAACCTCCCTCTTGGTCATTGTATTGCAAAGCTTATCAAGTGTCAGGACAACCCTTTGTGTGTTTCTCCAATGACCCAATGACATCAAGCTCTAGCCTATTTGTTTATAGATCCATCAGCTTATGCTCCCCCGATGAGGTCTCACTCTCGATAATCGCTTCAGATTCCTCATTGGGTATTGGCATAGCAGAAAATGTCTTCCTCTGAAGGGTTGATGTTATCCTGATGACTTTACCTTGTCCCTCTTTTAGTCATTTACTTTGGTGTAGGCTATTCTGATGAAACCTCATTTCCATCCATCATGATATATACCCTATCGGGTATTGGGATATCTTTTTCTTACACTGTCTGATATCCCGATGATTTCAAAACATTTGCTCCGCATTCTCCTTAGTCGATGTAACTCATACCGATAACCTTCTCCTCTATTCTCAACTTTGTCTTTCTTATTGGGTATCAACGTAACCTAAAACTCCTTTCACCAATAGTTTGAGCTATTCTGATGGCTTAGTATTTTCACTCTTTGGTATTTCTTCATCGGATAAAGTCATGTCGATGACACTGCCTTTTCCATCTAGCCCATTGGGTATCGGGGTAGCATGAGATATCATTTTTTGACAACCCAATGAAATTTAATGTCTACTTCACATTCTCTTTCATCGATATAGGTTATACCAATTACCTCATTGGCTATCGGCACAACATTTTTCTCATGCCTCTGATAGTGAATGTTATGACGATGGAAACCTCATTCAAAACTTCCTTTTGGTTCTCCTTTAGAGTGATCAATCTAGGTCATTTTGTTAAGTTCTCTCATTATTTATGCTAGTCAATCTTATCGAGGTAACTTACACCGATAGTTCAAACTTGATAATTATGCAAATTAAGCTCCTCTTTATATATCACTTGCACTTGTAACCTTTTATGAAAACTCTGCATGTGCTAATAGATGACAAAGACTATCACATAGGCCCAAGGAATGCCTTATAAGGATCCCGATGTTATCATGCTGAAATTTCCTCATGTAGTTCCTACTCAGTGCCAACCCTTAGCATGCCCTAGCGGTGCTTGTCCACTTCTAAAAAATAGGGTGACAAAGGGATTTTTTCTGATATTACAGCACATATCTTGCACATACAATCTAGCAATAAATGCTCTTATTTTTGAAATGTAAATATAAAAAATCAAATAAATAGCACAAAATATGTTATAAAAATGTGTGCTAACAATGTGGTAGTGTTGCTTTGCATTGATTATCTATTTAATTGTTAGGTTGTATTGTTTACCGGTATCTGTTCCTACTAGCATCTGTATGTGCTTTACTGGTACTTGATCTATTTATAGTTTATTAAGTGGATTAAAATTTAAAATCTATTAACAACTGATTCACCCCCCCTCTCAGTTGTTCACCGATTATCCTAACATGAATATCTTTTACTTGATCAGGATCTATTTTGATACCATCTTGTGAAACTATATGCCCTAATAGCTTTCCCTCTGTAGCACAGAAAACTAACTTCTTTGGGTTGAGAAAAATACCATGTTCTATGCATCTTTGTAGCACGATCTCCATATTTTTTAGGTGATTTTTCCTTCTTTTAGAGAAAAATGTCAAATCATCGAGATATATAACTATAGTCTTACCAATGAGGTGACCGAATGAGAGATTCATCACCCTTTGAAAAGTTGCTCCTGCATTTATAAGGCTGAATGGCATTCGATTGTAGGCAAAAGTTCCCCAAGGTGTTGTGAAGGCCATTTTGTGTTGGTCCTCTTTTGCTACACTTATCTGTTTATAACGAGAGAAACCATAAATTATCGACATCATTTCTGATGCAACAATAGTTTGGAGAATAAGAACCATCATTGGCAATGGGTAATTATCTTATAAACTAGCCTAATTCAAGTTTTGAAAATCCATATAGATCCTTATTTCTCCATTTTTCTTGCAAATCAGAACAATATTGGCCACCCATGTAGAATGGTGAATATGATAGATGATCCTTTCCTGAAGCATCTTATCTATTTCTTTGAAAATAGCATCTACAACCTTGGGATTATAATTTCTTCATTTTTGTCTAGAAAGAGCCACTCCAGGCTTGAGAGAAATATGATGTTGAAACTAACCATTTCTAAAGTATTTCAAAACCTCATAAGACTAGGAAAAGACATCTAAAAGCATCTATAGTAGTTTAATAAACAAATGTCTTTCTTTAGGGTTGCAACATTTGCCTAAATTAACCATCTTTGGGTTATTATCATCACCTAAATTAATCTTTTCATATTCTCTTGATGTGTTAGCAGTTTGAGAAACATTTTCTTTGAAACACCTACCATTGCGATCAAATAGGCATTCTAAGGATACCAGGCCTTTTGGAATTTGATTTCCCTTCAACTGAAAAAAATTCCTTTTTAGAACCTCCCCCTATATCTGGACAAAACTCATTACTTTCATTCTTAGAACCTTCAAAGAAAGAAGAGGCATACATTTCAGTATTTTGCAAGAACTTATTGATATTTTTATCATTTCCAAACACTTGATAGAAATTTGAATATTCGAGTACATTAGGACGATATATAACTTCAATCCTATAAACATCCACACCCAAATCAGGATGTGGGAGTAATAAAGATACTGACACTGCTAAAGAATCTGCACGGGAATTTTGATCTCTAGGAACAACTTTAATTGAGAAAGCATCAAAATATTCAATCTCATCCCAGGCTCTATTTTTGTAATGTCTAAGCCTTTCATTCTTTATAGAGAAGAGACCCCATACCTTTTTAACAATTAATTTTGCATCGCCTTTGGCACTTAACAATTTGATTCCCCTTTTCCTAGCTTTCTCTAGTCCTAACAACAATGCCTCATATTCTACGGTGTTATTAGTGTTTTTAAATTCTAATTTGAATGAAAAAGGAATTTTTTCACCTTGTGGAGAAATGAGCACTACTCCAACACCAGATCTAGCCGATGCACAACTACCATCAAACTTCATTTCCCACAAGCCTATAGTAGAATCCACAACATCTTCTGGTATACCTTTCTTATCATTAGAGAAGAGAAAATAATTGCCAAAATCACATTCTTGATACAATATTGAAGATTTTGGGTCATCAGAGGGAAAAATAGTATATTTGGACTTTGGTTGGAGTTGAAGAGCAATTTTTTCATTACCAATGGGAATTATCGCCTTAGACCAATCCATTTTAATTTCTCCTCCCAAATCCTTACAAAAAGTCCTTCTTAACAACATTCCAAAACTTGCGGGAATATCAACAACCAAAATAGTCAACTTCACTCTTTTGTTAGGATGTACTGCCAGAGAAACTTGTGCATCTTTGATTTGACCTAGTAAAGGAATTTTCTTTGAGTCCATTGAATAGCATTTACCAAATGTTTTAGTGAGTAAAAGGCCTAATGATTTAGCAACTGTAGAAGGCATAATATTATTGAAGGATCCTGAATCAATAATGTAATTATTAAGTTTATATCCATTGATAAATAAAGACACATAAAATGGCTTGGGCCTTTGGTCAAGTACTAATGGTGATCCAATTGGTTCATTAGCTTATGACTTTAGAACAGTACTAGATAGCTCTATATATTTGGTATTTTTTTCGTCTCGTGAGGATTCAAGATTAACCAATGGTATTTGGGTGTATTACAACTGAGAAGTTTCCCCCTGTACATATTTAATTAACTTTTCTAACTCTTTAAGATTCAACCTAAGATATTCAGTGGGAGAAATCTAAAGTTCTAATGGCTTACAAAATTCAACAATATCAAATGAAGTGTCAAGGTTAGCACGCTTCAACATCTGAACCTCTTGAACTCTTGAACCATTCTTTGAGTTTTGGTTCAAAGCTTCTTTACCTTTAGCTATGGTTTTGGGAATGGTAGTGGTACTTATATTTTTGGATTGACGTTGATTTTTAGTGAGAATGGCACAAGAAGGGTCACCAATATATCACCTCCTCTATCTGAATCTGATTCATAATCCAGGAAGTGTATTCTAGAGTCGCTAAGTTGCCCATGGACTTCTTCTTCTAGACCAAGTTCACTTATGGCCTCTCTTGTATTTATCATTTGTGCATATCGCACAATCTCTAGACAAGAACTGCCATCATGATCATCAGTGAGATGGAAAACACACATATTCCCCTTAAAGGGTGGAGCTTCAATTGCTAGTCTTTGTTGAGCTAGAGGAAATTGTAAAGCTTTATTCCCAGTTCCCATAGACTAATTTGTAATCCTCTTTGGTATGTCTTGATAAGGCTGTGAGTAAGACACACTATCCTTAGGTAACTGTATTTTGAGTGTTATGACATCATTCATTAGCCTTTGAATTATAGAGTCTGAGGAGGTAGAGGGTTGCACATTAGCCACTTGCACTTCCCTTTTCCATTTTCCCACAGCAATTAAGTCATCTTCTAACTCAACAGTGAGTGTTTTAACATCATTCAGATTTGCAACTCTTTATCTATGAATCAAGAAACTTATCTCTGAGGGCATAGAGTTTATGAAAAAATATTTCAAGTTATCATCTGAAGGTTTCTGATTTGCAGGAATTTAATGGATAATTTTATGAAACTTAGCCATGCAATCTCTGATAGTTTCAGGGATCTCTTTTTTTATTTGAGCTAACTGGGCCAAAAGGGAATGTTCATCTTCTTCTACCTTGAACCTAGCTTCAAATATAGTTTTCAAATCTTGCCATTTTGTTATTGTGCTATTTGGCAAATGATAAAACAAATCTGTAGCTACCTCAGTTAATGTCTGTACATACAACCTTACTGCAGCATCTTCATGTTGGATGGCTATTACACCACATGCAACATTAAATGAATTTAAATGTTCATCGATGTGACCTTCCCATCACCACCGAATTTAGGCAAATGATCCCTCACGCCTTTGGGTAAAGCATTCAAATTTAGACCAAGATTTAACAGACCTACCGTAGCTCCCCAAAGACTGTTGGTTGTCATTAGAAGAATGACATTAAGGAGTGTTGGGTTGATTACATTGGGTAAGGTAACACCATGCAAGGTTAGGGCTTGACAAACGGAAGATATAGGGAATGAAGGGGAAGGAGAAGGGGATCTAGGCTAAAAGTTACGATTTTGCAATTCCTAAAAGACGGGGTCAAATATTCCTTCACGCCTCTGAGACCTAGTGTATCTTCTTGGCTCTAGCCTTTTCACAATGCACAATTTTAGTAGAACTGGATAGACTTTTAAAAGTTCACAAGACAGTTCTATATATCCTGTAACCATGCGACCAATCTTATTATTCGACTGCCCAATAGAGTCGCCAAAAATTTGTTGGTTAATAGATTTGCCTTCCTTTAATATTTTTCATGATGACTCATGCATATCCCTGATGAAAAGAAAAAGAAACCAATAGTTTGGTAAACTGAGTATTGGTTTACCCTCTGCATAAGAGTGCAGCTCCCCATATGATATCCAATAAATTTTTATTCAAATTAATTATAAAGAAACGTACTTTTTACCAGAAAGCAAGGCCTTCACATCCACTTGTCAACACAATATGAATGCTACAAAATAATTATTCATAAATGTAAAGCTCACAGACTTAAACTTTGAACATTTCACTTTTATGTAAAACTTATTTCATCAAGTATACTCAATGTAGCATAAATGTTGATCGATACTCGCTCATGCCTCAAAGGACAAGGGGGGTCAAAATCATTTAAATGACAACATACAACTAATTTTCTTAATCAATGAATTCATAAACATGTAATAAGTTGATAATCAATGAAGTACAATATTTTGCAGACAAACATATATCCCAACAAAGATTTTATCTATTATTCAAACGCACAGATTTGAAGGTCGTGCAAATATATATCATTTCATTCACATATAAAATATCTTCACTGAAAAATCCAAAAGATAACTAAGTCTGCCAATTCAAAACAAAGTTTTTTGGACCCTTAATAAAGATTCCCTAATTACATATATAGCCTCAAGGCTAATAGTTTTTGAAATAGCCCTAGTTTTTAAACTCTATCCTATAGTTAAAAGAAACTATTTACTTAAAACTAGATAAAACTTAAATGACCAAGAGCCATAGACAAAATGATAGCTCATCCATAAGTTGATCAAGACTCCAACATGGTAGAGGAAACAACTGATTTGTCCTCTTTTTCCATAGTACCACATACATTCTGCCACTCCAAGTGTGTCATTGAGAAATTAAGGATGACTTGATAGTGCCAAAGTCCAATATGCAGAACGCATTGTTTCCAGACTTCTTTATCCATGTTTACCTACATGACCTTAATTTTATGTGCTTCCAGATGATCAAAGAAAACTACTAACATTGATTCTATCCTCGCCACCTTGGAGAAGTCATATGTAGTTAGAGACATTGTTTCTTTAATGAGCTGCACTCTCTCCTTAAAGTTTTTGACCATATCTGTTGCTTGTTTTTGACCATATCTGTTGCTACGGAGTGCCCTTTTTTGTCATCAACCTCCATCATAGCCTCTCTTTTAAGATTTTTGGGTTTGGATATTTTCCCAAGGCACTTACTAACCATATCCTCTATAGGAATGGTAATAGGAACTACACTGCATTTCTTTCCAATTAAGGCTCCAAGCCATTGAGAAGTACTGGGAGTTTCTTTGGGCAAAGGTTTCTGATAATTGAGTGGATCAACAACAGTCATGGTGCTCATCAAATTTGGATTTTATTTAGGTTCTTTCTCTGTATCCACATCCTGTACTAAAGGATTATTTAACACTTGTTCATCCATGGTCACCTGGGTTTTCTTTTCTTGAATCTAAGTCCACAACAATCTAGTCCACCACTGGTTCCCTATTTTTCTTTCTACTCCTGGAACGGGTGACTCAAACTGTTGAGGAACTCAATGGGGATTTCTTTGATCTCTGGGTTTGAACCTCTCCAATTTTTGGCCTTGTGTCACCTACAACATAAACAATTACATTAGAGTAGGAAGTAGAAATCTGGGTCGTAGCATGAAGTAGACCAACTATTAATTATTTAGGAGTATTAATTGGCTCCTTTCTAAATTTACAGTCCCTTAACCACTTCTCTATTCTCCTTATGACATTAAAAGACTTGGCTTGGATACTTTATTCTTCTCTCCTATCCTAGTCAATTTCAAGGATGGGTTTCCCTTGAACCCTTACATTAAATTTAGGATCCAACACATCTTCCCCTTCCTCTTCTTGTATACCTGCCACATTTATCGACAACCTCATTGTAACAATCTACTACAGAGTGAAGCTTTACTACAATCTCCTCCTTACTTCAAATTAATCATCACCAATTTTCCCAATAGTCTTCTAATTAGGGTTCATGAAATAAATTGACATCAACATTAAGATGTTCTACAACATAGCCTCTGCTCTCAAATTTATGTCGGGAAATGTGGGGCTATAAATTCAGTTTCTTGAACACTAATTCTAGGTTCAAAGCATCAAAAATAGACTTACAACTATAATATCCAAGTTCAATTGGGAAGGAAACTCGAGATTTACTCCTCACCTCTAACTTTTTATCAATGTGGGAAAGTTGTCTGCAAACTTCATAAAGCACATAACTATCAAAGGCATAGCTAGGCAATTTGAATGTTTCACCTTCAAATCCTCCCTCTCTAATGTAAGTAAATCTAGGAAATTGGATAAAATAGCTTCCATATATACTGACCAGCTCCATGGCTTCGGCTGACATTATTTTATTTGTGTCTCCCTGCAGTTCAAAGACAAGTCTACCTATAAAAACATCATTCCATCTTGTAACATTTTCTGCATATCTTTGTTGTTGCAGGTGTGGATAATAATCATAAACCTTCATGCCATCCACCCAAGGTTCATGATGTAACCCTTGCCACTCTATAGAACAAGCCAATATATAAAATAGATATGAGGACATATAAAAACTGGACATTCCAACAAAAATACTCAAACCCTCAAGAATCCTTTCAGCAATAACCTACGCCCAATTAAGATATTTCTCACTAGCTAACAATATTTGAATGTAAAAATACATCCAGTCTTCCCAGTAGAAAGCATGTGAATTCCCTTTGAGTTTTTTTAACAAAATTAAAATATCCCATACCTCCATTATGAATTGCTCTCCTATAAGAGGTTTGGGTAACCGAGACCCCCCTTTCTAAACTTTTAGAAGCTAATTCCTTGTAATGATGCTTTTATATGTGCTTTTCTTCTCAGATAAAAATGCATATGAGGTACCAATGGACCAATCTTCATACGACTCTTTATGAGGGATTCAAATTGCAACCATCATGATTTCAATATTAATTTCTACTAACAGTTCACCACTGGTGGTCCTAATGCACCTATTACCGGCATCATACCTGTTTATACATGTGTAGATAGGAAATGTGGAAATCATCAAAGAAAATAACAAATTGGACTAGCTCAATCATGAAACCCAATTGCAATGATAAGTCCTAAAAACATTCAATGAAAACATGAAAGCAAGACATTCAATATGAAATCTAAGAAAACCAAATGCAAATATCTCCTCCAGAATTCTCCATTGTTCTTCTTTCACCTTCCAATTTGCTTTGTTTGTGGATCTCACCTACAAGTGCATAAGCATAATATGAAAGCAAAATTGACAAGACAAGATGACATCATAAGGGTACTAGAAGCGTGATTGATTCGACCTTTTGATAGAAGAAATTCATCCAATTTATAGACAAATTGGAGAAAAGATCAGATTAGCATGAAAGTGATTTGAATGAAAATTCAAATCAAGAATAGCCAAATTATGACAAGTGTATGACAAATTGCTATGCAAGGATTTATGACAATTTATGACAATTTATGAAAAATTGCTATGGAAGGATTATGACAAGAATTTGAAATAGAAATAGACATTTAGGAATTTAGAAGAAAGTAGAAAATTAAGTTAGAAATAATGACTTGGAAATTAGGAAATTGATGCAAATTAGGTAAATTAATTAATAATTTTTCATTCATTAATTAATTTACAAAAAAGAAGAGGAATTAATTAGCCAATTAAATAAATATTTAATTGTGACAAGAAGACTTAGGATAAATAAATCATGAAACCCTAGAAGATGAATTAGAGATGCAAGGACGACAATTAGGTTTTGATGTAGGATCGATTTGATCATGATTTTGAATTGATAAATGATTTGATTGATAAATGTGACAATTAACGAGGAACAATGACTAATTGATCCAAATTGACATGATTGAGAAGGACGACGATCGATGACAAATTGATCGCAAGACGACAAGATTGAAAATAACAACGATCGATGACAAATTGATAGAAAGATGACAAGATTGAAAATGACAATGATCAATGACAAATCAATCACAAAATGCCAAGATTGATAAGAGGACAAAACCCTAATTAGGATTGACGATGTCCAAAATGATGACAAATGAACACACACATTGATGTGATAGGATAAGATCCACCAAAATCATGACTGAAGATTGTTATCAACAAGACCAAATTTGAAAGCGAGACAAATGAAGAATGCAGAAGAAGGACTTGATGCTTGCAAATGATAAAGACCAAGTGCGCAACATAGAAGAAATGTTAATGCAATGCAAAAACCCTAAAATAAGGCAAAGCACAAATGTTAAAGTATGACTCTGCAAGCGTTGACCATTTTTAGCCATCTACATTTTGCCCCTCTTTGAGACAATGCGATTTTAAGCATTGTTTCAAAGAATGATAATGAAAATGCCCCAGATGCTAACAATGACATATGCATGCCCCCTCAAGGAATTGGCCAGAAACATCTAGAAAAGAGGCCAATTGATCGATAAGAATGATAGAAAATGATAGGAGCAAACAGACTAAAAATCGGAGATCAGATACACAAAGGACAAGCAATTGAAGGTGCAAAAGACCACAACCAACATAAGATGGAGAGAGTGCACATCCATCTATGCACTGACAAAGATCTATAAATGAGACAAAGAGAGTGAAAAGAGCTCATTTGCACTAGCCAAAGAGGAGAATTTGTTGCTCTGGAAAAGGACATTTGCAGAGAGATGGTGAACATTCCAATGGCAGATCACCTCAAGGAACATGTACACACCTACAGACAACTGAATGACGTGGGAGCAGTGGTATGTATCTCAAAAACCCATATTGTCAATTTCATGAATTTGACTTGCTTGCGGGACATTGCAGGGCAAACAGGGAATGCAGAAAGTGACTTCTGTGCCTATGTGAGCGCATCCTACGCTTGTGTAGGGTATCCTATGCTTATGTAGGGTACACAAGCACAAGTTGTTGCTACACAGGTGCAGGACCAGCACACAGGCACAGTTGTGCATTAAGAACCCTAATTTGGCCAAAAACAACATGCAAATGATCTCAAAAAGGGGGATAAGAATAGGATAGGTCAAAATAGAATAGAGACATCCTAATTTGGACATGAAACAAGGAAATGTAGCCCATAGGAGCAAACTCTAAAACTGACAGAGTGTGCCCTAATTGTGATGCAGAGTTGATAGTATCCATTGATCACGTGGGAGAACCGACCAGACTGCTTCGTGTTACGACAGAGACTCAGAAGCACGGACAGAGATACATTAGCAGGACTTGGAATATACTATATCACATTCATGCCCGAGATTAGGGCAAACACAGGACTGCTTACCGCATTGGCAGAGCGATGGCATTCAGAGACTTCCTCATTCCACCTAGCGACTGGAGAGGCGACGGTGACACTAGAGGATGTATGGCGTATCCTCTATAGTCCGATCCATGGGGAGATGATAGAGTATGACCCAGTGATAGGGAGAGACACTTTGTGTAGATTATTTGAGTGTGATGTAGATGATTTGGATATCATAGAGAGAGAGATTGGCTGGGAGACCATGGCATCAGAGTACGATCAATGATATGTAGTGATAGCAGTGGTTATAGCATGCCTACTAGCAGGGGACAGACAAGGACATGGATTCCCTATTGGATGGGGAAGAGTGCTAGAGCGGATGGCGACAAAGGGGACGGTGTATGCATGGGGACCATGTGTGCTGGCTATGCTATATTTTCAGTAGCATCAGATAGCATATCAGGGAGTGCAGACATTGAGTTGTGGAGTCACACTATTATAGGTATGGGCATTTGAGCACATAGCCATATGTCGACCGATTGCAGAGAGACAGGTATTCCCACACCAACCATATGTGTATAGCTATGGGGGAGCACTGAGATAGGGTCCTTTCGGATACATATTGTATTGGTGACATGAGCTAGACAGATTGAGGGAGTTCACATGGAGACCATATCTTGATTTCCCTGGATGGTCGGATGATAGTGATGAGCTATCATATTGCAGATAGGAGAGATACCTGATTAGGCAACTAGTGAATTGCCAGAGAGTGATTGAGATGTACCTGCCAGAGAGAGTCAAATGATAGTTTGGAGAGAGGCAGGATGTACCTAGAGGGACTGCACACTTTGCTAGATCTCACAGAGAGATGAGTCAGTGGGGGAGGATGATTCAGCCACACATAGCATATGCTGACTTCACATAGCTACAACAGAGATAGTGGGATTGGAGATCAGATGTGGTGGACGTCGGGATGATAGAGGAGTATGAGCGATGGTTTGCATGATGATGACCAGTGCCATTGACAGATCCTGATATTCCAGTATCGAGGAGATAGGAGGACTTCCCATTCATTGGAGAGAAGGAGGGAGATGAGGATGAGGAGGATGAGGGTGGTGATGAGGATGAGAGGGATGACGAGGATAGAGATGATGAGGATGAAGATTATGAGCCAGACTTAGCCGATCAGGAGTCATTGTAGGATATACCCATAGAGCCGGAGACAGCTAGCATAGAGGAGATGGAGATATGCAGGGCTACCATAGCGAGTCAGCATGATCATATTGTGACATTAGAGAGACAGAATGCTATCTTGAGGATAGAGCATGATTAGTTCAGAGAAGAGATAGCCAGACTCATAGTGGCTCAAGATACAGCAATAGCCCAGGCACAATAAGAAGGGCTGAGAGTCACCGAGTATATTGGGTCGATTAGGGATACCAATGCATGTGAGATGGCATAGATGTTGGTAGAGACTGGAGAGGAGATACGCCATTAGAGGACACTATATGAGAGTGCAGTTCCACTAGAGCAGAGAGCAGCATCATATCAAGCATGATCGAGGACAGAGAGTAGGCCACATTCTCGGAGGTCAGTGAGTAGCATGGGGGTGAGTGGACCTATGAGACCACCACAGCCAGGACCTAGGCCAGGAGAGACATCACCCTTGAGACATGGCAGGGATGAGGAGGATAGAGGGAGCACCTAGTGATAGAGGCATGTACTCCTTACCACAGATAGTTGACATTATGTAGTGTGATATTATATAGGTAGCCTGCGGGCCATACTAAGGACAGACAATCCAATTTTGTACTCTGATACTATTTTGATATATGATATGATATGCATCGATATGATGGGATGCAATGTATTATGACTTATAGTTGTTTTCCATGTATGGATGACTTATGCATTTTTGATGTACCATTGTGGAACATGTATGGATATATATTTTTATGTGTTTTTGATGCATGCATAATATGAAATGTATAAAATACTTGATGTGATGCTTGATATAATGCAAATGTACTAACCAATGCATGCAGGATGCAGCCTACATGTGTTTGTTTGTGGAGATTGGAGAACTAGACTAAACTGATTGCCCAAACTGACAGAAGAAATGTTAGTAAGAAGAAATGAGACAAAGGACACTTAGAGACGAAGAAAAACTTGCTTTAATGCACTTTGTAGGTGAGAACCTTTATTTAATGTAGTAAAACGGATGCATAGCATCATGGCATTGAAGGCCAGAGCTGAAATGCAACCCTTTTTTGCAAAAGACAGACACATCGCACACAAGGAATGAGTGAGGCATCCTAGGGTGCATACATCAAAGGTCGAGGTATGTGTGGCATTCACAAAGCGAACGTACTTATCATAGACACCCAATGATATAGTTGCCCCAGTTTGTAACAAACATTCCACAAACAACAATCACAACAAAAAAAAAGAAAGGGACCATGAACCATCCCGGTCACTCTAAATCACTCAGTGACATCATCGAGCAACATAGGAACATGATCGAAGCTAAATCAATAAATGATAAGACTCGCTAATTCCAACAAGTCAAACAAACATCTTGATCTTCATTGTCAAAAGTTGAAAGTGTTGATAGGATGATCATGCTATCTGGTTTTAGGACATGTGGTACCCCATCTAAGACAGGACACAGTCTAGTTTCGAGTATACCACACCCTATATAAGACCCATGATAGTGTGACAAGGATAGATAATGTTGATGCTGATGTTCGATTGATAAGACAATGTTGATCAGGTTGAATGCTTGCTTGGTCAAACAATTCATCTGTGAATGCGTGATTTCATTAAAGCACAATGTGTGATTGTGAGTCGTTGGATGTATACTTAGTGATCTATCTATGCACAAAGGGGATATATTTTTTTTTGTTATGCTTTTCGAGTTTTTACAATTTTTTTGTGTTCATTTTTTTTTTTCAAGACATTATTTGACTTTTTAGGGATTTGTTCAGGACATTATTTGATTTTTAGAGATTTTTTTCAGGACATTATTTGATTTTTAAGGATTTGTTTTTTCAGGACATTTTTCAATTTTTATGATTATTTCAGGACATTTTTCAATTTTTATGATTTTTGCCCCCAGTGTCTAGCAAGGCAAGGAATATGACAGGTGAATAAATAGGCTTTTTGAAATGTTGATGGATAGAGGGAAGAAAAAGGCCTTTTATCATGGAGATAATATGGATGCAATTTTCAAGGGCTATTGCATGATGGGACAAGAGACTGGATATGACAATGTAAAACAGTGACATGGCATGAGGGACATGTCAAGAGTTTTTTGAAACCATGTTTAAATTTTGCATCCTTATTATAGACCAAGATAAAAGAGTGTATGGATAGTGATAAGATATGGATAAGATAAGCAAGACCAAGAATGGATAAGGGACATGGACTGAAGGTTGGGATTGGATACAGGATAGTGGTAGAAAGTTGCAATAAGACAAGGAATATGGATGAAAGGTTATAATAAGCAAATGGATAAAGACCAAAAGCTATGATGGACTAAAAGCTGCAAACAAGATGCATGATGCTCATGATGATCCTCAGCCTTGTCAAGTTCAAAGGTGAAAAGGGAAACTGGACATGAGGGACAATAGGATATGAAGAGTAATGACAGGGGTTTGATAGGATAATGAAGGGCAATAGGATATGAAGGAGGAAACCTGCCTCCAAGTGTGGTGTGCAAGAAGTTCATAGATTACACATGACGCCTGTTTGCCAGGTTTTCATCACGATACTTGCCCAAGGCACCTGTTTGCTAGGTTTTCACCAGTGGACGAATTATTTTTGCTTTACTTTTTTTCCTTTTGTCTTTTTTTTTTCACTTTTTTTATTTTTTTGTATTTTGACTTTTTCAATAGAAGATGGACACATGATAGGGGATGGAAGAAGGACTCAAGCATCCTTTTTGTTTTTGGATAGTAGCCTTGAAAAAAAAATGGACCATGACCTTTAAAAGTATGCTCAAAGACGTTGGTAGGATAAGGACATGGAAAATATGCATTGGATAATAGATAGGGTATTGTAAGAATTGTGCTTCACTGGATGGAAATGTTGGCAAGATCAACATTGGCACACACCTTGAGGAGTGGTGGATTGATGGAGGAAAAATGGATCTCAGATTGTGAGATTTGGATGGAGGAATAGCTTGGCATTTTGGGACATAAGGGCCCAAAATGGATGAAGAAGGTGGTGGAGAAACAAATTTGAGAGGTTTGGATGGAGGAATAGCAACTTTGGATGCCAAGTTGGGTGTTTCTTTAGGCTTTTGTGCTTCAAGTAGCCACTTAGGGATCCACATGGTTTTTGATTTTTCATGCTTTTGTGGTTCCTTGGAGTGCATTGCTTGCACAAGGGATTTAGGAACCCATATAGATTTTGACTTTCCTTTATTTTGCTCAGTGGGCCTTTGTGACCTTTTGGATATTTATTTTTCTTTATAGATCAAATTTTTCTTTGTTTTGACATGTTGATTAAATTGGACATGTTGATCTTTGAATACATGTGGATTGCTAGACTTATGACGTTTATACTTGGCATCCAAATTGCTTGGAGGGGGAAAGGAATGAATGGAATGATATGAATGCAATGGAGTTATTTTGGATTGATGAAATTTACTCAAGGATGTGTGCCTTTACTGACCTTGGAGAGAGGATGAAGGGATATAAGGACCTAAGATGGATGGAAAGTATGATGGGGAAGGTGTATGTTTTGATTTTGATGGAGGGATACCAACGTCTTGAGAGTAAGTTGTGTAGACATGACCCTTAAAATTTTCTTTGATGTGGAGGAGTTCTTTCTCATGAAGGTCTACCCCTTGGCCATTATGAATATTTTGACTTGTAGGATACTCTTTTCTTTGGGAAGAAGACGTGAGTCCATTATGAGGTGGATATGATATGAGAGAAATAATGAGATCTTGAAGTGGATCAGATTGCACCAAAGTGGAAGAACCCATTACGCATGTCAAGGGTTCATGAACATCTTGCACTGACATGTTAGAATCATGAGGGGGATTAGGATCATGAGGGGGACTAGGATTGTATAGTGGACATGGTTCAATGATAGGCTCTTCAAGAGATGGAATGGGAGAAATAATGGGATCATCAAAAGAAATGTGATCTTGGAGTGTATATGGAGCATTAAGACAAGGAGATGGAGGAACAAAAGGATCTTGTGGAGGATTTAAAGGAATAATTTGATCTTGACAAGGAGGAAGATCATTGGAATCCTCTTTAAAGGTGCTTTGCTCTTGACTTTTAATGGGATCATCAGAAAGGATGGAAGGGATATCTTGATCTTTCTTAGGAAATGGAATGCCAATGGGATTTAAAAGGACATTTTTTTCATGAAATGGAAGGGGATCATTTGGGATTGGATGGACTAGGATATCTTGATCTTGCTTGGGGAATGGAATGTCAATAGGACTTTGGATAGGATGGAAAAGAATAGGGGAATCATCGTGAGTGTTTGGGAACATGGGGTCCTGGTCAACAATTGGATGGGATGATAAGGTTTCGGGATCTTGATCTTGATCTATTTTAAGACACGTTTCTTCATGCTCTAAATTATCCTCTTGACATGAGGTTGGACTTTGGATATGCATGGGGGATTCAGACAAGGAATGAATGTTTTGGCATGAAGGAAATGCATTTTGAACATTTGTGATGGATTCTGGCAAGGAATCAATGCTTGAACATGAGGAAGAGGGACTTCGAATGGGGTCCTCTAAAATAGGTAATGGTAATAAAGTGCATGGTGGCATTGGGTCTTGTATTTCTAAAACATGACAAGGATGTGCATCATGAATTGGATTATCTTGGCAATCACCTATGGATAGCCCTTGGGTAATTTCATCCTTGGGTGTATTATTTGATGAGGACCATATGGAAGGTTCTTGTGAAACTTCTAAAGGTGTAAGGATAGATTCCATTGGAGAGTCCATTCGCTTGTGGGGGGATGAGGCATTGCTAGAAATAATTGTATTATCTTGATCTTCCTCAAAGAACTCACTTGGTAATTTCCTTAAGATCATTGCAATAAAGCCACCTTTCTTTCAAGGTTTTGACATGGTTGTATCTAGAATTTGAACTTGTTTGGCAAGAAGCTGGTTCTGGTCTAATGTCATGTTTTGATTTTGAACTAGATGTTGATCAAATTGGTTTGACATGTTCAAAATTTGGCTTGGTGTGTGCTGCAACCTTTGTTTTTGAATGTATGGTTGTGGTTGTTGACATTGATATGTTGATTGAACTTGTTGATATTCCACCATTGGTTGAACTATTTGTTGACATTGTATAGTTGGTTGGACATGTTGTTGAAATTGGACCATTGGTTGTGTTGGTTGAATATGTTGGACCATTGGTTGTGTCTGTTGGAAATGTTCGAGCATTGGTTGCGTCGGTTGTAAATGTTTGAATTGTTGAAAAATTGGTTGTGATGGTTGAAAATCTGATTGATAGTAAACACCTTCTTGTTCTTGTTGTGAAGGCACATAATGTTGTTGTCTCTTTTCTTGAGCTTGTTTCATCATCTCTATTTGTGAGATGAGAGCTGGCATGTTTGATCATTCAATAAGAGATCTTACATCAATTGGCTCAATCTTTGGATTTTGACCTGGAAATTTTTGAAACATTTTGGACATTTGTGATCTATTCTTCTCAATGTTTTTCACTCTTTGTTCCAATATATCCTTTTCTTGAGCTAGTTTCTCCTCTAGTTTTTGTATTTGGAGACTTGTTTCATCATAAAAAGTTTGATCCAAGTTCTGAGACATGTAGAGATTGGATTGACATGATTGATTTCTCAATTGTGATGACATGGCTTCGTAAGAAGGTTGAGACCTCATTTCAACAAACATGTCACTATGAAATGCAACTAATGGAATTGACAAATGCAACCTAAAAGGATGACAATGAAACTTAATGTTTTTGTTGTTTTTCAAGATTTTGACAAACTTTTTGGAATGCAAATCTAAAAAAGAGACCCTTAGGAAATTGAAATGATGTCTAGACCTTAAATGACAAAAGGACCAAGTGACAAAAAGACAAAATGACAATGTCTCCCCTATATGCTTGGATACTAAGCTAGGTTTGAGCAAATGATATTGATGACAAAAAGACAAAAATTTGGTAAGGTCTAGACTTCCCAACAATAACTTAGGGTTTATCAAAGATTTGGATTACTCAAGTATGACAAAACCTAGTTTTGACACTATATGCAAAGGGACAATTACTATGCAAATGATCCTAATATGATATGATAATGACCTAAGCTTAATGAAGAGACCTAGGATATGCACCTGCAAATGTATGACAATGTCAACCTAAGGTTGAATTATGAAATGGTATTGCTCTAATGCAAGAAGACACATACAAATGGAGACCCTTATTTATATGCAAAGGAGTATGACCTAGGTGAAACTTAACTTTGGTAATTGACAATGAATTTGCAAAAATGCAAACCTAGGATGAACCTAAATCTAAGTGACATGAATGTTGAGACAAGATTTTGAACAATGTTTGACAACCATGTTTGAAGGTGTTTTGAACTTTTTTGAATGAAATACTCTTGTGTTTAACCTTGTTTTGAGTCAATTTGTCTTGTTTTTGAAATGAGACACAACTTAACTTTTGACAAGCAAAGAAGACAAGATATTTTAACTTAGACTCAAGACAATCATGCTCATTCACACATTTCTTATGGTAGGCAAGTGTAGTAGGTACTTGAGAGGTAGACTCGTTATGAGATTCAAGGAGAATACATAGATGTTTGACCCCACGGGCTCCCCTCCAGGGCATTCACTTCTCAGGGCAGCCAAGCATCAGTCCCCATGGAAATCTCCCCATGGCGAACTTAGTATCTCTTCCAAGTATCCGAACTTGTCCTTCTCAAGCAAATAGAAGGATTTTTGGCCTCTAAATACAAGGTGTTTAATAAGGATTTCTGTTAAGCGCTACTCCTTGGTGTCACGCAAGAATGATTGAGACATAGGCCCACCAAGATACCAAACAAATGTAGTCGTGCAAGCATGATTTAGACCATGAGGCCCTACTTAGATGTTGATATGAGAAAGAGTCCAAGGGTCATCACTTCCCAAGTAACTACAATTCCCACGTAACCCTTCCTTCAAAGCTTTCGCCCATCAGGTATTTATTTATAGTGAGTTAGAATGCCAAGGTACTCTAGCTATGCTCACTTTGGGTCATTCCATTCTCACAATTGTCACTTGCTTGCAAATGAAAGCAAATGGTTGGGAAGGAAGGCCCTCTAAAGGTAACAAACAATCCAAAACATGAGAATGGTATCGAAGGTCTATATTTCTAATCACCCTAAGAAGGATGAGAGCATACTCTCCTACTCCAATGTCAAGCTTGACAAGCAAAGCAAACACACATTCATTCCATCCTACTTAGCAAACATACTAGGTGCCTAATTAAAAATCGCAAACACAAAGTTTGGTTGGAATATAAGGCAACCTATAAAATCACTAACTTAGGAGTTTGATTTGTTTGGTCTTTGACTAGCGAACCTACATAAAATTTGTTAGTAGTTTCATTTTTGTCTTTTCCATGCATAATGCCAAGGTGCTGCACAAAGAATCAGTACCAAAGACAAACCAAAATGCAGAAACAGAATGCAAAACAAAGGAATTTGCAAGTAAAAACACTGCTTTTTACCTCAGTTTCTGGCCTTACACAGGCACAAAATGCATTGACACAGGCGCAGATCCCATTGACACAGGTGCAAAATGTAGTAACACAGGTGTAGATCCCTTGACATAGGCGCATAACTCTCTTACACAGGCGCAGAAGTTCCCAGAAAGCCCTGAATTACCCTGTTTCTTGGGTTTTTCACCTGCAAATCAACTCAAAAGCACTCAAAAGCATGGTTAGGGGGTTAGTTCACATCGGGTTCACCAATTAATGTAAATAGGAAATGTGGAAATCATCAAAGCAAATAACAAATTGGACTAGCTCAATCACGAAACCCAATTGCAATGATAAGTCCTAAAAACATTCAATGAAAACATGAAAGCAAGACATTCAATATGAAATCTATGCAAACCAAATGCAGATATCTCCTCCAGAATTATCCATTGTTCTTCTTTCACCTTTGAATTTGCTTTGTTTGTGGATCTCACCTACAAGTGCATAAGCATAATATGAAAGCAAAATTGACAAGACAAGACAACAGCATAAGGGTACTAGAAGCATGATTGATTCAACCTTTTGATAGAAGAAATTCATCCAATTTATAGACAAATTGGAGAAAAGATCAGATTAGCATGAAAGTGATTCGAATGGAAATTCAAATCAAGAATAGAAAAATTATGACAAGTGTATGACAAATTGCTATGCAAGGATTTATGACAATTTATGACAAATTGCTATGGAAGGATTATGACAAGAATTTGAAATAGAAATAGACATTTAGGAATTTAGAAGAAATCAGAAAATTAAGTTAGAAATAATGACTTGGAAATTAGGAAATTGATGCAAATTAGGTAAATTAATTAATAATTTTTCATTCATTAATTAATTTACAAAAAAGAAGAGGAATTAATTAGCCAATTAAATAAATATTTAATTGTGACAAGAAGACTTAGGATAAATAAATCATTTGACCTAGAGGGAGAAATGACAAACAAGGTTAAATGAATAAATCATGAAACCCTAGAAGATGAATTAGAGATGCAAGGATGACAATTAGGTCTTTATGTAGGATCGATTTGATCATGATTTTAAATTGATAAATGATTTGATTGATAAATGTGCCAATTAACGAGGAACAATGACTAATTGATCCAAATTGACATGATTGAGAAGGACGATGATCGATGACAAATTGATTGCAAGACGACAAGATTGAAAATAACAACGATCGATGACAAATCAATCGCAAGATGACAAGATTGAAAATGACAATGATCGATGACAAATCGATCGCAAAATGACAAGATTGATAAGAGGACAAAACCCTAATTAGGATTGACGATGTCCAAAATGATGACAAATGAACATGCACATTGATGCGACAGGATAAGATTGACCAAAATCATGACTGAAGATTGTTATCAACAAGACCAAATTTGAAAGTGAGACAAATGAAGAATGCAGAAGAAGGACTCGATGGTCGCAAATGATAAAGACCAAGTGCGCAACATAGAAGAAACGTTAATGCGATGCAAAAACCCTAAAATAAGGCAATGCACAAATGTTAAAGTATGACTCTACAAGCGTTGACCATTTTTAGACGTCTACAACATGCTATCACTAATTCTAGACAAGGAGTGGCATTTGGGAATGCAGCAACATCAATCAAGACACTTTTAACTATTCTTTCCATGATCGAGTTAGCCTCAAGGTTTATGGCTCTTTCTAAAAAATCTCCTAAGTCAGCTTGCACCAAAGAAGTGTCACCCAGTTCTAGAATTGTACTGACTAAGCATGATGTGCGGTCATGTTTTGGAAGAGTCAGCCTCATAAGGGCTTCTTTTGCATTCATCAAACAATTTCTAGAAAGAACATAATTCTATTCCAAAACAAAGAATTTTTCTATACTGACTTTCTGAGCTAGTAGCATAGCGTAGAAGAAATTATCAAAACTCACCTGCTACCACCATCAAATTTGTGGAACCCTTGGAAGTATGGAGTTGAAATTACGTCTAACATCCTTCGTTTCTCCAACAACAACAACTACCACTTTCACAATGTGAGAATTCACATATTAAGAGGCAAAAAAAACTGAGTAATACCTACACACGACTCATGATAATTCATTTGAATGTGTGAGATAACCCATGATTTGATGGGATCGTGACAACTTTCTTTATTACATATCAACTCCGCACAAACATCTTGAGTTTTCATGATTTCTTTCCATAATTAAAATTTTAAAATATAATGTCTAGAATATTCATTTTGTCGTGCAACCTTTGCATTATTAATGTCTTCGGGGCCAAATTGAAATGAAATTTTGAACTTTGAACCATTTAATAAGAAGTTCAATGGTTCAAGTTCAATCCTGAGAAAACAAAAGGACTTCCACCTTGCAACTCAACACAACACCGTGAACAAGCGAAGACTTTTTCACAAACATGAAGGAGGACTTTGAACATTGAACCTTGAACTTCTATAAGAATAGTTCAAAAGTTCAAGTTCAAAACCGACTCAACACATTAAGGCTTGCTTTCTTAACAACACAAAACAAAGTCGTAACACACATGAAGGCACTGGTTGAACCTTGAACCTTGAACCAATACAGAGGTTCAACCTACGAGTTCATTGGGACATAAAAAGTGAATTATAAAAAAAAAAGGTGCATAGCCAAGGACGAATCAAACCAAATGAGGAAAGCAACATTAAATACATATTGTTTTGTTTAAGACAAATAATGGGGTAACAAATTACTACTGATTCACCCCCCTCTTAGTGGTCCATTGTGTTCCTTCAAAGTGTTGATGGCATTTTTAGCTTGTCTTCTCTAATGGGGAATGTGTGTCTCTTGATGGGTTTTATTCCAAGTGAATGGATTAAATTCTATCTTGAACATTGCAACATTTATGTGAAAAAGTGTGAGGAAGTTGTGGATGCATTTTTAGTTTATGTACTTTAGGTAAGTCTTATGTGTTTAGTATTAAATCCTAATGTTGATCATATGATACTCTTTGTCATTAGGCCTGTTATTTGACTATGTATTCCCTTTGAATAGGCACTGGTCATACTCTTTTTGAGTTTAAGTATCATTCTTATTTCACCTTTTATATTTCAATTTTTAGTTTTTCCACTTTAGGATTAGAAATAGATTAGAGGCAACTTTAAATACAAGCAAGAGTGATAAAAGCTAAGGTTCAAGCCAAAATTTATATTATATCCTACTTTCCTTGGTATATTTTCATTGAAAGCATCTTCTATATAGTGCAATTTTTGTTTATATGAAGTTAACATGTTGTATAACATTATAATAGGGATACCCACCTAGGTCCTATAGAGCCTAAAGAGTAGAAGATTGTAGCTTTCTTGCTAAATCTTGTGTTAACAAGTTCTGATTCCAATTGTTAGAATGAACCGAAGGAAAACTAAGAGGGGGGTGAATCAGTTTTTCACAAATTATAAACCTTATACCAAAGCATAATGAAACAACATAGTGAAAGATAAAGCATGAAAGTACAAAACACACAACACCAATTATTTTGACGTGGAAAACCCGGTTAAGGGAAAAACCATGGTGTGAAATCCTACCCACAATTAGATAATACTTTTGTAGCAGTATATGAAATATTATAATGGGGATTGCACTTGCAATTAGGCCAACCACCTAGAGCTCACTGCTCATCACAAAAGGGAAGTCTCACTGACTTACATAAACATCAGACTACAATCCAAAGGAAATGAACTATGGAAATAACATCTCCTAATGCTTGATACAGTTTCAATTAAGCACAGATGTCTGCCCTGCAACACCAAACTTTCCTCAAACCTTCATTGAATGATATAGCCTTATTCGCACATAAAACACTCTCCGATAATGCAGACATAACCATACCATAAAAATTAAATGAATTTATCACCTATATATATTAGGATCATCAATCTTGATAAGAAAGGTCAGCTAAACCCTAAACCCATAACTCATAATTGCATAAGTTACATCACATGATATCATCAGACCAATATTATGATTTACATTGCATAGCATGGACCTATTTCAAATTACTAAACAATTATAACCATCATAAATTCAACTGACCAAATGCAACACATTATGCCAACCGGTAGAAACCCTTAGTGTCAATAACATAGAATAACCAACCGGACCCAAATAGGATCACCAAATCAACACGCCAACCAATACAAAGTCACCAAATAATTAGGACATGACCAGGAACACCTTCAACATGTTAGGAACCATTTCTAGAAGCCGGAACAAACCACTTAGCCATTTCATCAAATATCACCAACCGGTACCAAGAATATCAACTGGTAAACCGAAACATAAATGATAGCTTTTGGAAAATCAAATAATTAACCAACTAAATATGACAAGCATATAATCATCCTAAATAACCATCCAAAACCGAATCCAACAATCTAATCATATTGGATCAGAATCTTTGATAAACTCAGCTAACCCCATGTCAAACTGGAACAGGTTAGTAACAACCCAGAGTAGGTCAGTAACGAACTAGACCAGTGTTGACATCAATGAAAACACATAATCAATTCCTGCATATTTTCAACAATTTCCCCCTTTGGTATTGATGGCAACACTAGATGTGAAAAATGTCCAATTACCAAGAAATGCCAATAATCTCCCAAAACTAATATGAAACATCTCTCCCCCTAATATTTTTTGTTTTTCACATGAACATCTCTCCCCCTTTGACAATAATGACAAAGGGTTGATACCACCAAACCAAATAGCTGACTACTCCCCCTGAGCAACAACATCATCCCATAAACCCGGATCCGAAAATATTTCTGATAAACTCACCGGATTGATTTATCCCAGCATCACTAAGTCTCTTTCGAAGGGGTGGTGACCCCTAATTTATCTCTAAGATATTAAAAAGTGTCTTTAGGCAATGGTTTAGTTAGAATATCTACAATTTGTTCCTTAGTGGGTACATAAACCAATCTGACTTCCTTTGCTTCAACCTTTTCCTTCAAGAAATTATACCTTATAGAAATGTGTTTTGATTTGGAATAAAATACCAGATTATTTGACATATCAATAGAAGTTGTATTATCATAGGTAAATAACAATAGGCTCATCATAACTTACCCTTATATACTTCAACATTTTCTTCATCCATAATATTTGAGTGCAATTTATTCCAACAACTACATATTCACCTTCAACAGTAGATAATGAAGTGCATGATTGTTTCTTGCTAATCCATCAGACCAATTTCTTCCCAAGAAAGAATGCATCACCTATAGTTCTCTTTTGGTCATCAACATCTACTGCCTAGTCAAAGTCTGTATAGGCACATAATCTAAAATCATCATCCTTTGGATACCATAACCCATAATTTGTTGTTCTTGCCAAATATCTGAATATCATTTTAATAGCAGTATCATGACTTTCACTTGGATCTGACTGAGATCTAGAAGAAATGCTGACAACATTTAGTATATCTGGTCTGGTGTGAGTTAAGTACAGTAATCCACCAATCACTTATTTGTATCTACTTGGGTTCACTCTAGAAGATTCATATTCCTTTGAAAATTTACAATCAGTTATCATAGGGGTTCCAACAGGTTCTGAGTTTTCAAGTCCAAATTTCTTAAGAAATCCCTTCACATATTTAGTTTGACAAATAAAAATACCTTTATTAGTTTGAGTAATCTACAAACCTAATAAAAATTTCATCTCACCAATCATAGACATTTCAAATTCATTCTTCATGTCATCAACAAATTTCATGCATAGACTTTCTTCTCCTCCAAAAATGATATCATCAACAAAGACCTTAATGATTAGTATATCATCATGCTCAATCTTATAATATAAGTTTCTATCAACATTACCTTTTTTAAAACTAAGCTTTGAAAGATATTTATCCAATCTCGCATGCTAGGCTCTAGGGGGTTATTTCAATCCATATAAGGCTTTCTTCAATCTGCAAACCATGTCCTTGTCCTTTGATAATGAAAATCCATTAGGCTGCTCAATGTAGACTTCATCTTCAAGATCTCTATTTAGAAATGCACATTTGAAATCCATCTGATATACCTTGTAGTTCTTGTGTGCAACATAGGCAAGAAATAGTCTTACTACTTCAATTCTTGCAACTAGAGTATAAGTTTCATCATAATCAATTCCTTCTTGTTGTGAGTATCCTTTGCAAACTAATATAGCTTTGTTTCCTACAACATGACCCTCCTCATTTAATTTGTTCCTAAAAACCCATTTAGTTCTAATAACATTTTTATCTTTAGGCCTAGGAACCAATTCCCATGTGTTATTCTTTTCTTTCTGATTTAATTCCTCTTCTATTGATTTCATCCAATTCTCATCTTTACATGCTTCAATAAATGATTTTGGTTCAATTTGAGAAATTAAACATACCTCTTCAATAGCTAATCTTCTTCTTGTCATCACACCTTTCCTCTTATCTCCAATGATATGATCTTCAAAATGATTCAACTTAACATACCTAGGAGTCTTTGGATTATCTTGACTTTCTAATTCTTTATGCTCTTCAGCAGTCACTATGGAATTTTCTGATGTTACAGAAGCAACTAGTTCATGCTCTAAACTGATTCTTGCATAACTAGTTTTGATCTGACAATTTCATCTTTCAGTATATAGTCATATGATTTGTTTAGATTATTTCATTGCTCATCCACTTTGACATTTATGATTTCCATTATCCTCTGCAATCTTTTGTTATAACATCTATATGCTTTTCTCTTAGTAGAATAACCCAAAAATATTCCTTCATTACATCTAGGATCAAATTTCCCTAATGCATCATCTCTTCTAATATAGAATTTACTTCCAAAAATTTTGAAATACTTGACAATAGGAGTATGACCGAACCATAATTCATAAGGAGTCTTACTAGTATCACCTTTTATGTGTACTCTGTTGAAAGTGTAGATTGCAATATAGACAACTTTTCTCCAATAAATATCAGGAAATTTGGCTTCCATCATCACTGTCCTTGCAACATCTAAGATAGTTCTATTCTTCCTTTCCACTATTCCATTATGTTGTGGAGTTCTAGGTGTAGACAATTTCCTTTTGATTTCATGCTTCTCACAAAAATTGTTAAGCTCGTTAGATGTAAATTCACAACCTTGATCTAATCTTAAGCATTTTATCTTCAATCCTATTTTTGTCTCAACCATATCTTTAAATTTTTTGAATTTCTCAAGAGATTCAGATTTTTCTTTCAAAAATGCAACCCACATCATTCTAGAGTAATCATCAATAGGAAACAAAATGTATCTATCACCTTGAAAACTTTTAGACCTTGCCAGACCATATAGATTAGTATAAATAAGATCAATAATTCCATTAGATCTATCAAATATGCTTTTGAAAGAAATTCTAAGTTGCTTACCCATTTGACATTCTCTACATACTGAATTATGAGACATGATAATCTTGGGCAAATGTTTGATAGCCTAGGTTGAACTGATCTTCACTATGCAATCAAAATTCATGTGACACATCCTTATGCCAAAACCAACTTTCATCAATCTGAGCAATCAAGTAAGCCTTCTCACCAAAGTTCAAATGAAATATATTTCCTTTGGTCTAAGTTCTAGATGCAATTTCCAATATAGATCTATTGATAATCTTGCATTTTCCATCTTTGAATTGTAAACGAAATCCTCTATCCACCATCTAATCTATACTCAAGAGACTATGCTTTAAACCTTCAACATAATAAACATTTTCAGTATTAGTCTTACCATCCAAGGATATTGTTCCTTTGCCTTTGATCCTGCATGCCTTGTTGTCTCCAAATCTGACTAATCCACCATCAAATTCTTGTAGAGTTAGAAATTTCCTCTTATCACTGGTCATGTGATGTCAGCAACCACTGTCTATAGCCCATTAATCTTTCTCGTCAATTTAAGAAGCTAGAGATTTATCCTTAGTATGATTTGTATCAATGATAGGTTCTGGAGATTCATCCTTGATAGCAATAAAGACCCAATCTTTACCTGAGCTTCAATTGATGGATTCACTCATAGGTTCAGCATTATCAGAATCATCAGTAATACCAAAATCATCATCACCAACATAATAACATGATTTGTCTTTATTCCTTCTATATCTAGGTTTGATCTGATATTCTAGATTAGGTTTATAATTCCTCATAAATCTTTCATGATTCCTAGCTGCTCTTTCAGGACATCTAGAAGCAAAATGACCAATCTTATTACATGAAAAACATTTAAAGGGAGCATTTTCTTCATACTTACTTCCAACCGGTCCTTTAGGGATTCTCCTAGAAATTAGGGGCTCCAACTCTTCAAGTTCTTTGTCTTCTCTTTCAGTGTCTTCCATCTATTTAGCATATAACTCTTTCCAATCTATCTTTTGCTTACCGGAGGCAGATGCTTTAAATGTAGCCTCTATTTTAGTATCATTCTAATCTCCAAGTTCCTCAAGTTCAAAAGAAAATGATTTCCCAAGTAATGTGTCTCTAGTAAGAAGGGTATTTGACATTGTCTAGAGTTCATTTATTGCAGTAGCCTTCATCTTGTAAGCCGGAGGTAGAACTCTCAGATTTTTTGAAACTATCCCATTCTAATTAACCATTCCACCGTAGCATTTGATTCCCATGATAATCTCATTCAATCTATCCATGAAAGAAATTATCTTCTCATCTTCTTCCATCTTCAAATTCTCATATCTAAATTGGTAACCTTCAAGTTTTGCAATCTTTACTACTTGGTTGCCTTCATATGGAGTTTCAAGATTCAACCAAACCTACTTTGTATTTTCTAGCTCTATGACACTCAACAGTTTCTCATTAGTAGGGTACTTAACAATGCTTCTTTTTCTCCAACATCATTATCAACTCTGTTCTGTTCATCAGGAGGTACCAGAGTTCCAGAATTAGGATCATGAAGTGTATATCATTTTTTTGTTGTCTCCCAAAATTTTTCTCCAAGACATCTCAGATGAATCTCCATTCACTCCTTCCATAATTTGTAATTTGTACCATCAAATCTAAGACTCTCCTTCTGATAGGGATTAAATGAAGAACTTGATGCTATCAGATCTCCTCAAGCGGTTAAACTTCTATAGAGAGGACCTCACTCTGAGATCAATTGTTAACAAGTGCTAATTCCAATTGTTAGAATGAACTAGAGGAAAACTTGTTAGGATTAATAATAGTCCCAAAGATACTGAGAGGAGGGGGTGAATCAATATCTAACCAGTTAGCAAAATATTTAACCTTTTTAATAACTTTGCATTCCAAAATAGTGTACTGGTAAATAAGAATTAATGCAATAAATAGGAATAGTAAAGACAACATAGAAAACACACCATAACACAAGATGTTTAATGAGGAAATCGAGTGTGGGAAAAACCTTGGTAGGATTTGTGACCCACAATATTCACTCACTAGCCAATGAATAAATATTACTTACAATGAGGGGCCTACACATGCAGGAAGGCCAACTATCTAGAGCTCACTGCTCAATAAGAGTCACAATAACTGCAAAAGTGGATTATGAAATCCAATACAATGTACTGCTTCAAACTAGCATCAACTATGCCAGGTTCAGTACCGGTTTAAGCTCATTCTATAACCAAAACCTTCGCTATCACTTATATCACCTTATACATAATTCGCAACACAAAATGACCTATAAGATCTCATACATATATATGAGTCTTTTACAATATTCCATGTCAGCTTTACAAAAGATAATTACATTTAAATACAATAAACCAAATTTTATTCCCTATCGGCTGGGGTGCCAGTATGCATTGTTGTCGTTGCCAGTGAAGTGTTTGTCAGTGTATGTAGATGTCTATGCCAGTGTTGGTGCCTGCCGGTGGCTTTACCAAATGAGTGCCAAAAGGTTTCTAGATGGTTGCCATCAATAAAAACACCAACCATTCTCATAAGAGTGTAGAATGACAACAATCTCCCCCTTTGGCATTGATGGCAACACTCATGAGAAAATCCAAAAACTGTTTCCAAAAAGTGAAGTCCAACAAGTTACCAAAAAATATGTGCTCGCCCTGAGTAGATGATCTCCTCTGATTAAACATTTTTCTCTGTCCACTACTCCCCCTTTGACATCAATGACAAAGGTTGTCAAAATTTGTCAAACAAGTGCAAAAATTTCACTTGAAAGTTTGTAACCGGTTGGTTACAATCTAAAATATGTCTGCCAAAACCAAATTTAAACTCTGCATGAATCTATTGTTGTCATTTAAGGTTACCTCGGCTTGTTGGATCATGTCGGTGAGATGATGCATATGCTCTTCTAGTGATCTTTCTCCTTGAAGTCATGCCTTAGAGATCTCATTTCTCAGAGAGATAAGGTTGTCCAACTTAGGACCAAGTTTATACTTAAGCTCTCTGGCACTAGCCTTAATCCTTGCCTTCTCTTTCTCAAATTTCTCCAACCTTTCCTCAAAACCTACTATTTCCTTCTCAATAATTGATATAGGTTCGAATGAACCAATTGTGTTATCAGCTATGTCATCTATCTCCTTTTGTACTTTGCTTATTTCCTTTTCTATGTCCTTTGTCAATAGATGTGGTTTGCATGTTTCTCTATAAAACTCTTTATTTTCCAAAGTTGTAGTATTTAGTGCTGGTAAAAGTGTGTTTATATGTTCTTTGCACTTCTTTATTGTATCCTCAAAGAATTTATCCTTTTCTTTTTCAACTTTCTCTTTGAATGTGTCCTCATTTACCTTATCAATTGTTATTACATTGTCAGTAATGAATTTGGACAATGTGTCCAACTTTTCTAAAGAATCCTTTACACGATCTATATTACATTTCGGTGAAATCAGCTTAATTATTGGTATTATGTCATCAATTTCTTTGTAATACAATGCATTATAGTCACTTATCTTCTTGATAGAGTCCAGGAGTACCTCTGTCACATTAGTAGGCCTGAATTCACTTAATGAAGTACCGGATGTTTGACCAACTGCCTTAATTACCTTTGTGCTTCCAACATTTGTAACCATTTTTCTTGTATTATCCTCTGGTGGATCAGTCTGAGTTTTCATTTCAACCAGTAAAGGTTTGGGTTTCTCAGTGATTATTGGTTTCACTACCTCAATATGTACCTATGCCTCTGTCGGTTTCTCTGTGTGCACAACTACTAGTATCTCAGTTTCAGTAGGTTTCTCAGTGTTAGAATCTATACCATCAGTATTCATTCTAGTATCCAATAGTTGCTCAGTTTGTAATGTTTTCCCTGTTTGCTCTGTTTGGATTTCAACCTCAACAGTCTCTGTCGGTTGCTCAGCAATGTTTCCACTGCCAGCAATATCATCCTTAACCTCTATACTATCCTTATCCACAACAATGTTCACTTCCTAAGTATCCAGATTCATGGTGAATAAAATTTCAAAATCAGGATTGGTGTCATCATGTGTGATACCTTCACTTTCAGTAACCGATGGATCATCAGTATGTACCAATGTAATATCCAAGGGTGGTGGAAAGTTATCAGTTATCTTGATGTTTAGTATTCCACCAATTTTACCTTTCCCTTTGTCCTTATCCTTCTGATAAACTTTGAATGTTTTCTTCTGCCTGTTCAATTCTTCTTGTTTTTCTTTTTCCACAAAAAAGATATCCCATTTATCAACAGTTTCCTCTGCAATCTCATTTACTCTACCTGCCATCAAACTCACTTGTCGGTGACCACTAGCAAAAATGGATCTGTTAGCTTCACAAATCAGGTCATCAATCTCCTCTTTTGAGTTAACCGGATGTACAACTAGAAGTTTTTCAACCTTAATTTTCTTGTCTAATTCCATTACTACAATCCTATTCGCATCTAATCTCCTATATAGTTCATTAGGCAAGTCATCCACAACTTCAATTAAGACTTCCTGATATATATCCAGATGTAAGATTATATTGTTTTCAATGCTTTCCTTTTTTGAATCCTTGAATATGTTATACAATTTTCTCACATTAGCCAAATTACCATCATCAGTTATTTCTTTTAACAAATTATCCAATGGTGGTATGACCAGTTTCTGTTTCTTCTTGGGAGTTATTTTTTTTGTCGGTTGCCTTACTGCCTATTGTTTCTTCCTTAAGCTCCTTGTTCTTTTGGGTGGAGGAGAGGGTACCGGTGAAGGTTTTCTCTTCCTTTTTGTTGTTCATCAAAAATGATTAACCCAAGTACACCTGCAGTAGCCAATTCAATCTATGAAGAACCTCAGGGCTTGGACAACATGATAAGGATATGAATCCTTCTACTCTTCAGGCTCTGCAAAACCTAGGTGGGTATACCTTTGATGCTTAAAATTCAGACTCATTACCCACATATGACATCATCAATAAAGTAGATAGATCTCATAAATGGTTCAAAAACAAGGAGGGTACTGTAGATAGGCTAAAACTACATTGACAACTCAACAATGTTTGAATCATGAGATGGAGGGACACTACCATAGAACATAAAACAAAAGATATTCTGATTTTGGATTTTTAAATGATGTTCTGACAACCCTTCAATGTTACAAAAGACTAGTGCCTTATCTAGGCCACATAGTCATGCATAAAACTGAAAGAGAGATCTCAATTACTAGTTATTTTCCATATTAAATTCTCATGTATTAATGCCTTACACTAACACAATCCTCTACTCTATCACAAAACCATACTCATACATATCCAATTTACACACTCAAAATCACTAATGCGGGATTTCAGAATTTAAATCCTTCCGAAGAATACCCAAAAACACACATTACACTTTCAGAGAAGACTGAAAGAAACAAATCCAAATTACCCTTGATAAAATGAAATTGTATGAACTTGAATGGTATTTTGGAGATAATTTTGTGGGAACTCACACATGCCTTGCATATGTGTAAACCTACAAACTGAAACAAAACTTATAGCAAAGACAACACTAAAAACCTCGAAGAACACACTGTCATTTGCAAAAATAAAAAGATGCCAACACTAGAACTTGCAATTTTGGATTTCTCCCTTGGAGAATATCTCTCAAAAAATGGAACCCCTACAATTGAGAAGAATTGGGAGTAAGAAGGAGAGGGAAAAAGATCAGAATCCATCAGAACATGCCAAGTGTCTCCTTTATCCCTAACTACAAAAATATCTTCTTCATTCCCATGGAAACTGCTCTTGAAATATCCCATATCTATTGAAACTAACCCCATAACTGCATTCCTCATCTTGAGAGCTTTCTGGCAATATATAATACTTCATATTTTGGCCAAAAATTGGACCTTTGGGCGAATTAATTCTTCATGTGGCTCTGTCATTTAAATTTTTGAATTCTTTATATAGTTTCAACTATATAATTTAACTTTGATTTTTACTCTAATTTTGGCCCTGTGTCCTACCACGTGGCAACCTTTGATTGGTCAATGGGATCCACTGGGCACCACCTCGGATGACACCTGATCACCGCCACATGCGCATTTTGACATTGCCACTTGGCCACCACGTGTACACCACCACATCATCACCTATGTGCCACATGATCGCCACTGGACAGGACCTGTGAGTTAGACCGTCATGTCACAATGCCACCTATCTTTTGCTATTCCATGATGGGTGAGTTTCAAGCAACTTCAGGTCACAAAATCATGCACACCATTAGATCTCTCTTTTCCTTGATTTCCATGCACATGGTTTTCACTATTTCACGAAGGGTATTTGGTGTGCATCTTCCCTTCCTGAATCCACGCACACCATCGATCCTTTTGGAACATGCTCACTAGTTAAGCCATCCATTTCCTGCAAAACTTGTCTGCTTGCCTCGGGATCTGTGTCTCGTGGGGTCCACCTGTCACCACCCAATCAGCCTCCTCGATCACCTTGGGAAGCAAGCCCACATGCATACTTGGGCACCCATGAGCACCATCTGTCAAAAGCCTCTTGAGGCTTTGACATATTAGATATGTGGGGCCTTATACTTAAATACCAAAAAGTTACATCTGGCAGTCAATGTGGGATTAAGGCTTATGCCTAAAAATGCATTTTTTGAAGCAATCTCTGAGTTTTAATGGTGTTTTCTGAGTGTCTTCATTTGCTTGAAACCCTTTGTTGCCTTCTTTGAAACACCACGAGGGAAAAATTACTAGTTTTGCCTCTATGAATGCATTTGTTTCAAACTTTAATGGCATCCAAATACCACTTCTTACACTAGCCAATTTGCATTTTGCTTAAACTTTTAATGGTCTACTATTAAACTACCATGCACAACAAGAAGGAAGTTGGCCAAAAACCTACCAATGTGCATTTGTTTATTTATTTGGCCTTTTAAAATGCCAAATTGGGGGGGTTTAAATCCTTTCCTAGCCACTAACGTAGAGGGAGGACTTGGCCATGGGCCTGGCAATATAATTGTTGCAGACTTTAAAACTCCATCCTCCACCCCACATGCAGCTGCACCTCACAACCCATTTGCATTTGCTAGAAAGACTTTATTTTTTAAAACCCCCTTCAACACCACAACAACCACAATAAGGAGGACGTGGGAATTGGTTGTGGAATAAAACTTAATAGCTACTGATTGCACTGGTTTTGAAACTTCATTGAATCTTCAACGCCTTCTCTAATTATACTAACTGCTTTTGCTGCTTTGAATTGTCTAGGAATTATTTTACATAAAAGATCAATCTGCCAGAGCATTTGCTTCATTGGTTTCCACGTGAGGAGAGGATTTGCTATGTTTTGAAGATTTTCTGCATTTTAATAGCATACCACATGCCACGTGAGGGAAGGAGGACTGCTATTGACTTTGCCATTTGCATTTGGTTTCAATGCTACCCTCTTAACTCCACACAGGGCTGAACTGGTGTTTGCTATTTGAAGTTCATTGCCTCTTCAACTCTACATTGCCTACTGCTAATTGCATTTTGCTCAGAATTTTATATTGCTAAGAATTTTTTCAACCTTCCAAATAGCCACATTGACATCTCCTTCTGGCTCACAGCATGGGGGAAGACTAATGCAAATTGCATCAATTGAAAGATTAAAAAATGCCCACTCTGTCTTATATGCGGAGGGAGGAGTTACTGCTGGAGATTAATGGAGAACACTAGCCATGTTACAATTGCTAAAAGCCTATGAATAGCCTCTAAACTCCCAAACATAACACACAACAAGGAGAATGCTGGGAAGGTTGTGGAATTTGGCTTTACACCAACCAAAGGCATTTGTTTTAGATCTATCGCATTCTCCTTTTTTTTGAACAATTTAAAATCCTCTAGAAAGACTCCCTGGACACTTCATTTACCGATGAACAACCATTTAAATATTCTAAAATTCCCTCAGAGAACCAAGTCACCAATAAAATCAATCCGTGAGCATGAGCCAGGTCAAGCCCCAAAGTGGGTCCGGCTAAAAAAAAATCGTTTTCATGCAACTTACCTTTAAAATGCTTTGCGAACCTTAAACTTACCTCTGGAATCGATCGGCATCATTTTCGGATCATTAAATTGAATTTTGCAACTTTCAGGCACTTACGCCACATTTTCGCATTTAATCACAAAGACGTAATTTTCAAAGTGGTCAAAACCCCTTTACGGACCTCACCATTTGACAGGCGTGCACTCTGATATACAAGGATGAACTCTACCAAATGGTTTTTCAAGACGAGTCCCAAGTGAAGAGATATTAATTTTCAAAAATGCCCAACTGGCTTTGTCGACATTGGGGACTTGATGAAGTCAATGTTCTGGCAACACATGATGTCTTTCTTTGAAATATCAAATGACCTCCGTAGACCCTCAAATTTGAAAGACAGGTACCTTGAAGTACATATTAAATCTTTGGATTCTCAATTTGACCAAAAGTCTGACTGGGTGCAAATGGTGCGCTCATGAAAATGGCTACTTTAACTGATATAGCACTGGAAGTACGGATCATTGAAAACGGTGACTCAATGAACCCTTTTGAAAACCGATCAAACGGAATGGTAGGAGCTTGAAACTGGAAACATAGCTCATCATTTATACCAACAATATCCCATAACAAACATTCTGGCATAACACTCACTGAGGCAACTTTTACACTTATGTGAAACAGGGCTCCAACTAGGTGCTGAAACAAGGACTTGTCAAAACATACAAACTACAAACAGTTCGAGCTTGCTAAATTGAGAAAATGGATTCATGAAGACTTGAAATTTTGCATGCTGAATCACATTTATACATAAAATTCAATCCATTTTGAAATTCTTCATGATGATCAACAAGGAAAAAGATATAAACACTCAAAGTGGGCTACTCAATAAAATCTGCATTTATGCCTAAAATGCACTTTCAGCTCACCCCTTGAAATGGGTACCTGGTAAACTTATCCAAACTGAATTCTGATAGTTGCACATCATTGAATAGGCCAAATGAAAGGTGTAGGACATTTTTTCCGAACCTTACCCTTTGAAAATCAACTGGCTCCATTTTGCCCTCTCTCTAACTAGGCCATTCAAACTGACTCATTTGGAAATGCAAAGCAAAAATTTGAATTGGGCCTCAAAACTTGACTCAATTTTAATGAGTCCCAACACTTTCAACTATTTTGAATTCAGCTAGTATCTCACTGTTAGAAGATGTGCCGACCGGTGAAATGTGTGCTTCCAATTGTAGTCCTTCCAGTTCACTAGCCGATATACCAGTAATGTTCATAACATTTTATTTGATTTCCTCTACTTGCTTTGATGCATCTCTTACGTATTTCTCTCTTTTCTTCCTTTTCTTCTTATTTTCACATTGCTTTCAATTGTTTCAGCACTACCAAAGACTTCTTCTATTGGTTCTCTAGGTGCATCTAATAAGGCTTTTGCATAAGTCTCAATTATGTTGAGATCTACCTCATAACCCATTTTTGTTACCCTAGGTAATACAACTTCCATCCATGTTTCATCCTTCTTGATTACAAAACAGATTTCTTTATCATATTTATCCACTACACTCTATGGTAGTCTTTCTCTAGTTTTCATTTTGATTTGGAAAGCTTTGAAATATTTAGTTATATTGTTTTCCTTAGAAGTACCCATGTGAGTGAAATCTTCTTGTAATTGTTTTCCTACCAGTATGTCATAACCAAAGTCTTTTTGTCCTATACCGGGGATCTCCTTTGTGATATACAACATTAAGCATACTAAGAGATTACCAAAATGAAATGTTCCTTTCTTGTCTCCTTTTATATGTTTCAAGTCATCTATGAGTTCATCCTTCAGCCATTCACACACATCTATTTTTGCATTTTTGTTCACCATTTCATAAGCACTATTAATGCAAAGACTAGAAACCAAATTAAGTCTGTTTGCATGAGTAGTTTAGTAACCTAAAATCATACTTATGAATCTCACATTGATGTCCTTAATGTCATTTACTCTTAGAGATCTACTATTAGGTGTTGCTCCAGTTAGGGTCATGAATTTGTTGTTAGGAACCTTCTTTGTTTTGTTTGGTTTGCTGCTGGTTGAAGCTAAACCTGTTACTGCCCTAATTGCTTGCCAAGTGAATTTGCAGACAGAATCTAACCAAAGAAATTCTCCATGTACCCTACTTAGGACAATTCTCACTACTTCCTCCAGAAATTCAGGGATGTTCAATATTTCAACAAAACCTAAAGTCTCCACAATCTTGTGCTCAGGTTTAACAATGCCATTTTCATCACAAATTACGGTTCTAAACATTTTTAGCAACTCCTCAAAACCTAATTCCTCAATGTTGCAATGAATATATATCCTAGGGTCTTCAACATAGGCTACACTTGTAGGAATCTTTGAAAATGCGCCTATGGAATCATCTTGCTTAGCTACTTCAGGAATAATTTTGAATATAGGCCTAGGTCATTTTACGTTTTCCATGATAGTAGGGTTTGCAATAAATTTGGGAGAAGAAGAAGAAGCCATTTGAAAAATACCTTTAGTTGCTTGATAATGTCTAAATGCTTGAAAGAAATCACTTCACACCTTCGCCTTGAATGCCTTTGCTCGGATTTTGCACTCTCTGCTAATTTGAATGCTTAGTGAATCAAAAATGAGGGAAAATCGATGATTTATAATGACTTTTCCTTCAACAACTGCATTAAATGCTTGTCGATCAAGTGAAAACTTAACACATCTGCCGATAGAGAAGAAATTTATCTTCTCGCCATCAACCGAGGGTAATCTGCATGATATTGAACTTGCTGCAATACCCCCAAAGGGTTACTTCTTAGTTGGATGAAGAATCTCTTGCCAGTGGAGTAATACTCTATTCTACCGGTGAAGAAATAGTCTCATGAACATTCTGATCTGTCTTCCTAATCCATTGTTTTGAAAATTTTTGCTTTACCTCATTTACCTTTTCTTTGCCTTTCAACTGGGTCATTTATTATTTGCTGGTGAAGTCTTGCTTCTACAAAATTTTCCAATATGTCCAATTTTGTTACAAGCATAACAAGTCACATTATTCTTCTGAATAGATTTTCCATATCCTATGTCAGTTTGTGTTCTGCATTGATTAGATAAGTGCCCAAATCTTCCACAGACATAATATTTCACATTCATTCTGCAGTTTTCTAAATTATGACCAACTTTGTTGCATTTGGAACATTGATCGATGGGTGCATTGATGTTCTGATTGTTTTTGAATCTACATTGATTTTCTCTATGACCATACTTGTTACAGTTAAAGCATTTCCCATTAAATTTATAAGCATTAGGTTGTCTTACCGGTTTATTGTGATCATGATTGTTTGTAGTACGAACTTCAAATCCAAGTCCATTAGGTTTCTGAATTTTCAACACATTATCAAATTCCTTTGAGCTTTTCTTGAATTTCTCTTTGTGTTGATTTGCAGTAGCCAACTCATTTTCTAGAATTCCATTTTGTCTCATGAATTTAGTTTTATCATGTTGCATGTGAATCGGATCTTTCTTGAACATATTATTTTCATGACTGAGTCTTAGATTTTCATTTCCAGCATCATTAAGTCTCCTAGTCAAGTCATCTTCATTCTTCTTTCTATCTTCAATGTCTTTATAAAACCTCATAGTCATATCTTGCATTTCATTTTTCATATTACTGTTTTCTTGTCTCAACTTGTTCACAAGTTCATTAAGAGTTTCCTTTTCATCATTGTCATTCTGCATCTTCTCATGAAGTTCTTTTCTTTTATTTCAAGCTATAGTAAGATTCTCCTGAAGTCCTTGAATGAATTCCTGTGCAGTCCTTATATCATCTTCAAGTTTGATATTATTCAACTTTTCTACATCATAGTCTACAAGAGATCCTTCCAATTGTTTTCTTAAGTTCTCCATCTGTACTAGTGTCAGAATCTTCCTCAAGCTATTAGGCTTTTGAAAATCGAGGACCAAGATCTGATACCAATTGTTAGGATTAATGACAGTCCTAAAGATACTGAGAGTGGAGGGTGAATCAGTATCTAACCAGTTAGCAGAATATTTAACCTTTTTATGAACTTTGCATTCCAAAATAGTGTACTGATAAATAAGAATTAATGCAGTAAAGATGAATAGTAAAGACAACATAGAAAACACAGCATAACACAAGATGTTTAACGAGGAATCCTGGTGTGGGGAAAACCTTGGTGGGATTTGTGACCCATAATATTCACTCACTGACCAATGAATAAATATTACTTACAATGAGGGCCCTGCACATGCAGGAAGGCTAACTACATAAAGCTCACTACTCAATAAGAGTCACACTGAATACAAAAGTGGATTATGAAATCTTATACAATGTACTGCTTCAAAGTAGCATCAACTATGCCAGGTTTAGTACCGGTTTATGCTCATCCTATAACCAAAACCTTCATTGTCACTTATATCACCTTATACATAATTCACACTCACAAAATGACCTATAAGATCTCATACATATATATGAATCTTTTACAATATTTCATGTCAGCTTTACAAAAGATAATTATATTTAAATACAATAAACAAAATTTTATTCCTTGTCGGCTGGGGTGTCGGTATGCATTGTTGTCGCTACCGGTGAAGTGTCTGTCAGTGTATGTAGATGTCTATGCCGATGTCGGTGCCTATCGGTGGCTTTACCAAATGAGTTCTAGAAGGTTGCCAGATGGTTGCCATCAATGACAACACCAACTATTCTCATAAGAGTGTAGAATGCCAACAAAACTAAGAGGGGGGTGAATCAGTTTTCCAAGAGTTAAACAATTATTGAAAATTATAAACCTTCTACCAGAGCACAATGAAAAAAGAACGGTGAAAGACAAAGCATGAAAGTACATAACACACAACACCAATATTTTTGACATGGAAAACCTGGTTAAGGGAAAAAATCAGTGGGAAACCCTACCCACAGTCAGATAATACTTCTATAGCAGTATGTGAAATATTACAATGGGGATTGCACTTGCAATCAGGCCAACCACCTAGAGCTCACTACTCATCACAAAAGGGAAGTCTCAATGACTTACATAAACATTGAACTATAATCTAGAGGAAATGAACTATGGAAATAACATCTCCTAATCCTTGATACAGTTCCAGTTAAGAAAGGATGTCTTCATTGCAACACCAAACTTTCCTCAAACCTTCACTGAATGATATAACCTTGTTTGCACATAAACCACTCTTTGATAATGCAAGCATAACCATACCATACAAATTACATAAATATATCACCTATATATATATATCATCAACCTTGATAAGAAAGGTTGCCTAAACCCTAAACCCATAACTCATAATTGCATAAGTTACATCACACAATACCACCAGACCAATATTATGATTTACATTACATAACATGGACCTAATTCAATTCTCAAATAATTATAACCATCGAAAATTTTGCCAAGACCAAATGTAACACATTATGCCAACCGGTAGAAACCCTCAGTGTCAATAACACATAATAACCAACTAGACCCAAATAGGATCACCAAATTAGCACACTAGCCAATGTGAAGTCACCAAATAATTGGGGCACGATTAGGAACACCTTTAGTGCATTAGGAACCATTTCTAGAAGCCAGACAAAAACCACTTATCCATTTCATCAAATATCACCAACTGGTACCAATAATATCAACTGGCAAACGAGAACATAAATGATAGTTTCTGGAGCACCAAATCATGAACCAACTAAATATGACAACCATATAATCATCCTGAATAACCATCCAAAATTGAATCCAACAATCTAATCATACTGGATGAGAATCTCTAATAAAATTAGAGAAAACCATGTCAAACCAGAACATGTTAGTAACCAATCAGATTAGGTCAGTAACCAACCAGACCAATGTTGACATCAATGACAACACATAATCAATTCCTGCATATTTCCAACATCTTGTTCACTGGCCAAATCAAATTCTAGGTTTGTTTATGAGTTAGTGTCTATTTCTCTAGGATTTAGGATCTATTGATTTGGGAACCAATAGACTGGCGACTCTATTGGGGACAAAGCAAAGTCAAGATTGTGTCAAAGATATTTTATTCTCAGTAGTCCTTGTCCAAATTCTAGAGTTATTAAAGAATCAAACAAGTATTCCCATTTTGGGTGGAAACTCTAAGAAGAAAGAAGCTAGTTCATAGCTTGAAAGGCTCACATGAGAAACAAGAAGGTTGCAAATACTACTAGTGGAGAAGTGAATGCATTGCAAGGTGTAACACATTGGACACTGAGCTCAGTTTAGATAAATAAATCATTCAAAGAAGCAGAAAAGGTAGCAAGTCTACAACTCGCAAAAGGTGGACTATCAATGACAAAGGTATTCCTCAAGTTGTTTTCTCTCAATCATCAGTTAGTATTAGTCTTAATACTCTTGTTGTTAGGATAGAAGAGAAGAATCGGTTGCATATTGATTTCAAAGGGAAGGGTTTCTCAAAAAACTACCATAGTGACAATTATAGATCTTCTTGTGAGGTAGAGGATACTAGTAGTGATGATTCTCTTTCAAGAGAGAATCTTATTATTAGTTATACTTGCCCAAATATGGATAAGATCCCATAAATTCCTTACTATGAAGATCCAGTCCAAGCCCAAGAATCTTGTCACAAGTTGTATGAAGACTTTTAAAGGGTTAGGTTGCAAAGAGAGTATGAAGCTAGGTATGTTGACCAATTAGCTAATGCACAAAGTAACTTTGGTCTAGAATTCACAACAACCACTCTTGTGTCAATGAGCTTCCCTTCAATTCAAAACCTTTTCCAAACTTAGTTCACTGAGTCTAATATATGTTCTACCTTAGAAAATTCAAATAGAAGATCAGCAAAAGAGTTGTAAAGGTAGCTAGAACAAGTGAGAAGAGAAAGGGATAAGATGGTATAGGAAGTGTTAAATTTGGCCACTGAGAAATCCACAAAAATCCATGTACATGGGTTATCAGTTCAGACATCTAGTGTACCTAGTACACCCAGCTACCCTTTAGTTACTTTTGCATCCTTGTCTTCCAATGTGAATACCATTATTGCCTCATCCCCTACTATCATAAGTACTACCGCCCAAATTCATGGTGTGAGTACTATTTCAACATAGACAACAACTAATGCTTAAACTAGTACCTGAGCAAATGTTTCTAGTACTACAACTAGTACTATGCCAATTTTGTATGCATGGACAATTGGAATGCCTAGTTTGTCCTTTGCCTCTGCAAGCATAAGCATACCTCTTACAAACTCTCAAAATAGAAATACTAGACAAGAAAGTACTAGTCAACATCATGGAGCTTAACAACATCATTATGGTACACAAAAGTAGTGCAACATGCCAAGAAAAAATTCTAGTCCACCGCCTCCATAATATCCTTTTATCCAATAAAATCCTCCCCCACCAGTATATCACTATAATAACCAAATAGGAGGAAATAATGCCTACCAGCAGCATTTACAATTCTTATAGTATTAGCAACAAATGGAAGGATTGTATTAACAACAATATTAGATACCTCTGCATCATCATCATCAAGAACAAGAAAAACAACAACACCATCAGCAACATCATATCCCTAATTAAGAGAATATAGATCAATAACAAATGCATAATCAATTTGTTTGAAGACCAATGCAACTGGATAAGTATAGATAGATTGACTTCACTAGGATCATAGGTTTCCCAAATCCAGTAAGCAATGAGTTAAGGGATGCATTGCCTAAGTTCTTAGGAAACAATGTAATATTAGGAAAAGATCATCTAAGCACATTTCAAAATGTGATGGACAACTTTGAAGTAGAAAGTGAGGATGTATTCATGAAAATGTTTATGGAGTCCCTAACTAATGATGCTAGAGAATGGTATAAAAGTCTACCTAATTTATCCATCAAGTCATTCCAAAATTTCAAAGGAATGTTTAGAGATCAGTAATGTGATCATTTTTATGCCAAATTTGCTTTGCATGAGTTGACAAGCATACAAAAAAATCAGAATGAGGATGTTGCATATTTTAATAACATGTTTATCAAAATACTGAACAAAATTCCTCTTAGTTTGAAACCAACTGATAATATGAACTCAGTATTTTATTTTGATGCTTTTGATCCTAAAATAGGGTATGAGTTGAGGTCAAATAACCCTCCAACTTTGGGAGTAGCATTCAAACTTTCTCAAACCATAGAAAACAACAAAAAGGCCTCAGGAAAAACATCTAGAAGAGATGATGTTAGGATCTTGCAAAATCCCAAAGGATATCACAGTAAGGTTCCCAAAGAAGAGGATAAGTTGGACAAGGTTATGAGTGACTTAAAGGTTTTAAGCTACAAAGTGGCTAGAAATGAGAAAGGTGTATCTCATGATATACCTAGTTTTCACAGACATGATAGGCCAAAGCTGGATGATATGCCCTATAATACAAACTAGAAAGATGGGTGACTTGTGGTTGAGAATCAAAGGCCTACAAACAAAGAAACATCAGACCCACTTAAAAGACCAAGTTCTCATATTGTAGAAGATAGCCCAAGGTTTATGGCATGTAATTTTCCATATATATAAACCTAGTGTGCATTGGAAAAGGCCATGGAAGAAGATGACAATGTCTATGTTAGCTGTATGGAAGATGGATTCACTGATCACATGGTGAATATGATCTTTTTTTGAGCTAATAGTAATTTTGAATATTCTACTTCTGAATAAAATGAAGTGGAAATAGATGTAGATGTTCAAAGACAATGGAATAGAAGTCACCACCAAGAAGTTTTTTTTGATGAAGAAGAAAGAGAAGATTATAGGGTCAATGTTTCTAGTGGCCAATCTGAGAAGACCTTCTGAAGAGGAGATCAAAAGAATCACTGTGGTCATTGTTACCCAAATTAAAAGTGGATATAATCTGATACCAAAGGGTGCTTTTCCTAACCAAGGGAAGCTTGGTGGAGTGTTCATGAAGGATAAGCATCTAGAGGCTAAACAACCATCTCTTCCTCCAATCACTAAGGAAAAGAACAAGGCTGCAAAGACTACCCCTACCCAGTAGTATGTGCCAAAACAGAGCACTAAATTCAAAAAGACTGAAAAGGAGGTCATAGCTGAAGCTCCCCCAAAAATAGAAGTAGTTGAGGAATAGAAGCAACCAAAAACAACAAGACAAAAGGAGGTTATCCCAAGTACTTTTGTTGCACCTTCTTTTGATATGATGCAAACATTGTTGAAAATAAAGATCTTTTTTCCTTTGTTAGAAATGATAAAAATTCCATAACATAGGGATAATGCTTTAACTTTTATAAATGGAGTCCCTAGTGTATCTCAATGTTCTTTGCACAATAATGTTGGTTTAGGAGGTGACAATGACTGTACATAAGAAGAACAACCTATAACAATGCAAATTCCTAAAGTGTACTTAGGGAATGCTATTACTAAGATCCCTTCTCAAGTTGATCCTTTATATTTGACCCTATAATTAATGGTAGACATGTAAAAAATTGTATGATTGATTATGGGGCTGCTATTAATATCATGTATGTGGGGATCATGGGGGAACTTGGGTTAAATGTTGATTGTAACTATGGGAGATGTTATGCCATGGACAATAGGTCCATACCTATGATAGGTATCCTAAAGAGCCTAGAAGTCAAAATAGGAAACTTCCTAGAAGCCTCTTACAAGGTGGATGTAACAGTTGTAGATGTACCCCCAAACTGTGGTATGCTTTTATCATTGCAATGGACAATAGTGGTTGGGGGAAATGTTTAGCTAGATTTATCATATGCTACTATCTATGTTAATGGACAAGATGTCAGGTTAGACAAAGAATCTAGATCTGATACTACTATTGAGTAAGCTGACCCTAATAATATGGTGATATTTTGTGACTTGGATATGGGAATTTCACAGTTAAACCCCTCCAACCATCCCTAGAAAATTCAAACCCTGTTGTAACTAAAATTCAGAATAGTCAAGAAGAATTATGGCACATGTATTTTGATGGGGCTTGTAGAAAAGAAGGTTTAGGTGCTGGGGTGGTATTCATTTCTCCTAGTGGAAAGATAGTTAAGTATTATTTTCAACTGATGTTTGAATGCACTAACAATGTGGCAGAGTATGAAGTGTTGTTATTGGGTTTAGACCTTGTCACTAAGCATGGGATAAAGAAAGTATTAGTATGGGGGGACTTTGAGTTGATTGTATATCAGGCTGGATCAGTTTATTCTTCCAAGAATAACTGATTGAAGCAATATAGATCAATCATGTGGGATTCATTAGAATTTTTTGATGCCTTCAACATCAGATGGGTAAAGAGGTCAAAAAACATCATGGCAGATTTTTTGGCAAATGTTGCTCTGAAAAGTGATGACATAACTCTAGCTAGAATTTCAAAGGTTGAAGAGAAAACCAAACCTTCTATACCTGACAATATCTATAACTCATAATTCTTTAATGACGATGATGACATGTTGAGGTTCTTGCATTGGATAGATGAGTATGATAGTCAAGAAATTGACTTCAATGCTTTTGTGGAGACTATAGATGGCAAGGGTGTTGTCTTTGGGAATGAGATAGTGTAGTTGAAAACAAATAAAATCCCAAAAGGATTGGTGGCTTTAGAAAGAGTGTTTGATGGCCAAGATAGTCAAATGATGAAGCAATCCCCTGTGAATAAGGAGGACCTTGAAGAAATTAACTTAGGGACTGAATCATCCTCCCAAGAAAGTTTACATTGGTAAAAGGATTAGCCCTAATGTCAAATCCATGGTGATAGCCCTAATCCAAAAATACAAACATGTTTTTTCTTGGTCATATGATGACTTAAAGGCTTACAGAGAAGACTTGTTTCAGCATGAGATTTCATTGAACCTAGCTGCCAGGACTTTTAGGGAGAAGCAAAGGCCAATTAATCTAGTGCTTCGACCAAAGATGCAAGTGGAGTTAATGAGGCTCAAAGATGAAGGTATCATCAAACCAATAAGACATTCATCATGGGTTTCAAATCTTGTCCCAGTAAGGAAGAAAAATGGTGACATTATATTATGTGTAGATTTCAGAAATCTGAATGTGTCATCTTTAAAGGATAATTACCCTCTCCCTAACATGGAAGAAATGTTGCAAAAGGTTATAGGCCATGAACTCTTATCTATGATGGATGGATTTCTAGGATACAACCAAGTGAAGGTTAAGGAATCTGAGCAATACAAGACTTCCTTCACCACTCCATGGGGGACTTATGTTTATGTTAGAATGACTTTTGGACTGACTAATGCGAGAGCAACTTTTCAGAGGGCTATGGATGTAGCTTTTTCAGATTTTATAGACAACATTATGGTTGTTTATCAAGATGATCAAACAACATTAACCAAGAAAGCAAAAGAGAATTGCTTACATTTGGAGAAGGTATTCACTAGAGCCCTGGAATATGGGACTTCTCTTAATCTTGAAAAATGTCACTTTGTTGTAACTAAGGGAAAAATGTTAGGACACATTGTGTCTAAGGATGGAATAAGGATAGACCCTAAGACGGTAGACACCATTGACATGATACCTATCCCTAAGACTGTGAAGTCCATTCAATCTTTCTTTGGCCAGATAAACTTTATCCATAGGTTCATATCCAATTTTGCTAAGATAGTAAAACCTATTTCTAAGATGCTCAAGAAAGGCGCTATAATAGATTGGACAAATGAAGCCCTAGATGCCTTTGTAGCTATCAAAAGAGCCATCCAACAAGTTCCTATTTTAAAGGCACCTAATTTAAGCAAACCCTTCTAGGTTTTCTTTTTTGATTCATTTCATATTATAGTTGTTGTCATGTTAGAAAAGAACAATGAGGGTTGTGAAAAACCTATTGCTTTTTATAGTAAATTGCTCCAAGCAGCAAAACTCAAGTATGACATTATTGTTGGCAATTGAGACTCATCCGGTGACTTTAGATGATTTTTGGTAGTTGCATATTTATTTAGGATTGTCATTGATGGAAACTCTTTCTAGCGATTCAATTTGGCGGTCATGATTCATCTTATTCGGAAGATGGAGTTAACCAGTAAAACAAGATATTTCAGTAATGTTTTGATCTAGAATGATCTCCAATGATTGCGGTGTTCTTGGTGATTATTTTTGTGATCTTGCTGATTGGGAATAACTTAGGAAGTGTGTGATTATAATCTTTTGGTCTGGTGCTATGTTTTGTTCAAGATTGAAGCCGACTTGGAGCTACACGTTACACTTCTTGAAGCCAACTTGAAGGAGATTGCTTTTGTGTTAAGATCGGATATATAAGATCTATTTGGTGAATGATTTTTGGTATGCTAGAGTTGTGGTGATCCATTTTGATGCGATTGAGCGTAGTTTCACATGCACACTTTTCTTTCAGATCAATTGGTAGCTGACTAAGTCAGATGCTAATTGAAAGTTCATTTCATTGTATTTTCTCTTTGTAAACAAATTGTAAGTCAGTGAGACTTCCCTGAAGGTTTTATCCTTTTGGGAAACTATATTTGAGTAGTGAGCTCTAGGTATTGTGCCTGAATGCAAGTGCATTCCCCATCTATATAATAATTATGTACATATAGCCATAGTATACGAATATTGTGGGCTCTAGCCCCATCGTGGTTTTTCCCTTTTTGAGTTTCCCATAAAACTTCTGGTGTTGTATATTTGTGTGTTCATTGTCACATGTTTATGTTCTTTTCTACTATGCATTACTAACTACTGGATAAAGAATAAGTTTGAGGTTTTAACTTCTAGTAGATCACTGATTCACCCCCGCTCTCTCTATGATCCCTGATTCCAAAAATTGGTATTATAGCCTAGTTCCTCTGAGGAAGCTTAATTGCTTGAGGAAGATATGGGAGATTAATAAAATAGATTCAGGTTTTTAAGAGACATCTCAATGTAGCACTTGAGGATCTTGATGAAGCTAGAAGTGAGGTCTATACCTTGAAGAAGAATATGAATGTTGGTGATGAATTCACTAGTGATCTGAAGGATCAAGAATGTATCTGTAGAGAAAAGAGGAAGAAATTAAAGGAAAAGTTGAAGGAGAAAGAAGATCATATCATGGAATATTGGGAAAAAGTTGTTGAGGTTTAGAAGCTTGAGACAAAGAATGTTGCTTTGAATAATGAGATGCAATACATTGTTATGAGACTAACTAAGGAAATTGAGGACCGAAAGAAGAATTAAGAGAATCTGGCACAATCATTGATGGAAAGAGTTGATGAATGATTCAGGCTTACCTATGAGAATGATAAATTGAAGCTTGAACTGACACAATCAATGAATAATGGTCAAGAACCTGAAAGATAGGTTTCTACCTTGAGGGATGAACTTGCTACTCCAATGAATACAAAGACAAACTCAAAGCTAGTTCAACAAGGCTTGATGAGATGCTAGAAAGTCAGATACATGGAAAGGATATGCAAGGTCTAGGATTTGAGAAAGGTAAATCCTTAGGATCTGGACAAGGCAATGCTAAACTTGATCAGAAGAAGAGCAAGAATACACTAGTGAGACAACCTAATGTAATGTGTGGATTGGACCCCTCGATGTGTTTTTGGGATGTCTTATGTGTTGGATATTATTTTTTTGGTCTAAGGCTGACAAGTTTTGTAATTATGTAATTGGTTTATTGTCTGCTAGCCAACCTGATTGTTTATGGTTGAGGGTTTGTATATATATGATGTAAGATGTCATTGTAGATCATGTTTGAGGATATGTAATGTGCGAATAATGTAATATCATTTAGACAGAGGATTCGATTGATCACTGGAGATCGAATTGGGTTTGTGTAAGAGGATTTAGTCCTCTGGTTTTGAGCTTATCTGGAACTATATTTAGGCATAGGATATGCTATCTTTGTAGTTCAAACACTTCTTCCATATTGTAGTCTAGATTTATATGTAGTCGGTGAGGCTCCTTTTTGTGATGAGTAGTGCACTCTAGGTTGTTGGCCTTCCTGCAAGTGTAGGCCCCTCAATTGTAATTCACATACTTACTGGAGAAGTATTATTTGATAGTGGGTAGGCTTCCCACTATGGTTTTTCCCTTTACCAGGTTTTCCACATATAAATCTTGGTGTCATGTGGATGGTATTTATTCTATGATTATTGTTTATGCTTAATTGGTTTAACTGCTATTCTAGTATTTGGATTAAGAATTCTGGTATTAATGTTTTGGGTTTTGGTATTAAAGTTTTAATTTCTAAATGTTTTGGTAATCTATGACAACTAATTCACCCCCCCTCTCAGTTGTCTTTCAGTTATTTGAACTATCTAATAATTGGTATTGGAGCATTGGTCCTCTCTACAAAAAGCTTAACTGCTTGAGGAAAATCCTATGGCAACTAACAATTCAATTTCATCCAATTCTTCTAGAGCTATCTTTCGGAGGGATATCCCTAGGCTTGATGGAACAAATTACATAGTATGGAAGATTCAAATGGAGACTCATCTAAGATGTCTTGGCAAGGAGATTTGGGAGATCACATAGAATGGTGTTACACCTCATAATCCAACATCTAGAAATCCTCCTCTGGCAAACTTGGATATGGAGCTTGAGAATGATTGTAGAGAAAGAGAAACCCTCTTGTGTGCACTTTTTGATCAACAAATAATGTGATTGATTGACAAATCATCTAGAAAGGCTATATGGGATAGGTTGGAGACTCTTAATGAAGGTGACCCTATAGTGAAGATTGCTAAACTTGATAGTTATCAGGTGAAATATGAAAACCTGAAGATGGAAGAAGATGAAAGGATTACTGCATTCATGGAAAGGGTAAATGAGATTGTTATGGGAATTCAATGTTGTGGTGCAACTCTGAGTGAAGATGACATTATTTCTAAAGTTTTGAGAGCCCTACCACTGACTTAAAAGATGAAGGCTACTTCTATTTATGATTTGATCACAATGGCTAATATGTCTATCAATAGAGGTACCTTGGTTGGGAAATTATCTGCTTTTGAGCTTGAAGAATTTGGACCTTCTGTAGCAGTGAAGACTGAACCTGCTTTTCATGCATCTCCATCAGTAATGGGTAAGAAAGATTGGAAAGCTTTGTATGCAAAGGAATTGGATGATATGAAGAGAGAAGATGATGAGTTTGAGAAACTTGAAGAACTATTTGCTAGAAGAGTACCTAAAGGACTGGTAGGAAGTAAGTATGAAGGAAAAGAACCCTTTAAATGTTTTGCATGTAATAAGATTAGTCATTTTGCATCTAGATGTCCTGAAAGGAATTCAAGATTTGAAGAAAGAGTTAGAAGATCTTTTAAGCCTAACCCTAGATATTAGAACAAGTATAAGTACAAGACAAACAAGAAAAATCATGCTACATAGCAGATGAGGAAGGCATTACTAATTCTAATGATGAACTAACAAAAGACTCTGCTAGTGGTTCTAACAATGGGAAGGAATGGGTGTTCCTATGTTAGGATTCCCAAAGATACTGAGAGGGGGATGAATCAGTATCTAATTAGTTAATAGATTTTCTTATCTTATTAAATGAATTGCATCTCAAAATAGTATACCAGTAAACAAGAATTAATACAGTAAATAAGAACAATAACCACAACATAGAAAGCACACCATAATACAATATTTTTAATGAGGAAACCCGGTGTGGGAAAAACATCGGTGGGATTTGTGACCCACAAAATATTCACTCATTGGCCAATAAGTGATTATTACTGATACAATAGGGGCGTGCTCATGCAGGAATGCCAACTACTAAGTATAAAAAGGGAAGTCTCACTGACTTCCAAAAATGGATTAAGTAAATCCAATATCATGTACTGCTTTAGATCAGAATCTGCTATGCCAGATTCAGTACCAATTTAAGCTCTTGCAATAATCATAAACCTTATTCCACAATCTACCTTAGTATTCGCACATATTATCCATCTCGCATATTCCTATTACAAATGTTCTATAAGATCTCATACTTATATATGAGTCCTAATACAATTCTCTTTGTCGGCTTACAAAAATATTTTATAATTAAATACAAAATACAATAAACAAAATCTTGTTGGCCATGGTGTCGGTAAACATCTTTGTCGTTGTCATTGCCGGTGTCTATGCCTATGTTGGTGTCTGTTGGTGCCATAGGATTTAAGTTTTCCATCAATGACAATACCTTCAATCACCTACAATTTCTCATTTGAGTGTGCATTTGCCAACAATCTCCCCCTTTGGCATTGATGGCAACACTAATGAGAAAAAATCCAAAAAGTATATCCAAAAGTGTTGTCCAAAACTGTCTTACCAAAACTATCAAAACTGTGTGCTCCCCCTGAGAAGATGATTTCTTCTATCCTTATTTCTTTTTCTCATCCTCTACTACTCCCCCTTTGGCATCAATGACAAAGGCTATCATTCAATGTCAATTGAGTGTAGTTCTTGTTATGATCCTTGGTGGGTTTACAAAAGCAATATTCAGACTATTGTAGAATCTCTCACTGTTCTTTAGTGTTGCTTCAATCCTCTGGATTGTACCAGTGAGAAAATGCATTTGCTTTTCTGGTGTCTTAAGTCCTGGAATGAGAGCCTCAGAAATATCTTTTCTCAAAGAGATGAGGATATCCAATTCAGGACTTAGTCTTCACTTAAGTTCTTTTGCTTTAAAATTTAACCTTTCCTTATCTTTTTCAAGTTTTTCTATTTTCTCTTCAAATACTGCAATTTCCTGTTCTACTACTGATATTGAATCTAATGAACCTATTAAATTGTAAGCAATATCAATGTTTTCCTTCTGAGCTATGTTGATCTCTTTATCTAAATCTTCTATCAAAATGTTTGTTTTGCATGTATCTCTATATAGTTTCTTGAATTCCAAAATTGTCTTTCCTAGTGCCGGTAATAATGTATCCATATGTTCCTTACTCTTCTTTACTATCTCCTCAAAGAATTTTTCCTTCTCTTTATTCATTTTCTCTTTGAAAGTCTCCTCATTGATTTGATCAATTGTTAGAAGATTGTCGGTTATGTACTTAGACAATGTGTCTAATTGGCCTAAAGAATCTTTATTCTCTATGTTACACTTGGGTGAAATCATCTTCAAAATTGGTATGGTCTCATTAATAGCCTTATATGCTAGTGCATTACAATTTGTTATTTTCTTGATTGAATCTAGCAATACCTCTATCACATTAGTTGGTCTAAATTCAATTATAGAGGTTCTCGATGACTATCCAACTACCTTCACAATTTGTAATCTATCGGTGGTAGTAATAGCTTTTCTTTCCTCTTTCTCTAGAGGATCAGTTTATGTCTGCATTTAAGCTACCAAAGGTTTAGATTTTTCAGTTGTAGCCAGTGGTACTATTTCTGAATGTACCTGTGAATCCTGTTGCTCTACCAGTTTCTCTATACTCTCTACTGATGGTGCCTCTGATTATTTTTCAGTGGTATCCACAACCAGTTTTTCTATTTGTGACTCTATGTTTACTACCGGTTTCTCTGTGCTTACTCCTGAAATGTCTACAACCGGTATCTTAACAGATTTTTCATTGCTATCAATTGTTGGTTTCTTAGTAGATACATCATTATGTACACCAGTGCTATGTGCTTTTCCTGTATCTATTGTCTATTCAGTTTGTTACTCACTCCTAATTTCCATGTTTGCAACTATATCTTCAACATTCGTCTCAATTGTTGTGTCTTCTACCAGTGGCTCAGTTGCCACATCTCTTTTCTCACTTGATTCCTTATCTACCACAATGTTTACTTCCTACGTGTTGATATTCATTATGTACAACACTTCTGAATCAGGATTTGTATCTTCATGTGTTGTCTCCATAGACTCTGTTTCCCATGGAGTATTAGCAGTTTGTGCCAGTGGAGTATCAGAGGAAGGTGGGGGTAACTTATCTATCACCTTTATGCTTAGAGGTCCACCTACCTTTCCTTTCCCCTTATCCTTGTCTTTTAGATAGACTCTGATAGTTTTTGGTCTCTTGAGCTCTTCTTGTTTTTCTTTTTCAACAAATAATATATCCCACTTGTCTATAGTTTCTTCTGATATCTCATTAACTCTACCTACCATTAGTGCTACATGTCGGTGACTGGTTGAGAATACTGTCCAGTTTGCCTCACTTATTAATTCATCTATCTCTTGTGTTGAGTTCACTAGGTGAACTACAAGTAGTTTTTCTATTTTGATCTTTTTATCCAATGCAAAAATTTCTACCCTTTTTTCTTCTAACCTTCTATATAATTCATTGGGTATATCATCTACAACTTCCATGAAAAATTTCTTATAGATATGAAGGTGTAAAATAACACTATTTTCTATACTTTGTTTTTCATCATTTGATAGTGTGTTATACAACTTGCTGATGTTTGACAATTTGCCATCTTCAGTTATCTCACTCAAAAGTTTGTCAAGTGGAGGAACAACTTGTTTTTGTTTCCTCTTCTTTGGTGTCAACTTCCTTGTCGGAGGCCTAACTCCCTATTGTTTTTGTCTTGTTCTTTTTGGTGTAGGTGCCGGTGAGGGTTTTCTTTTTCTCTCTACTCTTTTGAACTCTTCTAGTATTTCACTATCAGAGGAGGTACCAACCAGTGAAAGATGTGTTTCTGGTTGTAGTCCTTCCAAGTCACTCTCCTTAATACCAATTTTATTCAATACATCTTCCTTGATTGCTTTTGCCTTCCTTGTTCCTTTTCTTACTATATGTTCAGTTTTCTTTATTCTTTTTTGAGATTGAATACTTCTTTCAATTGTTTCCGCATTTCCAAATATTTCTTCTGTTGCTTCTTTAGGGGCTTCAAGGAGGGCTTTTGCATAAGTTTCAATTATGTTCTCATCTGCCTCATATCCCATTTCTGTAACCCAAATAGTCCTTGGGACCACTGCCTCCATCCAGATTTCATCTTTCTTAATCACAAAGCATATCTCCTTTTGATATTTGTCAACAATAGCTTGAGATAGCCTTGTGCTAGTTTTCATTATAGCCTTTAGTGTTTTAAAATGTTCATTTATATTCTTTTCTTTGTCATCTCCCATGTTGTTGAGTATGTCCAGAAGTTGTTTTCCTACCAGTATGTCAAAACCAAAATCCTTTCTTCCAATACTGAGAACTTGCTTGGTAATATATAACATTAAACATACAAGCAGGTTGCCAAATCTGAATGTACCTTTCTTATCACCTTTATCTTCCCCAAATTTTCTATCAATTCATCTTTCAACAATTTGCAAATATCAATTTTTGCATTGTTGTTTACCATGTCATAGGCACTTTTGATACATAGGCTGGAAACAAATTTTAATCTATTGGCATGTGTAACCTTGTATCCAAGAATCATTCTTATGAACCTTATGTTGATATCCTTAACATCATTTACTCTTAGGGATCTCTTATCAAAGGTTGCACCGGTTAGGGTTATTACAGTGTCATTTGGAACCTTTTTAGTTTTGTTAGGCCTGCTACTGGTGGAAGGTAAGCCTGTCACTGCCCTAACTACTTCTTTGGTTATTTTATGAATTGAATTTAACCAAAAGAACTCTCCATGTACTCTTCTTAGCACAATCCTTATAACATCCTTTGGAAAATCAGGGATACTAAGAATTTCCACAAAACCTAGGGTTTCAATTATCTTGTGTTCGAGTTTAACATTTCCAATTTCATCACATATAACAGTCATGTACATGTTCTTAATCTCATCATCTCCTAGTTCATCTATATGACAATGTATGTAGATTCTAGGATCCTCAGCATATACAACTCCTTTGGGTATTTGTGAGAATGCTCCTAGGGTATCATCTTTCTTCACAATTTCAAGAATGATTTTAAATATGGGCCTAGGGCTCTTAACAACTTCAATTACAGTAGGGTTTACAATGAATTCAAGTGCAGAGGAGGAAGCCATTGTTATAAATACCTTATTCTGCCTTTAGCTATGAGTGCTTGAATGATTTGCTTCACTTCTCGTTGTGGATGCCTTCCCTCAGGATTTTTGCACTCTCAGGAAATTTGAATGTTCAGTGAATGAAAAAAGAGCCAAAACACTTGCTTTATAGTGTCATTTCCTTCAACTACCACATTTAATGTCTATCGGTTAAGTGAAAACTTAATGTATCTACCGATAAAGAAGCATTTCATCTTTTCATCATCAACTGAGGGTAAACTAGCATGTTTTACATTTGTTGCCATACCCCAAAAGGTTTCTTTTCAGTTAGATGAAGAATCTCCTACTGGTGGAGTGATACTCTATTCTACCGGTGAAGGGATAGCTTCATTAACATTCATATCTAACTTTCTGATCCATTGTTTTGAAAATTCCTGCTTTACTTCTTCAACCTTTTCTTTACCTTTCAAACTGGGTCCTTTATTATTTGCCAATGATGCCTTACTTCTACAAAAAATCTTAATATTTTCAATCTTGTTACAAGCATAACAAGTCACATTGTTTTTTAGAATTGCTTTTCCATATCCTATGCTGGTATGTGTTATGCATTGATTAGATAAGTGTCCAAATCTTCCACAAACATAACATCTTACATTCATTCTGCAATTTTTTGAGTTATGTCCAAGTTTGTTGCATTTAGAACATTGATCGATGGGTGCATTGGTGTTATGATAGTTTCTAGATCTACACTGATCTGCTTTATGACCATACTTGTTATAGTTAAAGCATTTTCCATTAAATTTGTAGGCATTAGGTTGTCTTACTAGTTTACTATGATCATGTTTGTTTGAAATGTTAGAGCTTTCACCAACTTCAAAGCCAAGTCCATTAGTGTCTCCATTGGGTTTTTTATTTTGCAACATGTCATCAAGTTCTTCTAAACTTTTCTTGAATTTCTCCTTGTGTTGATTTGCAGTAGCCAACTCACTTTCCAAGAAATCCTTCTATCTCATGAGTTCAATTTTATCATGTTCCAAGTGAATCATATCTATTTTTAACATATCATTCTCATGACCGAGTCTTAGATTTTCATTTGCAGCATCATTGATTCTTCTAGCCAAATCATGTTCATTCTTCTTTCTATTTTTAGTGTCTTTACAAAATCTCATGTTCATGTCTTGCATCTCATTTCTCAAAGACATATTCTCTTGTTTTAGTTTTCTTACCAAATCATTAAGAGTCTGTTTTTCATTATCATTACTCTATAGCTTCTCATGAAGTTCTCTTCTTTTGTTCCTATCAATAGTAAGATTCTCCTGAAGTCCTTGAATGATTTCCTATGCAGCCTTGAGATCATCTTCAAGTTTTATATTTTTCAACTTTTCTGCATCATAATCTGCAAGAGATGTTTCCAGTTGCTTTCTCAAATTATCCACCTATACCAGTGTTAGAATCTTCCTCAAGTTGTTAGGCTTTTGAAAATAGAGGACCAGGCTCTGATACCAATTGTTAGGATTCCCAAAGATACTAAGAGGGTGGGGGTTGAGTCAATATCTAACCGGTTAATGGAATTTCTTATCTTATTAAATGAATTGCTTCTCAAAACAATATACTGGTAAACAAGAATTAATACAGTAAATAAGAACAATAATGACACCATAGAAAGCACACCATAACACAATATTTTTTATGAGGAAATCCGATGTGGGAAAAACCTCAGTGGGATTTGTGACCCACAATATTTGCTCACTGGCCAATAAGTGAATATTACTGATACAATAGGGGCCTACACATGCAGGAAGGCCAACTGCCTAAAGCTCACTGCTTAAGTACAAAAAGGGAAGTTTCACTGACTTACAAAAATGGATTATGTAAATCCAATATCATGTACTACTTTAGATTGGCATCTGTTATACCAGATTCAATACTGGTTTAAGCTCTTGCATTAATCATAAACCTTATTCCACAATTTGCCTTAATATTCACATATATTATCCATCTCGTATATTCCTATTATAGATGTTCTATAAGATCTCATACTTATATATGAGTCCTAATACAATTCACCTTGTCGGCTTACAATTTTTTTTTACAATTAAATACAAAATACAATATACAAAATCGTGTCATCCATGGTGCCGGTAAACATCTTTGCCGATGTTGCTGCCAGTGTTTGCTGGTACCATAGGATTGTAAGGTTGCCATCAATGATAATACCTTCAATCACCTACAATTTCTCATTAGAGTGTGCATTTGCTAACATCCTGTCTATCAAGGAAGATGTTCTGGCATTGGAAGAGAATGTACTTGAAGAGAAGGCACTTGCTGCTAAAATTGAAGACAGGGATGAATGGGTAATTGACAATGGTTATTCACATCATATGACTAGAGATAAAGGGAAGTTTCTATCTTTGCAAGAATTTGATGGTGGCCTAGTTAGATTTGGAGATGACAAAGCATGTATGATCAAAGGAAAAGGAACTATATCATTGCATGGTAAGAACAATACTGACAATGTTTTTTATATTGAAGGTTTAAGGCATAATCTTTTGAGTGTAGGACAATTGGTGGATAAGGGATTTCAATTAAAGTTCAAGGATGGAAAATGCAAATTCATTAACAGATCTAGTTTGGAGATTGCAACCGGTACACAAACAAAAGGTAATATATTTCATTTGAATTTCAGTGAGAAGACATGTTTGATTACACAAATTGATGAGAGTTGGCTATGGAATAAAAGGTTGTGTCATATGAATTTTGATTGTATTGTGAAGATCAGTTCAACTAAGGCAGTTAGAGATATACCTAGTATTATGAAGCCCTATAATCCAATATGTAAAGAATGTCAAATGGGGAAACAAGTCAGAACCTCTTTTAGGAGTATACAAGATAAATCTAATGATGTTCTTGATCTTATTCATACAGATTTGTGTGGCCCTGCTAGAGTTAAAAGTTTTCAAGGTGATAGATATTTCATGCTAATCATTGATGATTATTCTATAATGATGTGGGTTACTTTTCTAAGGGAAAAATCTGAAGCATTTGAAAAATTTAAAATCTTTAAAGATAAAGTGGAAACTGAGACAGGATTGAAGATTAAATGCTTGAGATTAGATCATGGTGGATAATTCACATCCGGTGAGTTTAATAACTTTTGTGAGAAGCATGGTATAAGAAGACAATTTTTTGCTCCTCGGACACCTCAGTAGAATGGAGTTATGGAAAGGAAGAACAAAACTATCCTGGATACTACTAGAACAATGATGAATGAAGCTAGTCTACCTCATATCTACTAGAGAGAAGTAGTGATTACAACAGTTTATACATTCAATAGAGTACATATCAAAGGGGAAATTGGTAAGACACCTTATGAATTATGGTTTGGCAATACACCTACAGTTAAGTATTTCAAAATCTTTTGTAGTAAATGTTATATTAAGAGAGATGATATCATTGGTATTGTAGATAATTATGGAAAGTGATAATGTCAAAGTGGATGAGCTGAATAGAGGTCAAATCGGAGTTTATGAGAAGGAACCAGTGGTGGAAATGATTATATCTGAATCAACAACACCTTTATCAGAACAAAGTGTTGAACTAGTTACTCCGATAGTATCAAAAAATTATACAGTAATTGAAGAGCTGAGAAGAGGAACAGAGAGTCAGAAGACTCCTATGTATGTGATATTGAATCATTCAGAAGATCAAATCATTGGGGATAAGAACAATGAAGTAATAACAAGAAGAAAATTGACAACTAATGAGGTATGTTTAATTTCTCAAGTTCAATCGGTATCAGTAATTGAGGCATGTAAAGATGAATATTGGTTGAAAGCTATGGAAGAAGAATTAGATCAGACTAAGAAAAATAACACATGGACTTTGGTTCCCTAACCTAAAAATAAGAATGTTATTGGAAATAAATGGGTTTTTAAGAATAAATTGAATAAGGATGGTCAAATTGTAAGGAATAAGGCTAGATTGATTTTTAAAGGATATTCTCAGAAGGAAGGAATTTATTATGGAGAGACTTTTGCAACTATAGCTAGGATTGAAGCTATGTTGCCCACAAAAACTACAAGGTTTATTAGATGGATGTTAAGTGTGTATTTTTGAATGGGGATCTTGATGAGGAAGTTTATATTGAGCAACCTGATGTTTTTCACTATCATATGATACAAACATGGTTTGTAGGCTAAGGAAAGCTTTATATGGATTGAAACAAGCACCTAGAGCTTGGTATGCAAGGTTGGATAAATAAATTTTGAAGCTTGGTTTTACTAAGGCTAATGCTGACAGTAATTTATATTATAAAATCACTCATGATGATATATTGATTATTGAATTATTTGTGGATGATATTATTTTTGGATGTGAAGATAAGTTATGCATGAAAGTTTCTAAGAATATTGAGAAAGAATTTGAAATGTTTGTGATTGGGGAAATGAAATTTTTCTTAGGTTTGTAGATTACTCAAAGTAATAAAGGTATTTTCATCTGTCAAATTAAGTATGCTAGGGAATTGTTGAAGAAATTTGGTATGGGAGATTCTAAACTGGTAACAAATGTTCACATTAAAATTCCTGTAACTAAGGTTTTTGGTCAGGTTGCTTAATTTTGCCTTTTCAGCTTTCCAGTAGTGCAGGGCATACAAGACAATTGTCACCTTGGCATTACTCCCTCGGTCTGTATTTGGTGTTCAATTTTTGGGTAGTGAGATGGTGACAAATGGAGAGCCATTGCAAGCTGGGCTTCTTTTCAATGCCCACCTTGTAGCGCAGTAACCAAGTGGTTACCTGGCACTGTCATGTTTTGGCAGGTGCATTTCTGTTTGAAAGGATTTCCTAGCCTGCCCCTCTGTGGTTAGCGAGATCTTTTCGATTTATGATAGTATGAAGATCATTGTAGATAGGGAGTGAAGTCTTGGGGCCATTTTGTTGGGTGCAATCTTAAGGGTGACATGGCATGGTTTTTTTGTTCAGGGGCGGTCATGCCTTTTTGGCATGTTTGGGAGCTGTTTCCAAAGCCGCAGGCTCTATTTATGCTTGTTTTTTCCCTATTAGTAGGGGTTCAAAATTTTCAAGAAGAACAATTAAGTTTTCTTAGTAGGGATTTCAGCCTATTAAAACTATTACTGTTTTTTGAAGAAGGTTAGTCAAACTGTGCCTATGGCCTTTGTGATACTTCTCTCGGTATACTTTGATGGTCTTTTCTGTGCTTTTCTATTAGAATTCCAATAACTTTGGGAATACACATATCTAAGATTTTGCCGATTAAACTATGTTTTGCACTTGTTATCTGGTAAATGCATGATAAGTATCTCTTTATGTTGCAAAGAAATAAAATTGTATCTTGGTTATGTTTCTGATTCAGACTTGTAGATTGTCGAATGGGCTCCAAAATCATATGTACTTGGGTTTTGTATGCTCATGTCTTCTTAAAAATGCTCTAGTGCATCGCCTCAGTAGTCTAGATTTATTGTTTTAGGTGTTTCCTTCTTTTCCCTTTCCTCAATACCCATAAGGAAGAGTTGACTTCTCAATCCCAGAGGTCATTCAATGAACCCTACGCAACTAGTCCCCCATCACTGAATTTCCCATAAGGCTGTTTGTTTCCAAGGTAAAATTTAGAGTCAACAGTTCTTTTTTTGGCACGCCCGGTGGGACCATTTACTTTAAATATATCTCTGAGCTAGTTTATGAGTCATAATCCTATCACCGAGAGTTAGACAACTTTAAATCCTCACCTTCTTTTTCCTCCACTAGTGACCATTCATTCAGCCACGACTTCATCCTCATAGAGTTTTCCCACAGTCATACATGCTGTAATGGCACACGTTCCCCCCAAAAATTTTGTGACCTGGGATAATGGTAGCCCTCTCATTCCCCCAACTCCACCTGTGGTTTGGGGAGCCATCCCTATAGCTGTTCTTAAAGTCATTCCCAAGTTCATATGAGAGTGTCATAAAACTCCCGAGGAGCATTTACAGGATGTAGCCACTCTATGCATTGTCCATGGCATCACTTAGCAAAATTTGTCTCTAAGATTGCTCGTAGCCTCTTTCAAAGAAAAAGCTTTGGATTGGTTCAAATCCTTAGGCCTCAACACTATAAGAGATTGGGATCAACTGGGAGATCATTTCTTTCAGAGATTCTTGGATAAAGCTGATCGATCATCCTTGATGCACCAACTAATCACAATAAAGAGGGCTCCAATAGAAGCACTAACTAATTTTAATCTGAGGTTTCAGCAAACCTAGGAGAGGATACCTTTGTCTACTCGTCCTTCGGTAGATATGGCTTTTGTATTCTATTTAAAAGCTTTCAATTCTAACATATCAGTGATGATTCAATGTTGAGGAGGCAATACTCTTCCACAAGCATTTGACATAACAGTCCTAGCTAAAAAATAACCTTATCGATATTGAGAAGCTAGCCCCTTGCCCCACAATGCTAGTATTCCCTGAGATATCCACTCAAGTACTAGAAGAAGCTACTCCCAATACATCCACTCCGCAGTCTATGTATTTGTTTCCTGCTCCCCAAAGCACCTCTCTAGCTACTGAAGTTAGTGATATGAAGAATCTCCTAAGGTCCTCCAATGAGATTGTGAACCTAAAAAGAGCCCAGGTCTCACCCGCCAAGCCCCCTCTTTAGCAAAATTTCCAAGGGAATTGATCTCCATACCAACATATGAATCACCATGCTAATAAACCTCCTCAGCTGAATGTCCAAATAGTCCTAGTCCCAAATCCATTGCAGGATATTTACCCAACCATTGGTAGGGAACTGACAGTGGGCCAAAATAACCTGGTTGATGACACCAACTCTTGGTGTTTTTCGTGCAACAATGCTCATACACTGAGGAATTTCCCAAGAGGGAATTTGCAGTAGAGGGTTGTAGAACAAAGGAATTCAGGCATGACATCAAATGAGTCTACATATATATCTCCAGGTATGGATAATGCAACTTTTGTTGCTCAGATGCAAGGAATGTCATTGCAACAAGAAGTAGAGATTGCCTCTAGTCATGCACTTTTTTCATGGATGGAAGATGATGATGCAGTGATGACCAATGTGCAATCACCTTGAAGGATGGAACCCCTCTCGTGCACTTAGATTACAACCTCCGCTCTAAAAGGCATTTGACCGGGGAAAGTACTGGCAGGATGAGAGCAATGCCCGTGGACAAACCCCCTCAATAACTAGTCGTTAACTCTACCTATCTGAGAAAAGAGTTCATCCCTTATAATCCAAAGGAGCTTAAGGTTATCACATGTCAGGTGTTAGATGTGGTAGAACAATTGAAGAAGGGCTTGGCTCATGTCTGTCTATGGGATCTCCTGAGTATTCTGGAGCAAAAGAACAAACTAAGAGAGGCTCTGTCTCATGGTAGAAAGGATGCAAGTGTGATAACTCCACAATCTCTTCAGACTGACAGAATAGGTCTCCGACCCACAGTAGGCAAAGCGTACTCTCTGACCATATTGACAAATGAAGACTCATCCCCTGCTGCCCAAAGAGAAGGTAAGCCTAAGCCAAATCAATTCTACCTTACCCTTATAGTTGGAGATAAACTATTACATAACTCCAGGATAGATTCTGGGGCTAGCACTACTGTCATTCCTAAACAAATTGCCAAGGTATTAAACATCAGGTATGACCCTTTGAGTAAAGGAGTTATGCAGCTTGGCGAGAATAGGGTTCAGATGATAGGTCTCATTAAAAACCTTCCTCTAACATTGTTTGCATGTTCGAGCATGACGGTGTCTCAAGAAGTAGTGGTCATTGACATCTCACCTGTCTTTGGGCTCTATCTTTTCTGAGACTTTATCGCTAAAATAGGAGGCTATATGTCCCTAGATTGGTCCCATCTCATCCTCCACAACCAGAATGACACCAAGCTGAAAATCCTCTTAGAACCCCTCCATGCTGAACATATAGCTGACCAGGCCTTGATCAATTTCAAGCCTACACACACCTCTATATCAAATGTTGAACAAAAGGTGGTAGAGCTTTTAGAAGATGAAGAAGTAACGAGGGAAATTCCACCTGAGAAAGAAGTCTTCCTGAATGAGTTCATAGATTCAAACCCCTTCTCTAACTACCATGCCATCGGCCTGGGTACCTATTGCATTTTTGAAGAGAATCAGATCATCCCAAAGCTTACTAAAGATCCATTCTCTAAAGAGTAGTTGTCTTTGGTACTATGGACCTTGCACTTGGACGGCACCAAATGCAAGATGGGCTCTAGAGTAGGAGTTTTTCTCACCCCCCCTTTGGGTGAGCAAATCCTGAAGCCTTTCTGGTTATAGTTTGCATGCTCAAATAATGAAGTGGAGTATGACAGACTGATTCAAAGTTTGAGCATGCCAGAAAGGATGGGCATTAAAAAGCTAAAAGTCCTTGGTAATTATAAGCTAGTGGTCCATCAAGTTTGAGGGATATCTAGTGACAAACACGTCCACATGAGGTCTTACCGCGCTAGAGTGTGGGATCTAATAGAGAGTTTTGATGCTTTCAATATCATAAACATTCCTTGGAAACTAAATACCATAGCTGACCAAATGGCTACCATGAGAGCACAATTTGATCCTGCTATAGACTTACTAACCAGTTCCCAAGCCATTGGTGTGGTTGTACTCCTGGCTATCCCTGATAATGATACTCACTAGTAGGTGTTCAAGAGTGATGAACAGATTGCTTTGTTCATCCAAAGCTCAAGAGAATTTGTTGATCCACTGCAACCTAAGGTAAAGGAAGCCTATGGGAATCAGGTCATCTAGTTGAGGTCTAAAAAGCTTCCTAATGGTTTGATCATTTTGGAGAACCTGTTTGACCATGAGGATGCCAAAAAAGATAAGCGGAAGCTCACAACAAACAAAGAGAATTCTACCAAAATGTCAGTCGGCAGTGGAAGAGTTCTCAAAGTAGGAAAAGATGTTTCCTCTGAAGATAGAAAGAAGTTGGCCCGATACTATGATGAATATGAAAGTGTCTTGGCTTGGTCTTGCAAGGATTTAAGAGGATATGATCCTAGCATCATCCAACATACCATCAAGCTTACGAATGAGGCCAAGATAGTCCAGCAGAAGTAAATGCAAGTTAACCCAAAAATTGAATCTCTCATAGCTCAAGAGTTGAAAAAACTGATCAAATCAAGGATCATTTACCCCATAAAACACAATACATGGGTGTCAAATTTGGTGTCTATTAGGAAACAGAATGGAGATATCCAGCTCTATGTGGATTTCCAAGATTTAAATTAGGCATCTCTCAAAGATCGCTATCCTCTACCATCAATGGATCAATTACTGAGCATGGTGGCAGGATCGGAAACGTTCTCAATGCTTGACAATTTCTCAGGATATAACTAGGTAAGTGTGAAGGTGGAGGACCAACACAAGATGACGTTCACCACTAAGTGGGGAACGTTTGCATACCAGAAGATGCCCTTTGGATTGTCAAATACTGGGGCAACTTTTCAAGGGGCCATGGATTTAGTTTTCAAAGAGCTAATTAATAAGATCACCTTAATATACTTAGATGACTTGACTATGTTTCCCAAGCACCGGGAGGATCATTTTGACCATCTCAAATTAGTCCTCCAAAAATGTCTTGAATTTGGGATTTCCTTAAACCCAAAAAAGTGTATCTTTGGGGTTCCTCAAGGAAAATTACTTGGGCATATAGTTTCAAAAGAGGGTGTTTCCATTGACCTAGACTGAGTCAAGGCAATTAAAGACCTTCCCCTCCCAGTCAACAAAAAGGGAGTCCAATATTTTTTAGGAAAGGTCAATTTTGTTAGTTGCTTTATTTCTGACTTTGCCGGAATAATAAGACCCATCACCCTCATGTTAAAAAATGATATACATTTCAAATGGACTATTGAAGCCAAAAAAGCTTTTGATGAAATTAAAAATGCTATCTATTCAGCTCCCATATTATCTAACCCAGACATGTCAAAGGACTTCATAATGTATGCTTTTTCTAGCCAGCATAGCATCACCATGGTCCTAACCCAAAAGGATGCCCAAAAAGGAGGGGAGCATCCCATAGCCTTCCATTCAAAGACTCTTAAGGATTATGAGGCCCGATACAACTTTGTCGAGAAGCAGGCCTTAGCCGCTGTAAAAGGACTAAAAAAATTCAGGCATTTCATCGCCTGTAATAAAACCATGGTGTACGTAGCTCATTTTGCAGTACGAGAATACATTATGGAGGGTGACATCACTAAAAAAGGGCAAACTGGATCACTAAGATCTTTGAATATGATGCCAATGTCAAGCCAACAAAGCTCATTTGTGAGAGAGGCCTGTGCGAATATATAGTTCAAAAATGCGAGTCCTACGATGACGAAGTGGCCACAGAGGAAATAGTTATGCTTTTGCCCAATGTTCCATATGACAGCTGGATTGAGAAAAGAAAGAAATTCATGAAGACTGGGATTTTTCCCAAAAATCTCCCTCCAGCTAAGAGGAGATTTTACAGACTCCAAAACAATGGTTTTTGCTTGATAGATGGAATTCTTTTCAAAATAAAATTTTGATGGAATCCTGCTCTGTTGTTTAGACCAAAGCCAGGCTGATAAAATCCTACATGAGTTCCACTACGGCTCCTTAGGAGGCCATTTCTCTACACCAACGATTGCTATCAAGATTACTCAAGCTGGGTACTTTTGGCCATTCATGTTCAAAGGCACACACAATTTAGTAAGGGAATGCAAGGAGTGCTAGTATTACATGAGAAGGAGCAAGAAAATTGCAATGCCACTTAGGCTCGTGTCAATGGAAGAGCCTTTCGCTCAATGGGGTCTTGATTTTATTAGAATGATCAATCCCCCCAGTTTGGTCAGACATAAGTGGATCCTGACCACTACTGATTATTTCACCAGATGGTCTGAAGCCATTCCTTTAAAGAATTCATTAGAAAGTGAAGTGTTGTGTTTCCTAGAAGACCTGGCGTGCTGATATGGTTCCCCCAAAATCATTATATCAGATAATGTGCACGCATTCATAGGCTCATGAATTATCCAATTTGTCCTTAGCAGAGGTATCTATCTCAAATCCTCTTCTAACTATTATCCTCAAGGGAATGTACTTGCTGAGTCCACTAACAAAAACTTGATCACGCTTATTAGAAGGATAGGTTATGAATACAAGAGGGATTGGCACCACCACTTGAGAAGCGCATTATGGGTGGACCGCATAACACATAAGTAGATTATAAAAAACTCCCCATATAAGATGGTATATGGAAATGATGCACTTTTCCCTATGTTTCTAGATATCCGAGCATTACAATTACTAAAATCAATGGAAGTGGCTGAAAATGGACCTATGGCGGTAAGATTGGCAGAGATTATGGAGCTAGAAGAAGCAAGGGAGGCAGCCTTTGTGGCTCTCCAAGACAAATAGGAAATCATCAAAAGGTATTTTGACAATAAAAAGATCTCTAATCTGGTCTTCATCCTCGGAGACCACGTGTTGAAATACAATGAGAGGGCAGTGAAGCCTAGTCAACACACCAAGTTCAATTACCTGTGGGAGTGACTTTTCTGCATTGTACATTGCAAAGGTTTCAATGCATTCAAACTAGAAGACATGAATGGGGACCCCCTCTTGATTTTGATTAATGGTTTCCACCTCAAACCTTTTCATTAGGTGTTATGTGCCCTTTTAAATGTATATATTGTATATATTATGAATAGTTTCTTTTAGTGCCTATTTATCTTATTTATTCCCAGCTAGTATCAGGCAAGCAAGAAGAGAAAGAAGAGAAAGTAGAGAAGGGAGAAAAGTGAAAAGTTCATTATATTAAAACATTTTTGTATTTTCATTACAAAATGAGTAGGCTCTTGGCCCCTCCTTTTCTACAATCATTTCAATCAGTTCCAAGATGATGGTTCATCATGGGTTCGATAGCCCTCTTCAATCTCATCCTCATCGTTGTCAAAAGTTTCCTCTTCTCCCAACCACTTAGTGTTAGAGGTGCTCTCGAGCTCCCCAGGCATGAAAATAACAACCACATTTTGGTTGTTGATCTGGCATCAAAATCCTCGGTAAGATATAGTCCCTAAATTTAGTATACTAGTTTCTACCTTCTAGGTCTGGGACTATCAAATTGATATGCAGAAAAAATTTTGCGGCAAGCTCGGCACGATACCGATGAGAGGATAGCATCACTGTTTTCAGACCACTAATGAGTGGATTCCAAGTTACCTCCTTGTTGCATGTGATGAACCGCTCCTGGTCGAATGATAGTGGAAGCCCTCGGAAAGGGACGTAGTATGCAATCACATCCTCCAGTCCACCCATGTAATCTTGGTAAAAGAGATCCTAGGTCAGCTGCTAAGCTAACAGCCTAGGTTGACTGCAATCCAACATTGAGGCTATGAATCGCGAGCAGATATTTGTATTCACTCGGTATCAGTCTACATTATCAATGAAATCTTCTCCAAGTATCCACTTAATGGTGGCTATTATCAAAGGATTTTTCCTATGCGTTATCCTCTATAATCTGCAATCTGAGATATTCCCTAAGAAAGAGATCCCCGCTTTGCTACTGACAAGCCTAACTAGAGTATCCATGACTATAGAAGCTCTGTCGTTAAAACTTGCACTATGCTGAAGGAACGTCTTAAAAGACATATTTATAGCATAATTTCAGCAGAAGATGGTGAATGCTCAAAGTGCATGCCTTCCCAAATCCCAATGCTTCAGTCATATCTCCATTAATTCGCATCAAGCGAATGAGCTTGTTTTTAGAATGTCGGTGTCCTGCCATGTACCTCAAGAGGGAGGTTGATATGAGAAAGAGCCATGTGTATGTATAGGTACATCATGTTTTAAATACCAAGTTCCACTAGACTATCTCAGCTCGCGCGAACTTTATTACCTACCAATTCTCTCAATCAAAGAAAAGATTTTCCCAAATGTATTTTCCTCGAGCAATGGCGGGTTAGCCAAATGCAATCTTGGGAAGTGGGAATGATAGCACCTTTCATCCACGAGAGTTTATCGCAGCTGCAATTTGAGCTGGCACATGTGTAAGTAGGTACTTGCCATTAAACATTTGCTTTTGCAAAAATCTAGGTGCACTTTGCATTTAAGGCTTGAGGTTATTCCCTCTTCTTCGTCTATTTTTGGAAAAGAAAGAAAAAAGAAGCCCAAGTGCTTTTCTCTCCCGACTTTAGAAATTTTTTCAACAAGAGAAAGAAGCTTTCTGCCTATAATAGAGTTCGAAGCAGCATTCGCAAGTTGCGTTCCTAGAGGTTTATGGGTTGATGTTTTCAGGGAGTTATCCTATTCTTCACATGCCATCCCTCCAAGGATGGAATATCCAGAAACCCAAGGTTTGTAAGAAACCTAAGAGTCTCAAAGAGGCTACATGCTCCATAATGCTTCATCATAGAACAAACCCCAATCCATGGTAGTGCGTTTCTAGAGTAGTGGAGCTCCCCAATGTGTGGTTCCCATGGTCCCACATTGTCCTGATCTCATAGCAGCTTGCGTGAAGGTTTTTGATCCTGCCTCATGCTTTGTCAACAACTCCCTCTTGAGATTGGTAATATCTCCAAAGGCTATTAGGGAGATGATGTGCTTCCCAATCTTTGAAGGGATAGAGTTTTTCTTAGAAAGATCAATGGAGGAATTTTGGAGCATCAGGAGAGATTCTTTGACTTTTTGTCAAAATAATCTCAATCAAAGTTTGTCTTCTGGACTTCTGGAGTTCCCTTTGTCAAATAGAGACCTAAGGCAAGAAGACCTCAAGGACATTTCTTCTACCCTTGCCTAGCTATGTGGTCATGACAGTGATTGAGATATCACAGCCTCCATGATGGGTTTTCTCTTCAAATGCAGGAAATAAAGGGAACTATTTCACTTTGACTTCTCTATGACTATTGTCAAGGCCATTATTAAGCAATTATCAAAGTTCTAGCAGTTGTGGTGCTTCAGGTTCTCTTCAGTATTGGTGCACCTACTATTACACCAAAATGAGGCTTTCTTTGGTCAATTCATGATATTGGCTACTTACGGTGAGTCTAGAAATAGAATGTCGATGTCTTGCTGGACACCTTTTCTACTGGCCTTCTATGATTCATACCAGTTTTTGGATCTGTTCATGACTCCCGCTCTCAAGGACCTCGGTGTGATCCCCAATGAACCATTAGCCCACTTCTCCTAGTTTCAGATGAACTGGATGCAAAATGAGCACCCCCCTTGCGACTGGTTCTTGGGTCTTCACTTTTCTTTCATCTGCGTGCATGGTTTCTCTGAAGATCCCTTCCAGCTACCTACTTATGTAACTGAATGAACCCTAGCTCTTGAAATCGCAAGGCAGTTGGTGAGAATCAAAAGGGTCATTGGAGCAAGTAAGCATGATACCTCTATCATCGAAGACCACAAGGCCATCAACCCAATCACTCTAGTATGGAGGAATATAGCGGAAGAGGTTCTAACATCAAAAATGGCGTAGCTCAATTTTGTAGTGATTGATGACTCCTAGAGCTACGACCCTAATGGTTGCCTCAGCAAAATAAAGAATGTTGTTAATCATGAGCCTCAAAATTCATGGATGGAGCGTACGAACCCCCGGGTTGGCGACCCGAGCTTGTATGTGGGCCCTTATGACTTTCCTGTCTTAAGATACCCCCCATGGTTAAAGTTTTACTCCCATTTGCAAAAATTCAACCCTACAAAGCCTATCCCTCAGGTAATATTGGGAACTATGAAAACTTTAGCTTGGCCCAAGAATAAAAGGGAAGATTTTTGGGTCTATCAGTAAGAGGTGAGTCAGCCTAGAGCCAACATTGGAAATGCCCCCCTGGATGAATGTTTTGAGCAGGAATGGTGTAAGGTAAATAAATATGATGATGAGACAGGTGACAGTTCCTCACGCGGGGACTCGTCTCTCGAGATTGCCCCACAGCAGGAGGTAGAGGTTATAAATATTGAAAGGCAAGATCTGGAGCCACAAATTCTCCCTCTTTTGGATGGTGTAACTCACAAACCTCATTCGCGGGATGGTAAAATGTGGTCCAAGAAGTAGTCGTGTGACTCCCCTTTAAATAAGAGGGGCAACATCCTAGCACATTCGGGGGGATCCCTCCCTCTCAAATCCTAGAAATATCCTCAAATCTATAGCGGTCGGGATCTTCCACTGCTCAGGTATGTCCCCTTTTTCCCTCATCTCTTGCTCAGGTTATCTCTTCAGTTGTCCCCATTACCACAATGTAGGCCTCAATCCCTACTGCTCTCACTTTAGCCCCAATGGATACGCCAGTTGATCCCCAAAATGTTCTCCCATAGGTCTGTGTCCCTTTCCCGGCCACAACTTTTATATCCGCAGCTTTTCCCTCACCAATCTCAGAAGCTGCTTCTATGTCGCGTAGGCTAGGTTTTGGAGAATCCTCTCCTCAGGTTATGGGAGTAGCATCCTCAAGCCCTTTCCCATTAGGAGCTTCCCTCTTTGTCCCATTATTTTCCCCGTCAGCTCTGACTCACCCCATACAAACTTCTTTCATTGGGCCTATTTTGCAATTCCCTTTCGTATTTCCCCCTCATGCAACTTTTGTGGGTCAGGCTATCGATAATCCAGATGAGTTCCAGCAACAGGCTACTTATGATAGAACTGCTCGCCTTGGTAAGATGGGCAAGCAAAAGGAAAAGGAAGGTACTCATCCAACCCGCCCTCATCTGCAGACACATTTCAGTGAGGAAAAGGATTGCCTCTACTTTGCAAACCTTTTCCCCAAGGTTGACAAGTCAAAATCTCAGATGAGACCAAATGATTACACATTGCATACTATCAGCATTAGCCTTCAAAGTGCCATGACATCTGACAAAGTAGAGATGATGGAGGAGACTTCAAAAGCTGTATCCATAGATTTTATCAAGAAGAGTCACTATCTGGAAAAGATCCAAGCAGAGAATGCTAATCTCCGAGATTCCCTCACCCAGTAGAGAAAGGAAGATAAAGCCCAGAGCTCAGAAATCAATCATTTGCAAAGCTTGCTGGCCCAAAATTAATTGGAAAAAGGGAAGTTGCAGTCGGCCTTCAACAATGCGAGCTCTTAGTTAAAAGATCAAGAGGCAACAAGGAACATGGCTCTGAATGAGTTGCAGGAGAACGATGTAGAGATACAACAATTAAAGGCAACCTCTAGGGATGTTACTTAGGTGCAAATGCAGTTGCGTGAAGAAATTTTGATAAAGGAAGGTTATGCCCGCCAACTGAGTGAGGCTCAGGTATCATTGTCTAAGGAAAAGATGAAATTTGAAGTAGAGCTAAAAGTGAAAGAAGCTAGTTTCGAACAATCTAGTGAGCACATTTAAGAGGTGGAGACTCTTTTGTGGCATGAACAAGATCGTACATCACAGCTGCAGCAAACTATCCGAGATGGAGAGGCCAAAATCCTCACTTTGGAGAATCAAGTAGCCATTGAACAAAGAAAGTGTAGTAGGCTTCACCAAGAGATGGTTGTGAAGGATGATGAAATTTCACGATTGCTGAGCATTCCACCTCAGGAGCAGGTTCCCCAAGACTTTTCTACCATGTTGATAGAACTGTATGTCTCACACTGGGAAAGCCTCAAGCAGTTTCATCCCTCGCTATAGCCTGTGCAGAGATTCATTCAAGACGCACAATCCCTTTGTGTAGAAGCAGAAGCCCTGGTCGATAGTTTGGTGATGGTTTTGTCTCCCAAGATCCCCATAGCTCAAGAATTGATCCAAATGTTATTCGCAGCTCAAGATGATGAACTAAGAGAGAGAGGAATAAATGATTGCAAGCAACTGATTAGGAGAACAAATGTTTTCATCAATCACCATAGAATGGTCGTGCATATATCAGCTACATTAGAGCCACTACAATTTTTTGTCTTGACCATCAAGTAGCGGTTACAGAGGTTTGTTTCACTGGGCTCGCCTTCCCCTTTCTCTACTGATGGTTTGGTATTAAGGATTGAATAATTATTGAGTCATATTGAACACGTGCAGCAAAATAGATCTTTCACTCAGAGCCTGAATGACCCTATTTCAACTGAAGATGTGGAACGCCTTCTGCATCCCCTTGCCCAGCTCTATGCTCTTTTGAAATTGGTCCATGATGAACCCATAGGGTTGCCATTTAATGAGGTCATCTATCTAGATCAACACTATTAGAGTTTGGATGTGCAAACGTTACCTTCGGAGGAGGATTGGTCGACACTGCAGCAGGTCTCCAACCTGCTCCATCCTGTCCTAACACGAATTCTAGTCTGCTAGCCAAAAGTTTTTGGGTTCCATATTTTGTAGGAAGTTTTTTCCCTATTAGTCACCAAGAAATATTCACATTAAAATTCTCGTAACTAAGGTTTTCAACTGGGTTTCTTAATTTTGCCTTTTCAGCTTTCCAGCAGTGCAGGGTGTACAAGACAATTGTTAGCTTGGCGTTACTCCCTCAATCTGTATTTGGCGTTCATGTTTTGGAGTAGCACAATGGTGACAAATGGAGAGCCATTGCTGACTGGGCTTCTTGTTGGGGCCCACCTTGTAGCATAGTAAGAAAGTGGTTACCTAGCACCATCATGTTTTGGTGGGTGCGTTTCTATTTGAAAGGATTTCCTAGCCTACCCCTCTATGGTTAGCAAAATATTTTCGATTTATGACAGTATGAAGATCATTGCAGACAAGGAGTGAAGTCTTGGGGCCATTTTGCTAGGTGTGATCTTTAGGGTGACACGACATGGTTTTTCTGTCCAGGGGCAGTTATGCCTTTTTGGCATGTTTGAGAGTTGTTTTCAGAGCCATGGACTCTATTTATGCTTATTTTTTCCCTGTTAGTAGGGGTTCAGAACTTTTCAAGAAGAACAATTAAGTTTTCTTAGTAGGGATTTCAGCCTTTTAAAACTATTACTGTTTTCTAAAGAAGGTTAGTCAAACTATGCCTACGACCTTTGTGATACTTCTCTCAGTATGCTTTGATGGTCTTTTTTGTGCTTTTCTATTAGAATTCCAATAACTTTGGGAATACATATATCTAAGATTTTGCCAATTAAACTATGTTTTGAACTTGTTATCTGGTAAATGGATGATAAGTATTTCTTTATGTTGCAAAGAAATTTAATTGTGTCTTGGTTATGTTCATGATTTGGACTTGTAGATTGTTGAATGTGCTCAAAAATCATATGTACTTGGGTTTTGTATGCTCATGTTTTCCTAAAAAATGCTCTAGAGCATCACCTCAGTAGTCTAGATTTATTGTTTTAAGTGTTTCCTTCTTTTTCCTTTCTTCAAAACCCACAAGGAAGAGCCGAATTCTCAATCCCAGATGTCATTTAGTGAACCCTATGCAACTGGTCCCCCATCATTGAATTTCCCATAAGGCTGTTTGTTTCCAAGGTAAAATTTAGAGTCAACAAGTACTCCTATGGTTACAAGTGAGAAATTGACAAGAAAAGATGTTTCTGCACTGGTAAATGCTACAAGATACAAATATATGATTGAAGGTTTGCTTTATTTGACTTAGACTAGGCCTGACATAATGAATGTTGTCTGTATTGTACCAAGATTTCAGAGTGATCCTAGAGAAAATCATGAGAGTGCGGTGAAAAGTATTTTTAGATACTTACAAGGTACATCAAAATATGGTTTGTGGTACCCTAAGGATGATGAATTTACCTTATGTGCATATATAGATGCAGATTGGGTTGGAGATGTTGATGACTAGAAAAGTACTTCCGACAAAGCTTTCTTTCTTGGAAAGAAACTTGTTTCATGGATCAACAAGAAACAATCATGTATTTCTTTATCTACTATTGAAGATGAGTATGTTGTTGTTGCTACTAACTGTACACAAGTTTTATGGATGAAGCAAATGTTGAAGGATATAAAGGTGGATTGTGATGGACCGGTAGTTATTCACTGTGATAACTCTGTTGCTATTGATATATCAAAGAATCTGGTATTTCATTATTAGACAAAGTACATATCTATCAAGTACAAATTTTTGAAGGAAAAGGTGGAAGAAAATGAAGTTAGATTGGTTTATGTGAACACTAAAGAGTAGATTGCAGATATCTTCACTAAACATTCACCTAAGGAATCATTTCAGTACTTTAGAGATAGATTGGGAATTTTTATCCCTCCAGTAGAGACTTCATTGATGTGGTTTGACATCAATCTAGTACGCATTATTTGAGATATTTTTCATTTTGGAACTGATGTGGGGATGCTACTGCTCATGGGGAGTAGTCAGCTTTGTGATTCAGTGGTTTATATTTTTGGTTTGATATTTTTGTCAAATTTTTGGCATTGATGTCAAAGGGGGAGATATTAATGTGAAAAATAAAACTTATGGAGTTGTATACATAAGGGGGGGAGATATATGTATAATTCAAAGATTTATAGAGATATCATTCATAGGGGAAGTTTGGTCTTTGTTTCCGAGCTTCATAATTACATCTGTATGTGGGAGATTGTTGGTTGTCTTCCATTGGGGGGGACTTATTTGGCATTTCTTGGTTCTTAGATGTTTTTAACATCTAGTGTTGCCATAAATGCCAAAGGGGGAGATTGTTGGCCATTTGGATGAATTGATTACTTGTTGCATTGATGTTTTGTCATTCATGTCAACACTAGTTGTTTGGATGCTTTACCAACACCCTTCTTGTCCCAATAGGTTGAGTAGTTTCTTGTTGGTTTGGACCTGACTTGATCCAGTAGGCTCCAATATGGTTTGGTTGTTAAATTGGCTTATTCATGATACTCATTTTCATATTCAATAAGTTGGTTTTGGTCTGGTGATCGGATGCTATCCTACTTGCTTGGAAGCTTTGCTTGTGGTTCTAGCAAGGGTTTTACCAACAAAGCTTTTGATGAAGATCTTTGATGATATGCATAATTGGTGTTGGTGCTGTTTTTTGTGAAAATTCAGGATGTTGTTGGTGATCATGTTCAGGACTTGGTGGATGGAGATCATTGCTTTAGTGTCTAGACCTACATTGGGTCCTGGTTGATCTAGGTTATGGACTAATTTAATGTAATGTGTGGATTTAACCTATCGATGTGTTTCCAAGATGTCTTATGTGTTGGATATTATTAGTTTGGTATAAGGCCAACAAGTTTTGTAATTATGTAATTGGTTTATTGTCTATAAACCAACCTAATTGTTTATGGTCAAGGGTTTGTATATATATGATGTAAGATCTCATTGTAGATCATGTGTGAGGATATGTAATGTGTGAACAATGTAATATCATTCAAGAAAAGGATTTGGTCGATCACTAGAGATCAAATTGGGTTTATGCAAGAGGATTTAGTCCTCCGGTATTGAGCTTAACTAGAATTGTACTCAGGCATAAGAAATGCTATCTTTGCAGTTCAATCACTTCTTTCGGATTGCAGTATGGATTTCTATGTAGTCAATGAGGCTCCTTTTTGTGATGATTAGTGCACTCTAGGATGTTGGCCTTCCTGCAAGTGCAGGCCCCTCAATTGTAATTCACATACTTATTGCAGAAGTATTATCTAATTGTGGGTAGGCTTCCCACTATTTTTCTTTTCTTTACTGAGTTTTCCACATATAAATCTTGGTGTCATGTGGATAGTATTTATTTTGTGATTATTGTTTATTCTTAATTGGTTTAATTTCTATTATAGTATTTGGTTTAATCATTCCAGTATTAATGTTTTGGGTTCAAGTATTAAAGTTTTAATTGCTAAATGTTCTGGTAATCTGTGACAGCTGATTCACCCCCCCCCCCCCTCTCAGTTGTCTTCCCGCTATTTGAACTATCTAAAAGTTTTGACATATTTCTAAATAGTGCAGGGCAAGATAGAATCATATGAACTTCAGGCCTATAAATAATATTGTTGATTGTCGAGCTTGCAACAAAATTGGTCACATTGCAAAGTACTGTAGAAACAAGAACTTTGTTCTGGTAGATAAGGACAAATCAAAAGAGAAAGGAAAAGCAAAAGTAGAAGAGATCAAGGAGAAGATGTGGGTGAGAAAGGATGAATCCAGAGCTAACAATGGGTCTGTACCTAAATCCGATGTGGAATCTTCAACTGGTAACTAGGGCTTTATTCCCTAGGGGGAGCTTTTCATGAAAATCTTAATAAACCCCTTCTTTTGTGGTCTGCAATCAATTCTAGAAGATTGCAGAAGGGATGAATCATATGTGATGATAATATCTAGAAGTTTTTGAAGGATGTTGTGCTCTTGTATGAAGTTTCATGAAGATCATGATAACTGGTTGCTACATTATTACAGTGAAAAATTAGGTTTTCAAAGGATAAAAGTGCATTTCAAGACTTCATTCATCACAATGAAATCAAGCGAGTAAGAGCAGAGGTGAGAGAAAAGCAACTTGGCAATCTCAACAACAATTTTAGCAACTTCCAAGTTAATTCTAGTGCCTAGTTGTGAAGAAAGGTATCAATGTATTCTAATTTTTAGTTTTTTCATAAACCTTAGGATTCAAAATGTCTTCAGTTTCTGGTATTGCAACTCCTATGGTGGTTGAAATCAAGGATAGGTCTCATCTAGTCTTCAAGAAACATCCATTCAAATTGGTCAAGGATGATCTGGAAGGTGAATTCTCATCCGTTCCCTATGACGTGCTTCACAATGAAGATATCAGGGCCTACATTCACTGTGACCTTGAGGAGATTGGGAATGTAGATATGTTGGACCTGTATAACAAGCATTTGGCCAATGGTTTGGGAAATCTCAAACTTGAATATAAGGTGCTGTAGGATAAGGGTTTCTTGTAGTTTGTGCATTTTCCATTGTTTGATGAGGTGGAATGGATTTTCAACATCCTTAGTCATGTTCATGATGAATTTATCTGGCTTGATAGACCCCACAAAATTACCAAGCAAGCAATCCATGTTGTAACTAGTTTAGCTAAAACCAGTGATGTGCCTAGTTGTAGAAAAGTATCAAATGACACCATCATAGCTACCACTGGATCCAAATTTGATAGCAGAGCCATGACTGTGAATGATATTTTGGAGAATGATGTGAAGTTTGCTTGAATGGTAGTTAAATACAAGGTTTACCAGTCCATCCAGTACAACTCTATCTCTAGTACTGCTATCTACAATGCATATCAAATGCTCAAAGAAGATGAGAGGTATGATCTGTGCATGACACTTCTGAAGAAAATAAAGAAATATAAAAAGAACACTTTTAAGTATGGTACACTCTTTATTTGCCTAGAAATATACTTCCTTAATGAGATACCTGGTATCAATGACAAGTTACAATGGGCCTCTGATAAACTAGTGGCCATGCTAATCAAGGAAGGTCTATGGGGAATTGGTGATGCTACCATGAGGATATTTGCCCTTTGGGGATATTTTAAAACTTTCCAAGAAGCCATGAAAAGTAAGGAAAGGATTCTGAAGGAGGTAGTTGAGAAATATGAACAAACCATTTGCTTCATGGTCAATAAGGATCAGTGTTTGATGGAAGCAGTGGAGCCCCAGATAGTCTGGATCATGCCCATGGGGTATGAAGTTGACTCTGGTACACTTGAGGCATATGCTCAACATCTTTTGAGTCAACCTATAGATCCCAAGGAAGGGAGATTTGTAACATTCAAGGAAAAGGACCTTAGTTTGCATATGCAGTTCACTGCTCCTACCTGTAAGAGAAAAGTAACTAAGATGGCAGAAGAAGTAGCTGATAAAATGGGTTTCATGAAGGAGAAGGTGAAGAAAGGAAGAGAAAAATATGCCTAAAAGGAGGCCAAGGTTGATCTAGTTCCCTCCAAGGAAAACCTAAGGTAACTAAGTCTACTCCTACTCCGGTGGCACAACTTGTAAAACCTAGCCCATTTGAAAAGGTGTGCTGAAGTAGAAGGAAAAACCCAAGAGAACCTATGTTGCAGTATCTCCAGTGGCCTCAGAAACTAAATCTGAGGAAGAGGCAAGAAGAGCTAAGAAAAAGAGAGAATTTGTTAGATAAGTGAGAAAGCCTCAATCTGGTCGAGTGCACCAAAGAAAAAATACTAAGTTAGTTCCTACTCCCTCTGGAAGACTAATGCGGGGGTATCCCTAGTCAATGAGCAATCTTGCATATACCAAAAATATTTCCTTTCAGTTTTGTTCTATTCTAGTTCAATGTTTTTAGTTTCTGTGTTCTTCCAGTAGCTGGTTTCTTTTCGTTGTGGATCAGATTTTTGGTTTCCATGCGTGTTCTTATGCTTTATTCCAAATTCTCAATCTATTTGGGTTCTTTATCGATGAGACATGGCTTTCGGTTTGACTGTTTGAAGTAGTTTATGAGCTTAACAACTAATTGTTGATTTCTTCTTGTGCAAAGTGATCTCTTGGCATGTGGATCTATTTGGGGTCTTTCTCGATGATCTTGAGTCCTTGGCCAACCTTCTTGTTGATCCATGCTCCTTGGTTGTTCTCTTTTCAGAGGAATTTCCTTTCAGTTTTGGGGCTGACCTATTTACATGTTTCATTTTCCTATCTTGGTAAATGTAATCTTTTATGGCCGACCCAGATATATTCCGGAGGGTATAAATATTTTTATATGAGATCCTTAGTAGGAAGTTAGAGTTTTATGAGTTCCTAGTTGCATGATTGATAATTCAGAGGCCTCTCAGAGATCCAGATGGATTGTAGTCTAGCTTGCATGTAATTGGTTGGTTACCAGTTGTATTCTAGCTTGTTAGCTTGCATGTAACCGGTTGATTACCAAATGATCTATGATGAATATATAATGATGCAAAAATCTAATTCTGTTATTTTTCAATGTGTTGTTGTTTCTTTTATTGTGTTACTCTTGCTGCATGATCTAGTATGTTCTCTTTGAGGACTCACCGGACCATGGCTGCACCAAGTGGTATCAGAGCTGGTTATGAACCGATTGGTGGAAGAGTTAGTTGTGAACCTTGAGGCATTCCTTTGGATGAATAGGTCATCGAGCAGAGGTAGGTTGCGAGTGTGTTCAATAGATCACCTAGTGTGAGCCAATTGAAACTGCCAGTCAGATGTCCGAGTTGATGCAGTTCACTGGAGCAAAGAAGGAGATGCCACCTAGAGGGATGAACCCTCGAAGGGTAGAGTACATGATGGAGGATTTCAAGAATAAGATGAGGAATGAGATCTAGAAAGTATTGGCTGGTTTGTGGAGGAACCTAGACTCTGAGAATGAATATGAAGAAGCTAGAGAAGAGCTTGAGGTGGAAGAGGCTGAAGGACCGAAAGATGGAAGAGAAGAAATATTTATGAGAGCAGTGGCACAAGAAAGTAAAATACATAAAGTGGAGATTTTAAACTTTTCTAAGATGCTAAATCTGGAGGATTCGATTGATTGGATCAGAGAGTTGGAGGACCACTTTGAATTTGAGGATGTTAAGGACCCGTAGAGGGTTAGGCTGGCATAAACTAAATTTAAAGGGCATGCTGCCTTATGGTGGAAAGAGTTGTAGAGATACATAGTGGAGAATGGTGAAATGAAGATCACCCATTGGAGGTAGATGGTAGTGAGATTGAAGGCTAAGTTCATTTCGGGAGACTATGAGTTGGATTTGTTCCAAAAGTTGTTGAACTTGAAGCAGAGAAACATGACTATGAAAGAGTATACTGAGTTGTATAAAGTAATGATCAAATTTGGACATTGAGAGATGGATAGAGAAAAGGTAGTGAGGTACATAAATGGAATTGCATTTAACATTCAAGATGAAATGAGTATGTTGAAGATTTGCATAGTTGAGGAAGCTTACAAGTATGCTTTGAAGGCTGAGGAGAAGGTGAGAAGAAGACAATAAAATAGCCCTAGAGGGAAGAAGATATTCAGGGGGAAGATGAGTACAGAGAAGCAGAATGTTGAAGAGGAATAAAAAAATAAGTAGAATAAAGAATCAAATCAGAAAACACAGAGGAAAGGGAGTGGCAATAGCAGCAGAGAATTTTTGAGGAGATGTTACAAGTGTGGAGAAACCAAACATAGATTTTATGAATGTAAGTAGGGAATGATAAGAAGTTGTGTGGTAAATGAGGATCAGGAAGCTGGAGTTACGAGAACTAAGTGTGCGCTGGAGCAAGGAGAATCACCTATGTTCAAAAGAGTCATGATGGAGTAGAGTAGTGAATATACCAGACCTACTTAAAGAAGGAGTCTTTTCTGGACTATTTGAAAATTAGGTGGTAAGTGTTGCAAGGTTATTATGGATAGTGAAAGTACTGACAATTTGGTATCTGACGAGATGGTAGTGAATCTTGGATTCAAGAGACTGTAGTGTCATAAAATTGCGACCCTAGCAATTTTAACCACATTTGAGGTCCTCACCTTGGTGACAACATCTTCCTTCCCAATTGAGACCTCTTTCTGCACCTTCACCCTTGAATTTCACCTATTTGAGCCCTAAGATGGCCTCAAGAGCCTGTCTGAACCCCAAGATAGGGCACAACAGGGGTGTGGTGCCCCTATCCTCACTCTCAGGATGGCCCCAAGATAGGTCCCTCCAGCCCTATTTGCATTTTGTAATTTCAAACCTCTCTGATGTTGGCCTTTGGTGAGATGAGTTAATTCTCTAAGGCATGTATAAAAGGGAGTTAGTATTCTCATTTTCATAGATAGGATATAGACAAAATACACAATAGGTGAAATTCAAGCGAAAGGTCTTTCATCAAGCATTCAAGTCTTCTTTTGCATGTGTCTTCTTCATTAATTCATTGGAGAAACATTACAACATTCATTTGCAAGCATATGTGTGTGTTAGGGCTTTGTCATGGTACATACCATTTCATGAAACACTTGTGATTACATTCAAGAAACAAAGCAATCATCATCAACAAATTGCAGATCTACAAGGTATACATTTCCATTATTTACACTTAAGAATTTGCAATTACTTTCTTTCAAGGTTGATTCCTCAACCAGGGTTTAACTGAGGCAAACCCCTATCCACAACCCTTCTTCCCTTATTTTCTATGTGTAGGTTGTATGTGCACAGCTATATTTTCAGATCTGGACTCTATTTATAGAGACAAAAGCACCCTTTTTATTTCGTGGATTTTGTGGAGGACCATGTGCACTTTCAACACGGTCTCGATGACTTTTCTCTGAATTTGCAAGGTAGATCTGTATCAGTCTAAATATCTCCAATCTGAAGTTACAATGCAATCCAGAACCAATAGCTCCTCATTTAACTCATTTTATCTCTCTTTCCTATGTAGTCACTATTGACTCTAAATTTGACCTTAAATGTGAATAGTCTTATGGGAAATTCAGTGATAAGGGACCTATTGTGCAAAACTCATCGAATGACCTCCCCTTTTAAGAATTCAACTCTTAATTATAATGGGGGAGGAAAAGGGAAGGAGGAGACTTAAAGAAAAATGGTCTACACTATTTAGGTGATGCGCTAGAACATTTTGGAAAAGCATTGATAGTATATAAAACCTAGAATCATTTGGTTTTAAAGACCATTCAACAATCTACATGCCCAGAACCATTCAAGAGAATAATCCAACATAAAAATCATTCAACATAAAATGATATTAACTATTCATTCGATAGATAACAAGTCTCAAAACATAGTTTAATCTGTGAAGTCTCACAACAAATATCACAGAAGTTTTTGAACTTGAAAACATCACAGAAGTTAATATGTATTAAGCTTCAAATAAAATATGATATGTCTATCATTCACTAAATTAATTCAACATAAAGGCTTCTTCAAATCAACCAAAGTCTGAACCCCTAAAAAAAGGAATACATCTGCATAAAAAGAGCCCTTAGCTTAGCTAACAACTCGCAGCATCAGCAACCTTCTAGCAACTGCTTCTGACCAAAAATCCTATCGTGGCACCCTGCGAGATCATACCCAACAAAATCACCCCCAAAGTTGTTATTTCCACCATATCGTGGTGACCTCCATACCTTCCCAACAAGAAAACCTTGATACAAACCATATTCTGACTCATGAACCACGATGGAAGACACACGAAAACTTTGAGGACATCTGAAAAAGAGTGCAAAAATAGAACCAAATCGGGCAGTGCGGAGGCACCAAGTGTCCTTATCCTCACACGATGAATGGTGGGGCTGAGAGGAATGCCATGTCATAAAACCTCGAGCCACTTGGCAACTAGGCATTCTCCCAAACTTTGAATGGGAAAAATGAGCATTCAGAAGCAACACCGAGATGACATCTGGCTTGTGTGCTTTGTATGGGGAACATAGATGGAAAATTTAAAAGAGCAGGTGCCACCTGATCAAAATTCTTCCTACGAAAGACTCTGAAATAATGTTAACATTTCTTAGCGACTAAAATGGAGAATTTTGCCTGCAGAATTCTAAAACCCAAAATTGTTGGTTCAGAGACCAAACTTCATGTTAGAATAGGGCAAAGTAGATCGAAGACCTACTGTAATGGAAACCATTCCTCCTCGGAGAGCAACACTTGTGCCTCCAGATTCTGGTAGTGTTCATCTAAACAAATTATCTCATCAAATGGCAAGTTTGTTGGTTCATCATGGACTAGTTTTAAGAGCATGTAGAGCTGAGCTAGGGGATGTAAGAGACACTCAACCTCTTCCGCCAAAATGGGATTGTTCAGGCTCTATAGAAAGGTCTTATCTTGTTGTAAATGCTCAACCTGGTTTAACACTTATTTAATTCCTAGTACAAAACCACCCATGGAAAATGAAGAAGGAAGACCCAATGAAACAAATCTCTCCATGCGCTGCTTGATGTCTAGGACCAAAATTTGTAATGGTTGAAGTATCATTGATAAATGCATAATCACTCTATGCTGGTTGATAAAGACATTAGTCTTCCTGATCAATTGTTTGGGGTCTATAATCCCTTTCTCTCTCAACTCTTCATCTTGAGCTGCATACAACATCTAGATTAAGTCCTAGGCCATGAGGAGCTTGGGACCAGTGACAAGCGTAGAGTTGTTGATGAGGGAACCCACCTCGACATAGAGGGATTGTGCTTCCTTGATAAATCTCAGCACAGGTTGCTTAATTCTTTCCCAATGGGAAACATATAAATCCACCAGGATCGGAGAAAAATCTTGAGAGACCTCCATGGAGGGAGGAATATTTAACAACCATGAGACTTCCTTGTCCTTTGCTATTATTTCATGTTGCAACATTATGCACCAATCTTGTTCAAGAACCACTTGATTCTCTAGAGCAAGGATTCTGGCACTTCCATCTTGCACGGTTTGTTGGAGTCGCAACACGAGATCTCGTTCTTGCTGCAATAAAACTTCTGTGTCTAGGAATTTCTTCTCAGCTTGCTCTAGGAAACTCTCTTTTCCATGCAACTCTATTTCAAACTTTTCTTTCTCTTCCAAAATCATGACCTGTGCGTCACTTAGTTGCCAAGCATACTCTTCTTTTAAGTGGATCTCCTCATGTAGTTGTTCATGCATTTGGGTGGCATCTCTGGAAGCTGCCTTCAGCTACAGAATTTCTCGGTCTTTCTCTTGCAATTATTTTAAGGCCACACTTCTTATTGCCTCATGGCCTTTCAACTTAGAACTCACATTATTAAGGGTAAACTACAACTTTCCTTTTTCTGAGTTAGCCGGTGTCAACAATCCCTATAAGCGATTGATTTTAGCATTCTGAGTTTTGTCTTCTTTTCTCTGTTGGGCTAGAGATTCTTGGAGGTTTACATTCTCCGCTTGCATCTTCTCTAGAAAATGACTCTTTTTGATGAAATCTGAAGATATGGCCTTCGAAGTTTCTTCCATCATTTCAACCTTGTTGGTCGTTGTAGCATTTAGGAGGTTGACACCGATGGCATGCAAAGTGTATTCTTTGGGTCTCATTTGGTCTTCTGGCTTGTCAACCTTGGGGAACATGGTTACAAAGAAAATACTATCCTTCTCCTCACTAAAGTGTGTCTGCAAGTGCGGATGTGCTGGCTTGGCACCATCTTTTTCCTTTCTTTTACCAGTCTTGCCAATATGGGAAATCTTGGAATAGGTAACTTGTTGTTAATAATCATTTGGGTTGGCAATAGCTTGGCCTATAAATGCTGCACTAGGAGGGATTGCAAAGGGGAATTGGGAAATAGGGCCACCAAAAGAGTTCTGAATAGGTCACGCAAGAATGGTTGGAGAAAACAATGGGATAGGCTCCTGAAGAAAATGGGTCAGCGGAAGCTGCTCCAACATTTGGGGGAGGAGTGGACTCTCTAAACCCAAGCCTATGCAAGACAGTAGCCACTTCAGCATCTACGAGGAAAATGATGGGGGAATAAAATTGGGGGTTGGGAATGAAAGGGAGACCTATAGAAACACTTTGTGGGGGTCAACCGATGTCCTAGCAGGTGCTAATGTAAGGGCAGTAGGAATTTGGGTATGCATAGATATGAAATGGGTAGCAGTAGAAGAAACACCTTGAGTAGAGGGAAAAGGAAAATAAGGGAATACCTGAACCATGGAAGTCACTGGTCACTGAGGAACTGAGGGAACCTCTAGGGATTAAAAAGATGATCCTTTCTTTGTAGAACCCAGATATTGCTTCTTATTGGAAATGGAGTCAAGTGCCTGCTTCTCAACTTGTCACTTACTAGCCTGGGAACAGGATCTACGAGTAGAACTAGCAAGAGGAAGAAGAATATGACGCACATTATCTTTCTCTTCAATACTTATAACCTATACATCCTACCACTAGGCCACCTCGAGGGATGAGTATTTGTTACCAAATTTTGCACATGCCAAATTTAGTGCCCTAATCAAGCCTTTCATTCATTCATTTTGAGAAAGTAAAATCATGAACCAGGAAGAAATGCACTACTTTTTTTAACTTGTTTGCTTCATGTGCAGATACAGGAAAGTAAGATAGCATATGGGTTAAAATGGGCTCCCGAAGAGGTTGAGGTCAACATGCTGATTTAAGAATGCCAAAATCTCCCTGCCGCCTAATCAAGTAGCGAGAAAGAAGGACTCAAAGGTTTTCAAGCATCAAGCTTAGAGATTTTCATGACAAACGCTCAGGTGTAGGTCACATATAACAATAGGGGTCATGAAAAGCACTTATCCCACATTGGTAGTGGGAAGGAATTCTTCAGCATTTAAATATAAATTTTAACACATATCAAGCATCAAAAGCTTGAAATCTTTTGGCAAGAAGAAGCTCATGGCCTGGTGGACCCCGCATGCATGCTCATCTCAAGGCATCCTAATTTTGTGACCGTCTAGCAGGAAGATCAGCTGGGGTTCAAGGTTGAGAAAGTCAGAAAGATTAGACGATGATCACAATGATCTAACGGTTGTTGCTATGTCGCAATGGTTAGATGCACACTGGATATCATTGCGACTTGGAGACTGATGACATGATGGAGAAGAGGGTATAAGACAAAAGATACATGGCAGACAGGTGGAGGTCCAATGGTTGGTGACATGGCACGAATGGATGACATCGAGTAGGCGATGAGTCCCGAAAAAGTTTCCCCAAAGGCTCAGTTTCATCGACATAATAATATCGTTGAAACCTTAAGTTCAATGAGACTGGTAAACGGTTTGCCAAGAGAGTAGTTTGGTTGAAAGAAGAGATTTGATAGAGAAAGACACATGGTGAGTGATGATGTGGCAGACACGTGGTGCCTAGGCGGATCTTCGTAACCAATCAGGGGGTGATACATGTTGACAGACATCACAAGAGAGAAGATCAACCAAGGTTAAAGGTTGAGCAAGTTCAGGAAAGATCAATGGTAATCTGAAGGATCTAAGCGCCATCGTTATATCGCATGATGAAGGTGATTGATAGTTATTCCTTGCAACTTGGTGACTAATGACTGATAGTTATTCCTCATCTACTCTCTATTCTAACAGTGAGTCTAGGTCATACTAAGATGGCAGGGTAGGAACCCCAGAACCAACCAGGAAGTGACACGTAGTGGGCCTGATAGAAACCCATGCGAAATGGAGTGTATCATCGACCATTAGAATAAGTGTTTCAGTGCTAACCCGATGAAGAAAGAAATGCTAGTTATAGTCAGAAGCCGAAAATGGTGGCGAGTAAAGTAGCGTCTAGGGATCCATGCAAAATGAGAAGAAAAAGCCATTAGGTAGTTTGAGGTCCAGCTACCCAGCTCAGAGCAAGTCTGCATGAGTCTTTCTCATGATCTTGAGGTGATAAGGATTGTTTTTGAGTGCCATATGGGTCAACTTTTAGTTGACTAAGAGTTTGAACTGAATTGCATGAGTGTTTCTCATGATTATGAGCCTTTTTGGTGGATTTTTATTTCTACGAGAGGATCAATTTTCAGAGGAGATATTTTCACTGGGAGTTCATCTTCAATCATTCTGGAGTTATCTTTCCTCTACTTTTTGGAACGCCTTTTGTATAAAGTGAAAAAGTTTTATCTTTCTTCCCTAGTTCTTGATGATTCTCTGGCTGGTTTTAGCAGAGAATACATTCTTGTAGCTCATATGCAATTTTATGACAAAATTTTGAATTAAAAAAATTACCAGCTTATGCCTTATGTCTTTACAGCTCATTTTCTTATCCTTGATTGAGAGTTAGTTTATTGTGTTATTGTCTAGATAACTTTTGAATTTAATGTCTCATTTGTAAGTCATAGGTTGTGCATTGTGATAAATTGGCTAATTTGGTTGATTGTGAAAGTTTTCTTTCCTTTCAATTTATTGAAGTTTAAATCCTTTGCATGAAATATCTGTGTTATGAATCAGAAGTCTATTTGTGTAGTTTGGTGTTTTTAGGATTGTATCTTTGTCATTTTGAGATATCTTATTGATGCTTCACCTTCATTTAGCATTTGCAATTTCTTTCTAGTTTCATTTTAAGTTTTCCTATCCCTTTTCTCTGTAAAGATTTAGAGTTATTCATAGGGAACCAGCCCTTCATCTGGAGTTTAATTCTCACTATAGGCAACCCACAGGCCTAAGAATTATCCCATGTGTCAACAAGTTGCTTGAGCTTTCAGCTTGTGCACTATGGGTACAATTTGAGTGACAACAGTATCCACGTGGGAAGCTATCACCTGTCTCTTCATTAGACTTGTTGTACTAGTGCCATTCAATCTCAAAATTCTCATCCGAAGGAGGATTCTTGATATTAGCCCTGGGTTGACTCACCTCCTCCCGGTAGATCCAGAAATCCTCCCTCTTTTTCCTAGGCCAAGAATCTAATGTCATGGCTTCTAGCATGGTCTGGGGGATGGGTTTTGCAGGATTGTACTTTTGCATGATGGAGTAGAAGCTCAACCATGGGGGTCTCTTTAGCATAGGAAAATCATTGGGACCCATATAGAGATTTGGGTCGTTAACCTATGGATTAGTGTGCCCTTCCCACGAACTCCATGGTTCATGTTTTACTGCATTCTTTCTTCTAGAAAGGCACCCATCTAGGTCATAACTCCATGTATCATCAATCACTACTAAGCCAAGCTGCACCAGCTTACATGTTAGGACATTTTTTGCAATGTTTCTCCAAACTAGAGTGATGTGGCCAATAGCTTTGTGGTCCTTTGTAATGGAGATGTCATGCTTCCCCGTCTCTATGGCCCTTTCAATTCTCACCAACTTTCATGCAATTTTGAGGGTGAGGGTCCTTTTGGTAACATAGGTAGGTAGGCAGAAGAGTTCTTTTGAGAAAACATGCACTCGAATAAAGGAAAAATCACTACCTAAGAACTAGTCACAAGGAGGGCATTCATTGTACATCTAGTTCATCTGAACTTGAGAAAAATAGGCAAGTGGTTCATTGTGTTGGGACTCATAAAATTTGAGTCAATTTGATAGGCCCATTTTCAAAGAAGGGTAAAGTGCAGCCAACATTCTCCCCTCGTGTGCCTATGAAAAGTTAAGGCATTTGGAACTCTCAAGCAAATGCCAATGGCAGGCTTTAAGCCTAATGCGCATGACCTTTACCAAATCCTCCCTGCTATGCAGAGGAACATGGACAATGAAGAGGCATGGGAAATTTTTAACAAATGCAATTAGCAGGTGTAAACCAAATCTTCTGGGTCATGTAACTGAGTAAAAGACATCAAAAAGTTTTCAAGCTAAGGAAATTTGGCAGGTGTATCACCCTCCTTCGCATGGCAATGGGCATTTGAAACTCCAAGAAAATGTGTAAAACTAGGCATAATGCCTTTATCCCACATTGGTTGTGGGAAGGGCAATTTTTGTATTCAAATTAAAAGCCCCACACTTCTATAGTGTCAAAGCTTAAGGGATTTTGGCAAGAGGTGGCTAGTGGCCCAGTGCACCCCATGTGCATGCGCATCTCAAGGTGTCCAAATTTTAGGATAAGTTGGCAAGAAGAGGCTAAGGGTCATGCAAATCGAGAAGATCCAATGAAAAATCCAAGGAAGATCAATGGTGGAGTAAAATTTTGAGACTATCAATGATTGTTGTTGTACCACGGTTGTGAGGTACCCAAAATGTTAACCATCTCGACATGGCAACCAAGTAGAAGGTCTAGCCTAAGGTGACATGGTGGTTAAGGTGTCACCCAGTTAGATCCAAAGGAAAACAAGAGGCTGACATGTGGTAGGCCCGAGAGAAGGGGTGAGCGGCAAAAACCAACTCGAGACCTTGTGACCAAAGAAATTTCATTAACAGTCTCTACCTCGCTAGCATAAAATGCTAACACCCAAAAAATAAGAGACCTCACGAGCAACAGATCAAGGTTGATCCAATGGTGGTCGCTAGGTCGCAATGGGAAACTGCTCGTTGGCATTTCCCTTGCGACCCAGCAACAAAGAATAGCTTCATTCGGATGGTGAGTCCAACCGTGCTAAGGTGGTAGGACAGGGACTCTAGAGCCAATCCAGAGGTGACACGTGGCAGAAGGGAGTAGCTAAGAAGAAGATAAAGGTCAAGCAAGTCAGGCAGATCGAATGGTGGTCGCTAATCTACAAAGGGATGTTGCACGATGAATATCCATTACAGACCAAAGACAAAGAAGAGCCAAGGCCTAAGGTGGGTCCGACAGTGCTGACATGGTAGATGAGGTGGTGAACTAGTGGATTCACAAACAAACTAGAAGGAACCATGTAGCGGACCAGAAAGGGAATAAATCAAGATTGAATATATAGTTTTAGACTATAGTGAAAATGAAGAGATTTAAATGCTTGGTTGCATGAAATATTAATGGTTGATGGGTTATTTTTGCCTGAGTATACAAGTGTGATATACCGTTAGAAAGTTCGCAAAATGAGAAGTTCGTTTTTGCTATCAATTTTAAAACTTGTCAAATATTTGGAGAACGGTTTCCATGGGAGTGATGGAAAGAATATTTTTAGAAGGAGTGGGACACTTGTCACTGATAGATGGAATCTAGAATTCTTCTCATTTTGTAAGGGTTCCAATTTTTGAGAAATTCTCAAAGCGAGATTTCCAAGAGGGGTTCCAGTCCTATGCATTTAATTTTCTAGGTTGTAATTGTTGAATGTCCTCATTCTTCTATCATTGAATAGATGCATTTAGCTATAAATTCTTAGTTGCAGGTCACATATATGTAAGGCATATATGCAGTTCCATTGGATTATCTTCAGGCATTTTTTCAAATTCAATAAATCTAGTCTTCAAGGGAGTTTGGGTTTATCCTCCCATGAGAGAGTGTAATTCTTGTTCTCAAGTATCCTTTATAGAAAGGATTTCAATTCGATGAGCAAAAATTGTGAATTCTGAATTAATATTTGGATATGTATGATCCTCTATTTGAGTTTAGAATGTATTAATATCAGACATTAATACAGGGATACTTTTTCAGTAGATCTAATTTGCAGCTTGGATTTCATTTGTAGCTATCTATATTGACTCTATTCCCAGATTGAGGCACTGATCTGTTACAGTTAGAGGTTACTTGCAACATTTTAAAATAATCAAATAATAATATCTTTCTTTTCTGTTTTATGGAATTGGTTCCACTTATCTCATGTTCAAACCTGTTGAGTTGTCAATGTAGATTTAGCCTATCTACAGTACCCTCCTTGTCTTTTAACTTTTGCTGAGATCTATCTGCTTCTATTGATGTTGTCTTGTGTGTCATTGGTCTAATTTTATGCATCAAAGGTACACCCACCTAGGTTTTGCAGAGCCTAAAGAGTAGAAGGATTTTTATCCTTGTTATGTTGTCCCAAGCCCTGAAGTATTTCATTGATTGAAATTGGCTACTTCATAGGTAAATTGCAGGTGAACTTGGGTTTTCTCTTTTTTGAGAATAACACATTGTAGATTTTCCTAAGGATGGGAGCTAAGAAACAATTAGAAAATTCATAGGCATCATAAGAAGCCAATTGAATGGGTGTCCAAGCTGACACTGACATCTTGTTCCCTGACTCATCACAGATAGCCAATCGCATGTGTTAGTTGAAGAAAAGCTCATTTTGGTACAGGAGAAGGTGAACAAGGACTAAGGTGAATTTGAAACACCAAAAATGTTGAAACTTAGTTGCTTTACCATTTCTCTGGCTATAAGGATAGAGAAGTCAAAATGAAAAGACCCCTTCTGCTTTCAGTATTTGAATAGGAAGCCCATCATAGCACAATGATCTTCTAGTCATTATTGTGGCTGCATATCCATGCAAGAGTGGTCAAAATATCTTTGAGGTCATCATGTCTCAAGTCACTATAAGACAAGGGGAGTCTGGATAATAGACTTTGATTGAGGGCACTGTGATAGAATGAGACAACATCTCTTCTGGTGTTCCATAATTCTTCCATGACAGCTTCAGAGAACACCTCTATCCCTTCAAAAATGGGACAACACATCATGTCACTTATGGCCTCTGTGGATATTACCATTTTTAGGAAAGAGCCGCTAGTTGAGCAAGAAAAAGGGTCAAACCCATTGGCACAAACAGCCACAAACTTTGCACAATATGAAACCATGGGGACCACAAATTGAGGGGTGTCACTATTCCAGAAAAAAGTTGTCATGGATTACAGCTCCACTCTATGATGAATCATCCTATTGCATGCGACCTCTCTGAGGTTTTTGGGCTGCTTATGGAGCTCGAGCTCGACAACACTCTCAAAATAATCTATCACTGCAAATGTGTTGTGTGTAGCCATCTTAGACTTGGCCTTAGTTCTTGGATACTTTGACCTAGGCAAAATGACATGGGAAGAATAAGAGAGTTCGCCAAAAATATCTACCCATAATCCTCCCTGATTAGAACTTGAGGGAGTTGCTTCCACTTCCTTTTTCTGCAAGAGAACCTTTCTCTCTCAACTCTTCAAAAAAAAAATTTGTGCTTTTGTTAGATACTCGGTTAGTCCCAAAGACACTGAGAGGGGGGGTGAATCAGTGTTTGACCGATAGATGAAATATTTAAACTTATTTGCAACTTTACAATCCAAATTAATGTACCAGTTAAAAAATAATAATGTAGTAAAGAGAAACAAAAGAATAAGCATCAATGCACACCATAACACATATATTTTTGGTGAGGAAACTCGGTAAGGGAAAAACCTTGGTGGGATTTGTGACCCAAAATATTTACTCAATGTCCAATATGAATAAATATTACTTAGTACAATAGGGGCCTACACATGCAAGAAGACCAATTGCCTAGAGCTCGCTGCTCAATACAAAAATGGAGTCTCACTGACTACACAATTGGATGGTTAAATCCAATAACAATGTACTGCTATCTGCAATGCTAGATTCAGTACTAGTTTAAGCTTTGTCTGATACCTCTGCCAAAACCTTTCTTCACTCTACTCTCCTTCTTATTTTCTCTTAAGATAAATACATCAAAATGCATATACAATTATTCGCTCTCATAACCTATCACATATTACCACTTCCTTATATTACCTATCATATATTTTCATACATTACAAATGACCTACAAGATCTCATACATATATGAATCTTTACAATACATCATGTCGGCTATACAAATATTATATTACAATATATTTCTCATAAACAATATTATTTCCAAGTCAACTTGGACTGCCGGTATAATCTGCTACTGGTGTAACTAGATGCCAGTGTGAATAAACCTTGAAGTGACTACTGGTGCCGGTAGGTGAAGTCTGTTATCTATAGAACCTTTGAACCATGTTACCAGTTGGTTGCCATCAATGACAACATCAACCATTCTCATTTGAGTGTATAATGCCAACAATCTCCCCCTTTGGCATTGATGGCAACACTCATGAGAAAAATCAAAATTGATATCCAAAATTTGAAATCCAAAAACTAAGAGTGCTCCCCCTGAGCAAATGATCTCCTTCTATATATTTTTCTCATTACACAACTCCCCCATTGACATCAATGACAAAGGATGTCAAAAGTATCAAAAATTCAAAATTAATGCAGAAACATGTAGCCGGTTATGTACAATCTTAAAAATGTCTGCCAAAACCAAGATAAGACCTTGCAAAAAATTTGTACTATTAGAAATTATAGTTTCTGTCTATTGGATCATCCCAATGAGATAATAAACCTATTGCTTCAGTGATCTTTCTCCTTGAATAGTTTCCTTAGATATCTCATTCCGATGTGTTAACAAATTATCTAGTATAGGACCAAGCTTGTTCTTTAACTCCCGAGTTTTCATTTTCAACCTTGCTTTTTCTCTTTCCAGTTTCTCAATCTTCTCTTCTTATGTATCCATATCTTGATCCAAAGATGATGTGAGTTCTGAAGAACCAATCATATTGTCAGCAATGTCATCAATTTCTTTTTGTGTTTTCTTTATTTTCTCATCAATATCTTCTATTAGGTGGTGAGGTTTGCATGCTTCCCTGTACAATTCCTTGTATTCCAGAATGGGAATTAAGTGTTTGTAACAATGAATCAATCTACTATTCGCAATCCTTTATTGTTTTGTCAAAGAATTCATCCTTATCCTTATTAACTCTTTCCTTAATGGTCTCCTCATTTATCTTATCTATAGTTTGAATGTTAGAAGAAATGAATTTGGACAATGCATCCAATTTACATATAGACCCAACAATGTGATCCACCTTGCACGTCGATGCAATCATCTGCAAAATTGGTAAAGAATCATCAATAGCCTTAAATGATAAGGCATTGCATTTTGTTCTCTTCTTAATGAAATCTAATAATACATCAGTAACTGTTAGGATTCCCAAAGATACTAAGAGGGGTGGTGAATCAGTATCTGACTGGCATATATATTTTCTTAACTTATAATATGAAAAGCATATTAAAACTATGTACCAGTAAACCAGAAATAATACAACAAATAAGAATAACAACCACAACATGAAAAGCACACCATAACACAATGTTTTAATGAGGAAACCCGGTGTGGGAAAAACCTCAGTGGGATTTGTGACCCACAAAATTCACTTAGTGGCCAATAAGAGAATATTACTGCTACAATAGGGGCCTGCACATGCAGGAAGGCCAAGTGCCTAGAGCTCATTGCTCAATTACAAAGGAAGTCACACTGACTTACAAAAATGAATTATACTAATACAATGTCTTGTATTGCTTTAGATTAGCATCCAGACTCAGTACCGGTTTAAGCGCTGCTACAAACATAAACCCTTATCCAATAATTTGCATAATAGGTCTACTACCTTCTATTCATATTTCGCATCCTACCTCTTCCAAAATGATCTACAATGATCTCATACATATATGAGTCATGTTACAATCCACCATGTTGGCTTACAAAAGATTTTACAATTAATTACAAAATATATTAACACAAAAATGTTGTCGGCCAGGGTGTCAGTATTCTTCTTTTTCGGTGCCGGTGTTCTGTATGCCAGTGTAGAGTTTGTCAGTGCTGGTGTCGATGTCTTCCTGTCAGTATCACATGATTGCAAGGTTACCATCAATGACAATACCTTCAATCACCTACAATATATCATTGGAGTGTACATTTGCCAACAATCTCCCCCTTTAGCATTGATGGCAACACTCATGAGAAAAATTCAAGAATGTATCCAAAAACTGAAGTCCAAAAATCTTTCCAAAAAAAATGTATGTCCAAAAATGTGTGCTCCTCCTGAGCAGATGATCTCTACTTCCTTTTGACCATTTTTCTCATCACACTACTCCCCCTTCGACATCAATGACAAAGGTTGTCATTCATTGTCAGTGGAGTCCTTCCTTGATTCTTGTAACCAGTGGATTACATTATGAAAAATATCTGTCAAAACCAAATTTAAACCATTACTGAATGATTTGTTGTCTTTTAGTGCCTCTTGAGGTCTTTGAATTGTACCAGTGCATATGTGCATTTTCTCTTCCAGTGTCTTCAGTCCGAGAACTAGAGCCTCAGATATTTCTTTTCTCAAAGAAATGAGGTAATATAGTTTTGGACCAAGTCTACATTTTAAGTCCTTTGCTTTATCCTTTATCCTTTCTTTTTCCTTCTCTAACTACTTGATTTTCTCTTCTTGCTTTGCAATCTTCTTCTCTATCTCAAAAAATGGGTCCAATGTACCTATCAGATTGTCAGCAATATTGTTTATCTTATCTTGTGCTTCAACTTGTACTTGTTTTGGTTTCTCTATCTATGCCTTAGAAGGTTTCTCTAAGCTTTCAATTGTCGGTTTCTCAGATGTAGTCTCATTTTGTACTTCTGGTTTCTTTATTTGTACCTCTATACATTCCTTGGCTAGTTCTTATGATGGTTTTTCAGTTGTATCTACTGGTTTCTCAGTGGTATTCACTATCGGTTGCTCTGTAGGTGTGGGTTTTTCAATTCTTATCTCAACCTCTATAGCCGGTGACTCAATAGTCACATCTGTCCTCTTGTCCTCAGTAGTTTCTCTATCCACCATAACATTTACCTCTTGAGTATCAATATTTACAGTATACAAAACTTCAAACTCAAGATTTGTATCCTCTAATGGAGTCTCCATACTCTCTGTGGCCGGTTGACTATCAGTAGTATCTACCGATGCAATATCTAAAGGAGGTGGGGGTACATTGTCAGTTACCTTAAGGCTTGGAGGACCACCTACCTTACCTTTCCCCTTATCCCTATCCTTTTGATATACTTTAATAGTCTTTGGTCTGAGTAATTCTTCCTGTTTTTCTTTTTCCACAAGGAATATATCCCATGCATTTGTTATTTCCTCATAGACTTCATTTACTCTTCCTGCCATCAGTGTTACGTGTTGGTGAGCAGTAGAGAATACTGTCTGATTTGCTTCATTGATAAGTTTATCTATTTCATCAGATGAGTTAACTAGATGTAATGCAAGTAGTTTTTCAATCTTAATTTTTTTGTCCAACTCAATGATGGCTAGCCTTCTAGCTTCTAATCTCCTATATAGATCATTTGGTATTTCATCAACAACTTCCATAAAAAATTTCTTATAAATATCTAAGTGTAAGATTACATTGTTCTCTATGATTTCCTTATCATCAACTGATAGTGTATTGTATATTTTGCTGATGTTCTTCAACTTACCATCCTCTGTTATTTCACTCAAGAGTTTATCCAATGGAGCAATATTCTATTTTACCTTCTTTTTCTTAGGGGTCATTTTCTTTACCGAAGGCCTAACTGCCTGTTGTTTTTGCCTTGTTTTCCTGGGTGTAGTGAGGGTACCAGTGAGGGTTTTCTTTTCCTTTCTACCCTTTTAAATACCACTGGCATATCACTCTCAAAGGAGGTTCCAACCGGTGAAAGATGAGCTTCCAGTTGAAGTCCTTCCAACTCACTTTCCTTTATACCAGTTTTCTTCAAAACATCTTCTTTAATTGCTTTAGCCTGTCGGGTTCCTTTCTTTACTATTGCTTCAAATTTCTTAACCCTTTTCCTAGACTAAATTCCACTTTCTATTATTTCAACATTTCTAAAAACTTTCTCAGTAGGTTCTTTGGGTGCTTCAAGGAGGGCTTTTGCATAAGTTTCAATAATGTTGTCATCTGTCTAATAGCCCATTTTAGTTACCCAGATAGTTCTAGGGACAACTACCTTCATCCATATTTCATCTTTCTTGATTACAAAATAGATTTCTTTCTAATATTTTTCCACAATAGCTTGTGACAGTCTTACTCTTCTTTTCATTCGAGCCTTTAATGCTTGAAAATGTTCATTTAAGTTATTCTCCCGGTTTTGTCCCATGTTGCTTAATAGATCCAACAGTTGTTTTCCTACCGGAATGTCAAAACCAAAATCTTTTGGACCAATACCGAGTACTTGTTTAGTTATGTACAATATTAGACAAACAAGCAAATTTCCAAATCTGAATGTTCCTTTCTTATCTCCTTTAATCTTTCCCAGATTGTCTATCAATTCATCTTTGAGCCATTCACATACATCTATTTTTGCATTGTTGTTGACCATGTCATAAGCACTCTTAATATATATGCTAGAAACTGAGTTCAACCTATTTGCATGTGTAGCTTTATAACCTAATATCATACTGATAAATCTCACATTTATGTCCTTTACATCATTTACCCTTAGAGACCTTTTGTCGAATGTTGCATCGGTTAAATCCATCACTGTGTCATTTGAGACTCTCTTTGTTTTGTCAGGTCTACTACCGGTGGAAGGTAACCCTGTTACTACCATAACGGCTTCCTTTGTGATTTTATGAATTGTATCCAACCAAAAGAATTCACCATGAACTCTTCTTAACACAACCCTTATAATATCCTTGGGAAAATCCAAGACACTAAGGATTTCAGTAAAACTTAGGGCTTCCACTATCTTATGTTCCAACTTGATATTTCCAAATTCATCACAAATCACAATGCTATACATGTTTTTGATTTCATCATCACCTAGTTCCTCTATATGACAATGTATATACATCCTAGGTTCTTCAGCATATACTACTCCCTTAGGAATTTGAGAAAATGCACCTATGCTATCATCTTTCTTCACAATTTCAGGAACCAGTTTGAAAATGGGTCTAGGGAACTTAATAACCTCAACAACAGTAGGGTTTGCAATAAATTTAGGAGTGGATGAGGATGCCATGATTATAAATACGTCAATCTGCCTTTAGGATGAATGCTTTGATGAAATGCTTCACTTTTTCACTAAGGATGCCTTTGCTCGGGAATTTTCACGTTCTCGAAGGTTTGAATGCTTGGTGAATGAAAAAGGAGTCAAAACACTTGCTTTATAATGTTATTTTCTCCAACTACCACATTTAATGCTCATCGGGTAAGTCACAACTTAACTCATCTGTCGATATAGAAGTAATTTCAACTTCTCACCATCAACCGAGGGAATAATAGCATGTTTTTCATTTTGTTGCTAAACCCCCAAAGGATTTTCCTTTAGTTAGATGAAGAGTCTATTCTACTAGTGGAGGGGTATTCCCTTCAACATCCTGATCTAACTTTCTAATCCATTTTTTTGAGAATTCTTGCTTTACTTCTTCAACCTTTTCTTTACCTTTCAAACTAGGACCTTTGTTATTTGCTGGTGGAGACTTGCTTCTACAAAATTTTGCAATATGTCCAATTTTGTTACAAGCATAACAAGTCACATTGTTCTTCTGAATAGCTTTCCCATATCCTATGCCGGTATGTGTTCTGTGTTGATTAGATAAGTGTCCAAATCTTCCACAAACATAACATCTTACATTCATTCTACAATTTTCTAAGTTATGACCAACTTTGTTGCATTTAGAACATTGACCAGTGGGTGTATTAGTGTTCTGATAATTTCTAGATTTACACTAATTTTCTCTATGACCATACTTGTTATAGTTAAAACATTTCCCATTAAATTTGTAAGCATTAGGTTGTCTTACCGGTTTTCTATGATCATGATTGTTTGCAGTATCGGAGCTTTCACTAGTTTCAAAGACAAGTCCATTTGTATCACCATTAGGTTTCTGATTCTTTTGCATGTCACCAAGTTCTTCTGAACTTTTCTTGAATTTCTCCTTGTGTTGATTTGCAGCAGTCAGTTCATTCTCCAAGCTTTCTTTCTATCTTATGAGTTCAATTCTGTCATTTTGTGTGTGCATCAAATCTATCTTCAACATATCATTTTCATGACTGAGTCTTGTGTTTTCATTTCCAGCATCATTTAGTCTTCTAACCAAGTCTTCTTCATTCTTCTTTCTATCTTCAATTTCTTTACAAAATCTCATAGTCATATCTTGCATCTCATTCTTTGTTGTACTAATTTCTTGTCTTAGCTTGTTAACTAGATCATTAAGAGTTTCCTTTTCATCTTCCTCATTCTGCATGTTTTCACAAAGTTCTCTTCTTTTATTCCTTGCTATAGTGTAATTTTCTTGAAGTGCTTGAATGATATCATGAGTAGCCTTTAGATCATCTTCAAGTTTGATATTCTTCACCTTTTTTGCATCATTGTCTAAAAGAGCTATTTCCAATTACTTTCTCAAGCTTTCCATCTCTACCAGTGACAAGATCTTCCTCAAGTTGTTAGGCTTTTGAAAATAGACGACCAGACTCTGATACCAATTGTTAGGATTCCCAAAGATACTGAGAGGGGGGGTGAATTAGTATCTGACTGGTATATATATTTTCTTAGCTTATAACATGAAAAGCATATTAAAACTATGTACCGATAAACTAGAAATAATGCAACAAATAAGAATAACAACCACAACATGAAAATCACACCATAACACAATGTTTTAATGAGGAAACCCCATGTGGGAAAAACCTTGGTGGGATTTGTGACCCATAATATTCACCTACTGGCCAATAAGAGAATATTACTACTACAATAGGGGCCTGCACATGCAGGAAGGCCAAGTGCCTAGAGCTCACTGCTCAATTACAAAGGAAGTCACACTGACTTACAAAAATGGATTATACTAATCCAATGTCTTGTACTGCTTCAGATTAGCATCTGCTATGCCAGATTTTGTACTGGTTTAAGCTCTGTTACATACATAAACCCTTATCCAATAATTTGCATAATAGATCTGCTACCTTCTATTCATATTTTGCATCCTCCCTCTTCCAAAATGATCTACAATGATCTCATACATATATGAATCATGTTACAATCCACCATGTCAACTTACAAAAGATTTTATAATTAATTACAAAATATATTAACACAAAAATGTTGTCGGCCAAGGTGTTGGTATTATTCTTTTTTGATGCTAGTGTTCTATATGTCAATGTAGAGTCCATCGGTGCCGGTGCCAGTGTCTTCATGCCGGTATCACATGATTGCAAGGTTTCCATCAATGACAATACCTTCAATCACCTACAATATCTCATTGGAGTGTGCATTTGCCAATAGTAACATTTGTCAGTCTATAGTCCATAGTAGAAGTACTAGGAGGAGTTCTAGGTTCTACAATAACTTTCTTCTCTTCTCTAAATACCTTAACCTCTTCTTTATCCACTTTCTCTACCTTATTTTCACTCTTATTCTCATTTTTATTTACTGTCAGTTTTGATTATGTTTGTTCTTGTTCCTTTTTTGTTCCTACAGGTATCTCAATATTCTATTGAGTGTTAATAGTCTTGACCGGTGATTCAGGTTTCTCAACATTTATAGCTTCAGATTTCTTCTCCTCAGTAGTTTCCTTGTCCAATACAATATTGATGTCATGAGTGTCAAGATGCATTGTGAATAGAATGTCTGACTCAGAATCAACATTATCTATTTTCACTTTCTCTGATATCTTTTCAGGCTCATTTTCCATTTATGCTGGTGCCTTTGATACTACCGGTGGGGTGTCTTGTGCCGGTGCTAGTAAGTTGTCCTTAACCATTATGTCAGGTACACTACCAGCCTTACTCTTTCCCTTATCTATTTTCTGATATACTTTAGTAAATGATTTATCAATTTTTTGTCTATCTTTCTCTTCTTTTTTCTCCTTCTCAACAAAGAATATATCCCATTTATCAGTTGTTTCATCTATAATCTCTTTTACTCTGTTGGCCATAAGACTAACTTGCTGATAGAGTACACCAAGAGATGGGATATAAAGTCTGAAGAACCAAGTGGAGATGGATCTACACCAGTAAATCCACTAGTAGAATAGAGAATTTCTGCACCGACAAGAAATTCCACCGATAACTGAGGCATATGTCCTAGGGGTTGGAAAATCTATTGAAAATTTTGTATATTGCCCAAAGAAGATCTGAAAAAGATCTCGAAGAGATCTGGAGAGATGTCTTAATCATTGATGAAGGTTTACCTAGCATAAAACTGTGAAACCGACATCCAGTAGGGTACATCGCGAAGTATTTATGACAGTGAAGGATTAGGGTTTTAAAAGGGGAAAGTGAATTCATTTTCACTCACTAAGCATTCAAGCAATCTGGAGTGAAGCAAAGGTGAATTTCAGGTGATTAAGAGCAAAGGTATTCTAAGTGGATTTACAACAATCATCAGAGAAGCAATCAAATCTTCACATCAGCGATCATTTTTTAGATATTTTTTCAAAATGGCATCTGGATCGTTTGCTCCTACTTTCATTGCAAATCCCACCATTCTTGATGTTAAGGACATGCTGAGACCCATTTTTAAGGAAGTTCCTTAGATAGCTAAGAAAGAAGACTCTGCAGGCACATTCTTTAGGGTTCCCAATGACATGATGTATGTTGAAGATGTAAGGGTATATATTCATTGCATCTTGGAGGATCTAGGTACATGAGAGATAAAGGGAATGCATCAATCTATGATACTGGGAGACTCTGGAACAATCAAGATGGAATATAAGATCATCAAGGATCTAGGGTTAACCAGTATTCTGTACATACCAGAATTCAAAGATGAGGTGATGAGATATGTTTTGAGTAGGGTTCACATTGAGTTCATCTAGTTGGATCGACCCTACATGATCACAAAGGAAGCAATTCAAGTAGTCACTAGCCTACCCAAAGTCGATCAAGAACCTAGCAAGAAGATTTCCACCACTGCAGTTGAGAAGCTCACTGGTGCAATCCATGATGGAAGATCTATGAGGGTTAGCAAAATTAAGGACATAGATGTGAAATTTGTCAGCATGATAATCAGCTATAAGGTAGCTCAATCTAGTCGATTGAACTATGTTGCTAGTTCCTACATCCATGCTGCTTATCAAATTTTAAAGAATAATGAGAAGTATGATTTATGTGAATGGATGAGAAGTGAAATAATGTTGAATCTTGGAAAGATTAAGAGTGTTAAGAAAGGAAATTTTAGGTTCGGAAATCTCATTGTTTATTTAATGCTTTACCTCATGAAAGAGCTACTAGGTCTAAGGAAGAAGAGTTGGGCACATGACATATAGGTAGGTATGCAAATCAAGGAAGAAATCACTGGTCTAGGTACTAGAAGGGATGAAAAGATTTGGGGCTATTTCAAAACATTTTAGGAAAATATGAGATAGAGGGAAAGCATATCAAAGCACAATGTGGAGAAGTACTCCATTGATATCTATTTTACGGTGAAAATTGATCAAACTCTTATGGAGGTAGTAGAACCTAGGACCATATGGATCACTGATATTGGATATGAATTGGATGATAGCATTTTTTAACTTTATGCAAAAATTCTACTTGAAGCTGCATTGGATGATACAACATAACTATTACCAAAATTTTATACAATGCCAAATTTGGTGCCCTAATGAAGCCTTGCATTCATTTTGAAAAGGTCCAAATCATGAACTAGGAAGAAATGCACTATTTTTTCTAACTTGTTTGCTTCATGTGCAGATACATGAAAGTAAGACATCATGTGGGTTAAAATGTGGCACCCACAAGGGTTGAGCTCAACATACTATAGATTATAGAAACATCTATGCTCCATTGTAGATGAAATTGTGTGGCTATTAAAACCTTAAGGCCAAAAGAAACTCAGAGCAAAATGCAATCGGCCTGTGTAAAGTTTTACTTGGGTGACAAAGAGGGTTTTAAAAGGCCTTAGAGTTTTCAAGGGGTTTTTAGTCGCCAGGTAGGAAGACCTTTTATCCCACATTGGTTGCATAGAGGGAGTTTATCACACTTAAATATAAGGCCACTTATAACTATAGTGTCAAAGCTTACGGGATTTTGGCAAGAAGAGGCAGCTCATGGCCTAGTGGACCCCATGCACATGCATCTCAAGGCATCCTAATTTTGTGACCGGCTGGCAAGAAGAGACTAAAGAGAGAGCAAGTTTAGGAAAGATCAACGGTGATCGTAGAGATCTAACGACTGTCGCAATGAAAAGATGCACACCAGATTATCGCCGTGACTCAGCGACTGATGACATGACAGAACAAAGAATGTAAGACAAAGGACAAGTGGCAGTCTAGTGACTAATGACATGGCACTGATGGGTGACATCGAGTAGATCTTGGTCATGATGAGTCCAGAAAGATTTTCATCAAAAGCTTAGTTACATCGACATCAAGCAGATCCTGGCCACGATGAGTCCCAAAAAAGTTTCATCGACATAATAATATCGATGAAACTGGTAACCAGCTCGCTGAAGGAATACTTTGGCTGAAAGAATGAGCTCCAACAAAGAAGGACGCGTGGTGGCCTGGTAGACAGGTGGTTCCCAAGTGGATCTCATGAGCCAATCAAAGGGTTACACGTGTTGACATGCGACACAAGAGAGTAGATCAGCTGGGACTAAAGAGGGAGAAAGATAAGGAAAGATCAACAGCGATCCAAAGGATCTAAGGGCCATCGCTATACTACTATGGAAAGAAGCTCGCCAGTTATCATAGCAACTTGGTGACTAAGCACATGCGGAAAAGGCAAAGGGGAGGTGAGCGGCTAAGAGGTTAAAGATCGAGTAGTTTGAGGGTAGATCAATGGTCGTTGCTATACCGCAAGATAAAAATGCTTGCTGGTTATCTCATGCGACTTGGCAACTAATAATGTAGCCATCCAGGTGGTCATCCAGGTGGATTAAAAATGAATAAGGATGCGCCACATGGTAGAGAGAAGATGAAGAACCATGGTTAAACCAAGAGTAAAGACCAAGCGATTGATCGCATCCAACAGTCAGGTGGACAAATCCAATGGTGGTCGCCATACTGCAAAGAAAAGTTTCTCACCCAATTATCAATGCAACTTGGTGAAAAGGTGGGTCTAGGTCTAGATTGTAGACAAAGTGGACCCACGAGCAAATCAAAGGCTGGCACATGGCAAAAAATCTATAGATGAGCAGATGTCTAAGTCCACCTTGAACTTGAACTTAAAAGTGGTTCACCAGTTCATATTGGTTCAAGACTTGAAAATGGTTCAATGGTTAAAAGTTCAGTGGTTCAAGGCTTCAAAGTGGTTCAATGGTTCAAAGTTCATTATCATCGCTCATTCCCGTGGGCCCGGGATGAAGAAAGAAAACAAGCAGAGATAAAAGTAAATGGTGGGGCCCACTATAAAGTAAACAAAAAGTTAAATGCAAAAGGCCATGTTTCATGTAGGCGATCCAATGGCTGGCAAATAAAAATTGCACGGTAGACTCGGAACTAGTTGTTTGAACAGTGAAAAGCCCACCAAGCAAGGGGATGAATTCTACATGAAAGATTAATGCAATTGATTATCTGAATATGCAAGTGTTACATACTGTTGGAAAGCTCGTGAAACAGGGAGATCATTTCCACAACCATTTTTAATAGAAGTTTTCAATATAGAGAGCAGTTGCCAAGGGATGCATAAGATTTTCTCAGTGGGATTTCTTTTAAATATAGTCATAATTCAATTCATCATGCAGCTTTCACATGGGGATAACTATTTTTTCACATTTAGATATGCAAATTTTCTTATAGGAGGATTAGTGACAGTCCTTTTGAGCAGTAAAGATTATTATTTTATAGATTATGCATGAGTTTTTATGCCATTTTTGGGGCAAATTTCAGCCAGGGCTTTTCTCATGCAGTGTTTTTAGGGTTTTTGAAGGGGATTCATCATGATTTCTATATATTACTTCTCTCCTTTTTTCCCTCCGATTCTTTCTTTTTGCTTACACATACAACAAAAAGCATTGTATCTCTGCACTTTTTTTTTTTAGTTTTCAATATTGTAATAGAGATTATTTTCAATTTGCAATAGAGAGTTTCAGTTTTCTTATCAATTATTTCTTATTTTACTATTGTCAAATGAATGATTTGATGAAGTTATTGTGATTTAATTATGAATCCTTTTCTTTGTCTCATTTATGCTTTGCAGAAATAGGAAGATTTCATAGTAAGTTCAGGTTGTGGGTTGTGTTCATTTGGTTTCTACTTCTTTCCATGTTTGTGAAAAATCACTTTTCCCACATTCAGAGGTTATATAACTTCAAGCCTTCACATGAATTGTTTATGAATTTCATGCTTATTTGATTTGTGAGATAATTTTTGGGTCGTGTTGCAGTTGGTTATAGTTTTAGGACAGCAAGTAGAACTGCATCATTTTGGTTTATCACCTCTATTAGGATAGGTTTTTTCAATTACATGCAAGACTTTTTACTCTTTTCCCACTAAAAGTTGGTGTAGGAGATCCATCAGAACAGGAAGCTGACCTAATCTCCAGAGATTCACCTTCACTTTGAGCAACCCATAGGCTTGAAGGTGTTTCCATGTTTCACAGGATTGCTTCTTTTCAAACTTAGTATCACAGGTGCAATCCTCAGTGACAACAATTTTTGGCATGCCCGGTGGGACACGTTTGAGCTATCACAGCTCAAAGGAAATTCATTTTTGTTGTTGTTTTGGTATTGATAGCAGTATTTCAGCCTATTGAGGTTATTTTTCCTAAGTACCTGGTGACTCTATTTTTTGGTTTTATGTACAAAATAGGTCTTAAGAACATATGAAAAAGTGTCAAACCAAATAGAGCGAGGATCCAATTGAACATATTGAGCTACCACCATCGTAGAGAGGGTCAAGGACAAAAAGATAGAAAAAGCAACAAATTCAACAGTTGAGTTCCCAGAAAGTTCGTCAGTTGAATTTTTTCTTGAAACTCTAGATTTTAATCATTTGTCTAATTCTTCTCCTCTACCTAATAATTCTTAGCCCAATTTTGCTACCTGCCTAAATCCCCTTTTTATAACTACTTCAATTCAACCATCTATTACCCAGAATCCACTAGTAAATCCTCTAGTATTTTTGTACCCTTTGTAGCATCGTAAAATTGTGACACTTGCAATTTTGACTGTATTTGGGTCTTCATGATGGTGGCGCAACATTGAACCTGAATGGAGACCCCGAAACCTATTTACGACATCAAAAACTGCATCTTTCTACACCTTGGCCTGATCCTCCTTGCACCTTGTTGTCCCGGGAGGTGGGACCATGGCGCCCAGTGCCCTGGTCCTTCAGGACCATGGTGCCTAGCACCCTGCTCGTTCAGGACCATGGTGCCTAGTGCCCTAGTCCCTCAGGACCATGGCGCCTAGCACCCTGGTCCCTGGCCCTATTTTGGGCCCGGTCTCTTGTTGGGCATCGGGTCTTCAAGTTTGCAATTTGGAAAATAATGCTCCTAGGTCGGCCTAAGGTCAGAAAAATCAGTCTCCTAACCCTAATTGACAAATATATAAACTACATTTCCCCTCCCAGAAAAAGGGAGAAAAAAACATATGTGTGCAAGAGGCGGAAGCGATAGGCAAACATTCAAACATTCAAGCATTCAAGCATTCCTTCAAGCGATTGAGCATTCTAGGTCTCCATTCAAGGCTAGGTGTTACAATCAAGACAAGGATTCAACCATTGAAGAGGAGATCACCTACAACATAGAACATACAACATCATTACACCTTCGCATGTAAGAATACAAACATTCTTACAACAAGGTATCAATACTTGATTACATTACAAATATTTACATTTACAACATTCTCATTTCTTGGTTAATTCCAAAAACTGGGGTTTGACCTGAAGGCAAACCCCTAATCCCTAACCCCCTAATCGTCCTCTCTTTTTTGTGTGTAGGTTGCAGGTATGTGGCTGTAATTGAAGATTTGGAATCCTTGTGCAGAGACGAACAAATCCCCCTTCGTTTTGCGGATTTTTCGGAGGACCGTGTGCACTCCGGGTGCCATCGTCCCATCAACTTTCGCTCAAACTTGTAGGACAACATCATCTCAACATTTTACTGCTAATTTCAGGTCCATAGATCCATCCTATGTCCCTATCTCCATCTACAAGCGAATCTTTCTTACTTTTACATACACTCCTAGTTCAATCCTTCTATCTACATTCTTTACAAAAGAGGGTATCCTTGCTGTCTCAACCCTTGAAACTCATTTAGAATTCAATCTTGCATTGTGTGGGATTGGATCTTGAGAGTTTCAACCCCTCTTTTGAATGTAAAGTCTCTCCTAAGTGAAAACCGTCAATCCTAGTGACCTCCTTTCTCTCTCCTTGGAGTGGGGGAACACCTAGGGTTCGATTTTCCGCTTTACATTTTGGTGAACCCGACGTGAACATCCTAATTCTGATTATTCATGGTTAGATCTGAAAAAAAATTTGCTTCCTTAATTACATTTCCATGTTTGATCTTTTGCAAATTTTAGAGGTTAATTGCATAAAAACCCTAAATTTTCTTTTTAGTAATTGAGCTTGTGAAATGTTTAATTATTAATGCTTGTTTCAGATCTACCCTTCTATTGCAAATTGTCAATTCATATTTGTGCTTTAATTCTGAAAATTAAGTGGTTAAGTGTCAAAACCCTAATTTTTAAAACCCTCTTGATTCAACCTTTGACCGATGATTTCACTAATCAAAACACCTCCAAATCGGCTGTAACTTTGGATTCCGCAACAAAATCATAATATCTCTCATCCCTGAAAATTTTGAAAAAAGTTGCGAGGACCGTGTACACCCTGAGTGCCATCATCCCCGACATTTTTTTTGAAATTTCGGGAGCTGGATCTTACTGTATTTTTCCGCTAGAATCCAGAATCTTGGCTGATTTCATCAATTCTAACACTTTCAAAATTAAAGTCAAAGTTGGTCTAGTAATTGCTTGGATTAAGGTTTATAATCATTCAAAAATTGTTGAAATTGAAATTTTGTGTTAAAATTAAGTTTCTTACAGTCCTAAATCTGATAAGTGTGTTGGCATTCATTCAAAGTTTCAGTGCTTTATTCAAATTTTTTGCAATTTGTGACTTTTGAAATTAAGTGTTTAATTGCAACAACCTTGATTTCCACTTTCAAAATTGAATTTTGTGTGAAATTGAGTCAACTTTTAAATTTCAAAGCTTGCATTGCTTTTAGTATTCCCTCTAAAATCTTAAAATTCAAAATTTCAGTTTCCCTCTCCTTTTCAAAATTCAAATTTTGCATTTTACAACAATCTTGGTAGGGTTCAATTTTGAGATTGCAACTTTAATTTGGCCTATCTATAGATTGTAAAATCACTCAATTTTTTCAGATTAGCTTTAAAATCATCATAACTTTCATCCCTAAAAATTTTGAAAAAAGTTGCGAGGACCGTGTGCACTCCGTTCGCCATGGTCCTCGACATTTTTTCTGAAACTTCGGGAGATTGTCATGATTGCATTTAACAGCTTAAGTCTAGGAGATTGGCTGATTTTATTGAAATTTGCTACCTCTAAATTCAAAAATAAATTCAAAATTCAAGATCTAAATTTTCAAGATAACAATTAAAATTAAGTGCTACCCCCTTGGCCCTAATTTTCAATTGTGCCTACCTTTCTTGGAAGTTGTGTTTCCCTCTTCTTTCACAAAGTTCAAATTGGATAATCATTATCTCATTGTTCAATTTCGCCAACTTTATTTTCAAAATTCAAAATCTTCTCTCTCTCTCTAGTGCATGAGTTTTACAACAATAAGCCTTACTTACACTATTCCCGTTAGACGAAGCCTTAGAATTAAGTCTTTCCAAGGTTTAATTACCAAGGAGATGGAGCCTAATTTGAATGGCCTTTTTAACGAGGACATGGGTAATTCCTCTAATCCTCTTAATGATGAAGAATCTCTCCATGAGGTTTTTGTAGAACAACTTTCGAAATTGGATAACCAATTTGATGATTTTCAGCAATGGATGTCTCAAGAATACCCCGATAGTCAAGCTCTTTCATTAATTGAGGGTCTAAAACATATGGTTCAAAGTGATAAGAATGGAATTGATATTTTACATAGTATTGCACACATCGTGGATTCGAATGTGATGCCTATGAAGAGTTGTGCCGAAACTTTAGGTTATACACAACCTCCTACTCAAGTCAATCATTCTACCCCTTTGACAACTTCTATTGCTAGTATACCTACTTTTACATCAAACATAATGACTACTTCAATACAAAACATTCCACCTATGATCACCAGTCATGGGGGCAATCCTTCTTCTGCAATCAACCCTCTCCCTTCATTCAATCCGACTTCCTCATTCACTCCTTCAATGAGTGTCCCTATTACATCTCCACAAATGAACATGACGCAAGGGGGCAATTCATTTAACCATTCCCTTCCTCCTTGTAGTGTTCCTTCTTTCCAATCATCTCCTATGACTAACTATCATAGTGTCCCAACACCTTACTCTCAATCAATACCTTCATTCAATAACATAATACCTCAATCACAATCTAACATGTCTAATATGAACTCTTCAACTGAAGCGACCATTAACAATCTTGCACAAACGGTCTCTTCTTTACAGCAACAAATTGCCTCTATGAATCAATCTAAGTTTAGTGTGCCCACATTTGATGTTGCGAGCCCACTTTCTCTTGACATTGTTCGAGCTATCCCCCCTAAGCATGTTGAAGTCCCGCAATTGGAGCTTTATAATGGTAAAGGTGATCCTCTAACACATGTTAAGACCTTTCAAACAATATGTACCGATTTTGCTCATGACCAAAGGTTGCTTGCAAAACTATTTACTAGAACATTAAGAGATAAGGCTCTACAATGGTATTGCTCATTGCCTTCCTATTCTATTACTTCTTTCCAACAACTTGCAAATGCTTTTATTCAACAATTTCAAAACAATATAAGTCCTAAAGTTACTTTGATTGATTTAATGCATTGTAAACAAGGTGTTAAAGAAAAAGTGACTGATTTCATTGGTAGATATAAGCATTTGTGTGCTCAAATTTCTTTTCCAGTACCTGACAATGATATTCAAAGAATTTTTATTTCTAATTTACAAAAAGATATTAGAGAAAAACTTTTGTTTTTTGAGTTTACTTCTTTCCAATAGTTGTGTGCAACTCTTCACAATTATCAACTGACTGTGAGTCAAATGGAACAAGCAAATCCTATGGCTCTGAGTGATAAGGGTGATAGTAGTCAACAACCATTCGGGAAGTTTAAACCAAACAGAGAGTTCATTAAGTTCAATGAAAACATCACCAACAACAATGTGAATACAACATCAGGTGTGCCTCCTATTTCTAAGTTTTTCAAGAAAGAAAGAGAGTTTACTCCTTTGAATGAATCATTGCATAGTATTATGAATAAGTTATTGGAACAAAATGTGCTTACCCTCCCTCCTATAAAGAAAATAGATCCTGCAAAGATTAATTCACCCTATTTTGATAACAAATCTTTTTGTCAATTTCATCGTCAACCTGGGCATGATACTGAAAAATGTTTTGCTTTAAAGGGTAAAATTCAAGATTTGATTGATAATAGTACTATCTCTGTTTTAGGTGTGAATGATAAGGGCAACACATCTGTAGCTCTTTCTAACCAAAATCTTAAGATTTTTACTGATCCATTACCTTCTCATACCTCTAATGTGATTGAGATGAATGATTCCTCTTTCTCACCTGATGGTCTTGTGTCTATGACTCCGAATGTGATTAACTTTGTGGAGAAACAGAAAATCCCTAAAGAACCTTCCATCACATTCGATTCTAGTGAAACTATCAGGGCACCTGATGGTCCTTTATATATAGTTGCAAAAGTCAAGAATACACCTTGCTGTGGAGTGCTTATTGATCCTTCTTGTATGGTTAATGTCATTACTGAAGAATTTCTTTTTACTTTGCAATTAAATCAAGTGATCTATGACAAAACAAATGTGGTTGTGAAACTATTTGATGCATTTTCTTCTTCTGCAATTGGTTCTATTACATTACCTATTGAGGTCCATAACAAATCCCTTGATGTGAGATTTGCTATTATTCCATCATCCGAACAATTTCGTGTGAAGCTAGGCTATCCTTGGCTATCTTCCATGAAAGCTATTGCTTCTCCTATTCACAAGTGTTTGAAATTTCCCCATAATGGTGAAGTTGTTATTGTCAATCATAGTCTCTTTAAACCAGTGAAAGAACTTCTAGCGTTCCTATTGATTATTTTTGGCCTAAACAATTTCAATCTCTTCCACCACAAAGTGATCATCTTTTCAAATCTTATCAAAAGTGGAAAAAAGATATGATCCTATCTCTAAGTGAACCTAGGACACCCAAACTTGATATTCCTATCATTCTTGAGAAGGAAGTTCTTCCTTTGAAAGATAAAACTAATGTATTTCCTCTAGAAGATTCCCAACCCATCCCTATGGATGTGACTATGTCTATGACTAATAAACTTTCTAAAGGTAGACCTATACCTCCTCGTCATGATGGACTTGGTCTCCTTCCTAAACTAGATATTCCTACTTTATATGGAGCAGTTCCTCCTCCTTCCTCTTATAGAGAGAAGAGACCTTCCTCTTCTCCTATTGTCCAACCTAAGAGACCACAACCTAAACACCCAAGTGATAAGGATGAGAACATTCCTCCTCCTCAATCTTCTCAACTTCCTACTAAGACTAGACGAAATCATTCTGCATGTGAACGCCGATGAAAGTGTCATTTTAGAGCTCGTGTAGTTGTTTCCCAAACTTTGCAATCCCCAAAAACACCTTCAGCTAGTATTATTCCATTTTCTCCTCAGCCAAAAATTGAGTCAAAATCTCCTAAACATAAGATGCATGGTGGTTTTGATCCTGTGCGAGTTAAAGATCCTATTTTTATAAATCTTGATGATGATATAGATGAAAATGTTATTCATGATGAAAATGTTACTCCTCTTTCTTCTGATAGTGAATATGAATATGTTATTATTGATAACCATTTATCTAATGAATTTTCTAAAGCACTTATCTTAGCTCCTAGACAAGAACAACGTGGCTTGGAACATGAACATAGCCCTTGTTTGGATCTTGTGATAGCTCCATCTGCTATGTTGGATGTTCCTCCTCTAGCATGTTTCGTGCCTTCCCAAAATATTGATCAGCAAGATCGAGGGGTGGATGACATGCTAGACTAGTTCATTAGCATAGCAGACTCTTTCCTCCTCTCTTGATCTCTTTTGTTACTTCTTCTATGTGTTATTCTCATTCTTCAATTTGTTGTCCTTAGTGTTGTCTACTTGAGGACGATGCAAAGCATTGAGATCTCTTTTGGTCTCTCTCATGTTGACTCAAAAGACACATGTGTTCCCTTCTTCTAGGTGACCTTCCTTGATTGGGGAATGAAGAACAATTATGCATACATACATATGATATACATGAGTTATCATACATCATACTGACCCCAAGGAAAGCAAAGTCACCTCGTGCTTTGTGTTTTGTGTCTATTATCCTTGGGTTTATCTCACACTTGGGGGCTAAATCTTTGTGATAACATGCTCCTTTCCCTTCTCATTTCTTATGTGTATCACTACCTTAAAGCAATCACCCCCGATTGAGGCATGTGCGATTGCTTTAATGTAGGGGGCATATAATCCATTCATATCTCTTCAAGATACTCAAAAATTTCTTGGCGAACTTAGCTTTGCCTTGAAAATTTTTGGTATTTTTCTTGCATGACTCATAGTGAGGGAACCTTACTACTGACAGTCATGGTTCTCCCTCATGATCTTCCCTTTAAATTTGTTAATCAAAGTTGTAAGATCCTTAGTCCACTTAGGGCTTGGTGTATCTTGCCTCCTTGACGTGGTGAAAGTCTTTCAATGTTGTTTCCTTGTACTTTACCAAAAGTATGGGCGTACGCTTATACTCCCGCTAAAGTGGGGGCTAAATGTAGCGTCGTAAAACTGCGACACTTGCAATTTTGACTGCATTTGGGTCTTCATGATGGCGGCGCAACATTGAACCTGAATGGAGACCCCGAAACCTATTTACGACATCAAAAACTGCATCTTTCTGCACCTTGGCCTGATCCTCCTTGCACCCTATTGTCCCGAGAGGTGATGGCGCCTAGCGCCTTGGTCCCTAGCCCTATTTTGGGCCCAGTCTCTTGTTGGGCATCGGGTCTTCAAGTTTGCAATTTGGAAAATAATGCTCCTAGGTCAGCCTAAGGTTGGAAAAATCAGTCTCCTAACCCTAATTGACAAGCATATAAACTACATTTCCCCTCCCAGAAAAAGGGAGAAAAAAACATATGTGTGCAAGAGGCGGAAGCGATAGGCAAACATTCAAACATTCAAGCATTCAAGCATTCCTTCAAGCAATTGAGCATTCTAGGTTTCCATTCAAGGCTAGGTGTTGCAATCAAGACAAGGATTCAACCATTGAAGAGGAGATCACCTACAACATACAACATCATTACACCTTCGCATGTAAGAATACAAACATTCTTACAACAAGGTATCAATACTTGATTACATTACAAATATTTACATTTACAGCATTCTCATTTCTTGGTTAATTCCAAAAATCGGGGTTTGACCTGAAGGCAAACCCCTAATCCCTAACCCCCCAATCGTCCTCTCTTTTCTGTGTGTAGGTTGCAGGTATGCGGCTATAATTGAAGATATTGCAGAGACAAACAGATCCCCCTTTGTTTCACGGATTTTTCAGAGGACCGTGTGCACTCCGGGTGCCATCATCCTATCAACTTTCGATCAAACTTGCAGGACAGCATCGTCTCGACATTTTACTGCTAATTTCAAGTCCGTAGCTTCATCCCATGTCCCTATCTCCGTCTACAAGCGAATCTTTCTTACTTTTACATACACTCCTAGTTCAATCCTTCTATCTACATTCTTTACAAAAGAGGGTATCCTTGTTGTCTCAACCCTTGAAACTCATTTAGAATTCAATCTTGCATTGTGTGGGATTGGATCTTGAGAGTTTCAACCCCTCTTTTGAATGTAAAGTCTCTCCTAAGTGAAAAGCATCAATCCTAGTGACCTCCTTTCTCTCTCCTTGGAGTGGGGGAACACCTAGGGTTCGATTTTCTGCTTTACACCCTTCAATGGAGGCAACCCTTTGAATTTAACCCAACATGATCCTATGCTAGGAGCAACTCTAAAAAGTATTCCTAGTTGCACTAGTGAAGACCACATTACACCCATTGAGCACATAAGAGATATAGCATCTCTATGTGCAATTCACCATATAACCCAACATAATGTGACACTCAGGCTACTGGTAGCATCATTCAAAGGCAAAGCACTACAATGGTTCAAGGGTTTGCAAATAAATCTAGTTATTGATTGGGATGATTTGGGTGATAAGATAGCAAAGCAGTTTGCAGATAAATCTGATCACCTATCATTGGTTGAGTAGATGACCACTATCAAGAGGGCACTGCAAGAGAAGATGACTAATTTTAATTACCGTTTTGAGGGAACCTGGAACAGATTCCTACAATAGTAGAATCCTCTCCTGAACATGTATTTTTATATTATTTGAGATCTTTAAATAGCAATATTGCTATTATGATTCAATCTATGGGTGGGGTTACATTACCAGTAGCTTATGATATATCTATTAGAGCATAAAATAGCCTTATACAAGCTGGTAAAATTGCCCCTAGGCCTCCTATGCCTATTTTTCCTGATATGCAGCCAGTGATGCCTTTACAAGTACCCCTATAGTTGCAATACATGTTGTTCGAGCACTAAGTTTTCAAGATTATGTTCAAAATAGTGTTGTAGCAGACTCGTCAAAGAAACTATAGACGTTACAAGAGATTTTTATAAAAAATGTTGAAGCAACTCAACTAATCCAACAAACTATGCAAAATTTTGGCAATGAATTGGTGAATATCAAGAAAAACTAGAACCAAAATCAAAGTTATCAAGCCCCATATCAAGCTCCTTATCAACCCAATAGGCCTAACTACCAAGTTGATGCTCAGAATCAAAGGAGGAACTACAACAATAGGCAAAACCAATAGTATAATCAGAATACTACTAGAAATTCTAAGAAATTGTTCCTACTCAGAACAATATGGCACAAGAGTGGTGTTTTCCTTGCCAACAACCCCATAATCAAGCATCATGCCAAAATGCAATGAATGCTCAATTACAAGCTTTGGTGGTTTAGAATAACATGTCTTATCAAGATGTAGGTATAAATGAGGAACTAGAAGGTCCTGAGGTGGCTATGATGAATTGGCAAGGTGAGGAATGTTGTGGAGTTAATCATTCGCAAGCATAAAATAGACCCTTTTCACCTATTGTAGAAAATACAAGGTCAAAGAAACGTGCTATTGACATTGGACAGCAAGCTGCAAATAATCAACATCAAGTTGTAAATAATGGACAGCAACAAAATAAATCCAGACAATAGCCAGATAAAGGAAAATAGCAAGCTTCTACAAGTCACCAAGTTGTTAGTACACGTCTACCTATCCAGAATGTGCAAATTTTACCAAGAGGACAGCCTACAGCACCTAAAGAACAATAGAAAGTTCAATCTAAGATAAAACTAGCTCATCAAGAGCCTACTATCCCAAAAGTACAACATAAGGTTAGTGGTGTTCCATTTAAAATTGTTGCATCTATGGCAAAAACCAATGTTTCCATGACAATGATAGATGCATTGCAAATTCCTGGACAAAAGGAATTGTTGAGAGACAAATTGGATAATCTTTCCTTGACTAATGAGCCTCAAAAAGATCAACCTAGAGTTGCATTAGCTAATGATATCCCAGTTAAGAATAATTAGCCAATCCAAACACCAGAGCCTCCTCTATTTTTTGTAACATTGATAATTGGCAACCATCTAGTCCACAATTTCTTGATAGACTCAAGAGCCGATAGTTGAGTTATGCCCAAAGATCTTGTAGATAAACTTGTTCTAATTTATGAGCCCGTTTCTAGAGGAGTTGTACAATTAGATGGAACAACAGTTAAGTCAGTTGGATTGGTCAAAGATCTTGGTTTGATCTTGCATGCTTGTCCTAATTTTGTAATACCTCAGGACATGTACATAGCTAACTTACCTCCATATTTTTCTATTTGCCTATCTAGAGATTTTACAGCAAAATTAGGAGGATACCTTTCTGCTGATTGGTCACACTTGTTTTTTAGAACCCGATATGGTATTAAGCTTACCATTAAGTCAGAACCCCAAGCCACTTGCCACTTAGAACCATATACCCCAAGTCCTATAAATGCAAATCTTACCATCAGAGACCATGAGGAGTTACCACCTATCTAGGATCCAGATACACCTGTTCAAGGCATACCTGATGTGAATTTGGATGAGTGGGCAGCCCAGAATACTGTTGAGGATCCTTTCATCAGCATGGATGAAATAGGTCTTGGTGTTCATATGATTCATGAGGAGGATTATGTTATTCCTAAGCTTGAAAAAGAGGATATTTCGCTTGACCAGTAGTCAGAACAGCAGAGAAATTAGGTTTGGCAGCTCTATTTTGATGGTTCAAGAAGTAAAAATGGTTCCGGAGGTGGTGTTATGCTAGTTTCACCCGAAGGCATGAGATACTACACTACTTTCAAATTTTGTTTTAGCTGTACAAACAATATAGGTGAGTAAGAATCATTAGCACATGGCTTAGAATGGGCTAGGCAGAAAAAAGTTAACTGTTTACAAGTTTTTGGTGATAGTGAACTAGTTGTGAACCAAGTAAGGAATATCCATGTCACAAAAAATGATGTTTTGAAGATGTACAAGCATAGAATTTGGGATTTAACTGAAGATTTTGATGCATTTAATCTGCTATCCATACCTAGAAGTCAAAATAAAGAAGTGGATAGGCTTGTTGCTTTAGTAGCTCAGTTCAATATTCCAATAGAACTAGAAAATATTGATAGACAACAGTATGTTAAAGTTGCAGTAAGGCCTTCAGTTCTAGATAACACTACTAATTGGAAGGTTTTTGACTCAGATGAGTAGATTACTAATTTCCTAATTGAAGAAGTTGAGTTTTCTACTAGAAATTAGTGTAAATTCAATTATCAATATGAAAATCAGTTTCTCCAATTGAAAACTAACAAGTTGCCCAAGGGTCTGGTAACCCTTGAATCTATTTTTAATATAGATGATCAGGTTAGTAAGGATAAAGGCAACATGTTTGTGAAGGAGGGATATTATGAACCTGTTGAAATATTCAAGGACAAGCTACTGAAAATTGGCAAGGTATGTACCCCTGAAGAAAAACATACTTTTGTAAAACTTTGTCAAGAATCCAATGACATATTTGCATGGAGGTATGAAGATTTGAAAGGATTTGATCCTCATTTAGCTCAGCATACCATGGAGTTGGTAGATAATGCAAAACTAGTAAGGCAAAAACAAAGGCCTCTTAATCCAAAATTAGAACATCTTATGAAGACTGAGTTAAATAAGCTGATTGAAGGAAATATCATATTTCCAATCAAACACACATCCTAGGTGTCCAATCTAGTTCCCGTTAGGAAAAATAATGGTGAACTTAAACTATGTGTTGATTTTAGAGACCTAAATAGAGCATCCCTGAAAGACCATTACCCACTACCCTCAATGGAGAAAATTTTGCAGGTTGTATTAGGCTCAAAGAGATTCTCATTACTTGACAGTTATTCAAGATATAACCAAATTCTGGTCAAAGAAGAAGATCACTACAAAACAACATTTACCACCAAGTGGGGTACAATGGCTTATAATAAAATGTCATTTGGACTAACCAATGCAGAGGTAACATTTTAGCATGCAATGGATATGGCATTTCAAGGCCTAATTAACAAGTTTGTTTTGGTTTACCTAGATGATGTACCTATTTTTTCTAAAAAGGCTAATGAACATCTTAACTGTCTCAGACAGGCATTTGAGAGATGTCGGGAATATGGAGTTTCATTAAATCCCAAGAAGATCATATTTGTTGTTCATGAAGGCAAGTTGTTGGGATATATTAATTCAAAGCATGTGATTTCAATAGATCCTGAGAGGATCACAACCATACTTGCATTGCCATTACCAACACATAAGAAGGGACTCTAGAGTTTCATAGGTAGGATTAACTTTATCAGAAGGTTTATCAGCGATGAGTCCAGAAAGGGTTTCACCAAAAGCTCAGTTCCATCGACATTGAGCAGATCTTTGCTGCGATGAGTCCCAAAAAAGTTTCACCGAAGGCTCAGTTTCATTGACATAATAATATCGATGAAACTGTAGGTTTGATGAAACTAGTAAGTGTCTTGCCAAAGGAATACTTTGGCTGAAAGAATGAGAATCGACAGAGCACGATGCGTGGTGGCTCAACAGATAGGTGGTTCCCAGGCAAATCTCATGAGCCAATCAGAGGGTGACACACATTGATACGTGGCACAAGAGAGTAGATCAGCCAGGACTAAAGAGCAAGCAAGTTCAGGAAAGATTAATGGTAATCTGAAAGATCTAAGGGCCATCACTATACCACTATGGAAAGACTCTCGCTAGTTATCATAGCAACTTGGCAACTAAGCATGTGCAGAAAAGGCAAAGGGGAGGTGAGTGGCTAAGAGGTTAAAGATCGAGCACTTTGAGGGTAGATCAACGACCATCACTATACTGCAAGATAAAAATGCTCGCTAGTTATCTCATGCAACTTGGTGACTGATGATGTGGCCATCTAGGTGGTCGTCTAGGTGGATTCAAAATGAATAAGGATACACCACATGGTAGAGAGAAGACAAAGAACCATGGGCAGAACAAGAGTAAAGACCAAGTGATTGATCACATCCAACGGTCGGGTAGACAGATCCGATAGTGGTCGCCATATCGCAAGGAAAATTTGCTCATCCAATTATCAATGTGACTTGCTGACAAGGTGGCTCCAAGTCCAGATGGTAGACAAAGTGGACCCACAAGAAAATCAAAGGCTGACACGTGGCAAAAAATCTACAGATGAGTAGATGTCTAAGTCAACCTTGAACTTGAACTTAAAAGTGGTTCACCGGTTCATATTGGTTCAAGGCTTCAAAATGGTTCAATGGTTAAAAGTTCAGTGGTTCAAGGCTTCAAAGTGGTTCAATGGTTCAAAGTTCATTATCATTGCTCATTCCTATGGGCCCAAGATGAAGAAAGAAAACAAGCAGAGATAAAAGCAAATGGTGGGGCCTGCTAGAAAGTAAACAAAAAGTTAAATGCAAGAGGCCATGGTTCATGCAGGCGATCCAATGGCTAGCAAATAAAAATTGCACGGTAGACTCAAAACTGGATGTTCGAACAGTGAAAAACCCACCAAGCAAGGGGATGATTTCTACATGAAAGATTAATACAATTGATTATCTGAATATGCAAGTGTTACATACTGTTGGAAAGATCATGAAATAGGGAGATCATTTCCACAACCATTTTTAACAGAAGTTTTCAACACAGAGAGCAATTGCCAAGGGATGCATAAGATTTACTCAGTGGGATTTCTTTTAAATATAGTCACAGTTCAATTCATCATATAGCTTTCACATGGGGATAGCTATTTTTTCACATTTAGATATGCAGATTTTCTTACAGGAGGATCAGTGGCAGTCCTTTTGAGCAGTAAAGATTATTATTTTATAGATTATGCATGAGTTTTTATGCCATTTTTGGGGCAGATTCAGCCAGGGCTTTTCTCATGCAGTTTTTTTAGGGTTTTTGAAGGGGATTCATCATTATTTCTATATATTCCTTCTATCCTTCTTTTTTCCCTCTAGTTCTTTCTTTTTGCTTACACATACAACAAAAAGAATTGTATCTCAACACTTTTGTTCAATTTTCAGCATTGTAATAGAGATTATTTTCAGTTTGCATAGAGAGTTTCAGTTTCCTTTTCAATTATTTCTTTATTTTTCCATTGTCAAATGAATGATTTGATGAAGTTATTGTGAGTTAATTTTGAATCCTTGTCTTTGTCTCATTTATGCTTTGCAGAAATAGGAAGATTTCATAGTAAGTTCAGGTTGTGGGTTGTGTTCATTTGGTTTCTAGTTCTTTGCTTGTTTGTGAAAAATCACTTTTCCTACATGCAGAGGTTAGATAACTTTGAGCCTTCACATGAAATGTTTATGAATTTCATGATCTTATTTGATTCATGAGATAATTTTTAGGTCTTGTTGTAGCTGGTTATAGTATTAGGACAACAAGTAGAACTGCATCATTTTGGTGTATCACCTCTATTAGGATAGGTTTTTTCATTATATGCAAGACTTTTACCCTTTTCCCACAAAAAGTTAGTGTAGGAGATCCATCGAAATAGGAAGACGACCTATTCTCAAGAGATTCACCTTCAATTTGAGCAACCCATAGGCTCAGAGGTGTTTCCATGTTTCACAGGATTGCTTGTTTTCAAACTTAGCATCACGGGTGCAATCCTCAGTGACAACAATAACACTTTGGTACTATTGAAGAAAAGGCTCTTGAAGTCAAGATTGGCTTCGAAAGAAAGGAAGAGGGAAGAAACTATATAAGATGTCTGCATATATACAAGATGTAATCCATAAGATAGACACTCAACTGGGTTCTGGATCCAAACTAACAAAAGAACCAACAATGGTTAGTGCTCTCGAGGCAAAGAAGCCTGAAACTTTCATTTCTTCTGTCACCCCTGACTCTAATACAGAGGATAATGAACCTTGAGCATTCAAAAGGGTACAAAGAAAGAATTTTGATCAACCTCCAGTAGAGGAGAAGAAGGTGGAGCCAAGGAGGAAGATTGTGTGAAAAGTGACAAAACCTACTGCACCCCCACCTCCAACAAGGAAACCTATTCAGAAGAGGAAACCAATCACATCCACTCTGGCATCCCACAGTAAGAAGAAGAAGAGTGACGATGATACTAAATCTGGTAAGGCTACAATGACCTGTGCTAAATTGATTGATGAAATAACCAAGGATGCAATTTTGAATAATGTATCCATTTGTTATGAATATTTAGAGGATAATGAGCAAAATGAGATTGAAGAGGCAATTTTGTTACACATAGATATATATAAGAAAGCCTTAGTAGAAATTTTGAAGGAAATTCTTCTATCACTGTATAATAAATTAGATGCTAGAAGACTTGATGCAGTCAAGAGGGATAGAGAAATTAAGGAAGTGGAACTTTTGGGTATGTATGGCTCAATAAAAAATGAGGAAATGAAATGATGCATTGATGTTGCAAATAGAACAATATTTAGTAGTGAATCTTGACAAATAAGTCTAATGATGGGTAGGGTAAATGAGGTAGTAAATGAGACCAAAGATGGTTGGACAAAATTCTTCCAAAATAATCCTGATTTTCTCACCTCCCAAGAAGAATTTGTAAAAGAAACAACTTCCACCATCCTGGATAGATCTAAAGGGAAAGATATTTTGGATAGTTCAGCTCCAATTTTGAATAAACCAACAGTAACTATAAGTATATAGACACCACTGGTAGTAAAGGAGAGTGCACAATCAATATCGGCAGAGAGAACTTTTGAACAAGACAATGTACATGGTACTGACAATATTATAGATAATACTCTGCCAACAGTAATAGATACTACACCAAGTAGCGAAGCCACCGGTGCTAAGGAGGATAAGGTAAAAGAAATTGAGACTATACCGACAGTTAATATTGATTCCCTAGCAAAGGTTTTGGCAATTGACAATTCTCAAGTTGAGAAGAAATCAATCATTGAGATGAGTCCCACTGAGTTAATGATGATGGCTACTCAGAAACTAATAGAGGAAGGATCAGTAGATAACGGAATAATAGATCACTCAATCACAATTTTGTATAGACTAATTCTTGATTGTAAGATTGAAAATGAAGCAATCCCTTCCAGCAAGCTTAAGGCATTAACTGAGTATATATCTAACAAATATTTATAGCAAATTTCAGACCGACAGGGGCACTTGAGAGATTTTCTATGGCTAAGAGAGCTGCTTTTAATTATCTTATTGAAACAGAGGAAGAAAATTGAAGGAAAATTGATTCTTATTGAGAATTGTTTGAAACAATGTACAAATATCTACAGGGTTTGTTGTAACATAGAAACTCTTACAACAAATGTAGATAGAAGATTAAAGGAGTTACATGATAAGGTTGCCAAAATTGCAAATTCTTTTGATGGATTAACCTTACTAACAACATTTGTTGATGGACAAATTTTGTCCTTGGAGAATCAAATTTTTTCTTTTGAAAAGGAAAGAGACAAGATCATTCAGAGAGGAAGAAGTCTTAGAGGATTGGTGAGTCCAAGGTTGGATTCACTCGATGTACATAAGAGGGAATATATGGATATGATTGTTGAGCCCACACCAATAGAAGTCAAAGAGAAGGAAACATTGACACACTTACTGAGTGGACTTGTATCCATATCTGATACCTTAAGAACTGGTTGGGATACATATTTATAGCTTCTAGACAAGGATTACCCATAAATTTTGAAATTGGTAAAGCTTTGGTAAAGTAATCTTTATTTATTAATTCTTTCCATTATTTCACTGGTCTTTGGCATTGATGCCAAATGGGGAGTGTATGTAATGTGAAAAATATCAGATAGAAAAATATGGGAAGGATATCAGAAAGGAGTGTATTGCTTAGGGGGAGCATACTTCAGGTTAAACCGACAGAGAATCTATTTTTCACATGAGTGTTGCCATCAATGCCAAAGGGGTAGATTGTTGGCAATTAACACTCATTGGATTCATATGTTGTCATTGATGGCAACATGGAAACATGGTATCTTGACAACAAGATTTATAAGGAAGCATACACCGACATACACTAGCATTAGGAGTCATTCACCGGTAGACACCGGCATTGGAGTATCCAGGGTTACACCGACACTAGCACCGACATCCAACACTTCATTGAAGCTGACATCGGGCTTGGACCTGAAGGAAGTTTTATTTTTAATTATTGTATAAGGCCGGAATTTTAATCTTTTGTAATGCATTGTAAGCCGACATAAGGCATATTGTTTGTAAGGGTAAATAGGTCATTCTGCTAGGTCATTTTGAAAAAAGTGACATAGGAGAATAATAGCATAACTGTGTAATGTGAAGTATATGTATGTAGATCATTCTGTATGTGAATGTTATATCATGCAATGATCTATAGATATCTTGGAAAGTATTCTTGGAGGGAAGAAGATACCAGTAGAAGTTTTCAGGGTTTATGAACCGGTATAGAGAATAACTATAACCGGAACTCTTTTTGGCATAGCAGATGCATTTTGTGAGTTCATTATTACCATTTTATTTCAGCAGAAGCTTGTAGTCAGTGAGACTCTTTTTGTGATGAGCTGTGTGCTCTAGGTAGTGTGCCTTCCTGCATGTGCAAGCCCCCATTTTATGTAATATCCTTTCATATGGCTAGTGAACTGATATTACTCTTTGAGGTTTTCCACATATAAATTATGTGTGTTATGGTGTTCATTTATGTGGATGGTTTATTTTCTTAAAGTTATATGTTTCTTCACTTATCAGTTTATATGTGTATGTTATAAAAGGGTAAAAGCATATCTTACCGGCAGAACACTGATTCACCCCCCCTCTTAGTGTTCTTGGATCCCAACATGGATGAAAGTTGGTTGTGGCACATAAGATTAAGCCAAATAAATTTTGATAATCTAGTTGCAGTAAGAAAAAAGGGGTATGTAAGAAATATACCACCAATTATTAAACTAGTGAGCATATTCCGTGATAAATGTGTGAAAGGGAAGTAGACTAAAGTGAGCTTCAAAACAAAAGAACACAACACTTCAAGACCACTTGAAATTGTACATATAGATCTATGTGGTCCAACTAGGACAAGAGCTCTTGCTGGTGAAAGATATTTTATGCTCTTCATTGATGATTATTCAAGAATGACATGGGTTACTTTCGTACAAGATAAATCACAAGGATTTGCCAGATTCAAAATCTTTAGGAAGATGGTAGAGAAGGAAAGTGGGTGCAAACTAAAATGCCTAAGATCTGACCGGGGTGGAGAGTTTGCATCAAATGGGTTTGAATATTACTGTAAAAGACATGGAATTAGAAGGCAATACTCAGCCCCCAAGACACCACAACAAAATGGTGTGGTAGAAAGGAAGAACAAGACAGTCAAGGAGATTGTCGGAACCATGTTAAATGAGGTAATTTTGTCGAACATGTATTGGAAGGAAGTGGTTCATAGTGTTGCATATACCTTGAACTAGGTTCAACTAAGAACAAACAACATAATGACAGCTTATGAGTTGTGGTATCACCGAAAGCCACCAGTCAAGTACTTCAAGCTATTTGAAAGAAAGCATTTAATCAAGAGATATATGGATGGTTTAGGTAGTTTTGATTCCAGGAGTAATGAAGGAATCTTCCTTGGCTACTCAACTAACAAAAAGGCCTATAAATGCTACAATAAAAGACTATGAAGAGTCATTGAGAGTGTGCATGTAAGAGTTGATGAGGATATGTACAAAGGAAGACAAGCACAAGTGAACTAGTATGATGATTCTGGTGATGAAGGTGAAGAGGCTCAGTCAGATAATGAACTAGAAGAAGCATCCAAAAAGGTCCTTCACCGATATGTGCATATAAACCACCCGAAAGAGAAGATTTTAGGTAATAAGTGTGATGGTGTGCAGACTAGGAGAAGACTTGCCTAGAATGATGAACAAGTCAATTTCTGTCTCATGATTGAAGTAGAACCTAAAACATTCAATGAGGCCAACAAAAGTCAGAAATGGATGGATGCCATGGAAGAAGAGTTGCAGTAGATTGAGAAGAACAAGACTTGGGAATTAGTCCCTAGACCGGAAGACAAGAACATCATTGGCACCAAATGGTTCTATCGGAATAAGATGAATGAAGAAGGTAAAATTGTTAGGCACAAAACTAGACTTGTGTGCAAGGGTTACTCTCAAGTAGAGGGAATTGATTTTGAAGAAACATTTGCACTGGTAGCTAGATTAGAAGCAATTAGAATGTTTCTATCTTTTTCATCCTATAGGGGTTATAAGGTATATCAAATGGATGTAAAATATGCCTTCCTTAATGGAAATTTGGAAGAAGAAGTGTACATGGAGAAACTAGAAGGGTTTATGTTACATGATGATGAAACCTTTGTGTGTCGGTTGAAGAAAGCCCTATATGGTCTAAAGCAAGCTTCTAGAGCATGGTATTCAAGGATAGATCAGTATCTGAAGGAGAAAGGATTCAAAAAGGGAAGTTCTGAAAACAATCTATACATCAAGGCAGATGGTAATTACATGATCATTGTGGTTGTGTATGTAGATGGCATCATTTTTGGAGGCAACAAGGACACTCTTTGCAAAGATTTTACTAATCAAATGCAGTCAGAATTTGAGATGGCAATGCTTGGATAATTGAACATACTTCCTTGGTTTGCAGATATCACAACTAGATAAGGGAATCTTTATCTCACAAACCAAGTATGTAAAGGACATGCTAAAGAAGTTTCAAAAGGAGGACTGAAAACCGGTGAGTACCCCTATGGTGACCAGAAGAAAATTAAGCAAGAATGATGAATCACTGGTGGTGGATCAGACATTGTATATATCCATGATAGGCAGCCCATTGCATCTTACTTCTTCTAGACCAGATATAGTGTGGGTAGTGTGCATGGTGGCTAGGTGACGGGTTGGTCTCATGGCATAGTAAGAAGCAAGATTCAGTCTCCCTATTAACTGCTAAAGCGGAATACATTGGTACAACTACATGCTACTCTAAGGTTCTTTGGATGAAGCAAAACCTCAAGGACATACAGGTGGACATTTCTAATCCTATTCTGATCTGGTGTGATAATTCAAGTGCCATCAACATATTAAATATCTCGGCGATGCATTCAATGACAAAGCATATAGCCATCAAGTATCATTTTCTCAGAGAGAAGGTTGAAGGACATGAAGTAAAGATGGAATATGTCCCTACAGGAGAACAAGTGGCAAATATCTTCACCAAACCTTTACCAGTAAGCACTTTTGAGTACTTAAGACATAAGTTGGGAGTTGTGTCACCTGCCTCACGTACTTAAGTTTGTTAGGAGATATATGGTTCATGGGGAGTTCATAGCACCATTTATATCTCTTGAACCACTTGTTGATCATAGGGAAAGTTTAGGGTTGTATGTCTTAGTACTGACTATAATCACTAAGAGAAGATTTGACTAAGGGGGAGATAAGTATAAATCAAAGGGGGAGAATGGAGTACCCTGACCCTTTGTCATTGTGTCAAAGGGGGAGAAATCTACCAGTTTGAAGACTTGCAGTGAGTTGACATCAATGCCAAAGGGGGAGATTGTTGGAATTATTGGCATTAGGTTGTCATTTATGTCAACTAGTATGGCATGGTCACTAGTGAGTAAGTAGTAGTGATTGGTATGGGAAAAGTAAGACACGATGATGTCAATCCATATGTGTGTAAGCAAACAGAAAGGTATGTTACTGGTACACATGAAATGCATCATCTACCGGTAAGGCAAGCCCACCGGAAAGGAAAAGAAAGAAAGCAAAAGAAGCACAGAAGGATGTGAACCGATATACACGGAGAAGCTTAATGTTGCCGATAAATGGGCTGAGTAGTTGGACCAGTATGTTTGATGGAAGGCCAAGTTAATCCACTAACAGAGAATAAGTCAATAGGTATGAAGGACCACCAGAGAAGTTAGGTTATACTGGCAAGGTGAGTTGAACTGGTAGTCAATCTTGGTCGGTGAAGGATGTCAAACTGACATAGCAAACCAAACACAGGTGGATGTCGACATGGATGATAGGTGGAAACCAGGTGGCAATCACAGAAAGGTCAGTAAAGTATTCATCGATGTAATAGTCAACAAGAAGGTCAAATTTAATGAAGAACCTATAAAGCATGGGAGGATGGCAGAATGTTGTGGCTCGAGGAAGACAAGGTGGCAAGATGATTGAAATGACCTTGCAAGAAGATCTAATCTTTGTACTCACTTGCTAAATAAAACAACCGAGCCATTAATGGTGTTTGACAGAGAAATGCAAAAGAGAATGTCATAGACATCCTAAAATAGAAAATTCATAATGAAAAGAGAGGCGATGGTGATGTTGTTTGGTGTGATGCAAATCACCATTCTGAAAAAGAAGATAGGATCAAATCTAATACAGATCGAGTTGGTGAAGGTTAAACCTAACACAACACCATTTGAATATTATTTTAGAAGGAACCTTAAAATATATATATATGTGAGCTCGAGACTGAAATGAGTTGATGTTGGATGCAAGGAGTGAGAGGAAAGAGAGCCTGAGCAAAAAGATAATCGGCCTTAGAGTTGTTTATCAAAGAGTTACAGTGTGTGTTAGCAGGCTGAACCAGTGAGAGGGTTTAATCAGTAGAGACAGAGTAACCAGCAAATTGTTGCAGTTCTAATAGTCAAGTGAACCAGTGAGGAGTGATTGTTTAGGAAGGCATCCAAGAGTGACACTATGAAGGGTACGGCTAAGAGAGAGAGAAAGGAGGTTGAGAGTAATTGGTGACTTATTAGAGAGAGTAATCTGATAACCAATAGTGTGAGAACTAGTGAAAAAGAGGAGTTTGTTAGCCAATAGAAATCTATTGATTAGGTGTTGCAGAACTCATTTGCAATGAGGTGCTATCACTGTATCAAAATTATATTTCATTATATAGCACCGAGTTGGGGCTTTGTACAGGGGTTGGTGGTCCTTGGGTCGGTGCCCTAAATCATTGTAATCTGTTGTTTCATTGTGAGGTTGGATTGGATAAGTAGACTCCAGCAACATTTCTCACCAAGATTTTTCCCATATTAGGTTTTCATTGTACATCTTGTGTTGTGGGTTATGCATTTATGTGTTTGCCTCTTTTGATATCCACTCTTATATTACTGGTTTATTGATTTAGTGTATAGGTTGACAACTGGTATTCCAAGCTTGTTTTTAAGAAAGAAGGATTTTAGGAACCACTGATTCACCCCCCTCTCAGTGGTACATTGTGTTCAATAGTTGGTAGTTGAGGTCTGAGTTGTGTATTCAAATATTCATCACTTGATGTAGAGTTCAAGGATAGCTTAATTATCAAGAGATCCTTCTTTTCATATCATTTTTGTATCTTTCCCTGGGTGTAGTTAGCTTTAGGTTTCACAAGTCCTCTTTTGTATCTTGCACCATGAACAGTTAGCTCTTTTCTTTGTAATTTGATATACATAGTGGATATATATTATGGGTAGATGCTCACCATGGTTTTTCCTTTTTTGGGTTTTCCACATATAAAATCTTGGTGTTCATGTGTTGGATGTGTGCTAAAGTGTAATTATTTATATGATGTATTTAATTTTTGTTTTGGACTAGTTCAACTCCCCTCTCAATCCTACCTTGGGTTCAACAATTGGTATCAAAGTAGGGTTCCTCTTGAGTAACTTAACCATTTGAGGTTAGATCCAGTATGGCATAGGACGTGCATTACAAAGTTCTGATCTTTGATGGTACAAACTTTCCATACTAGAAGGAGAGGACAGAGTCACATTTGGAGACATTGTAGAATGGAATTTGAGAAATCATTCAGACTAGATATACACCTTTGCAAGGAAGTGCTCAAACTTTGGATGAGATATAGTTGAAGGAGACTAATGCGAAGGCTAGAGCTATAAATTTTCAGTTGTATAAGTGATTCAATGTTTGGAAGGGTAAGGGGATTGAAGGAAGAAAATGTTGTATGGTAAAAGATGTGTTTGGCATATGAAGGAGATCCAAAGACAAATCGGGTTAGGGTGATGAATTTGAAGCAGAAGTATGCCTGAGAATGCTAGAAGATGAAAGTGTGGATAACTATATTCATAGAGTGTGTCAATGTAATTAGAGCTATCGATGGACATTTAGAAGCATGTGATGTTGTTCATAAGATCTTATTGACTTTGCCTAAATACTACAAGACATAGAGATGTTCTATACAAGAGAGAAATGATCTAAGTATACCATTGATCAACTTATTGGTACTTTAGCATCCTATGAGATTTCAAAAATGGAGGAAGAGAATATAGAAAAGAAAGAAGCGACATTTAATTTTTCAAGGCATGATGATCTGGAATGCAATGGAGATCTAGATGAAGATGAAGCAAATTTTGTAAGAAGATTGTAATGAGACACTAGAAAATACAAAGGTTAGTTACCTCTGAAATATTTTTCTTGTGGTAGAATTGGACATTATTCTTCTAATTGTACTTACAGAGAAGACTATAAGAGACCAGATGATCTAATGAGAAGAAAAATAGGTTTAAGAGATGCAACTTTGACAAAAGAGAGAAGAAGGGCTTATGTTATATTGAGGAGCATACATCAGAAGATGAAGTTGATGATAATTCAAATAAAGAATCCATTTTCTTGCCAATCAAAGATAAGGAGGATGATTTGAAGAAACCAAAAGAAGAGAGAATAATTAAGTCTGCATTGCATGCTAAGATAGAACTGAGTACATGGATTATAAACTTTGGATGTTCAAATGACATGATCAATGATAAAGAAAGGTTTATCAATCTCAAGAAGTATGATGAAGGATCAGTGAAGTTTGCCGAAGAAGATGGTGTAGCTATTCAAGGTATTGGAAGTGTTTCAATTGATGGTAAAAGAAATGGAAGAAGAATTAAATCAAATCCAAAAGAACAAGACTTGGAAGCTGGTACCTAGATCGATGGACAAGAATGTAATAGGAACTAAGTGGGTATTTAAGAATAAGTTGAATTAGCAAGGACAGGTGACAAGGAATAAAGCGAGAATGGTATGTAAAAGACATTCTCAAGTGGAAGAGATAGAAGTTGAAGAAACTCTTTCTCTGGTAGCAAGGATAGAAGCTATTCATATGTTTCTTGCAATTTCTACTTACAAAATAATTTTAGTTTATCAAATGGATGTCAAATCAACTTTTTTGAATGGAGATCTAGAAGAATAAGTTTACATTGAGCAACCAAATGGTTTTAGACTGATAGAAGATCTGGATATGGTGTGTAAACTGAAGAAAGCCTTGTATCCAGTCTTAAATAGGCACTGAGGGCTTGGTATGCCTGATCAGACAGGTATTTGATTCAGTAGAATTTAAGGAAAGGTACAACATACAGTAATATTTATTTCAAGATTGATGGAGATAAATTGTTAATTGTCATAGTTTATGTTGATGACATTATATTTGGAGGAAATGATAGTTTATGTAAAGAACTTGCTAAAGAGATGCAGAAAGAATTTGAAATGTCAATGATTGGTGATTTATATTTCTTTCATTGGTTGCAAATTATTTGATCAAAAAATGGAATTTTTATCTCTGAGAGAAAGTGTGGGAAGGAAATGTTGAAGAAGTTTGATTTTGATGATTGCAAGTCGGTTACAACTCCTTTAACCATTGGATTTAAGTTAAGCAAAGATGATGAGTCTCCAGAGGTTGAACAGAAGAAATACAGGTCAATGATTCATGGATTGTTGTATTTGACTATATCTAGACTAGATATCATGTAGGTTGTTTGTTTGGTAGCTAGATTTTAAGTAGGCTGGAAGAACAGAGGGGAAGACATAAACATTCTCTTCAACATACAAGCCATCCATTCCTATTGTCATCTGTCAACATGAGTACCACCAACAAAAATTTAACATTAAATTTTATAGCTATATCAAATCAAATAGAAGAAGAAAGAAAGCCACTCACCTCCTACATATTATTAGAGATAAAGTGTCTATGATCAAAATCATTACCACAAACATTCAATTTCAAGCCTCCTCAGTTGACTGTGAGAATTGTCATCAAAACAAATTGGTTTTGTTAACCTTGGAAGTACTTAGACATATGAGTTGAACAGTCCCCACATAAAAAACGTGTTCATTTTTATTTAATTAGATGTTTATTTGAAATCATATTAATAGATAGATTCTATTGAAGAAGTGAATGTAATTTTAGATAGTTATTTGAAAAAGTCAAAGCTTAGAATGTGATTTTAGATGAATAACCTTAGTAGACCAAATCTTAGAGTATAAATTCAGATGATCAACATAAATAAATCAAATCTCAGAGTATGATTTTAGATGAGAGACCTAAACAAGTCAAAAAATCAGATTGTGATTTCAGATAAGTGACCTAAATAAATCAAAGCTTAGACTACGATATAAGATGAGTACCTAAACACGTCAAATGTTAGAGAATGATTTCATATGAGTAATCTAAAAAAATAAGATCTTAAAGGGTATTGTTAAAGCTTGACCCAATTTGTTTATTGAGTAAAGACCAAAAAAAAATATAATAACCCCTTAAGGTGGTTATTGAGGAGGGTTTGAGGGTTTCAGAGTAATCTCATCCTAAGACAGGCTGTGATGGGAGGCCCTCTTTCCCTCGTGACGTAAACCACAACTTCCCCCATGTTAAATCTTGATAGAGAGCATCCTTCGGACCTCCTTACAATGGCTAGGAACGTGGATGTTGATAATTTTAGAATGTGGAAGTATTTCTTTCATGAGATTAATGAGATTAATATTGCTATCCATGGGGTCAAGAATAAACTAGATAACTTGAAGGACCCAAATTTGAATTGGCTAGAGAAGGAAGGAAGTAACATGGTTGTTTCCTTGCAAAATGAAGTTAAGGATATAGAACACATGAAGGAAGATTTGAAAGGGAGAATCGTGAGATTGGAGATGAACTACAAAAGGATTAATGATAATTTAATTATGTTGGTCAACTTCAGCTACAAGGTTATCAAGTCCAACACAAAGAGTGTTAGAGTTATGACAGAGAAGTTTGAGAGGGCTCAAGAGGCTAAATCATCCTTCATTGATATTGATGTCATTGAGAAAGCAAAGTAGGCTACTCAGGAGGAGGGTAGAGGCCATTGTACTTGTATTAGGGCGAGCACCAAGAAGATGGTGGATCAAATTGCACAAGATGTGAGAGATATGAAGAAGTTGTCCATGAACCTTTATTAGCTTGAAGTGGATGTAGCAGAAGCTCTAAATAATTTGAATTAGTTTTTTTTTCTTGTTTTGTTGTGTTGTGCTCTGTTTTGGGTTTTGTGTGAATTGGTTGCCTATTTGTTGATGGTATGCTAACGGTCATTTGATGACAACTTTATGTAAATAGGGTTTTAGGTCCCTTCAAAACCTACCTGACCCCTTTAATCAAAAACATGTGTTCTATGCTCATGCTATTAACAATAAAAAACCATTTCATATTTCTCCTTGTAATTTTTAAAAAATCTTTAAATGATGTGGTTTTTATAATTTATGATTATATTACAGAACTTGATTTAAAGATGCATTTGACCAATTTTACAACAATATAAGCCTTTGTATGTATAAATAAATAACTATATCAAAATATTGTTTGCAAAATTTATATAACACACTCATATAATTGCTCATAATTATTTTAAGAAAAGGAAATCACTTTCCATGATATAAGTAAAAATAGATTTTGTGATGTCACTGATTTCAAATTTTAAGTGTAACAAATATTATGATAAACAAATTTATTTTCCTACTCTTTTTCTACAACATTGCATTACAAATAGCTTATTTCGTATTTAAATCCATTATAGTATTTTAATTTACGTCCTGATCAAAGTGTTTGTCATAACAATATTTATATTTAGTATTACATATTAATATATATTTAAAATTTAATATATATTAATACAAAAATATTGCTTGACATGGTTTGTATATTGCAATGAGTCTCTTGTATATGTGGTCAACCTTTCAACCCCAAAATTAAAAATGATGACATTAAATTTTTAAGAGCAATCTCGACATTAATTCATAGTTTTGATGTATTTTTTAAAATATCTTAATTGTTCTAGAAATTAATTGAATAATCAAACAAAATGAAATAAAAAAGAGAAGGGGGAGTAGGAACCAAGTAGAAAGGGTTCAAGTTTTGAAGTTATTTTGTGATTAGTAGACATTGAAACAAGTGATAAGAGAACAATTGAAGTATGCCACGATTGGAACCCACAATACATTAATCTTTAAATGAATAATATAAAAATCTAGTACACATAAGAAAAAGGTACATAAGCCTTTCATTGAATGAAGTCATGTCATTTCTACACGACTTGATAAATGCAGACATTGTGACAACATGTATAATGTGTAAGATAGCCCATAAAACTATTTTTACCATAAAATACTCACCACATTTTAATGAATTGTGATCTATACCAAGAAAATGGCAAATAAAAAATAAAAAATCTTTGTATAAGATTACAATGCATTACATTGTATTGTATGCCTCAGCCAAATTACTGCCCCTCATAGAAGAAACACCATCAACATAAATAACATTTTTATACTTATTCATCTTAAATTGTATATATCTAATATAATTAGTGTTAATTAAAAGAAGAATAAAAGAAAACTATTATTTATTTTAATTTATAAGGAATCAAAAATAAATTTATTTTATTAACCTAAATTAACCCCAAAACAGTAGAATTTAACTTTTATAGGTTATATTAAAAAAAAGTAAGACAAGAAATGTCGTAAATATTGAATTTTAGTCTTTACTCTGTAGATAATGTAATGAAAATAATTTATGCCGTCTCAATTCGTACATGACTGAATATGCAGCGTTGAACAACTGGACTGTTAAAGTCACAATTATCACTAAAATAGAAGCAAACATTTAAAACTGACTGGTCATGTAATCTTCTAAGATCTACTGGATGGATGGCACAAAAAGAAGGAAGATCAGTATTGGATGGATGGCTGGATAGAAGGAAGCATGAACTAAATCATTGTGCTTTCAGACTGACAAACTTCCATTATTCAACTGAAAAAAGAAAACGATAATCCCCATAAGATGATATTTAGAGCATGTAATTTCTGCACATAATGAGGTGATTCATTTATCAGAGGGAGGAAATAATTGTAGAGTCTGCAAGGGTTTTTCTTCCTTCCTGGCTGGAAGAGCGGAGGGGAGGACGTAACCATTCTCTTCAACGCACAAACCATAAATACCCGCTGCCGCCTGTCAGTATCAGTACCACCAACAGAACTTTAGCATTAACTTTTATAGCTGTATCAGATCCAGTAGAAGAAGAAAGAAACCCACTCACCTCCTGCAGATTAGTAGAGATAAAGTGTCTGTGATCAGAATCATTACCAACAGCTTTCAATTTCAAGCCTCCCCATTTGACTGTGAGAGCTGTCATCAAAACAAACTGGTTTTCTTAAGCTTGGAAGTACTTAAACATATGAGCTGAACAGACCCCACATAAACAACCTGTTGATTTTTATTTGTTTTAGATGTTTATTTGAAATCATATTAGTATATGGATTGTATTGAAAAAGTAAGTGTGATTTCAAGCATGGAATGTGATTTTAGATGAATAATCTAAGTAGACCAAAATTTAGAGTATAAATTCAGATGAGTGATATAAATAAATCAAAGCTCAGAGCATGATTTTAGATGAGAAACCTAAATAAGTTAAAAATTGCATTATGATTTCAGATAAGCGGCCTAAATAAATCAAAGCTTAGATTGCGATTCAAGATGACTGACCTAAACACATCAAAGGTTAGAGCATGATTTCATATAGATAATCTAAACAAATCGGATATTAAAGGGTGTTGTTAAAGCTTGACACAATCTGTTTATTGAGTAAAGACCAAAAACAAAATATGATAACCCATATAAATATCTTGTGATTTCAGCTTAAACGATACAGTCTAAGCTTTGGCTTGCTTATATGTTTCATATGAAATCACAAAAATAGACAGGTCTTATTAGAGAAAAACACTCTGAACTTTGGCTTATTTATATGATTCATTTGAAATCACACCAATAAGCACACTATATGATCTGACTTGCTTATATCAATTTTTTTTTAAATCACACTAATTGACAGGTATTACTAGAGAAATACACTCTAAACTTTGAATTGCTAACATGATTAATCTGAAATTATGCAAATAGACAGATCTTATTAGAAAAACCAGTATAATTTCAGATAAACCACGAAAACAAATTAAAACTTAAAATATATTGTTTAAACCAGAACCCAATCTACAAAAACCCCAAAAAAATAAATAAATAAATAAATATAGTGGCAGTGTTGAAAGGAGAAGATACCAGACGCATGCATCTTGGCAATGCTTCGTTTCTCCCTTGCTTTGCGATTTTTAAACCAGTAGTAGACGTTGATTCCTTGCACAGATCCGTGGCGGCTGAGGAGTTCTGTGATATGGTGAATCTCCTTCGTGGTGGGACGGTGGGTGCCCCCCATGTACATTCTCTCAAGTATTCTCACCTGCTCACCTGTCGGATTCCATCTCCTCTTCGCCTCTCCCTCACTCATTTTTCCAATCATCACCAACTATTTTTTTCCTTCAACACCTCGCTATTTAGAGTAACTCTATTGGATGTCCGCATGAAACTTCTTGTGAATTGTACAGTCCAGCTCTAAAAAAACCCTCATTCATATTATTCTGTGTTAATCCGTATCTTAGCTGGGGTATAGAGTTGACAACACGGTGGGGACTTTCAGGGATAGGAAAGAAATGCAGCTGCAAATCCACGTCGACTTTACCTTGTAACTTTTCGACGTACAGACCTGCACATCACACAGTGAAATATTTAGACGGGTGATGGGGATTAAACGAGAACGCTGACACTTTTACACTTGATTTGGTTCTGTCAACACGGAAGAATTTGATTACTTCTGTCAACATGGGAGAAATAATCGGGAGTTGTCAAAATTTACGAGGTACACGAAAATGTTGACAGATCAAATAAGCAGGACACCAACTCAGAACATGGTTATTAACGTTGTGTATGATCATCATTCATGCTAAGCCATGAAGTACACTTTCAACTTTCAAGTTCGGAGACTCATTTTCTATTTTATTTATGGTGATGCCGAGTTCACTAACTGTTTCTGCTGTCCCCTCAGTAAATAAATTGGGTGGAGCAGCATTAATCATAATATTAGCCAATCCTTGTTCCCATCACACTGAAAAATAAAGTGATTTTCTGATTTCGCTATTTCATAAGAGTAAAAGACATAAAATCTCTCTTTCCAAATTTTTTTTTGGCATTTTCTTCTTTCCAATTTCACATAAAGCTGATGACAGTAGTACTTAACTAAACAATAATGTGTAGAAGTCCACAATGGGACAAACCAAAGTCATCTCTATGTCTGTAAACTAGTTAAACACAATTGCTATGACACTAATATTGGTAAGTATAGGAAAAAAAAATTATATAAAGAATATTGCACAATAAATATGTTTAATATACACTAACAAAAAACTGAAAGGAAAATATATGTAATATTTGTGTATAATTTGAAGAGAGAAAAATATGCAAACAAATATTTATGATCCACCATGTATAATATGAGAATGAACACCATCAAAAAGAACACGAATGCCATAAATGTTGTCTCCTTAACTTGAAATATGAGAATCTGCAAACAAACATGTATAATTTTTATCAAATAGCCATATGAAGTACTCATATTTAAAAGATTATTCTTTATTTTCTATATTAAATCACAATTAGCCATGTTTGCAGAAACAAAAACATCATCAAAAGAAATAGTATATGGAGAAGGTAGAATGCAAGGCTCAAGAACTAGATCACATGTGACAATACTGAAGTCTAGGTGAGTAGAGTTCTCCTCAAAATAAAAATCTACTCTATAAGTGTGATATTCATCGAAGGGATCAAAGTCAACATTAGCAACAAAATCCAAAAAGGTGTATAATTGAGATGCATGATCAACCATCCTATTATCAATGACCTCTCTTCACTCCAAGTTTTTTATTAACTAAATCAAGAGTAAACTCCACTATCTTCCCTTATCCACCATGAGTGATTTGGTACATGAAAAGGAGATTGTTTTTCATGTGAGGTACACACAAAACACCATAAAAGGTTCCATCCTAGTATCATAAATAGATCCCCTCCCAATTACATTCATGTAAGTATGCTTTCATCTTAAAAAAAGGTGTCATAAAATAAGTCTCAAAGGAAGAGATAATAGAGTATGAAGATATCATATAATGAGAACCTCCAAAATCATCAAGCCATCTACCTGGTCCATGACTTGTAGAAGCGGAATAAATTTGTCCTTTATTCTCACATGTTCTAACAATGTTACTCTTTTCCTTATCCGAATTCTTATTATTTTGAAGGGAAAGAAGTTGAAGAAAACATTCTAGAAGCAAAATAGATTTTATTATTCTCAAGATGTTTGAATTCATGAAAATTATTAATATAACAATAGCATTCTTCTCATACTATATTCTTGCAGTATGCATGAGTAGGCTTCTCCATCCTAGATAGTTCCCAATTAGAAGAGAAATTTTAATGTTGTTTTGTAGAATTGGATGTGGATTGTGAGTTCTTCGTAGGCTTGTTCTTTTTCTTCTCTAAGTTGCCACTACAAGACTTACCATCCTTTACAATTAAGGCTTAGGATATTAAAGAGTTCAAAATACCCATTTGAATAAGCTTATCTTTCTTTCTAGTGAGTAGCATAGAAAAATCCTCAAAATAAGGCATATGAGACTTACTTCCAAAGTAATTATTTGTAGCATAGAAAGTAGACACAACATTTAATATTCAAGTACTAAATTTGAGGGAACAATTAGCACCAATTGTGTATTTTATTTTTAAATTTTACACTACTTAAATTATGTTCTCAGTGACTTGAATTTGGTGATGAAGTCTTGTATGTTGTTAAAATTACATGGTTTGAGACTTAGTATTTCACTATCTACTAAATGTATGAAATTTCATCTATTTTCCCAAATAAATTTGATAATTTATTTCACATATCCATGGTTCATACAATCACAAATATCTAATGGCTTCTTCACACATATTCAACCACTTACTATTCTTAACTTCATTATCTTTTAGTTCACCTTCAAGCCCATGCACTATATTATACATCTTAACTCTTATTTGTTACTATAGATACTATACGTATATTACATGTTATTTTTTAATATAACTAGTAGTTATCATTCATTATTTAATTTTGGCTATGGCTATGATGTACCTCCAATTGTGTTGCCTATATAAAGGTACTTACATTGGATTAAATAAATAAATCAAGTTTTTTCCTCCATTGGTATTAAAGTCCTACATTGTTTATGTGTTTGAAAAGGAAATGATTCATTAGTAGACATGTTATATTTAGAGGAGTGGAAAAATGTTAATGAGTTCTTAGTAGAGCTTGAAAAGTTTTGAAACTACAATGTGAGCTCAACGACCAACACCATCAAAAGAAGATGCTATATGTATTGAATATTGCATGTTGATGTCTCAACAAAAGATGATGTAGGCTTAGAACTTGTATTTCCCCAATCCAATGTAGATTCCCAAGTTGAGAAAATCTATGTTTCATATTAAGCATGTTCTATTAAGAGAAATTTGACAAATCTTGATTATAGAAAGATAGGTTGAAATGAAACACATGATTAAGGAATTGATTCGAGACATGTTTCAGGGACCTTACCCCTATGAAGATATTCATTTTTCCTACACATGATATCTAGGGGTATTATGGAAACTAACATATGGTTCTTTTTAGGATAACTTGATTAATATGTATGCTTGCTAGCATTATGGGCCATTCGACAAAGATTCCATTTTTTAGCACTACACTTATGGATTGGGCATTTATTCAATAATCAGTAGCCAATCTGGTTACACACCAAAACCTACTGGTTAGATAATGGAGACCCATGAGTCACAACTAGAGGAATTCACGGACCATGTAAAACAAAAACATTGCAAATCATGTGGAAGGATCTGGATCCACCAATTCACCCATGTTCACTGAATGATCCTCATGATGACATGATTGTTCTCTATGTGTTTAAGGTATGGACGACAATCACTAGTGAGTGGGTCTGTCACTCATCAAATTTATCAGTCTCTTTGATGAAAATACTGACATGGACCACACCATGGTAAAAGGGGTAAGGTTAGCACCTTAATGTAACCAAGTTACTCTTCCCATGATAAAAATGAATCTTGTTGTATCTTCTTTCAGTTGTAAAGTAATGCTCCACATGTTTGTTTGTTTAACTTTCTTAATTTTTGAGATATTGGGGTCCACCCTTAGTGGGAATCTCGTCTAAGAAAGTGTTTTCTTTCCACATGTCAGTTTCTTGTGGGCGGATTTCAAACTACATTATAGCCTTGTTCATGAAAAAGCGGTAGGATTGGTCTATAAAAGGTGACCGCTTGCTCATAACAAGCATAATGTGAGTGGCAAGTGAAAATGCCAGTAGCTGGAGATCTTATTAAGTCTTATTGTCTCAACTTGTGACTCGTGAGTAGAGAAGTATGCTCTTCCCATATAGGGAATAAAAAACTCAGACCTCACTTAAGTCATAAGTCTGACTATCTTGAATAGAGTTTGTAATTTGGTTACTCAAGCACATGATGTAAGTAGCAGAAGTTGGTCCTACTTCTGTCTCAGCTCTGTAAAAATTTGGTATCACCAAGATTTTTGTATGTGGAAACTTGGTTAAGGGAAAAACCACGGTGGGGATGAACCCACAATATAGGTATACCCTGTAGAAGTATAGAAACATTACAATGGGAAATGCACATGCATTCAGGCACACTACCTAGAGCTCACTACTCAAAAAGTTAGGCTTACTGCCTTTAGAATAATTACAAAAGATTACAGAAGTACTTAAACTAAAGAGTAGCATCTACAAATGCCTGATAATAGTTTCAGTTTAGCTCAATAATCATACTTATCTCATTCTTCTATGTTCCATTATTCTGTAACAAATCTAGAGCATAGATCTGTACCCTACACATGTGAAACTGTGCATAATCAATCACTAACACTTTTTCCATACTCAAAATTATCAATTAAATTGATCTTATATATACGCAACATGAAATTATATCCATCACTAGTCGGATCATCAAGACAACATATTTTCCAAACGTGTACACCCTGTTGGCAAAATCCAATCTCAAATACAAATGCAGACCAAAAGGAATTGTCCAAATGCTACCCAAATGTCAGCTAAACATCCTCAAAAACAAAAAAAATAACCAAAACTGCTTCATCAAATCCACACAATGATCAGCTAGACAAGTCGGCCATACTTCACTATTCAACCTAAAAAACCAATACACTAGATCTTCTAACTTACACAACAATTATCACCGTATACCAAAACTATGGAAATAAGATGTTCCAGACATCCAACTACCTTCCCTTAGATATGCAACACAAAATATTAACCTAAAAAGTAATCCGAACTAAAATATTGAATTTTGCCAAATTCTCTATTCTAGCTTGGCAGACTTAACCAAATCCTCACTCAGACTTCTAGTATAAGCAAATCATGTAGTGTAGATGGGATCACTGACTTGGGTTGCCTTCAATGATAACACCAAATGACCTGTGTAGTGTCTATTGCCAACAGTCCCATGCATATGTAGATGCAATCCTCTCAGTTCATTTCTTTATTTTCTAGTGGTGAGCCTTTTTTACAATGAGTCGTTGTATTCCAAGAAGTGAGCCCTCTGACAATGAGCCTCTTTTGTAATCCCATATAACTTGTTATATTATCTTGAGAGTTAACCCTCTCTATGGTTTTTCCCATTTGAGTTATCCATGTATAAAAATCCAGTGTCTCTCTTATGTTTGTGTATGTTGTGCAATTTTGCTTTCATTGCATATTTCATTTCTTGCTAAGGATATCTTGACTCTAGAGAAGTTTTAGATTATCAGAGTTCTATTTTTTGGGGGGAATATTAATTCACTACCCCTCTTAGTATTCTAGGTTGTTCAACAAGATAAGCATTAGGAAATAAAATAATATAGGTGGCCAAAAATAGAAAACCCCAATCAAAGCTGTGAGAAGACATGTTGACTACATTTGGCCTATAAAAAACAAAGACTCTAGCCACTTCTCTACAAGATTGAGTAAGACATTGCATAGAAACCATTGAAAGGGAATAAGGGAGGGGACACAAAATGCCCAACCCAAAACCTACAAGAGGATACCACAATACTCGAGGAGGCCACTAAGATAGCAGGACCCAATCCACCTATGAGAAAAGAATATTTGTGAGCTCTACCAGAACATGGGTTTGGAAGAAGGGAAAATGGAACCCTGCTAAAAGGTCCCACCATAGAAAGGGAGATCAAATTCAACATTCCCTCCACACACACAATGGGGTAGAAGCTCCTCCCTTTAGCAACATCAAGGGGAAAGAATTAAATTGGGTGGAAGGAGCCCTAACACATCCCATCCACATACCAACATTAGAGTCACCAACAACAACATTGAGTAGTAGGAAAGGCCACAAACTGGAAACCTTCACAACCCTCCAACACACTACAAGTAAAAAAACACCCAATCCACCCTAAAGAAAGAATAGACAACCCAAAATTAAGGGAATATCATCAAATTATGAGGCTATGTCATTCCTCATAGAAAGGGGTGATAATTAATGCACCTCCATAAAGACCCAACCAAGAAACCCAAAAAAGGGTTTTAGCAAAGCCAACCATGACATGAGTAAGAGCAAGATTAGGCAAACCAAAAAATAACCATCTTCTCTCCACACAAAGGCTCCAACTTGGAGAAAAACATCGACACTGCTTCAAACAACATCAATAGACTCAACTACCATAGAAGACCAACCAAATAAGGGTTGAAAGACTTGGCCCTCACCTTCATTGTCAGATTCTTCATCTTCCTTCGCACCTTCCTCTGTAACTCCCTCTCCTTTTAAAACCCAGCTCCACACCATTTTCTTCTCTTTCTCATCATTCCCACCATACTTTTTTCCATTGAGTATACATTAGACATAGAGTAATTTAGATGTTTTGTTGGATATTGTTGAGAATTTTGCTGGAACAATGTTTTGTCATTGATGTCAACATATTCCTCAGTTTGTTCCAGTGTTGCAGTTAGATTAAATGAGCTGGTTTGGTCAGTGTATTGCAGATGAGATGTTAAAGTTTAATGGGTTTTGAGATGCGTATCTATAGGTGATTTAGCTAAAGTTTTAGTGGTCCACATGATGATTTGATCAAGTTGTAAGATCTGATATTGTGGTTACTTTTCAGTTGTTCGTGTTATTCAGTGTTCTGGATTGTGCTCTACATTGATCCAAAATTGCAATATCTTGGTTTGCAAGTGTTTGGGACATTCTGGTGTGTCCTCAATTCATATGGTTCATGATTTTGAGGTCCAAAAGAGAATCTTTCAGTTTATTAGCTAGTTGAGTTGATGTTCTTGAGGTTTAGTAAAATGATGATGTAAATCCTAGTAAGTTGTGATGTTGCAGTTGGTTCTATGGTGATTCACATTGCTTGTGGATGTTTCTAGATCATGTTTTATCTGTGTTGATGGTTTGTATAGATTATTGTGTGCGTAATTGATCATTTTCTTGATCTAGTGGTGTTATTTGTGTTATGAAACATTCATGATGATTGTAGCATGTTGTGGATGATCGGGCCATAATTCTTTGAGGTGTTGCATTTTCGAGGAGTTGATTTGGATCCAGACTATGTCTTAGCCGACATTGTTTTGGTCTGCATATATTGTTGTAGTGTGTGAGGTTATATTTTTGTAATTTGTGTTGAGGGTTGAGCCGACCTTGAAATATAGGTTGATGAATTGTATAAATAAATATAATATTTATTTGAGAGATGTACCTGCATGGTATCTATGAGTGTGTGATCGAATAAATGTGCAAGCAAGTGTTTTGATCTTTCAGAAGTGTGAAGAGAGTGTGGTAGAGTAGATCAGACAATCCTTAACTAGAACTTTAACCAAGCATGAGAAGATTGTATTTCATCAGTTCACGATTCTCTGGATGCAATCCAAATGTTTTTGTAAGGTAGTGAGCCTTCCCAAGGGTTGTAGCTCTTCTTGTTTTTTGATTTGAGCAGTGAGCTCTAGGTAGTGTGCCTAAATGCATGTGCATTCCCCATTATAATATTTCACTTACTCCTAACAGGGTATTATCTCATTGTGGGTAGGTTCTCACCGTGGTTTTTCCCTAACCGGGTTTTCCACATAAAAAATCTTGGTGTTATGAGTGTTATTGATGTGGTGTTGATCTGTGCTTTAACTGTTAATTATCAGATATGAATTTGTGTTTAAGTTGTATAAAGTTTTTGAGAAAACTGATTCACGCCCCCTCTCAGTTTGTTGCACTGTTTCCAACAATTGGTATCAGAGCTAGATCCTTCGAAAGAAGCTTGGCCACTTGAAGATATTCAAGATGGCAACCTTTTCTTTTAAGAAGGATAGTCCGAGATTTGATTGATCGAATTATACTCTCTGGAAGAACTAGATGGAATGTCATTTGAGATGCATTGGTGAAGACTGTTGGAAGATTAATGAGAATGTGTATAATGTTCCTAAGAATGGTCCTACCACTCCGGATTACATTAAGGAAGCTGAATTCAATATTAGAGCCAATGAAGCATTGTTGAGTGCCCTATATGATTCTGAGATGACTAATGTGATGGATTATCAAACTTCTCACGAGATATAGAAGAAGCTAGAGACTTTGTATGGATTAATGGAATAGTTTGGATGGATACGGATTAAAGGATGAGCAGATATGGAAGATAGTGGATGCATGAAGGAGGAGGGGAGGACTCAAGCATCTAGCTCCATGGATGGAATCCCTTAGTATTGCTTTGAACTAGAGGTATGCTCATAGATGTTGATAAAAATAATTGGGGAGATGAAATGGATAAGGATTGGAAGATAGGATTTGCAAAGGATTGGACTAACGAAATGGGATTGTGAAAAATGGATGATGGATAATGGATGGGGTTCAAAAAAATTTGTGGAAGATCAACATTGGCACACACCTTGAAGGGTGGTGGAGTAGTGGAGGAGATGGTTTTGAATTAGATGGAGGATAAAGTGTGGATTTTGGGAAATCAAGACCCAAAATAGAAGAAGGAGATGATGGAGTTGGGATGGTGGATTTTGGGATATAAGGACCCAAAATGAATTTTGAAGATGGAGGGGTATTAGATGGAGGATTGGAGGACTTATGAATGGATGGAGCTTTTGGATTAGGAAGTTTGGATGCCAATTTTGATTGTTCTTCTTATAGAAGTATCTTAGGAGTCAACATAGTTTTTGATTTTTTCTTTTGCGGCCTTTGTGGCCTTTTGATTTTTCTTTCTTTCGGATCATATTTTTCTTTTGAGCATGTCATTTTGAGGGGACATGTTGATCCTTTGATTTTTGTGGATTTTGAGCTTTATGCTTTTTAGATTGGGCATCCAAATTGCTTCCAATAGCAATGGGATGGGTGCATGAGGATGAATGACTTAAGGATTTTATGGATGGTGGGATGATGGAAGGAGAGTGTTGGGAGGCATTCAATGATGTATGCCTTTGTTGATCTTGCTTAGGGATTATTTGAGGTGGTGGGGTGGTGGATGGAGGGATATAAGGACCCAAAATGGATGGAAGGAATGAATGATTTAGCTTTGGAATATAGGGTCCCAAAATGGATATGGATGATGGGGGATGACAAGAGTTTGATTTGCATGAAGAATTTTAGGATTTGGGAGGAATAGAGGATGTACCAGCATCTTGAGCATTAGCTTGAGGACCCTTATATTTTAGAAACAAGATGCGAGTCCATTTTGAGGGAGATGCGATGTGGAAGGAAGATTAGGATCTTTAGATGGATTGGGATCATGACATGGAGATGAAGGGATACTTTGATCTTGATTAGGGAGGGTGTCATGAGATGGGATGGGAGGGGTGATTGGATCATGAGATGGAAGAGGATCATGGGATGGTAGGAGAGGATTGGATGGGGGAATTATATGATTGTGAGAGGAAGTGGAGGGGATGATATCATTAGATGGAGTGGAGGGAGATGCATCATGAGATGGAGAAGATTCTATGCTACCATGCTTTAGAACAAGCTTTTGACATGTTTGGAGTCGTGTGATGAAGGAGGATACGAAAGCTTTGATGTGAGTACATGGAGGAATGGGGGTATCATGAAGTGTAGAGGATGGGGATTTGTTTTGAGATAGAGGTGATGGAGGTGGATGGAGGACTTCAGGAGATTTGGAAACTTTGCTTTGGGGTGGGGATTTTGTTTCCTTTGCTAGTATGTCTTGGATAAGATTATGGATGATGGACTTGGAGGATGTTGATAATACAGATTTTGAAGGATTAGGATTAGATGGATCGGGATAATGGATTAGGGGATTAGGATTAATGCTTGGAGGATTATGGAGTAAAGGATTTAGATGGGAGGGGAGATGGAGGTATATATGTGGATGAGGGATAATATGGAGATACGGATGGGAAATAAGATGGATTTCCCTTGTCAAAGGTAGAGGAAGGATATGAGATATGATATAGATTGGGATTGGATATAGTGTGTTGAGATGAAACAGATGGGGATATGACAGATGGATGGGAGGTTATGGGAGTGACTTGGTGGGGAGGTTGAGGTGGTTCGTGAAATTCCATGAGCATATACTCATAACAAGCTTTGAAATTCTGGGTGGCCATGTTGAGAATAAGGGATTAGATTGGAATTGGATGAATATGTTTTGGAGGAGAAGGATGATATGATGATGTTGAATGAAGATGGAGATTAGAACTTGTCTTCGAATGATGATGGATTGGATTTGAGTGGATTTTAATTGGATTTGATTTGGATTAGACTTGATTTGATTGGATTGGTCCTTAGATTAGGACTTGATTTGATTGGATTGGTCCTTGGATTAGGACTTGATTCGATTGAATTGGATTGGATTGGATTGGATTGGATTGGATTGGATTGAATTGGATTTGATTGAGGACATGATTGATTTTGATTAGGATGACACCTTAGATGAGAATTGATGATAGATTGGATTAAAGGATTGGATGATTGATTGATGAGGGATTGGATAACCAGATAAGAAAGATGGATTGATTGATTGATTGGAATTTTGGAGATTTGACTGTATTAGAAAAAGAATGATTATGGAAGAATGGATAGATAATAGGAAGGCGAAAGGGGAAGGCTACCCAAAGTTGGATGAATGATTTGGGCAACAATATTGGTTGTGAAAGGATGATTGTTTGAATAGATGAAAGTGGATTGGGGATTGGAGAATTGCTTGGATTGATAGAAATGGATTAGGGATTTGATGATGACAAGATGGAATTTGGAAAGAGGAGAATTGATTGGTTGGAGGAATGATGGACTTGACAAGAGATATCAAGCAAAGAATACACGTTGATCACACAACGCACTATCCTAGGAAGTTGGATGAGGGGGAAAACCTTTTCTTGCTGACTCGGGTACACACCCAATAGCTAATCAGAATACGGCCACTGAGTCTCACGCAATGGATTCTCAACGTCGTATTAGCTGACTCCAAATGCTAATAGGGGCACAGAATGGCAACTCTCTTGGGAGAGTTACTATCTCCCTTGCACAAAGATTATCCACCTTTCAGAGGTGAACCAAGTTGCCTCTAATCCCAGAGCTCTTAGTATGGATTTTTTTCAAAGACTACTCCTTGTAGTCACACAAGTGCAATTGAGACCTATAGCCCTACAAAGTACCAAGCAAGATTTAGTCACACAAGCATGATTTAGACCTCAATGGGCCCTACAAAGTGCTCTATATGAGTATAAACTCAAATAGCTCCGTCCTCTAAGATTTTCATCTTAAAAGGCCTATTTTTTATAGTGAGTTGGAATGCTTGGGGTTTAGTCGTACTCACTTGGGTTATTCCCCTCTCACCAAATTGGGAGGGCAGGCCCGCTAAGGGTATACACACAACAAACTAGAAAAGATTCGAGGGTTTATATTTCTGATTGTCTATATAGACAAGAGCATACTCTCCTACCTCTACACTTTCCCAAACACAATCAAGAACGTTGTTCTTTTACCCCTAATTAGATCAAGGTTCCTACAAAAATCATTGAATAGACACTTGATGTTTGTTTGGATTTCCTTAGGCAACCTACAAAATATCAAATTAGTAGTTTTTGGATTATGTCTTGGACCGCTCGAAAGGAACCTGCAAAACTCTAAATTTGGATCAATAGACCAAAGTCTGCAAAAACAGCATTCGCGCTGTTCTACAGATAGTCGTGTTGAAGCGCCTGCATATGCGCTATAGTGAAGTTGAAAATAGAAAATGAAAAATAGTACATAAAAATACGAAAAAATAAAAAATACACAATACACCTGAAGTGGATGCGTTGTTCTGATGCAGGTAGCGTTGAAATGCGTGCACTCATGCTGAAATAGGTTAGTACAACTGAAATTTTAAAATTTCAAAATTTTAAAATAGGCAGGATTCTGCCAGAGCACAGAGCACTCACGCTAAAATGATACTTCTTGAATAAATAAGATAGCTAGACACAAAACTAACTAATTTTTTTTATATTTTTAAGTACTTTTGCCTTTTTAGTGTGTTTTTAAGTTTCTAATTGTGGAATAAAAACAAAATATATGTAAAACAACAACGAAAAAATGAATGAGAGAATGTTTAGATTAGATGCGCTATTTCAAAGTCGCTCGTGTTGATCAGACGCCCTACAAAAAGTGTGGGTAAAAACTTTCAAATTTAAATCGCATGTGCTAAAACATGTGCATACGTGTCCAAAGATAGTGGAAATGATCAAGGATGCATTGGAGAAATAAAAAGAAATATTAAATTCCTTAGGAAAAGGGGGGAAAGAGATTTGAATTTCAAAATGAGGATGCATAGGGGGATTCAAAGAAATTTGAATTTCTTTGAGAGGTTGAAGATTGATGTGACATGAGTGGGAGAATTTAAAATTGGAGAATAATGATAAGTGGGATTATGAGAGATTCTAGAAGATTTAATTAGGTTAAGTGGGATTAGGAAAAACGGTTTGTAGGAATCACATGACTAAGTTAATTAATTAAAATTAATTAACTGAGTGGGTTTTGAAGAAATAATTATTGGAGGGACTTTAGAAGAATAGGGAAGTAATTAATTTATTTGATAAATTAATTATTGGACAATAGTGATAGGATTAATTAAATTGGATTTAATTAACTTGAGAAGAATAAGGATAACACAATTAAATCAATTAATTATGTTGACAGGCTTAAATTAATTAAATATTAAGTTTAGGTGTCCATAGTAAGAAAGGCATAGGATGCGATATTAAGGTCCCATTTCTGAGGATGTGTACAAAGGTCGAATGAAACAAATAACTTCAATTATTATGAAAAAGTGATCTTTCTTCATTCCCCATGTAAATGGTATAATCTAAGACCTACCTTTATGAAATATGGAAGAGTAGACATGATACATAATCTAGACTTCATAAATATGGAAGAGTAGACATGATACATAATCTAGAGTTCATAAATAAGGGACTAGAGAAACACGACCAAACTATAATGACATATTTTCCAAAGGGCACCATGCAATACTCATGATAATAGAAAAGTGACAAGACATAGTTTGTCATTCATTAAATAATACAAAGCCTTTCAATGCTGATCACAATAAACACAAAGAACTAAAGATAAATCATTTTTTCAAAAATGGCTTAAAGCATTTTTTAAGACTATATTTTTGGAAGCTTCTGATTCTTCCCAAAGGATCTTCTAATAGCATATCATGCTCAAAGATCGAAAGACCCCTTTTACAAGTCATCCTCTAACTTTAATAATTGTTCCTAAAAGACACCATTGCTTTGCAACAAAGCGTGTAAGGATGAGGTTTGAGTGTTGTTGCTAACCACCTCTATGCTAGAAGCCTCTAAATTGTAGATCTTCCCCTAAACACATCAAAGCCTCTAAGGCTTTGATGTGTTTAGGTCATTCATCTAAATCATGCTCTAAGCTTTGATTTGTTTAGGTCACTTATCTGAAATCACAGTCCAAGTTTTGACTTGTTTAGGTCACCCATCTAAAATCACACACTAAGCTTTGATTTATTTAAGTTACTTAAATGAAATCACACTCTGACCTTTAGTTTAATTAGATCACTTATCTAAAACCATATTCTAAGTTTTTATTTGTTTAGATCACTCATACTCACTCCTCCAATAAGACCCATGTGTCTGCAAATAATAAATTGTTTATGTGGGGACTGTTCAGCTCATATGTTTAAAAACTTCCCAGCTTAAAATTGTTGAAGTTGTTTGTTTTGATGACGCTTGAAATTGAACAGTGATGGTAGTGGTCGTGGTCACAGACACTTTATCGTTACTAATCGGCGGGAGGTGAATGCATTTCTTTCTTTCTTCTACTTGATCTGATAAAGCTACTAAAGTTAATGCTAAAGTTATGTTGATGGTACTCATACTGGCAGGTGGCAGTGAGTATGAAAGCAGTCTGTGGCAGCGTCCTCCAGCCAGGAGGAAAGAAAAACCCTTGCAGACTCTACAACTGTTTCCTCCCTGCAAAAAATGAATCACCTCATCATGTGAATGTATGGCCGTTTCATCATTTGTATTTCAAATCGTCTACTGTAGAAAATGCATGCTCCAAATATCATCTCAAAGGGGATTATATTTTCCTATTCTTTTTTCAGTTTGTCAGTCTGAAAATATAATGATATAGTTCATGCATAGCAGTAGATCTTAGAAGATTACAAAGACAGTCTTTTTAAATGTTTGCATGTGTTTCCTCCTCATATTTTGATAATTGAGACTCTAACAGTCCAGTTGTTCAACGCTCCATATGCAGTCATGTACGAATCGAGATGGAATCAATCATTTTCATTTGCATTATCTGCAAAGCAAATACAAAATTTCAATCAACAGAGTTAACCACTGTCTACTTTATTGAAATTCAAGTTATATACCTTTTCTTGTCTTATCTACATATTAAATTGTTTTATATGAGCAATGAAAGCTTAAATTTTATTGCTTTTGGGTAAACTTTAATAAAATTAATGCATCTTTGACTCAGCATAAATTAATTTAAACTAGAGTAACTGATATTTGATAAAGAAAACATTTTTTTTTAATTAAAATCAATTATATCATTTTAGAATAAATTAATATAGATATCATAACCCCCAAAAAAAAATTAGCAATATTAATTTAAAATTATTTAATTTAATTAAGAGATAATTTATTTTATAATTATTTTATAATTATTTTATTTTATTCACATTTTCCACTTTATTTATAACAATACATAGAAGAGTCAAACATTAACATCTACTTGCATGAGGATTGATGTGATTTGCTCCATGATGCTTGAAGGATATGGTGGGATGAAAGGCTGCTTTGAATGCTTGAGAATACTTGATGATGAATGCTTGTAATGATCTCAATTATATTAGGAATTCCTCTTAGAGTCTTAGATAAAATTAATAGGAAGACTGCTCTTATATGGGGTTAACTAGGAAATTTAGCGATTACGCCAACTTCCAACAATCCCATTGAGCCACAAAGATCCTATTCCTCTTCCTCTATTTAAAGATTGGTGTGTGGAATAACTTGTTATTGTGGTATCCCTCCTTGACCCACTAAATCTTGGTTCTCTCCGTCCAATAGGTTTCCTTTTTCTTAATCAAAATACATAGTTCAATAAGTAGAGTATTTTGTTTTGATACAAATTCCTCAAGAGCTCCCAACCACTCCATATCAACTTAGAGAAGATGGAGCTAATCCTTAACAATCTTCTTTTGGGAGAAGATATTCTTGAAGAAGTTTCTATTCTAATCCTTGAACATTATTTCCAAATATTTATGTTTATGAGCTAACTTAAACATGGTGGAACCTTGAACATCAACCTTCCACCAATTAGCAATTAGGTTCCTCACATCCAAGTGATGGGTCCACATAGTTTCAAAAAGAAAAGGAGAAAAAGCTTTGGAATGGGAATCATTCCAATTCAGAAGAAAGGGAGAATAATCCAAACTAGTTTTCACAAGAGAGGATAGTTGATAGAGATGAAAAATTTCCCATGAAGTTAAACATATGAATCTATCTAACTTGACTTGATAATGATTTTGGCCTAACCTTTTGTTTGATCAAGTGAATTGGGAGCCAACCAATTTCAAATCGATTAGGCCTCGTCTAGACAAGAATGACTCCAGATCTAGCATACTATCGAAAAGTTCTACACATCCTCCCATTTTCTTTAAAGGATAAATAGGAGAGTTAAAATCATCAATCACCATTCAATGAGAGCCAAAAAAGAGTCTACTGCAACATAGAAGGGCATTCCAAAAGAGATGACACTAAATAACTTTGTTAGGAGCATAGACATTAAAGAGAACTCGTTCAATTTTACTCACCAAATTTCAAAAGTAAACATTAAGGGAATACTTGTCTTTGGATACCACTGACTTGACCAAAAGGCCAAATAGACTTTCTTTCTTTTTCAAAAGTAGTTGCACTCATTTTTGTTTCTTCAAGAAGGAGAAAATCTAATTCATACTTTTAATAAGATTCTTGATGATATTCTGCTTGTGAGGACTATTTAGTCATCTTCCATTCTATGAAAGAATAATCATTTTTTTGGATCTTCTGGAGCTCATTCATCCTAGAGTTCATTGGATGTCATTAGTTATACCTTTAGGAGAAGAATTGTGTCTAGTATCCCTTGCATATTTCCTACTTTATTTAGAGTTTTTTCAACATTTGTAATTTTTTAAAGGCTAATCTTTGAGAAAGGGGATAAAAAAGGAACATAGGGAGTAATTAGGGGAACCTCTTCATTGTCCTAAACATTAACCTTAGAGGATACCAAGATAAGGGGTGAATTAGGAGATGAGAAAGCCTCAGAAACAAAGGAAGGAGGGAGATCCTTAGAAGCCAATCCCACAACTGGGACCTGAGACACTAGAGTGAGGGATGAGGCGGGGGGGGGGGGGGATTATAGAGAGGACGGGCTAAAGAGGAAACATCTACAATGAAGGAATTCGACAAGGATAAGAACCACCACCAAAAGAGAGAGATCAAGTATAACATCAACAATATATAAAACAAAATAGTTGGAAAGAGGCTTCACAATGGGAGAAAAAATAAGAAAAGCATCTACACTCAAGAGAGAAGCCAACACAATAACAACTAGGGCAAGGAAATTCCACAGTAGGATAATAATGAAGAGACTTTCCCTTAGAAGGTGGGATTGAAGGCATGGGCCTTGATACACCTAGGGGGAAATAATTGATGAGGTGGCTTGGAGAAGAGCAGTTATGGCAAAACAAAGTAGCATTTCATATTTGATAGCTTGGGACCATTTCCAAAGCCTAGATTCCAAGAGGTCCAAGATGGGGAGAATCTTATGAGGCTCTAACACAATTACACAAATTTGAGCATAAACAAACCTAGTTCTAAAAATAGTATCATTGTCCAAAGTGAGAAACTAGCCAAATATGTTTCCTATGCCAACAATAATCTCTTCATCCAAAAACACCAAAGAGAGGCTTGAGAGCCTAACCCAAGTGGAAACTACAACTAAGAATCCTTTCAAAGTTTTAAGGCCAGGATGCCATTTGTAGGCACGATACTTTTTTTTCCAAAGTACCAAGGTCCAGTATTAACAATATTCAAACAATCTTTAAAATGGGAGAAAGAGAATCAGGACAAACCTTTCAAAAACACAGACATTAAAAAATTATGTTTGATATCCCATCTAGCAGTTACCCACTTCCTAATTATTTCATTATTAGGGCACCTACCAAATTATCTACCAACCAAAGTGTTATCTAGTTTGACCATCAAACTATAAAAAGTGATATTCTAAATCTTAATTGTGCCCCCTCAACTTAGAGCACACAACCTAAACATTGTCTAGGTATTTACCCTAGTCAACACTAAAAGATCTTTTTTTAAGGCACACAAGACACGGATGGACCAAACCAACCTTGACAAGATAGAGGGACAAACGAGGGCCCACACATGGGAATCTTAGTGAAAGTTTATATTAGGTCACACTGAAGAGGGGAAAACAAATTTGAAGGTTAAATGATCAAAACATAACAAAAATAAACCTGCAAAATGCTAAAATAACCTGAAAAGACTATTTCACCTTGCTATTTTACCTTCTCCTTAAGATTGAGCTTGATGAAGTGAAGGCGCCCCTTGATAATGCTCCACTTGATGTGCTCCTTTGATTGCTAGATGTGGATGAATCTCCAATGTTGTGCACAAATGGAATGGATTTGAAAAATGATAAGGATGAGATGATCAAGTTGCTAAGATGATTTCCTGGGTTCAAAAGGGCAACATAAACTTACTGGATTTCAAGATGTGTAGAATGAAGGGATGGAGCCCTATTTTATAGGAAGGGGAGAGGAAAATGGATGGCTAGGATGAATTCAAGATGAAGGGCTAAGATTTACTTGTGAGCTCACACAAGCTCCAAGAGAAGGTGTGGAGACCAAGAAATATGCCTTAAAGGCATTTCGTATCTCCACACTCCACAAGATGCATTGGAGGAATTAAAAATTCTCCAAAAAAGGATATCATGGAGATTGGAGGAATAAAAAGGAATTAAAAATTCCTTGGGAGAGGGGATGCCTAGAGGAATGTGTGATTTCGAAAATCTTACATTCACCTAGGAAAAGAGCATTTAAAGCTAGTGGCTGGATGAAAAGGACAAAGAGTTGACTTTGTTGCTAATCATGATGATTAACCATTAACAACTCATTAGGAGGGGGATTAGAGGAAATGTTAGGTGGGATTAATATTTGTAGGAGAATTTGACTAGGAGAGAGAATGAGTGGAGGGAATAAAAAATTAGAAGAATAATGTTAAGTGAGTTTAGGGAGTTTCTAGAAGAATGAATTAAGAAGATGATTTGTAGGAATCATGTAGGTTAACTAATTGATTTATTAAATAAAGAAAGGGATTGATTTATTAAATAAATCAATCATATGCTATAGTGACAATATTAATTATATTTAATTAATATTCAGAGGAATTTGAATTAACATAATTAATTAATTAATTATGCGAGGAATTAAAAATAATTAAAATAATTATTTTTAAGTGTCTACACACACAATACCCAAAATTGTAGCACCATCTCCAACAACACCTAGAAGCTTCTTCACACCAGGAGATTCACACAACTACTTGTCAATCTCATTTCAAAATCTTAACCAAATATTCATTTTCTTAGTGTGTATTTTTCCTACTAGCCAAATTTCAGTCATCAACAATATTGCACATATGGGTAAACAATGATATCCATTGATATAAATTGAATGATAATAAATATTATTCTTATTTTTTTATCGCTATCTTAAGGAGACCCTTGCACCTTAGTTCTAATTATCTCATTAATGAAAATACTTTTCAAAAATTAAATTTAAAAAAAGCAGAGTTAAATTTTTGATAAAATTTTGGAAACTAGCTATAAGGATGCTTGCACCCAAACTTATGAAAATGTGAAAAAATAATGTTAATTGAATAGTAGAGTTATGTAATATTATCTCAATATTTATTATGTATATAAACTTTAATTGTTGATAAATTGGGGTGAAATTGATTGTCATATGCTATTATGGTAGGTTGTAATTTTCTCAATGAAATTGAATCAAGTATATATAATATACTAAATGACCAAGTAAGGACTTCAACATGCATATAGGTCTTCAATATAAAAAAGGGGTAGAATGACAACCATCTTAGAAACAAAGGATGATTGATCCATGTATAAAACCTAAGATGCAAAAAAATCGTTAATACAAAACCATCCATGTAAAATAACCATTAGTAAGGGATACATACAATTAAATGGAAAAATAAATTTATAGCTTGTAGGCAAGCTAAGATTGCACTTTTTAATACTTTAGCTTCAAAACACCATTTCCAACTTGCATTGTCAACATTAGGTTGTTTGACCAATAATGTTAGGTGAGCTTGTGTAAGAGTCATTATAAATACTTTATGAGTTGAACATGAGAGGGTAGTAAATAGGCTTACCTTGTGGTAGTAGAGGTGTTTAAGATAGGAAATATTTATAATCTCCTTGTCTAGTAGCTTTTTATATCTCTCCCTCATATTCCCAACACCATTAATAGCTCCTTATTGTCATGCAACTCCTCTTTGGATTTTGAGAACACACTCATCGCAATCTTCAAATAATAAAAAAGGTATGAGAATTGTGCTCTATAAGTAACAATTAATGTGTTCCTTCTATTACAAATGCTAACATATAGAAATTTCCTTTCCTCCATTAGCATTCACTATCCACCTCCTTCTCCCCATTCCCTAGTGCTTAGTCATTTGATTATTTGTTTATTGTAATACTAATATTTTTTATTTTGTTTTTAATAATATCATCATAGTTTCTTCCCTACCACATCTTTATCAACCTTTTTCTTTGTCCCCACATTACCCATAAACCAATAATCTACTATTCTCAAGTTCCTTCATTTGTATGCATGTCTCTGGGTGGTAGCTCCTGTAATACCCTAAAAATGGTCATCTAAACCATGAGCCCCTAATCTCGACAATGTCACCAAGGTCCTAACCAAAGGCAATTAAATAAATCTCGAGAACACAATTAATTTCTAGAATCATCAATGTCACATGGAAAATTAATTAACCAATATTAATTAAATATTTATTTAATTAATTGGTCATTCCAAGTAAATCATTTTTAAACAATTATCCTATTTATTTTATTGAATATCCTAGTATATTTAATTAAATAAATCAATTTGCCATTAAATCTTCAAAAAAGGAATTAATTGACCAAAAAAGAATTAAAAATCGAGAAAAGAAATCAATTGGAGATAATCTTGAAAAACAAATTAAAAATTGATAAATAATCTCAAAGAAAGCAAATAAAACAATTAAATATTAAAATTGAATGAAATAGAGAATAAATCACTTTTTCTTCATTTTATCTTAATTTTAGTTCAATTTCCTTTAAAATTGAGAAAAGCATACAATCACATCAATTCACCTAGATTGTGCTTCCTCTTGGAAAATCTTGACTGTTCATCATCATTTGATCTCAGCCGTTGGTTTCTTTCTGAATTTTCTATAAATTTAGGCTCTCATCTCCTAATCAAAGATCACGGAGAATGTATTATTATTATGCTATTTTTGCTCTAGGTTCATTGAGAATTTGCATTGAGATATTGCATATTAGTTATTTCATATTTCTTAAATCATTTAGCTTAAATCTTGTTAGATTAATCTTGCATATCTATCTTAAATATTGCATCCATTTAGCTCATATTCATGCTCATATAGATTTAAAAATCCTTCATTTAGGTGCTATCTAGTCACTGGATACCTTAGCAATCTGAGAGCAATCTAAACTCGCATCTACTAGAAGGCAATAGGTTGCTTTGTAATGGTTTATTATTTATTGATTATTGATTTACTAACCATGCATCTAATGACTTAATTGAAGTGTTGTGTATTATAGATATAGATACAGGTCCACTTTTCACACACATAGCTCCTTCTATTATTATTTAAAATATTTGGCTTGAGAGAACTAATAGAATCTTCAAGAAGGTTTCTTTCAATCTGGAAGATGTATTGGGTAAAATTGAATCTTCTATATCTGAAGTTGCATCCTCTTTCATTTATAAGAATTTGGATAGTCTTTGTTTCTTTTCCCATTGGGATAATAAGGTGACTAGGAATTGGAAGGCCCTCCATGTTATCCCCTCTCATGGGTCAGTATCTATGGGGTTGTCCTCTATTATTAAAAGGAAAAATGCTAAATGGATTCCTCCTCCCTTTGTAAATTTAAACTTCACTATGATGGTGCTTCTAAAGGTAATCTTGGGAAATCCAAGATTGTGCAGTTATTGTTGACCACAAATAAAACATCATTAAGGTTGCTTGTAATTTTATTGGCATTGGATCTAATAATGCAGCTAAATTTCATGCTTTATGGATCTTACTTTATCTGTAGATATAAGGGATATCATCATTAAAGGGGACTCTATGATAACTTTCCATGTTGTTTCTAACAAGAAGTGCTCCTCATGGCAACTGCAATGCCTCTTGTATCATATTATTGAACAATTACAACTTTTTAACTCGTACACTATTTCTCATTGTTATAGAGAGATTAATTATATTGATGATTTCCTTGCCAACAATGCAATTGATGTTCAGTTGGATCATTTGAAGCTCACCCCCTCTATTATTCTGACATCTTGTTTGAGGGTAATTTACAACTAACAGTTTGGTTGGCACCCCTCTGAGGTGGTATATTGGTTTGTCCTGCATTTGGGATGGTGCTCTTCACATACGTCTTGCTAAGCATGACTATGTGTTTGCACTTTTCTGATGTAAGGCATTCAAATGTGCAATCTTGGGGGTGGTGCCTCCCATGTTTTTAGATGTGTGGGGCACTTTCTTCATTTTGTATGGACACTATAATGATTTCTCTGTGCATGGTATTTATTTCTCTTTTTGCATGGAAAAGTCATCATTTATTCTTGAGGCTTTCATTTGTTGTTTCCCGTGCTCAACTATCTTGGGATGGTTATTATAAAATGTTTACTTGTAAGAATGTGTTGGACATATTTAGCTTCTCTTGGGTTGGTGATAGCCCTGCGGATTAATTGTTTATGCGAACTTTGGTTGATACCTTCTTGGTCTCATCATTTTATTTTTCTAGTGATGAGGACTATGCTTTGTCTTATTACAATTTTGATTATGGTATGCTCCCTTTTGGTGGTTTTATGTCTCTTATTGAGCTTCTTGCTAATGGATGGAATGGAGAATTATTTTTTGTAGCTAGGTGTTGACTAATTGGTGATTGTTATGATGATTCAATTCTACAATTTGAGAGATTGATCGGCCATGTTTCTCCTCCTTATTTAGCAGCTTCTCTTCATGTCTTCACTAGTATTCTCTCTCTTTTAGAGATTCATATGGTTGTATCTTGGTTTCCTGAGGTGGTTGAACCTTTGGAGATGTTTCCTCCTTTCTCAAGTAGCTGATGAATGTTCATGTGCATGGTTTTTTGGGTCATGATATTTTAAGTGTCTTTGGGCTTATTCAAAAATGGTGTTTTATACCATTGTCAAACATTGCATATCGACCTCTTTTTTTGGTTTGGTTTGGGTTGGGTGTTGGTCCATCACTTTGGATAGGTTTTATCCAACTGATGTAATTGGGTGTTTTTTTATTTCATTTTTGAATTTGAGCTACAACTAGAGGTTTTCTTCCTAGTTCTTTCCTGCTAGTATGCTCTGTTGAACTAGGTTTCTTGTAAATACTTTTAAAAATTAATAAATTTAAGTGGCTTAGCCACTTTTATCAAAAATAAATTAAAAAAATCTAGTTATACATATCTCTTGGTGCTAAGTAATGATGTAGGGAAAAAATTTAGTTTAAAATATAATATATATATATATATATATATATATATGATTACAATTAATTTAAACAATTTGTTGCACTATGCAATAAACAAGATAATAAAAATTGAATTAAGATTGACACTCACTCATGCACAAATCAATAAAATGATTATTATGTGCATAAATGGTTAGATCACTTCAATCATATTGTACCTTATTATCTACCTAGAAGCCCTCTCACCCATCATACTCTCTTTGCGACCATGATACTATCAATTATTTCTTGACACATTCATGAACACAAATAAATAGTAACTAGTCTTCATTAAATCATGATTAGATTTAACATTTAAAAATAATGATTAAACATACCCTAGTTTGACATTTGTAACATTTCTCAAAATATTCAAACATTACTTATATTTATTATTATTAGTAAGTCAAATAGTAATCAATATAATCATAATTATTTTCTTCATAGTTAGCTAATTAAAAATTAAATACATTTTAAAAAGTGTTTATAACTAAACATAGAAAGTAGAGATATGACACAAGTGATATCTCAAGTATCATTGTGATTGTATGTTTGTCTATTTTTGTTTTTTATTCTTTTGAGTTGTGTCAATTTACCCGAGGCATTGGAATTGATGAATTAAAAATTAAAAAAATGAAATATTACTTCTGATATAGGTGGGTTGACTTAGAAAACTCCATTTGATCATGGTGAACAAGGGGCTTCATTACATGCTTTTCATGCCCATGTAGAGATGATGAAAAATAATGTCTTATAAGTGGTCATATTACTAAACTTCACGGCAATTAAAATGACAAATTTATTGTACTTATGCTTAGTAGTCATTGCAACCAAAACATAGAACCTTGTATTGTTAGATTCATGATTGTCGAGACTATCGTATATAGTTATTGTTAGTAGTAAATCTTCTGATTTATTCATATTTATAAATTTTAAATATTTTGAAATTTGATAATCTCAGCATCTTTTACATAGAATTTTTAAGCTATAGATATGTTAGTTTATGGTCATAGAGATATCTTTGGTTTGTTCCATTGTAGAGTTATATACATTTTTGCTCATTTAAATAGTACTCTCATCAGCTTCAATGTGAAAGGAGAAAGTGAAAAAGGCCAAAAGAAGCTTGGGAAGAGAGATTTTGTCTTTTACTTTTTGAAGTAGTGGAATCAGAAAAGCACTTTATTTTTTACAATGATGTCTACAAGTACATGAGGTTCAAATATGCTAGTATTTTGATTGATACAACTCCACCCAATTTATTTCTGTAAAAGGCAGCTGTAAAAGACAGCTGAGACTGTTAAAAAACTCATTATCAGTATAAGAAAAAGGAAAAATAAAAGACAAGAAGACATTATTGCTACTGGCTGTCCCATCAACTTCTTTTTGATGTAATGAAAATAAAAGTTGTTCTAATATATTCATTTAGACTTTAATAGCCCTGAAAATCCTCTGATTATAGCAGTACACTATGTGCTTCATCAAGCGATGAAGCCAAAGTTGATCTTGGCTTTTGTGTATGATGAAAAGAGGACATCTCAACTGCAGATTGCAGTCTCCGAACTTGAAAGTCTAATTCATGACTTACAATGAATAATGATTATCATGTTCTGAGTTGGCGTCCTCCTTGTTTGATCCGTCAACATTTTCATGTACCTCATACATAAGCTTTGACAACTCCCGATTATTTCTCCCATGTTGACAGAACCAAATCAAATTTTCCCATGTTGACAGAACCAAATCAAGTGTCCAAGTGTCAGCTTTATCGTTTCTTCCCCATCACCCGTGATTCGTGAACTAAATATTTCACTGTGTTTGTACGTCGAAAAGTTACAATGTAAAGTCGACCTGCAATTCCATGTGCATTTCTTTCCCATCTCTGATATGAATGATCGTTTCCTGTAGAGCTGGACTTTACAATTCACAAGAAGTTTCATCCAGAAGTCCAGTAGAGTTGCTATAAACAGCGAGGTGTTGGAGGAGTAGTTTAGTTTCATGTATGGTGATTGGATAAATGAGCGAGGGTGAGGCGAAGCGGAGATGGAGTCCGAGGGGTGAGCAGGTGAGAATACTGGAGAGGGTGTACAGGGAGGGCACCCACCGTCCCACCACAACTGAGATACACCATATCACCGACCTCCTCAGCCGCCACGGATCTGTCCAAGGAATCAACGTCTTCTATTGGTTTAAAAATCGTAAAGCAAGGGAGAAACGAAGTATGGCCAACGTGCACGCCACTGGTATCTTCTCCTGTCAAATATTGTCATTATTTTTATTTTATTTTATTATTTTAAATGTATAGAGTGGGTCTGGCTTAAACAGCACATTCTAAGTTTTGATTCATCTGAAATCACACTATAAGCTTTAGTCTTTAAGTTGTTTAGGTCATTCATTTAAAATCACACTCTAAGCTTTGATGTGTTTAGGTTGTTCATCTAAATTAAACTCTAAGCTTTGATTTGTTTAGATCAGTTATCTGAAATTACAATCCAAGTTTTGACTTGTCTAAATCAGTCATGTAAATCACACACTAAACTTTGATATGATTATATTGCACACTCTAATCTTTAGTTTATCCAGATCACTTATCTAAAATCGTATTCAAAATTTTGACTTGTTTACTCAGTTATCTGAAATCACCCTCATGTGATTTCAGATAAATGTCTAAAGAAGAGAAAAACTATAAGTAATTTATGTTGGGACTGTTCAGCTCATATGTTTAAGTACTTCTCAGCTTAAGAAACCCAGTTTATTTTGGTGAATGCTCTCACAGTCAAATGGGGAGGCTTGAAATTGAACGCTGGTGTTAGTGGTTGTGATCACAGACACTTTCTCTCAACTAATCTGCAGGAGGTGAATGACGTTCTTTCTTCTTCTATTTGATCTGATAGCGCCACAGCTGTTAATGCTAAAGTTTTGTTGGTGGTAATCATACTGGCAGGTAACAATGGGCATGAAAGCAGTCTGTAGCTTGTGTGTTGAAGTGAATGGTGGCATCCTCCCGGCTAGGAGGGAAGAAAAATCCTTACAGACTCTACAATTGTTTCCTCTCTGCAAAAAATGAATCAACTCATCATGTGAATGTATGGCCGTTTCATCATTTCTATATCAAATCGTTTACTGTAGAAAATGCATGCTCCGAATATCATCTTGATCGAGATTATCATTTCCTTTTTTCAGATGAATATTCAGAAGAAAGTTTGTCAGTCTGAAAATAATCCTCGAAAATACAATGATTTGGTTCATGCATAGCAGCAGATCTTAGAAGATTGTAAAACCCGTCATTTTGAAATGTTTGCTTGTATTTCAGTGCACTCTGTATTTTTATAATTGAGACTCTGCCAGTCGAGTTGTTCAACGCTGCATATGCAGTCATGTAGGAATTGAGATGGAATCAATCATTTTCATTTGCATTATCTGCAAAGCTAAGACGAATTTTCAATCAACAAAGTTAACCAATGTCCATTTTATTGAAATTCAATATCTATAAACTTTCTTGTCTTATCTACATATTAGATTGTTTTATATAAAAGCTTAAATTTTATTGTTGTTTTTTTCTTTTTCTTTTTTTCTTTGGTTTTTATAGTAGATTTAGGTTAATAAAATAAATGCATTTTTGACTTAGCATAAATTAATTTGAATTAAAGTAACAGATATTTGAGAAGGAAAACATTGTTTTAATTGAGAACAATTGGTGGAGGTTTATGATGTGTTGTTAAATGTCACTATTGTTGAACTCAGCCTCTTCTTGGTTGGTAAGTTCATAACCTTTCGATCTAATATTGATAAGGTTAGAAAATGAGTTGATTCTCATTGGAAACTAAAAGGAATTGTGTCTATTAGTGCTATGGAAAATAGGACGTTCTTTTTTAACTTTGTTAATTAGAAAGATTTGGTTAAGATTCTTATGGAAGGCCCCTAGACTTATCGTAGCAACTTCCAAAACTTCTTGTCTTTGTGCAAATCGAAACCACAATTGGATCTCGGGAAGGATCTAGGTGTGGTGGCTTCAGCTTGGATTCATCTCCCTAGGCTTCCTTTGGATTATTGGAGCTCTGGAGTCTTCAAGCGTATTGCTAAATTGTTTGGTAAGTTTTTGGCAGTGGATAGAATAACCCAAAACAAGTCTAGACTCCTCTGTGGAAGAATTTGTGTTAATGTGGATGTCAATACTATTCTTCCCACCCAAGTCACCCTTCACTCTAGATTTGGTTTGTGGGTTCAACCTATTGAAAATGAGAATGTTGGGGCTTACTATCAATCTTGTAAAAAATATGGGCATTTCAGCAATGAATGTAAGAAACAACTTGTTAGGAAGTAGCCATCATCTAGCAATGATGCTCTATTGTCTGCTCCTCTAATTAATGGTTCTGCCAAGGTCCTACAACCTTTGGTGGATGGGTTGAAAGGCCAATATTTTCTTTCACTGAAGGAAGTTGAAAAAAGTCACAAAGAGGATGAAAATAAGCAGTTGGATGAAAAGAGATTCAATTGTGCTTTGGGGGCACCAAACAACAATTTCATTATGTTTAGTATGAGGAGCATCCTAAAGAAAGCCCTAGTAATATGATTGATAAGGTTGTGGTAGATCTGGGGCCCTTTGATACTGGGTCACTCCAATCGAGTCAAATTTGTTTGGAATATGATGGTTTTTCCTTTAGTCAATAAAACTGATATTGAAAAGACTAATGGTGTGACTGTCTCTTGCTTAATAAATGGTATGGTTTGCCGAGAGGTGTTTTCAATCCTGAATAATAAAGAGAATGTTAATCCTGATAAAGTTTTAAGTATGGAAAATGGAAAGGCTAAGATGGAGTTTATGAATCTACAAGATAATTTACATCTTTTATGTTTCTCTTAGACTCCCCCTCCAAGTAAATCTAGAAAATTTCTAGAGGAGGAAGACTCAAAAATGGAATGGACACAAGTTGGAGAAAAAAATAGGAAGAGAAAGAAGGGAGATGTGGGAGGGGAAGCCAAGATTGGAAGACCTTCTCATACAAGAAGTAGGGATGCAGTTAGAGAGATGGCTAGTGGGAAGCAGAGGACCCTTGATGGCCTCTCAAAGTCAAAAAATAAAAATAAGTGATTGGTCAGACTCCTCTAGAGAAGAGATCCTTGGGTTGCTCAAGGTTGAGTAGTCTTTCTCTTTGTTGTTTAGATGAAGATTTTGTCATAGAATATGAGGGGCTTAAATAGCCCTCTTAAGCAACACATGCTCAAATGCCAGCTAATGGAGTAGAGGTTTATATTCTTTTGTTACAAGAAGCCAAAATGAAAAAAGATGCTTTCCTGAATATTGTCAAACATTTTTGCCCTTTTGTTGATTTTTTTCTTAGCGATGCACAGGGCGCTTCGAGTGGTATTTCTACTTTGTGAAACTCAACCTCCTTCTCGACAACCCTATATCACTCTTCCAAAAATAGCTTGAATGTTAAGATGCAAAATTTAAAGACGAGTCAAAGGTGGAATCTTATTAACATCTATGCCCTTAATGTTAGATCTTCTAGGGCTACTCTATGGAACTCCTCAACTTCCCTTATTGTAAATACTTGGCTAAGCTGTGGATGTTGGTTGGTGATTTCAATTTACTCCTATATCCTTCAAAGAAATTAGGAGGTTTTGAAGACTTCTCTTAAAGTATGAGTGACATGGCTAACTTTATCACGATTGTTGGCCTCATGGATATAAATTTACAAGATTCCCAATTTACCTATTCTAATAGGAGGCAAGGTCATCATTTAATCTAAGTCAGATTGGACAAGTTTTTGGTTTCCTGTAATTGGGTGAATGTGGGTGCTCTTTTTCTCAAAGCCATGCCCAAAATAAGGTTTGATCACAATGTTATTATAGTGTTTTGGGAGGATGGTTTAAAGAAAGGTCCTTTTCCTTATAGGTATGACATTGTGTGGACTCAACACCTAGCTTTTAGAAACTTGGTGGCTTAGTGGTGGAATACTCTAGTTGATAGGACTCCTATGCTTCGTGTGGTGTAGAACTTAAAAATTATTAAAGAAAAGGTAAAAGGATGGAATGAATGTTCCTTTGGTAACATCTTTGATCACAAGAAATCTATAACCTCAAAACTAAAATCCATCTAGGATAGATTGGAGACAAGTTAGACTAATTTGGAAGATAGTATGGATGAGACATCTCTCAAAGACCAATGGGTTAGATTTAACAAACACAAATAAGTATTTTGGAAACAAAAAACTTGTGTCCAATGGCTTACTAAGGGGGATAAGAATACCATTTTTTTTCACTAGTTAGCTATGTATCATAGGAGTAGAAACAAGATAAGAGGTCTCCAAATGGAGGATGGTTCTCATAATGAGGATGATGTTGAGATAGATAGGCTGGTTGTTTCCTTTTTTGCTAACCCACACTATAATAGACACAATTTTCCTAGGGATTTCTAGGGTGTGTTGGAGCTTATACCTAAGGTGATTACAAATCTGGATCTAGAACAACTTACTTCAAAAGTCTCTCTTCTAGAAGTTAAGGAAGTGGTTTTCTCATTTGGTTCCTATAAAGCCTTGGGTCCAGATGGGTTCCCACTAGCTTTTTTCAAAAATTCTAGGATGTGCTTGGGATGGATATTTACAATGCGGCTAGAGACTCCTTCAAAATTGGTAAACTCCTTAAGTAGGTTAATTCTACTTTAATTGCCTTAATCCTCAAGTATGAGAATGTTATTTCCATGAAATAATTCAAACCTATCAGCCTTTGTAATACCCTTTACTAGATCATATCTATGATCGTGGTTAATAGGCTTAAAAAGGTTTTAGATTAGATGAATTGGTCCACTCTATGTAATACAACAAGAAGGTTGGTATGGCCATAAAACTTGGCATTTATAAAGCTTATTATAGAGTCTCTTGGAACATTCTCTTTGAAGTGTTGAAAAATTTTGGGTTTAAAGGAATATTTATGAGGATGATTAATGAATGTGTTGCCTCTCCTATGTGGTCAGTGCTAGTTAATGGCTCTCCAAAAGGCTATTTTTCTTATGGTAGAGGGCTTCGACAAGGTGACACTCTTTCACTTTACGTGTTCATTATTATTGTAGAAGTCTTGGGGAGAAATATTCAGATATATAGAGATCAAAATTGGCTCAAGGGTATTAAATTTGCCTCCCATCTTACTCCTATTAGGGTACCTGCAAGAAGTTGTGTCCACTTTTTGGCCAAAAGTGGAAGCTTTTTCCCTTTTGTTTCAATTTCATCCCGTTTGACCTAAAGATTTGAGGCACTTAAAGAATGAATGTTGAAAAAATTCAGTAATAGAAAATGTAGTGCTCGAAGTCTTCTTTCCAAATATGTAATTTATTTTAATACCTAGATCTAAAAAATGAAGTTTGAATTGGCATTATTAAAACCTATAGTTTAAAAGTCACTTTTCAGGACCATACCATGCCCATGTACGACAAGTATAATTTGATCTAAATGAAATTATTTTTATAAATCCTTTTGGGAAAAGATCTATAACTCACTCACCTTTGATGAGAATAATTTTTGGTAATTTATTTTTGCATTTTTTTTTTTTAAAACTGTATAGAATTATCTCTAGTTTGATGCCATATAAAAAAAATTCCAAATAACACAGAGACAAAAAAGTTATTAAAAACCTAGAAAACCATGTTATTTCAAGTTTATGGACCTCTTTCATTATTAATTATTTTAAAAATAAAAATATTGATCCATTTTCTAAAAAAATACATATTTAGAATCTAGATAGTCTCTACTATAATGGGTTTTCATCGTTTAAAAAATATTCTGAAAATTTGGTGTTCAAATATATTTTTGAAGTCATTATTTTATATGAAGATTGATTTGGCCTTCAAGTTGTAGGTCAAACCAAGGCCAAGCCAAAGGATCGACTCTCCAAACCATTTCCCAAGCTAAAACCGAAGCTACAACCGAACCAAAGTTTAAAATGTTTAGAAACGAGATCCCGTTTACGAAACGAGATCCCGTTTCATTTTTAAAAATAATTAAAAACACATTTAGCAAACAGGTTTAAAATAATTAAAAACACATTTAGCAAATGGGATTCCATTTCAAAAATAAAATAGGATCTCGTTTCCCTTATTTAATTTTTTTTTTTTAAAAACAAACAAACTATATATACATTTAAAAAAAATAAAATTTAAAAATGTATATATATAGTTTTTTTGTTTAATACATACATACATACATATATATATATATATATATATATATATATATATATATATATATATATATATATATATATATATATATATATATATATATATATATATATAACATTTAAGTCTAAGTCATTTTGTAATTTGATCTGAATAGATAGGTTAGAACAAAAAATTTCAACATGTAGAGCTTGCGTAGAGGTGGAGAAGGCGGCAATGGAAGAATTCAAAATTCGAATTCTCTGCAAGGCGAGAACTCTGGTTCCACTGGAGGGAGCGGCTAGATCATTGGAGCTGGCCCGATGGGGGAGAAGGATAAGCCTCTAGATATTCTGCAAGCTGATGGTACTCTCCCAGAGAAGAATGTGGGTTCGGGAAACACGGTGAGGGGGTCCAATGCGGGGTCCAGCCCACGTGAAGTTGTTTTGGAGAATGGAAAAGAATCTAGAAAGTGGTCATCCCTCTTTGGAACTAGACCATCTAGAAAATCCTCCTTGCCTCCTGTCAAGAATATATTAGACCCGACTGGTGGTAAGTTCGCCATTTCTATCCCTAACTCAGTTTTGGATCATAACATAAGTAGTATGTTGAACTCTCTGGTGGGTAAATTCATGGGACAACACCCGAACATTGAAGTTGTTAGGGCTTATGTCAAACGGAAATGGGCTTTGAAAGGTAATGTTGAAATTTCGGCTCTGCCCAAAGGCCTCCTCACCTTTGCCTTTCCCTGTGAAGAAGATAAAATAAGGATCCTCTATGGTAGTCCTTGGTTGGTTGGAAAGACAGCTCTAGTCCTTCAGAAATGGCATCCAAATCTAAACATGAGTGATTCTCTTTTGGTGCAAGTCCCAGTTTGGGTTAAGTTACCAGGTCTGCCTCTTGAGTATTAGGCAAATTTTTTTTTCTCATGTATATAAAGCTCCTTTGGTGAGATCCTCTCAATAGATCCAGCCACAGCTTCAAGAAGGAGGCTCACTCATGCTAGATTTTGTGTAGGGATAGCCAATGATGTAGATATGCCCAAGTAGATAGATATAGTGTCAAAGCTGGGAACGTGGAAACAACATATTGAATACGAATCCATCCTCTTTGCTTGCTTTCACTGCAATAAAGTAGGTCACTGGGCCAAACATTGTCCTCTCAAGCCTAAAGGGGGGAACAAGCAAGCCAAACCTACAGTAGAAAGTAAAAAGGCTCCAGAAAAAAAGGTATGGCAAGTCAAAAATTCAAAAAATAAGGAAACTAACCTTGTTGATACCAACTATTTTGAACCCCTGGGGGAGAATAAGGAAGTGGTCTCCTCAACCTCTATCTCTAATCATCTCCCCCTCCCAAGAAGCTCTAAGGAAGGAACAAATGAAAGCAGACAACCCCCTGGTAGGGCAGATCCGAATAGAGGAAATAAAGGATCAGAATGAATCTTCTAAAGAAAATACTGAGATGGTAATTGTTGACACCTTGGCCAGTAAGGAAGCACCCAATGAAGAGGATTAGAAGGATAAGGATACTAAGGAAGTGGAACAATCTAAGGAAGGGGAGATCATTGGCTCACAAGAAGAAAAGACTAAATCTTCCCCTCTCACGATTAGGTCTAATATGCAAGAAGCCCAAAAATGTGCTATATTGGGTATGAACCTTTCAAATTTAGATCAAGCCTCTAAAAAAAAAAATAGTTCTTTACATGATTCTAGATCACCTAATTGGGGTAATGAAGAGGAAATTTCTAGAATTCTTAGTAACCCTGAAGTGGTTTTTTAGAAAGAAGCAGATTGAAAAATTCCAAAACACAGGAACAAAAAAGGATCCACTCCCTCAGCCGCCCAATTAAGGAAGTCTAGTAGAATTTCTCAAGTTGATGTCGGGTATGTCTCCTAATCCCCAGGATGACATTCAAACCAAAAAGTCAGAGACAAGGAGGCCAACAAGAACATAGCAGATGGGACTTAGAAGACTCTGAAGGAGTTAGGAATTGGTAAGTAATTATGAAGATTGTCTCTTGGAACATTAGGGGACTTAATAATCCCCAGAAGCATGATATTATTAGGAATGTGATTAGGGATAGCAAACCTGATATTTTTCTTATTCAATAAACAAAGATGAGTAGAGATAAGGTTGACACTTTGAAATTCTTTAAATCTGGGAGTATCAGTGGTAGCCGCTCGGAAGGTGCCTCTGGAGGCATTGCAACAATTTGGAATCTCAATAGTGTTAAAGGTCATGTTCTTATTCAAGAAAGCATTTTTTCTTGCATTAAATTTGAGCATTTAAAAGATGGAACCTCTTGGGTTCTCACTAACATTTATGCTCCTAACACCTTGAAAGCCTGAAGCATTTTTTGGAAAAAACTTATGGAAATAAGGGATAGCTTCAAGAACCTCAGCTGGCTGGTCATGCGAGACTTCAACACCCCTTTGAGAGAGGAGGAAAAATTTGGTGGAAGCCCTTCTCAGTTGGATAGTAGATTGGCCCTCATGGATTTTATAAACACTTAGGCTCTTAATGATGTGGAGATGTAGGGTTGGAATTACACTTGGACTAACAGGAGGGCTAGAAATGACCTTATTCAAGTTCACCTTTACAAGGCTCTTATTTCTGATGATTGGTATAGATATTATTTTTGTTCTCTATCTAGTCACATTCGGGTTGGGTCTGACCACTATCCCATAACTCTTTTTGCTAACCCCATAAATAGAAGAAGGCACTTTCCTTTTAGATTTGAAGAAATGTAGACTCTTCATTCAGATCTCACCCATAAAATTCAGGAATGGTGGAACATTCAAGTTGAGGGTACTATCATGTATAGAGTTGTGAAGAAAATCAAAGTTATAAAAGACAATATAAGGACTTGGAATAAATCCAACTTTGGGAATACTTTTGAGGCCAAAGGAAAAATTTAGGAAGATCTCAATAAAATACAGGTCCAAATCCAGAAGGATGGATTCTCTACTCTGACTATTGCTGAAGAAAATGAGATCCTCAAAAAATACCATGAAATCATTGCTAAAGAAGAAGTGTTTTGGAAGCAAAGGTCTAGATGTATATGGCTGAAGGAAGGAGATAAGAATACTATATTCTTTCATATGTCGACTATCAAACATAAATCGACTAATAGGATCAAAAAACTGATGGTGGACAATGGGGAGTTGATTAAGGAGGAGGAGATAAGAAATGAGGCCAAAAGCTTCTTCATTGATCTTCTTTGTAGGGATCAAAGCCTGGATGTTGATGTTCAAAATTCCTTCCTTCAGAACATTCATTACCTTATTGATGAGCAAAAGAATGTCTTCCTAACTTATATACCTTCAAACTTGGAGATCAGAAATGTTGTCTTTTCTTTTGAAGGTAACAAAGCCCCTAGACCAGATGGCTTCCCCATGTTCTTCTTCCAAGAATTTTGGGATATTGTTGGGAAAGATGTCTCTAGTGGGGTTAAAGAATTTTTTGGGGCTAGAAAACTTCTGAAAGAGATTAATGGCACCTTCATTGCTTTAATCCCCAAAATTCAAGGTGCTGACTCCATGGATAAGTTCAGGCCAATCAGCTTATGCAACTCTTTTTATAAGATAATTTCCAAGGTTCTAACCTCTAGACTCTTGAAAGTCCTTCCTTCTTTGATTAGTCATCAGCAAAATGGTTTTGTGTCAGGAAGACAAATTCTTGATTCCATCATAACTATCCATGAGAATATCCATTCCCTTGTTATGACTAAGAAATAGGGTTTTATCCTCAAGCTTGATCTATCTAAGGCCTATGACCGGGTTGATTTGTCTTTCCTCATGAAGTTCATTTTGGCTTTTGTATTCTCTATCAAATGTGTGGACCTCTTCAAGTAGCTCATCTCCTCTACCTCCTTTGTTGTTCTTGTTAACGGATCTCCCTCCTCCTTCTTTAAAGCGTCTAGAGGTCTGAGGCAAGGGGACCCCATCTCCCCTATCCTCTTCATTATTATGGCAGAATGTTTTAGTAGGTCCATGGAAAGTATGGTGACTGTACATTAGGAAATAGGAAATCATCACAAACAAGTCAAAACACTAATCATTATCTCAATCACGAAAACTAAAATGCAATGATCTATCCTAATTACATCCAATAAAGACATAAAGATAAAATATTCAAAAGTAAATACTATGTAAACCATATGCAGATCTGAATGCTTCCTTCATGCGGCTCCATTGTTCTTCTTTCCTCTTCAAATAGTTTGGTTGTGGATCTCACCTACAAGTGCACATACATGATTGAAAGCAAGTAGGTAATAAAATTGCTCAAAAGTACTCGAAGCGTGATTGATTAGAAATTCGATAATCTGATTATTAGGGGATTCAGGGATTGAAGAAATTCATCCAATTTATAGATAAATTGGAGAAATGATCAAATTAGCATGATAATGATTAGAATGGAAATTCAAATCAAGAATAGCAAAATTATGACATGTGTATGACAAATTGCTATGCAAGGATTTATGACAATTTATGACAAATTGCTATGCAAAGATTGATTGATTGTCAATTATGACAAATTATGACAAATTGCTATGCAAAGATTTATGACAATTTATGACAATTTATGACAAATTGCTATGCAAAGATTTATGACAAGATTTTGAAATAGAAATAGACATTTAGGAATTTAGGAGAAATTAGAAAATTAGGTTAGAAATGATGACTTGGAAATTAAGAAATTGATGCAAATTAGGTAAATTAATTAATAATTTCTCATTCATTAATTAATTTACAAAAATAGGAGGAATTAATTAGCCAATTAAATAAACATTTAATTGTGACAAGAAGACTTAGGATAAATAAATAAATTATTTAACCTAAAGGGAGAAATGACAAACAAGGTTAAATGATTAAATCATGAAACCCTAGAAGATGAATTAAAAATGCAAAGACGACAATTAGGTCTTGATGCAAGATTGATTTGATGTCGATTCGATCATGATTTTGACTTGATAAATGATTTTATTGATAAATAATTGAAATTGGTTGACAAATTGACCAATATTGATAAAGAGACCAAATTGATATGCACCAATTGACATGACTGAAGAGGACAAGGATCGATGACAAATCGATCGCAAAATTGACGAGATTGACAAGTTGATAAGAGATTGACAAGATTGACCAAAATCATGACTGAAAATTGTTATCGACAAGACCTAATTCGAAAGCGAGACAAATGAAGAGTGTAGAAGAATGACTCGATGCTCGCAAATGATAAAAACCAAGTGCGTGACATAGGAGAAATGTTAATGCGACGCAAAAACCTAAAATGAGGCAATGCACAAATGTTAAAGTATGATCCCGCAAGCGTTGACCATTTTTAGGTGTCTACATTTTGCCCCTCTTTGAGACAATGCGATTTTAAGTGTTGTTTCAAAGAACAGTAATGAAAATGTCCCAGACAATGATAATGACATATGCGTGCCCCCTCGAGGAATTGGCCGGAAATGTCTAGAAAAGAGGCCAATTGATCGATAAGAATGATAGAAAATGATAGGAGCGAATGGACTACCGAGACTGATGGAAGAAATGTTAGTAAGAAGAAATTAGATAGAGGACAGTTAGAGATGAAGAAAAACTTGCTTTCAGTAATGCACTTTGTAGGTGAGAACCTTTATTTTAATGTAGCAAAATGGATGCGTAGCATCATGGCATTGAAGGCCAGAGCTGAAATGCAACCCTTTTTTCAAAAGATAGACACATCACAGATAAACAACCATCACAATCAAAAAGAAAAGGACCATGATCCATCCCGGTCACTCTAAATCACTCAGTGACATCATCGAGCAACATAGGAACATGATCGAAGCCAAAGATAAATCAGTAAAAAAGATAAGATGTACAAATTCCAACAAATCAAACAAACATCTTGATCTTCATTGTCAAAAGTTGAAAGTGCTGAGAGGACGATCATGCTATCTGGTTTCAGGACATGCGGTACCCCGTCTAAGACAGGACATAGTCTGGTTTCGAGTATACCACACCCTGTATAAGACCCATGATAATGTGCCAAGGACGAATGATTTTGAGGTTGATTGATAAGACAATTTTGATCAATTTGAATGTCTGGTTTGAGTGAAAAAGTTCATATGTTTCAGCATGATATCATTAAAAGCGTAGTGTGTGATTGCGTGTCATTGGATGTATAGTCGGTGAGTTGTCTATGCATAGAGGGGTTATTCATTGCAAAATGCTTGTTTTTGGATTTTAATGTTTTAAAATTTTGTGTTCATTTTTTTTTTTCAGGACTTTATATGATTTTTTTTGGATTATTTCAGGACATTTTTCAATTTTTTTTGGATTATTTGAACTTTTTCAGGACCTTATTTGATTTTTTTTGAATTTTTTTTTTTCAGGACATTTTTCAATTTTTTTTAGATTTTTTTTTTATGATTTTTCAAATTTTTTGGATTTTGCCCCCAGTGTCTAGTAAGGCAAGGAATATGATAGGTGAATAAATAGGCTTTCTTAAATGTTGGTGGATAGAGGGAAGACAAAGGCCTTTTATTATGGAGACAATGCAAATGCAATTTTCAAGGGCTATTGCATGATGGGACAAGAGACTGGATATGACAATGTAAAGCAGGAACATGGCATGAGGAACATGTCAAGAGGTTTTTGAAACTATGTTTAAATTTTGCGTCCTTATGTCAAATCAAGATCAAGGAATGAAAAAGAGTGTATGGATAGTGATAAGATATGGATAGGATAAGCAAGACCAAGAATGGATAAGGGACATGGACTGAAGGTTGGGATTGGCTAAGGGATAGTGGCATAAAGTTGCAATAAGCTAGGGAATATGGATGAAAGGTTATAATAAGCAAATGGATAAAGACCAAAAGCTATGATAGACTAAAAGTTGCAAACAAGATACATGATGCTCATGACGATCCTCAACCTTGTCAAGATCAAAGGTGAAAAGAGGAAACTGGACAGGAGGGACAATAGGATAATGGAGGAGTATGACATGGTATGATAGGATAATGAAGGGCAATAGGATATGAAGGAGGAAACCTGCCCCCAAGTACGGTATGCAAGAAGTTCATAGATCACGCATGATGCTGTTTGCCAGGTTTTCATCATGGTACTTGCCCAAGGCACCTGTTTGCCAAGTTTTCACCAGTGGACGAATTATTTTTCTTTATTTTTTTCTTTTCTTTTTCTTTTTTTACTTTTTTTTTGCTTTTGACTTTTTCAATAGAAGATGGACACATGATAGGGGATGGAAGAAGGACTCAAGCATCTTTTTGTTTGGATAGTAGCCTTGAAAAAAATGGACCATGACCTTTAAAAGTATGCTCAAAGACGTTGGTAGGATAAGGACATGGAAAAAGAGATGAAACTAAGGCGACGATTTATGCAAAGGATTGAACCAAAGGGATCGAAGGATGGAAAATATGCATTGGATAATGGATAGGGTATTGGAAGAACTATGCTTGAGTGGATGGAAATGTTGGCAAGATTGACATTGGCACACACCTTGAGGGGTGAGGGACTGATGGAGGAAAAATGGATCTCAGATTGTGAGATTTGGATGGAGGAATAGCTTGGGACTTTGGGACATAAGGGCCCAGAATGGATGAAGAAGGTGATGGAGGAACAAATTTGAGAGAGTTGGATGGAGGAATAGAAACTTTGGATGCCAAGTTGATTGTTTCTTTAGGATTTTGTGCTTCAAGGAGCCGCTTAGGGATCCACATGGTTTTTGATTTTTCATGCTTTTGTGGTTCCTTAGAGTGCATTGCTTGCACAAGGGATTTAGGAACCCATATATATTTTGACTTTGCTTTATTTTGCTTAGTGGGCCTTTGTGGCCTTTTGGATATTTCTTTTTCTTTATAGATCATATTGTTCTTTGCTTTGACATGTCGATTATATTGGACATGTTGATCCTTGAATACATATGGATTGCTAGACTTATGACTTTTATACTTGGCATCCAAATTGCTTGGAGGGGGAAAGGAATGCATGGATGAATATGAATGAAATGGACTTCTTTTGGATTGATGAAATTTACTCAAGGATGTGTGCCTTTGCTGACCTTGCATAGAGGATGAAGGGATATAAGGACCTAAGATGGATGGAAGGTATGATGGGGAAGGTGTATGTTTTGATTTTGATGGAGGGATGTTGGATTTAGTAGGGGTACTCACATCTTGAGGAATTTCACTTAGGCCATGACCCTTAATATTTTCTTTAACATGAAGAGATTCTTGCTTATGAAGATCTACTCCTTTCCCTTTATGAATATCTTGACTTGTAGGATACTCTTTTCTTTGGGAAGAAGACGCGAGTCCATTATGAGGTGGATATGAGATGAGAGAAATAATGAGATCTTGAAGTGGATCAGATTGCACCAAAGTGGAAGAACCCATTATGCATGTCGAGGGTTCATGAACATCTTGCACTGACACATTAGAATCATGAAGGGGATTAGGATCATGTAGTGGACATGGTTCAATGACAAGCTCTTCAAGAGATGGAATGGGAGAAATAATGGGATCATCAAAAGAAATGCTATCTTGGAGTGTATATGGAGGATTAGGACAAGGAGATGGAGGAACAAAAGGATCTTGTGGAGGATTTAAAGGAATAATTTGATCTTGACAAGGAGGAAGATCATTGGAATCCTCTTTAAAGGTGCTTTGCTCTTGACTTTTAATGGGATCATCAGAAAGGATGGAAGGGATATCTTGATCTTTCTTAGGAAGTGGAATGTCAATCGGATTTGAAAGGATATTGTGTTCTTGGAATGGAAGGGGATCATTTGGGATTGGATGGACTAGGATATCTTGATCTTGCTCGGGGAATGGAGTGTCAATAGGACTTTGGATAGGATGGACAAGAATAGGGGAATCATCATGAGTGTCTGGGAAGATAGGGTCCTGGTCAACAATTGGATGGGATGATAAGGTTTGATCTTGATCTGTTTTAAGACACGTTTCTTCATGCTCTAAATTATCCTCTTGACATGGGGTTAGACTTTGGACATGCATGGGGGATTCTGACAAGGGATCAATGGTTTGGCATGAAGGAAATGCACTTTGAACATTTGTGATGGATTCTGGCAAGGAATCAATGCTTGAACATGAGGAAGAGGGACTTCAAATGGGGTCCTCTAAAACAGGTAATGGCAATAAAGTGCATGGTGGCATTGGGTCTTGTATTTCTGAAACATGACAAGGATGTGCATCATGAATTGGATTATCTTGGCAATCAATTATGGATAGCTCTTGGATAATTTCATCCTTGGGTGTATTGTTTGATGAGGACAACATAGAAGGTTCTTGTAAAACTTCTAAAGGTGTAGGGATAGATGCCACTGGAGAGTCAATTTGCTTGTGGGTGGATGAGGCATTGCTAGACATAAGTGTATTATTTTGATCTTCCTCAAAGAACTCACTTGGTAGTTTCCTTAAGAGCATTGCAATAAAGCCACCTTTCTTTCGAGGTTTTGACATAGTAGTATCTAGAATTTGAACTTGTTTGGCAAGGAGCTGGTTTGATTTCATGTTTTGATATTGGACTTGGTTCAATTGTTCCGACATGTTTGAAACTTGGGTTCGTGTGTGCTGCAACCTTTGTTTTTGAATGTTTGGTTGTTGTTGTTGACATTGATATTCCACCATTGGTTGAACCATTTGTTGACATTGTATAGTTGGTTGGACATATTGTTGAAATTGGACCATTGGTTGTGCTGGTTGTATATGTTGGAGCTGTTGAACAATTGGTTGTGATGGTTGAAAATCTGATTGATAGTAAACACCTTCTTGTTCTTGTTGTGGAGGCACATAATGTTGAAATTGATGTTGTCTCTTTTCTTGAAATTGTTTCATCATCTCTATTTGGGAGAGGAGAGCTGGTATGTCTGATCATTTTATAAGAGACCTTACATCAATTGGCTCAATATTTGGATTTCGACCTAGAAATTTTTGAAACATTTTGGACATTTGTGATCTATTCTTCACAATGTTTTTCACTCTTTGTTCCAAAATCTCATTTTCTTGAGCTAGTTTCTCCTCTAGTTTTTGTATTTGGAGACTTGTTTCATCATAGAAAGTTTGATCGATATTGCCTTGTTGTTGGGTTGGATATAATTGTGATTGCATTGTCGGTTGATATGTCAAACTTTGTTGCATCATTGGTGCTTGGAACCTTGTTCCAATAGACATGTCACTATGCAAATACAATATTTTTGGAATTTTTCAAGGGCAATATATGATATGCAACTAAATGCGAACTAAATGAATGAGAATGCAATCTATGGCAAGAATGCAACCTATGTTTTTGGCTGTTTTTCAAAATTTTGACAAACTTTTTGGAATGCAAATCTAAAAGAGGGACCCTTGGGAAATTGGAATGATGTCTAGACCTCAAAGGACAAAAGGACCAAGTGACAAAAGGACAAAATGACAAAGTCTCCCCTATATGCTTGGATACTAAGCTAGGTTTGACCAAATGACATTGATGACAAAAAGACCAAAGTTGGATAAGGTCTAGACTTCCTAACAATGAGTTAGGGTTTATCAAAGATTTGGATTACTCAAGTATGACAAAACCTAATTTTTGAGACTATATGCAAAGGGACAATTACTATGCAAATGACCTTAATATGATATGATAATAACCTAAACTTAATGAAGAGACTTAGGGTATGTAAAGTATGACAATGGTATTACTCTAATGCAAGAGGACACATTCAAATGGATGACCCTTATTGATATGCAAAGGAGTATAACTTAGGTGAAACCTAACCATGGTACTTGACAATGAACTTTGCAAAATGCAACCTAGAATGAACCTAAATGTAAGTGACATGAATGTTAAGACAAGATTTTGAACAATGTTTGACAACCATGTTTGAAAGTGTTTTGAAGTTTGTTGGATGAAATGCTCTTATGTTTAACCTTGTTTTGAATCAATTTGCCTTGTTTTTGAAATGATATGCAATTCAACTTTTGACAAACAAAGGAGACAAGATATTTCAACATAGACTCAAGACAATCATGCTCATTCACACATTTCTTATGGTAGACAAGGACATTAGGTACTTGAGAGGTAGACTCATTATGGGATTCAAGGAGAATACATAGATGCTTGACCCCATGGGCTCCCCTCCATGGCACTCACTTCTCAGGGCAGCCAAGCATCAGTCCCCATGGAAATATCCCCATGGCGAACTTAGTATCTCTTCCAAGTATCCAAACTTGTCCTTCTCAAGCAACTAGAAGGGTTTTTGGCCTCTAAAAATAAGGTATTTATTAAGGATTTCTGTTAAGCGTTACTCCTTGATGTCATGCAAACATGATTAGACTGTGAGGTCCTACTTAGATGTTGATATGAGAAAGAGTTCAAGGGTCATCACTTCCCAAGTAACTACAATTCCCACGTAACCCTTCCTTCAAAGCTTTCGCCCATCAAGTATTTGTTTATAGTGAGTTAGAATGCCAAGGTATTCTAGCCATACTCACTTTGGGTCATTCCCTTCTCACGATTATCACTTGCTTGCAAAAGAAAATGGTCGGGAAGGTAGGCCCTCTAAAGGTGACACACAATCAAAGACATGAGTATGGTATCGAAGATCTAGATTTCTGATCACCCTAAAAAGGATGAGAGCATACTCTCCTACTCCAATGTCACACTCAACAATCAAAGCAAAAACATGTTCATTCCAACCTATTTAGAAATCACTAGGTGCCTAAAAATTAACTGCAAACACCAAGTTTAGCTGTTTCTCCAAGGCAACCTGCAAAACCCAAGTTAGAAGTTTGAGGTGTTTATTCTTTGACCATCGATCCTGCATAAAACATGTTAGTATTTTCATTTGTTGTCCTTGCCATGCGTATGCCAAGATGCTACACAGATAATTAGTACCAAAAGCCAAAAAGCAGAAAACAAAATGCAAAAACAAAACAAATTTCAAGTAAAACATTGCATTTTTACCTCTGTTCTGGACTTTACACAGGCGCAGAAGTCATGACACAAACACAGAATGTCTTCAACACAGGCGCAAGTTGCTTGACATAGGTGCAGGTTGTCTCACACAGGCGCAGAAGTCCCCAGAAAGCCTTGCATTACCCTGTTTTTGGGTTTTTTGGCCTGCAAATCAACTCAAAAGCACTCAAAAACATAGTTAAGGGGTTAGATGGTTAGTGTTCACATCGGGTTCACCAATTAATGTACGTTAGGAAATAGGAAATCATCACAAACAAGTCAAAACACTAATCATTAGCTCAATCACGAAAACTAAAATGCAATGATCTATCCTAATTACGTCCAATAAAGACATAAAGATAAAACATTCAAAAGTAAATACTATGCAAACCATATGCAGATCTGAATGCTTCCTTCATGCTTCTCCATTGTTCTTCTTTCCTCTTCAAATAGTTTGGTTGTGAATCTCACCTACAAGTGCACATACATGATTGAAAGCAAGTAGGTAATAAAATTGCTCAAAAGTACTCGAAGTGTGATTGATTAGAAATTCGATAATCTGATTATTAGGGGATTCAAGGATTCAATAAATTCATCCAATTTACAGATAAATTGGAGAAATGATCAAATTAGCATGATAATGATTCGAATGGAAATTCAAATCAAGAATAGCAAAATTATGACATGTGTATGACAAATTGCTATGCAAGGATTTATGACAGTTTATGACAATTTATGACAAATTGCTATGCAAAGATTGATTGATTGTCAATTATGACAAATTATGACAAATTGCTATGCAAAGATTTATGACAATTTATGACAATTTATGACAATTTATGACAAATTGCTATGCAAAGATTTATGACAAGATTTTGAAATAGAAATAGACATTTAGGAATTTAGGAGAAATTAGAAAATTAGGTTAGAAATGATGACTTGGAAATTAGGAAATTGATGCAAATTAGGTAAATTAATTAATAATTTCTCATTCATTAATTAGTTTACAAAAATAGGAGGAATTAATTAGCCAATTAAATAAACATTTAATTGTGACAAGAAGACTTAGGATAAATAAATAAATTATTTAACCTAAAGGGAGAAATGATAAACAAGGTTAAATGATTAAATCATGAAACCCTAGAAGATGAATTAAAAATGCAAAGACGACAATTAGGTCTTGATGCAAGATTGATTTGATGTCGATTCGGTCATGATTTTGAATTGATAAATGATTTTATTGATAAATAATTGAAATTGGTTGACAAATTGACCAATATTGATAAAGAGACCAAATTGATATGCGCCAATTGACATGATTGAAGAGGACAAGGATCGATGACAAATCGATCGCAAAATTGACGAGATTGACAAGTTGATAAGAGATTGACAAGATTGACCAAAATCATGACTGAAAATTGTTATCGACAAGACCTAATTCAAAAGCGAGACAAATGAAGAGTGTAGAAGAATGACTCGATGCTCACAAATGATAAAAACCAAGTGCGTGACATAGGAGAAATGTTAATGCGATGCAAAAACCTAAAATGAGGCAATGCGCAAATGTTAAAGTATGATCCCTTAAGCGTTGACCATTTTTAGGTGTCTACAGTGACTAGAGGTATTTTTAAAGGTCTCCAACCTTCCTCTGTAGATCACAATTTCTCCCACCAACAATTTGTGGATGACACCATTGTTATGGGGGATTCGAGCATTTCGGAAGCCAGAATCCTGAAGGGCACCCTTTGTAAGTTTTCTTCTGCTTCTGGTCATCTTATCAACTGGGTTAAAAGTGAAGTGTTTTTCATCAACACTCCTTGGAGAAGACAACATAGAATTAGCAGAATTCTAGAATGTCGGATTGTTGATCTTCCTGCTACTTATCTTGGTCTCCCCCTGGGCATTGCTCCACTTGATTCCTTTTGGAGTTCTCTGGTAGATAAATTTCAAAGAAAGCTTGCTGGTTGGAAAGGTGCTCTCTTAAGTTTGGCTGGAAAACTTCAACTTCTTAATTCATCTCTTCAAAGAATTCCTATTTATGCCCTTAGCCTCTTTAGAATTCCAATTAAGTATGTAGATGCTATTGAGAAAATCCAAAAAAGATTTCTTTGGTCAGGGGTAGAGGAAAAGAAAAGAATGGCATTAGTGGCTTGGGACAAGGTTTGCAGATCAAAAAGTAAAGGTGGTCTAGGCCTAAGGAGAATCCGGACCGTCAATGAAGCTCTTTTGTCTAAATTGGTTTGGAGACTGTTCCACTTTGACAGTGAATGGTGTAAAATTTGGAGAAGTAAGTATCCTCTTTTGTCTTGTTCTCTTCTCTCCTTCATAAATTCTGATTTCAATATTAATGGGTCCCATATTTGGAATCATGTCTCTAAGTGTAAAGACAACATTGCTAAAGGGGTGAAATGGAGAGTTGGTAATGATAGGAAAGTTAGATTTTGGGAGGACCCTTGGTTACTTGATAAGCCTTTGATTGAAATCCCTGATTGGGCCCCTTTTGTTGCCCCCTGTATTAGAGTCTATGGCTCCTTGGTTGAGGGGTATTGGATAGGTGATAAATGGCAAAACATTGAAAGTATCCACCTTGACCTTATCAATCTTAAGAATCATCTGCCTTTTGCCTGGTTGAACAATGAGGAAGATTCTCTTATTTAGAAATATGAACCTAAAGGCAACATTACTATCTCTTCAATGTATGGTGTTCTTTCCCCTACCCTCTTAGAGAATCCCTTTTGGTCTAAAGCCTGGATAAAGGCTCTTATCCCTAAGATTAATTTTTTCTATTGGACAATTCTTCAAAACAAAATTTTGACCTTAGACAATCTAAAGGTTAGAGGTTTTTTCTTCCCAAATAGGTGTGCTTTATGTCTTGAGGAGGAAGAGTCTGTGGACCATTTGGCTATCCACTGTTCCTTCACTATTTCAATTTGGGAAAGATTTCTTAAGAATTTTTGTATGGAATGGGTGTTTCCTAACTCTATCCAAGTTTTGTTCCATTCTTGGAGTTATCATTGGTCTAACCCCACTTTGAGATCTTTGTGGAAGCTATCACTCCCTCACATCCTGTGGGGAATCTAGAAAGAAAGGAACAACCACATCTTTAGGGACACTTCTCTCACCCAGGCTATTGTTTTCCACAAAATTCAAAGAGCTATTGTAGAGAACATTAGGATCATTGGGGATCCATGCAATTGTGCCAACCCCATGGAAACTCACATTTTCAATTCCTGGAATTTGAAGAGTGTTGTTAGTACTGATCCTAAACAAAACAAGAGACTAGAAGCTAGATGGCACTCTCCCCCTCATGGTTGGCTCAAAATCAACTTCGATGGAGCTGCCAAAGGCAATCCTGGCCCAGCTGGATGTGGTGCAATTCTTTGAGATGAAAATGGCAGTTCTAAGGAAATTATTGTTGTTCCTATAGGTTGCCAAAATAACCACATGGTGGAAGCTATGGCTTCTCTCCAAGGCATTCTCCTGGCTAAAAGATGGAACTGTCCCTATCTATGGATTGAGGGGGATTCTAATAACATCACCAAGTGCATAAAAGGAAATTCTAAGCCTTCATGGACTATCAACAACATAATAAAGGTTGCTAGAGATCTCATCAACACCTTCAATAAATATTTTATTTCCCACATTTATCGTGAGGCTAATGGTCCAACTGACTAGGCAGCCAACATGGCGGTCAATCACAACAATATGGTTACTTGGAAGGGTGAAGAGGATCTCCTCAATGACGTCAGATCAATCATTTTCATGGATCGATATAACAGTACCCCAAAGATCAAAAATGGACAAAATAATGATTAAATAGATTAATAGGAGGGCTATGAGCAATTATCATTATGTCAATACCATTTATTACAAGACAAATGCCACCTTTTCCAATGCTTTCTGGGTACATGTGGTCACTTCGAGAAATTTCTTTCCTATAGCTTTCTTCAACTCTCGGCCTTCTGTTTTGAAAAGCAAAAAATGGGAGGAAATAGACGCTGCTATGAACCCAGCAACTGTAAGGAGTGGAAACAAAAGGAGGTAATTTGGAATATCTTGCAGAAGGGTGGGTTTACAAAGTTTATGGAGAGACTCCATGGGAGGGACGCCACAATCACTAACTTTTCCTAGAAAAAATGGAGGAAGGGCACCCTGAAGATGGAAGATCAAACAATCTCCATTGATGAAGACCTCATCGCTCAGGTTACGACTCTTTGCAGGGAAGGAAGAAATTACAATAGAGATAGAAAACTGAACAAGGAGGCAATTGAGCGATACCCGAAAATGACAAAGGAGAAGAAGCGCCTGATAAAGCTAAGTAAAACCTACTACCCACCTAGGGCATTTGTTAAGCCGTGGAGGGAGGTTTTGCTTGCTATTATCTTTACATTACCTTGGATGGTAGATTCACTAAAGTGTATGGCTATCATTTTGTATTTCTTAATCATTTCAGGTATGATGAAAAAGTTAATATTCCATATTTCTTATTGTGTTTAATGAATGCCACCATTAAAGCCCATAGAGAGAACCCTAAGGGTGATACAGTCATGCATCAAAGTCTTATGGTGTTAATTTATGACCATTTAAAAGCTAACCGAATTTCTTGTCCCCAACCTTCTATCTGTGAGTTTGAGTAGGAGGGGTCGGATTCTAGTTTTTCTATGGGTGAGGAGTCTGAAAGTGATTCAATGATTGAGTCAGAGGAGAGTCTGGAAGACTCTAAAGCTGAAATTGGTAAAAAAAGAAAACGGGTGAGTACCAAGCCCTCCTCTTCTAAGGGTAAGAAAAAAACTAAAGAAAAAGTTTTCCAAATCCGCTCCTCCTCCTCCTCGGAGGTCTCTGATGATTCTAAGAAGGGTGAACCCCAGTCTCCTTAGAATAAGAAAACTAAAACTTCCATTCAGATAAGGAACAAACAGAAGAGGCAGGATGATTATGATATGGAACTGGAGGATAAAGTGTAGAGAAAGGATCCTGATGTTGACCAGAAATTGGAGGAGGAGATCACAGGGGAAGGTTTTGATCAGAGGGTTGGTGGAAATGTCGATAAGATCACTAGTGGTGATGTCCTAAAAAATGAACAGGATAATCTTGGTGGGAAACCCCCCCCTTCAAATCCTCTCACTGAGGGTTTGAAAGGGTTTGTGGACACCATCAATTGGTTAATTAATAGTTACAAGAAAGTTGTGGAGGACAATAAGAAGCTGAGCCACATGGTCCAAATTCTGGAGACAATTAGTATTGGTAAAGGCAAATCAATGGCGGAATATGTTGAGGATTTGAGTAAAATTGTTGCCAGAGCCGAAGAGGTCAGAGATTCCTTCAACCCTAGGTTTGAGCAAATTGAAAAGGTCCTGATAGAGATAAAAAACAATGACAATGCTACAGACCAGAGAATGGCGGAAATTGACAACAAATTCAACAAAATTGAAAAATGCATCAAAAGCATTGTTGAACAAAGCTATAGCATTCTGAAGGCCTCGACTGACAATACCAAAATTCTCATCAGCAAAATGGAGAACAAGAAGGATTCCCTGGAGTTGGAACCTAACATTGAAGGTATGGGAGAAGTACAAGGACCTAGAATGAGGACCAAAGGCAAAAAGAAGGAGAACAAGCCAAACAAGGATATGGAAGAACTCAAAGTTGCTTCGGCAAACTATGACCAACTGGTCAATAAGGCCGCTGATCTTCTTAATCTTTATAGTTGGTGTTTGTCATTTTTGTCTTTTCTCTGCGTTTTCTTCTTTGATGTTTCTTTCTTTAGTTGTCCATTCGGTTTACTGGCGTTTTTGCCAGTCTTTTTGTAAGTTGTTTCAATGCTAGTCTAGATGCTTTTTGATGAACTATCTTATGCTCCTATGTTAAAGGTTTCAAGTCCTTAAAAGATGTTTTTTCATATTAATCAGAACATTTAAGTCTAAATCACATTTCCCCTTGTCTTTTTTCTTTCTTATACTTTAAGTTATATTTCATGTATATATTGGAAGGATGTTTGAGAGTGGTTTTGGATCTCTAGGAGTTAGAATACAAATTCTAGATTTTAGAAGATCTTATAAATTGCGATGTAATAGGAGGTCTATAATGTCATAATACAACCTATTATGTCATAATAGGTCCCATTGTGACATAATAGGTCTTATTGTGTCATAATAGGTCCTATTGTGACATAATAGGTCCTATTGTATCATAATAGGTCCTATTGTATCATAATACAACCTATTAAGTCACAATAGGTCCTATTATGTCATAATACCCCTTAAGAGGACATATTATGACATTATACCTCTTACTGGGACCTGTTATGACTTAAGACCCCTTAGTAGGTGTAAAGCGGAAAATCGCAATCGAACCCTATTTGCCCTCCCCTCTTCCAACTCCGAGGAGAGAGAAGGGAGATTCACTAGGGTTGATGGTTTTTGATTAGGGGAGAGACTTTACATTCAAAAGAGGGGTTGAAACCCACAAGATCCAATCCCACGCAATGCAAGATTGGATGCTAAATGTGTTTCAAGGGTTAAGAAAGCAAGGCTACCCTCTTTTGTAAAGAATGTGCATAGAAGAATTAAGCTAGGAATGCATAGAAAGTGACAAAGATTCGCTTATAAACTGAGATAGGAATACCGTATGAAGCTGTGGACCTGGAATTAGCAGTAAAATGTCGATACGGCGCTGTCCTGCAAATTTGAGCAAAAGTTGTCGGGATGATGGCGCCCGGCGCCATGGTCCTCCGAAAAATCCGCGAAATGAAGGGGGATCTGTTCGTCTCTGCACAAGGATTCTAGATCTTCAATTTCAGCCGCGTACCTGCAACCTACACACAGAAAAGCGAAGATGATTGGGGGTTAGGGATTAGGGGTTTGCCTTTAGGTCAAACCCCGGTTTTGGAATTAACCAAGAAATGAGCAAGTGCTGTAAATGTAAATGACTGTAAAACAAGTACTAATACCTTGTTCTAAGGATGTTTGTATCCTTATGTGCGAAGGTATAGATGTTGTATGTTGTATGTTGTAGCATGTAGTATGTGATCTCCTCTTCAATGGTTGAATCCTTGTCTTGAATGTACACTTAGCCTTGAATGGAGACTTGAAATGATCAATTGCTTGAAGGAATGCTTGAATGCTTGAATGCTTGAGTACAGTTTCCATGCCTTTTCCATCATACCGAATGACTAGGGCGCTGGGCACTCTGGTCCGGGACAACAGGGTGCAAGGAGGTTCAGGCCAGGGTGCTTGAAAAATGCAGTTTTCAGTGTCGTAATCAGGTTTCGGGGTCTCCATTCAGGTTGTGTGTTGCGTCGCCATCGTGAAGACCGAAATGCAGTCGAAATTGCAAGTGTCGCAATTTTAGGACGCTACATTTAGCCCCCACTTTAGCGGGAGTATGTATGCTCATACTTCCGGTAAAGTACAAGGAAACAATATTGAAAGACTTTCACCACGTCAAGGAGGCAAGACACACCAAGCCCCCAGTGGACTAAGGATCTTACGACTTCGATTGACAAAGTAAAAGGGAAGATCATGAGGGAGAACCATGACTGTCAATAGTAAGGTTCCCTCACTATGAGTCATGCAAGAAAGATATCAAAAATTTTCAAGGCAAAGCTAAATTTGCCAAGAAATTCTCAAGTATCTTGAAAAGATATGGACGGGATGTATGCCCCCCTATGTTAAAGCGATCACACATTCCTCACCGGGGGTGATTGCTTTAAGGTAGTGATACATATAAGAAATGAGAAAGGAAAGGAGCACGTTATCACAAGGATTTAGCCCCCAAGTGTGAGATAAGCCCAAGGATAATAGACACAAAACACAAAGCACGAGGTGACTTCGCTTTCCTCGAGGTCAGTATGCTATCTGATAATTCATGTATATATATCATATGTATGTATGCATAATTGTTCTTCATTCCCCAATCAAGGAAGGTCACCTAGAAGAAGGGAACACATGTGTCTTTTGAGTCAACATGAGAGAGATCGAGAGATCTCAATGCTTTACATCGTCCTCAAGTAGACAACACTAAGGACAACAAATAGAAGAATGAGAATAACATATAGAAGAAGTAACAAAAGAGAGGGGGAGAGAATCTGCTATGCTAATGTAACTAGTCTAGCACGTCATCTACCCCCCGATCTTGCTGATCAATGTTTCGGGAAGGTAGGGAACACGCTAGAGGAGGAACATCCAACACAGCAGATGGAGCTATCACAAGATCCAAACAAGGGCTATGTTCATGTTCCAAGCCACGTTGTTCTTGTCTAGGAGCTAGGATAAGTGCTTTAGAAAATTCATTAGATAAATGGTTATCAATATCAACAAGTTCATATTCACTATCAGAAGCAAGAGAAGTAACATTTTCATCATGAATAACATTTTCATCTATATCATCATCAAGATTTATAAAAATAGGATCTTTAACTCGCACAGGATCAAAACCATCATGCATCTTATGTTTAGGAGATTTCGGCTCAATTTCCGGCTGAGGAGAAAATGGAATAATGCTTGTTGAAGGTGTTTTTGGAGATTGCAAAGTTTGAGCTCTAAGACGATGCTTTCGCCGGCGTTCACGTGCAGAACGATTTCATCTAGTCTTAGTGGGAAGTTGCGAAGATTGAGGAGGAGGAATGTTCTCATCCTTATCACTTGGGTGTTTAGGTTGTGGTCTCTTAGGTTGAATAATAGGAGAAGAAGAAGGTCTCTTCTCTCTATAAAAGGAAGGAGGAGGAACTGCTCCATATAAAGGAGGAATATTTGGTTTAGGAAGGAGACCAAGTCCATCATGACGAGGAGGGATAGGTCTACTTTTAGGAAGTTTATTAGATATAGGCATAGTCACATCCATAGGAATGGGTTGGGAGTCTTCTTGAGGAAAGACATTAGTTTTATCTTTCAAAGGAAGAACTTCCTTCTCAAGAATGATAGGAATATCAAGTTTAGGTGTTCTAGGTTCACTTAGAGATAGGATCATATCTTTTTTCCACTTTTGATAAGATTTGAAAAGATGATCACTTCACGGAGGAAGAGATTGGAATTGTTTAGGCCAAAAGTAATCAATAGGAACACTAGAAGTTCTTTCAGCTGGTTTAAAGAGACTATGATTGACAGTAACAACTTCACCATTATGGGGAAATTTCAAACACTTATGAATAGGAGAAGCAATAACTTTCATGGAAGATAGCCAAGGATAGCCAAGCTTCACACGAAATTGTTCGGATGAAGGAATAATAGAAAAGTTTACATCAAGGGATTTGTTATGGACCTCAATAGGTAATGTAATAGAACCAATTACAGGAGAAGAAAATGCATCAAATAGTTTCACAATCACATCTGTTTTGTCATAAATCACTTGATTCAATTGCAAAGTAAAAAGAAATTCTTCAGTAATAACATTAACCATGCACGAAGGATCAATAAGCACTCCATGGCAAGGTGTATTCTTGACTTTTGCAACTATGTATAAAGGACCATTAGGTGCCCTAATGGTTTCACTGGAATCAAATGTGATGGAAGATTCTTTAGGGTTTTCTTGCTGCTCTACAAAGTTAATCACATTCGGAGTCATAGACACAAGACCATCAGATGAAAGAGAGGAATCATTAGCCTCAATTGCATTAGAGGTATGAGAAGGTAATGGATTAGTGAAAATATGAAGATTTTGATTAGGAGGAGCTACAGATGTATTGCCTTTATCATTCACTCCAGAAACAGAAATAGTATTATTATCAATCAAATCTTGAATTTTACCCTTTAAAGAAAAACATTTTTCAGTATCATGCCCAGGCTGACGATGAAATTGACAAAAAGATTTGTTATCAAAATAAGGTGAAGTAATCTTTGCAGGATCAATTTGTCTTATAGGAGGAAGAGTAAGCACATTTTGTTCCAATAACTTATTCATAATACTATGCAATGATTCATTCAAAGGAGTATACTTTCTTTCTTTCTTGAAAAACTTAGAAATAGGAGGCACACCTGATGCTACATTCACATTGTTGTTGATGATGTTTTCATTGAATTTAATGGAATCTCTGTTCGGTTTAAACTTCCCAAATGGTTGTTGACTGCTATCACCCTTATCACTCGGAGCCATAGGATGTGATTGTTCCATTTGACTCACAGTCAGTTGATAATTGTGAAGAGTTGCACACAACTGTTGGAAAGAAGTAAACTCAGAAAACAGAAGTTTGTCTCGAATATCTTTTTGTAAATTAGAAATAAAGATTCTTTGAATATCATTGTTAGTCACTGGAAAAGAAATTTGAGCATACAAATGCTTATATCTACCAATGAAATCAGTCACTTTTTCTTTAACACCTTGTTTACAATGCATTAAATCAATCCAAGTAACTTTAGGACTTATATTGTTTTGAAATTGTTGAATGAAAGCATTTGCAAGTTGTTCGAAAGAAGTAATAGAATAAGAAGGCAACGAGCAATACCATTGTAGGGCTTTGTCTCTTAATGTTCTAGTGAACAGTTTTGCAAGCAACCTTTGGTCATAAGCAAAATCAGTACAAATTGTTTGAAAAGTCTTAACATGTGTTAGAGGATCACCTTTACCATTATAAAGCTCCAAATGCAGGATTTCAACATGTTTAGGAGGGATAGCTCGAACAATGTCAAGAGAAAGTGGGCTCGCAACATCAAATGTGGGCACACTAAACTTAGATTGATTCATAGAGGCAATTTGTTGCTGTAAAGAAGAGACAGTTTGTGCAAGATTATTAATGGTCGCTTCAGTCGAAGAGTTCATATTAGGTGTGTTAGATTGAGATGGAGGTGTTATGTTATTGAAAGAAGGTAAAGAGTAAGGTGGTGGGACCCTATGATAATTAGTCATAGGAGATGATTGAACAGGAGGAACACTACAGGGAGGAATGGAATGGTTAAATGAATTGCCCCCTTGCGTCATGTTCATTTGTGAAGATGTAATAGGAACACTCATTGAAGGAATGTATGAAGAAGTTGGATTGAATGAAGGAAGAGGGTTAATTGAAGTAGAAGGGTTGCCCCCATGACTGGTGATCATAGGCGGAATGTCTTGTATAGAAGTAGTCATTATGTTTGATGTAAAGGTAGGTATGCTAGCAATAGGAGTTGTCAAAGGAATAGAATGATTGACTTTTGTAGGAGGTTGTGTATAACCTAAAGATTCGGCACAACTCTTCATAGGCATTACATTCGAATCCACAATGTGTGCAATACCACGCAAAATATCAATTCCATTCTTATCACTTTGAAGCATACGTTTTAGACCCTCAATTAAAGGAAGAGCTTGACTATCGGGATACTCATGAGACATCCATTGGTGAAAATCATCAAATTGGTTATCCAATTTTGAAAGTTGTTCTTCAGAAACCTCATGGAGAGCTTCTTCATCATTAGGAGGATTAGAGGAATTACCCATGTCCTCGTTAAAAAGGCTATTTAAATTAGGTTCCATCTCCTCGGTAGTTAAACCTCGGAAAGACTTAATTCTACAGCTTCGTCTAACGGGAATAGTGTAAGTAGGGCTTATTGTTGTAAAACTCATGCACTAGAAAGAGAGAGAAAATTTTGAATTTAGAGGTAGCAATTTTCAGTAAAATCAGCCAATCTTCTGGATTTAAGCTGTTAAATGCAATCACAACAGTCTCCCAAAATTTCGGAAAAAATGTCCGGGACCGTGGCGCTCGGAGTGCAACACGGTCCTTGCAACTTTTTTCGAAATTTGCAGGGATGAAAGGTATGATGATTTTAAAGCTAATCTGAAAAAATTGAGTGATTTTACGATCTGTAGACAGGCCAAATTAAAGTTGCAAATTCAAAATTGAGCCCTATCAAAATTGTCGAAAAATGCAAAATTTGAATTTTTGAAAAAGAGAGGGAAACTGAAATTTTGAATGTTATGATTTTAGAGGGAATGTCAAAAGCAATGCAAGTTTTGGAATTTAAAAATTGACTCAATTTCACGCAAAATTCAATTTTGAAAGCGGAAATTAAAGTTGTTGTAATTAAGCACTTAATTTCAAAAGTCACAAATTGCAAGAATTTGAATAAAGTCCTGAAATTTTTAATGAATGCAAACACACTTTTCAGATTTAGGACAGTAAGAACACAATTTTGACACAAAATTTCAGTTTCAATGATTTTTGAATGTTTAGAAGCCTTAATCCAAGCAATCACAAGACCAACTTTGACTGTAATTTTGAAGGTGTTAAAATTGATAAAATCAGCCAAAATTCTGGATTTTAGCAGGAAAATACAGTAAGATCTCACTCCCGAAATTTCAGAAAAAATGTCGAGGACGATGGCGCTCAGAGTGCACACGGTCCTTGTAACTTTTTTCCAAATTTTCAGGGATGAAAGATATTGTGATTTTATGCCGGAATCCAAAGTTACAGCTGATTTGGAGATGTTTTGATTAGTGAAATTGTCGGACAAAGGTTGAATCAAGAGGGTTTCAAAAATTAGGGTTTTGACACTTAACCACTTAATTTTCAAAATTAAAGCATAGATATGAATTGATAATTTGTAATAGAAGGGTAGATCTGAAACAAGCATTAACATTTAGACATTTCACAAGCTTAATTACTAAAAAGAAAATTTAGGGTTTTTTATGCAATTAACCTCTAAAATTTGCGATGTAATAGGAGGTCTATAATAGGAGGTCTATAATGTCATAATACAACCTATTATGTCATAATAGGTCCCATTGTGACATAATAGGTCTTATTGTGTCATAATAGGTCCTATTGTGACATAATAGGTCCTATTGTATCATAATAGGTCCTATTGTATCATAATAGGTCCTATTGTATCATAATACAACCTATTAAGTCACAATAGGTCCTATTATGTCATAATACCCCTTAAGAGGACATATTATGACATTATACCTCTTACTAGGACCTGTTATGACTTAAGACCCCTTAGTAGGTGTAAAGCGGAAAATCGCGATCGAACCCTAGTTGCTCTCCCCTCTTCCAACTCCGAGGAGAGAGAAGGGAGATTCACTAGGGTTGATGGTTTTCACTTAGGGGAGAGACTTTACATTCAAAAGAGGGGTTGAAACCCACAAGATCCAATCCCATGCAATGCAAGATTGGATGCTAAATGTGTTTCAAGGGTTAAGAAAGCAAGGCTACCCTCTTTTGTAAAGAATGTGCATAGAAGAATTAAGCTAGGAATGCATAGAAAGTGACAAAGATTCGCTTATAAACTGAGATAGGAATACCGTATGAAGCTGCGGACCTGGAATTAGCAGTAAAATGTCGATATGGCGCTGTCCTCCAAATTTGAGCAAAATTTGTCAGGACGATGGCGCCCGGCGCCACGGTCCTCCGAAAAATCCGCGAAACGAAGGGGGATCTGTTCGTCTCTGCACAAGGATTCCAGATCTTCAATTTCAGCCGCGTACCTGCAACCTACACACAGAAAAGCGAAGACGATTGGGGGTTAGGGATTAGGGGTTTGCCTTTAGGTCAAACCCCGGTTTTGGAATTAACCAAGAAATGAGCAAGTGCTGTAAATGTAAATGACTATAAAACAAGTACTAATACCTTGTTCTAAGGATGTTTGTATCCTTATGTGCGAAGGTATAGATGTTGTATGTTGTATGTTGTAGCATGTAGTATGTGATCTCCTCTTCAATGGTTCAATCCTTGTCTTGAATGCAACACTTAGCCTTGAATGGAGACTTGAAATGATCAATTGCTTGAAGGAATGCTTGAATGCTTGAATGCTTGAGTACAGTTTCCACGCCTTTTCCATCATACCGAATGAAAGAGGAAAATGTAGTTTATATACTTGTCAATTAGGGCTAATAGACTGATTTTCCCGACCTTAGGCCGACCAGGAAAGTTAATTTCCAAATTGCAAACAAAAAGACCCGAGACCCCTTAGGAGACCGGGCCCAAAATAGGACCCAGGAACCAGGGCGCTGGGTGCCATGGTCCTGGGGGACCAGGGCGCTGGGTGCCCTAGTCCTGAAGGACCAGGGCGCTGGGCGCTCTAGTCCCACCTCCCGGGACAGCAGGGTGCAAGGAGGTTCAGGCCAGGGTGCTTGAAAAATGCAGTTTTCAGTGTCGTAATCAGGTTTCGGGGTCTCCATTCAGGTTGCATGTTGTGTCGCCATCGTGAAGACCGAAATGCAGTCAAAATTGCAAGTGTCGCAATTTTAGGACGCTACAGTAGGACCTATTGTCACATAATAGGATTGATTGTCACATAATAGGACCTATTATGTCATAATAGCTCCTATAATGTCATAAGACCCCTTAAGAGGACCTGTCATGTCATATTAGGTCCTATTATGTCATAAAACCCCTTAAGAGGACCGATTATGACATTATACCCCTTAGTAGGACCTATTGAAGGGCATTATGTCATAATAGGATTGATTATGACATAATAGGACCTATGATGACATAATAGGTCCTATTATGTCATCATAGGTCCTATTATGACATCATAGGTCATATAATGTCATATGACCCCTTAAGAGGACCTATTATGACTTTATACCCATTAGTAGGACTTGTTAAGGGGTATTATGTCATAACGGGACCTATTGTGACATAATAGGACCTATAATATCATAATATGACCGATTATGTCATAATACATAATAGGTCCTTTTGTGTTATAATAGGTCCTATTGTGACATAATAGGTCCTATTATCTCATAAGACCCCTTAAGAGTGTTGGTATTTTGGTATAGTTTTGTCATTGATGTCAACGCCTACTGAAAACAAGCACTTTGGAGATCCAGCAACATTCACCGGCAAGCAAGTAACTATTGCACAGTTATTGGTATATAGTTCACCAGCAGGATATAATGTTCACCGGTATCTGGAATAATATGGAAGACACTTGATAATGTTGAAGACATCGTGTGGACACTTTGTTTTGAAGAATTGATCATTGTTATATTCATATTTGCATATTTTCTTTTACCGGCAAATAGGTCCAGGGTTATCTAGGGTTACACCGGCAGGTTTATCTTTACCAGATTAGCATGGCACACTATGGAGATGATTTATTATTGATGTAAATGCATTAAGCCAACATGTTTAATCGGTTATTGCATCGGATATTATAGTGTATGTAAAATGTTTATTGTAATATCTTGTAGAGCTGACTTACTAAAATTCGTCTTAGGTTATGGTATAAATGTAAGATCTTATTTGTAAGATCATGTGGGGAATGCGAAAAAGAATTAAGTGAAGGTATATGAAAGATTAAGCAGAGGTATACACGAAGACATCATTTGAAGGTGAAGCTAGATTTTTATATAAGCATATCAGCATTACACTGGTACTGAATCCAACATATGAAGATACTATTTTGTGCAGTACATTCTTATTGGATTTAACCATCCAACTATAGTCAGTGTGACTCCCATTTTGTGATTGAGCAGTGAGCTCTAGGCTATTGGCCTTTCTGCATGTGCAAACCCAATTTATGTACACTTATAGGGTAAGGTTTCCCACCGTGGATAAGGTTTCCCACTGTGGTTTTTCCCCTTATAGGGTTTCCACATACAAATATTTGTGTTATGTGTTGTGGATGACTTTATGTTTATGTTTCATGCATTAATCCTTATCAGTATAGCAATTTACTATTAACACTATCTACCGACATACTTACCTGGTTTACTGATATGAAGCATCAAGTTGGTTAATTGGTTTTTGGTTTGAATTTAATAGACAATTGATTCACTCCCCCCCTCTCAGTTGTCTCTAGGACCTAACAATTGGTATCAGAGCCTAGTCCTCTTTTGCAAAAGTTTAACAACTTGAGGAGATCCAATGTCTACTAACTACTTCAGGAAGGACAGTCCTAAACTTGATGGAACCAACTATGGGATATGGAAGATCAAGATGGAGACACATCTGAATTGCATTGGTAAAGACATCTAGGAAGTTACAAAGAATGGTTATACTGCTGTTGTAGCTGGTCAGACTGCTCCAACTACCTTAGCTAAAGATGAAGAGAATGATTGCAAAGCAAGAGAAGCACTTTTGAGCACATTATCAGATCAAAAAATCATGGGATTATCAAATAGGTCTACTACTAAAGCTATTTGGGATCATTTGGAAACACTAAATGAAGGAGATTCCATAGTCAAGATTGTAAAACTTGAAAGCTTCCGAGTCAGGTATGAACATCTGAAAAATGGAAGAAGATGAAAGGATTTCTGCTTTTATGGAAAGAGTAAATGAAATTGTTTTGGGTATTAAATGTTGTGGAGGAACTCTGAGTGAGGATGAAATTATTTCAAAAATCTTAAGAGGATTACCACCGGCATATAAAATGAAGGTTACTACTATAAATGAGTTAAGAACAATGCCTAATACATCAGTAACTAGGGATACATTGATTGGAAAACTTTCAACCTTTGAAATTGAAGAATTTGGTCCTATTGCTACTATAAAAACTGATTTGGCCTTTAAAGCATCAACATCATCTACTCCATCATTTGACAAATCAGACTGGAAAGCCTTTTATGCAAGAGAACTTGAAGAAACCAGGAAGGAGAATGAAGAGCTTGAAGAACTATTTGCAAGAAAAATGCCAAAAGGTCCAGTTGGAAGTAAGTATGAAGGTAAAGCACTCTTTAAATGTTTTAACTACAATAAGATTGGTCATATGGCTTTGAGATGCCCTGATAGACATGCTAGACTAAGATAAGAAGCTAGAAGAACATACAACCCTAATCCTGAATATCAAAGATACAGATTTAAGAAGAACAAAGACAAATCCTGTTACATTGCTGATGAAGGTGTGACTAATGATTCTGATGAGGATCCAATAGACAATGGATGGGTTTTTGTTGCTATAACAAAGGATCAACTGACACCTACTACTCAACTGGTAGAACAAGCCCTAGTAGCCAAAGTTGAAGCAAAGGATGAATGGATCATTGACTTAGGATGCTCACATCATATGACAGGAGACAAAGGTAAATTCTTGAACTTTCAAGAATACAATGGAGGTGTTGGGTCTCAAATCAATAGATTGGATAGGTTCTAAGGAAATGCTAGCTCCTTTGATCAAACCCTCCAATTGACTTGGCCAACTTATAGAGTGAACCTATTTGGTTGCTAGCTCTCTCACTTTAGGCTCTGCAGGACCTAGGCGGGTATACCTACTCACTAGTTATTCCTTCAACTAATGCTTTTTATAGCAGATTTAGTGTCTTAATCTGATATCTTCTAGTTTCAAAATGGCATAGGTTCCTAGAATGGAGATATAGCAGATGAGTTCAAGATTGTTGTTGTAGAAGCTATTCGATCTATGTTTCCTAATTACTTCTATTGCTTTAAAATAACATATGATGAATATAGTGATAAGTGTAATTTGAATTTAACCAGTGCCTTCTTTACTGTTTGGGCTACAAAGTCATTATACTTTCTCCAAGACTTATCACGCGAGCCTGTGAGACAGTTTTTTAATCCACCCTTTTATGGACCTGTCGGTTATTATTTCTTTTGGGATCAATTGAATGCTTATATCATACGTTGATTGAATGAATTTAACCCTACCTTTAAGGGACCAATCAATGAAGTACTACGAGGAACAATTACAATTCGCAGGCGAAACTCTTGTTTCAACCTTATAACATGAAGCATAAATTTGATTTCAAGAATATGAATAACCTTATCACTTTAGATAATATCACAGACGATTGCCAAAACAAAGTGAAATAATCCATAACACATACGCAAAGAAAAACAACAGTTCATAGCATGTATTTCATCGAAGTTTGTGCAAAAAGACTTACAAGTTATCATACATTGCTATCTTCTTATTATGTATTCGCCTCCTTTATTACAAAAACCATTCTCATATATATATGAGAACGAAAGCTATTCATGAAAAGACATGTCTTTTCAAAATGCTAATCCTTAGTTTGAATGTTCTTAACAAATTTAAGCAAAAAGAGATTAAGAATTCCCAAATGATGAATATAATCATCATCTTTGAAGGTTTTGATCCTAGCACTTTGTTTCTTCAATTCTTCTCCTTGTGACAGGTACTCAAATATCATCTAGTTGACGGTAGGGGCCATGTCCTTGCTTCGATCCATTTTTGACAAAGCCCAATCCTTAACACTGACAAGCTCATTCCGCAAGTCCTCCAGAGATATTACATCTCCTTCTTTATAGACCGAGGGCATTCCAATAGGTCTCCCATCATCCAATTCCTTAAGATCTCTCCTTAGCGCATCTTTGAGTTTAACATGAGTTTCCATGTGCGCAGTCCCTTCAGCCTTCTACTCTGGTGTCATCGTATCAACACTGTTTAGTACTTCATGCAATCGCGCTTTTAATCTCTCATGCTCTCTTAATGCCTTTATAGTTCCAGTGTACACCTTCCAATATTGTTCAATATGTGAAAGCATGGTGTTAAATCGGTGTCCAATGATATCGTTAACCATTTTATCCATCTTTTGCTGGATACTATTTGCCTGTTTGGTAGCCTTATCTGCTTGATACTTCCAGTACAGAGCATCAGAAACATCATCCAAGCTACGTCCTATGGGATATGAGGTATATTCATTTATGGGAGTCCCTGTCTCAAGTTGCAATATTTTTGCTTGTAACTTTTGATTCTCCTCTTTAGATTTTTCATACAATCCCTTATAAGTGATGTTTTCTTTGACCAAGAATTCTGTCTGGTCCAAATTTAATCTGGCAACATCCAAGTTTAATTTAGCAGTGACCCTAGGGTCAGTCTTTCCAACCTAATGAACCATGAGATGTCCAAAGGTTTCTTCAATATCCACAATAATAGGCCTTTTTCCCTTTGGATATAACGCCCACTGCAGGAGAGCCTTTTTATCAAGATCATATCCGGAGCCTAAGAATAATTTGTCTATCTCCTGAGGCAACACCTATTGATTCAAGTCTTGCTTTTTCAAGAATCCGTCAAACCAAAGTGCTGAATTTATGTCCCAACCAGAAAAGATGATAATACTAGCCTCTTTTAATAATCTTCTCCCTTTCTCAGGGGTCATATCTTTCATGAGGGTATCAATTTCTTCCCCTAGTCTTTTCATCTGTTCCTCTTCTGGTCTTCCAGCCATGCTTCGTTTCACATGTGCCCCTTTATACTGGTATAAAAATGAAAGGAATTCCCTTGAAGAGGCGAATCCATCGTCAGCAACAAAATCTTCATGCTCTGTCATCCTTTATCAACAACATCTTTAATGTTAATTTCTCCAGTGTCCATATTCTTCTCTGCTTCAAAACCAGGAGGATAATCTTCTCTAGGAGAATCAGCAGGGATACTACTAGTAGTTGATTTTGGTGACATGTGAGCCAATGGTTGACTATCCTTCTCAATGTTGATAAAGTGAAGGAATTGTGGGGGCACTCTACGCATGATTTCTACTTCATGTTGGAGTAGCCTTTTGGCGATTTCCAGAGGATCTTGGAGGTTTCCAAGTAAATCTCCATCCACCATCCCTCTTTCCCTTTTCCATTTGAAAGCCTCCCAAGTCATTTCACTTCTTTCTCTCAAAACCCTGGCTTCCTCTCTTTCAAGGTTCTTGATCAAATCATCTGGCATTTTAGCCACATGTATTCCAACCTTTAGTTTTTGTGACACCCTGGCAGCTCTTATATATCCCTCAGGATCAAAGTTCTCTCTTGGTTCACCGAGAGTCATGCCTTAGTAATCTAATTTATTTTGAAGAAGATGATAACTTTTTGAACTTTTAACAATAAAATCAGAAAAACCCAATAAACCTGGAACGATGGACTGTTTACCGAAATCCGTAAGATGTTTGGCACTAACAGTAGATAGTTGCCTCACAATCTCCAGGCTAGCCACCCTGTTTGGTACTGTAATTGGAAGCATGTGTGGCTTTCCTTCATACCCAAATACCCTGATTTCTGTATGGTTATTGTGGCAATACCAATCACCCCAATTGTGATCAATCTGTGACTCCGGAGAGAAGTCTTTTGGCCTAAGAAATCTGTATGTTGCCCAAAGGCCGCACTAAGGGGTTTCACAAAATATTCCTGAAAGTGCCAGTATTGGTTGTTCATGAATCTCTGATCCCATGCAGAAACCCACAACTGAACTGGTTTTCTCAAACCATTCTTATCATAAGCTCTGATGCAGAAATCATCTGACCAGAAGTTGATTTCTTGTCCGCAATAAAGAATAATGTGCATCAATAAAGAGTACAATGAAAAATGGATATTCACAAGGTCCCCTTTTAACTTCTCCAACCCATGATTTAGGGCATCTGCAACATAAGTGGCATAATCAAATGACCTAGGGTCTTTTGATTGTAAATCAGCACACAGAACCATAACCCCAATATCCATGAGAGGATGAGCTTCTAAACCTAATACTTGAGCTGTAGCATAATATGTATACTTAAAATATGGATGGAAATGGTTGACATCAAATGGCACCTTTTCATCTTTGCTGAACTGAACAAAGGACCCACCCACCTTCGGCCGGTGAATAGGTAATCTCCATGTCCTGTAGATGTTTTCCAAGCTAAAGAATTCCTGCGACAGATTCTGCATATCGATTTTCTCCTCTACTTCCCAGTCTAGATCAAACACCATATCAATAGTCTGTTTGTTAATCACCACCAAGGGATTCCCTCGGTAGTCGCATATGCTTTTGGTTCTCGGATTATAGCAATCTACCAGGGCTTTCATTAGTTCAACATCCACAAACATATTTGGGACAACCAATTTCCCTAAGTTTTTCTTCCATAGATTACTTATGGGCTCAGGAGCATCCCTCCTTTTGTAACTAAATAGGAACAATTCATGTCCCATGATTTCGGTCCATATGTCTCCCAGATTTTCAAATCTATCCTCCAATCCTTCTTCTTCACTCTTGATCTTTTTAGACCTCACGCTGGATGCTGGGCACTGGTCTAGCAAATCCTGAGTCAAGGCTCTACCTTCCTTTTTCTATCTTTTGGGCTTCTCCCTAGGATTTAATTCTTTCCCTTTTCTACTCTTTTTAGAAGAAGAAGAAGATTCCATAGTTTCAGTAAATACGAGAAATCACACTTACTTGGAGAAGTGTCTGGCTTCTTCAGATTGTCGTTCATGAACCTCAGCAAATTCCTCGCAATTGTCAGTCTCTTCGCATCAATCTGGTTCTTATGAAGATTTGATCAGTTTGGCTGTAATTGCATGGGCAAATTGTGCACAGTTAATGTCTCTGTGTCTACAATGGCTATTCAAATGTTTAAACTTAATTGCAGATGTGACATTCTTCACTTGGGCCTTTAACTCTTTCGCGGGAAGTACAGTTCGACCAAAATGATCGCAAATAAAGTTTTCGATGAAACCCTTGTCTTCGGCCGAACGTTTTGATCTTTCATCGAAAGCTCACTTTCCTCGATATCACTTCTTTCGGTGAATAGCTCACGTCAAAAAATTATTTTCAAGACTCATCGAAATCATCTTTTCCTCGATGAGGTTTCTTTCGATAAGTTATTCGCAAGTTTCATCGAAATCATATTTCGATGAATTCTGTTCTTCGGTGAAAGTTCATGCAAGCTCCTCAAAAGTCCTTTTCCTTCGATATCCCCTTTATCGATAAAACACCTCTGTCCTTGTTTGATATAATGTTATCGATGAGATTTGCATTTCGATGGATGCTTTATGAATTTCTTCGGCAGTTGTATTTCTTTGAAATCACCTTTACCTTTTGCTTTTCATTTTTCAATGAAACTGGAGTATCGATGAGCGGCTTCCTTTATTTACCCATAGTGATATTTTGCCGAAAACATTTCTGCATAGTGCTTTACACGTCATGCTCAATTTTGATGAAAGTATCCTTTCGGTGAAACTCCCTTTGAGATGCTCGATACAATATCTTGGCCGATAATCTTTTAGTTTTCAAACCTATGGGAAGATTTTTTTTTATTTTTTTATTTCAAACATAGTGATCAACAGTGGCTCTGACTGAGGATGGAGGCATATTGTGTATGTCTTCAAGAATTTAGAATCTCTGGTTAACATGATGGTATTTACAATGGGAATGGATCCTAATCTACTGTACATATAATAGAATGTATTTAAGAAAAGAAGTTTTTCAAGAATTGTCCATGTACTGGCAATTCTTGGACTTCCCCTGTTGTGTTTTGGAGCAAGTAGGAATTCTCCCCCTTTTTATCCATGATTACATATGGTCCGATCCATAAAGCCTCAAATTTACCATGCTTGCCTTTGTCCTGACTCCTGGCATTCCACATTAGAACCCAATCACCCACACAAAATTTTCTATCTGATGCCCTCTTGTCATATAACTTCTTCATCTGATTTTGAATCCTGATATTCTACTTCTGAGCCTCTACTCTGACCTCATCAAGCTCTACTAACTGCATTATCCTTTCTTGTGATGGGTCTTCAACATCTATCCCTTCTTGAGTCATGAATCTATGTACAGGGAAGAGATTGTCCAAAGGAAGTCTAGCCCTTTTGCCATAAACCAACTCAAATGGAGACTTTCCCGTAGATTTCTTCATAGTTATCCTATCTGCCCATAATGCAAGATTCAACTTTGAATCCCATGCTTTCTTGTTTTGTCCCAGCATTTTTTTAATGATCTTTAGGATATTCTTGTTGCTTGATTCAGCTTGCCCATTTCCTTGAGGGTGGTAAGGAGAGGAATGTGATATTTTGATGCCATATTCTTCACAAAAAGTGTTGAATTCTTCCGACCTAAAGGACATACCATTGTCTGAGATGATCTTTGCAAGAACACCGAATCTAGTAATGATGTTCTCCATTATGAATTTTATCACCACTTTGCTAGTGGCCTATCTAGTGGGTATTGCCTCCACCCACTTGGTAAAATAGTCTGTAGCGACTAATATCCATCTGTGTCCTACACTAGATCTTTCTGATATCTCCCCTATGAAATCTATCCCCCATTGTTGAAATGGTTCCTCAGCCAACATTGGTCTCAATGGGAGTGACCCTTGATATTTCATTTTGCTTGAAATTTTTTGACAAGCTTCACACTTTCTGACATATCTATAAGAGTCATTGAAAACACATGGCCAAAAATATCCAGCTCTTAATATCTTATGTGCAGTAGTCTTAGCCAAGAAATGACCACCACAAACCCCATCATGCATCTCATGAAGAACTTTTTCTACTTGGTAGTTATCTAGACACAATAATAATATCCCATCTCTATTTTTCCAATATAAGTCCCCATTGACAATTACATATCTTGCAGATTTTAACTTCAAAGTTCTCCTCTGATTATCAGTCATACCATCTGGGCATTTCAAGTGCTTAAGGTAGTATATGATGTCAGTGTACCATGCTGTATTCTCAATACTGAAGTTAGCTTCTTCCCACTCAACTTGATTCACACAAGACTCCTCAATTTCAGTTCCTGTCATGAGTTTGGCCAACCCTTGTCCTTTGATAACCTGTGAGATTTTTAGCTCAATGTTGAATTCTTGTATTTGGTTGATCCATTTACACCTTTTGCCCATGACCTCAATCTGTCTGAAGATATCTTTCACTGCTGCATTGGGAACATAAGCTATAACTTCAGCCCCTACCAAGTATGGTCTAAACTATTTTACTGATTTGACCAAAGCGTAAGCTTGCTTTTCATTCAATTCATATTTTACTTCTGAAGGGCTCAAAGACTTGCTAAAATATGCAATGGGTTGTTCATACCCTTTTGGATTTTTCTGCAACAATACTGCCGCTATTGTGTGATAGGAGGCGAATGAGAATATTATAAAAGGTCTGCCAAAATCTGGGGAGATTAGTACTGGTGCCTCAGAAATTGCTTTTTTTATCGCCACAAAGGAATCAATTGCTTCCTCAGTCCAATCTATTTGGGCCTCCTTCTTTAACCTCCTTACTATAGGTTTTACTATGTCTGCAAAATTCAAAATAAACCTTCTTACAAAATTAATTTGTCCCAAGAATTATTGAATGGCCTTGATAGTTCGGGGGATGGGAACCTCATTGATAGCCGCTACCCTCTCAGGGTCAATTCTCACCCCCTCCTTGGATACTATGTGTCCAAGTAACTTTCCCTCTTCAACACCAAAGTGGCACTTCTTAGGATTCAAGGAAATCCCATATTCTAAGGCTCTTTTAAATATCTTTTCAAGGTGCTCACAATGATCATTAGCTTTCTTTGAGTATGTAGTTAAGTCATCTTGGTATACTACCATGATTACATCAATCAGCTCTGCAAAAGCCACATCCATTGCCCTCTGAAATGTAGCACCAGCATTGGTCAATCCGAATGGCATTCGTGCATAGACATAAGTGCCCCATGGAGTTGTAAAGGCTGTCTTATATTTTTCAGTTTCTTTAACTTTCACCTAATTATAACCTGAAAATCCATCCATCATAGATAATAACTCACACCCTGTCACCTTCTGTAGCATGTTATCCATATTTGGCAATGGATAATTATCCTTTAGAGATGATATGTTCAAATTCCTAAAGTCCACACACAATCTAATATCCCCATTTTTCTTCCTAACTAGTACCAAGTTGGAGACCCATGTGGAATATCTGCAGGGTTCAATAATACCCGCGTCTTTCATCTTTATGATCTCTTCCCTCATTTTTGGTAACAATGTTGGATTAATGGGTCTCTGCTTTTGTCTGAATGGTTTAGCTTCTGGCTTGAGTGGTATCTCATGTTGAAAAAGGTCTTCCCTGTAAGCTTTGAGATCTTCATAAGACCATGCAAACACATGTTTGTATCTTTTTAGCAATATTATCAGTTGTTGCCTCATGGTAGGAGTTAATTTTTTTCCAATAAAAACATTTCTGGGGGTTTCTTCGCTTCCTAGATTGATTTGTTCAACATCACTCTCTTTAATAGTTGATCCTTTAGTCTCAATCACATCCTGAGCATTAAAAGTTCTTTCTAATGCTACTAGGCCTCTTGGTAATTTGTTTGACTTTAGTTGTATGATTTCGTGTCCAAATAAAGTTTCTTTACCTTCAGTTTTTTCCACAAAGTCATTAAAATTTATAGCTTGAATCTGATAATGATCAACACACTGTAAGAAGTTAAGCAGATCTGCATCATCTTGAAACACTTGCCAATTGTATAAGTTGTCAGGAACAGATGGTCTTACTTTCATCTCTACTTCAGATATCCCAGTTAGTGTTATATCATTATTTTTTAATGCAATATTTGCCAAAAAATCTGCCATGATGTTCTTCGACCTATCTATCCAATTTATCTGAAAAGCATCAAAAAGCTCCATAGTATCCCAAACAACATTTTTGTATTGTTTCAGTCTTAAGTGTCTTGAGGCATATTTCTCCTTTACCTGTGAAACTATCAATTCCGAATCACCAAAGACACTTAGCAATTTAATTCCATGCTTGACTGCTACGTTAAGACCAGTGAGTAGAGCTTCATATTCTGCAATGTTATTAGTGCATTCAAATAACAACCTGAAAGAATACTTGTAAGTTTCCCCTGTGGGTGAAACAAATAGGATTCCAGCCCCACTTCCTTCCTTACTACAAGATCCATCAAAGAACATTTTCCATATTTGATCATCCCTTTCAGTTAGACATGACTCAACGGGGATCCATTCTTTAAATTTAGGTTTTGTCAATTGCACTTGGAAATTGTCCATATCAGTTTGTAGAAAACATATTTGGTTCACTGCCTCTTCCATGTCTTCTATGATATATGTGGACCGGGGTTCTCTATCAATTTTCACTTCCTATCCATTGATTGGAATCGTAGCATATGACAAATCCAGCTGCACATATCCACCAATCATATTTGACCACTACCTAGACAACAACATTCCATAGTTTGGAGGAACATCTACCATTGTAATATCTATTTTATACAATGCTTCCGGACATGCCGCTAATCTGAACTCTACATCCTTCATAACACCAACTACTGGGACTGATCTGTTGTCCATGGCATAGCATTTCCCAAAGGTAGTATCAACTTCCAATCCAAGTTCTTTCATTACCCCAACAGGCATGACATTTATAGCTACTCCTGAATGAATCATACAATTCTTTATTTTCTTGTTGTTTATCACCAAAGTGAGATAAAATGGGTCTACCTGTGTTGGGTTTTTGGTTATAGTGGACCCTAAATATATAACTGGGGCCATTTGTTCATCACTATCACCTGTTGGAACTTCTTGTTTCTGTTCATTTTCCTTTTCTTCTTGGATACCTGAAATCATCTCCAAAGTTTTTTCTTTGTACTCAGGAAACCTCATTATTTCCATCAATGGAACAAAAACTTTTAATTGTGTTAATGCAGTTGAAATATCAAATGAAGTAGAGTGTTGTGCTGAAGGAAATTTTACTATTTGATCATCAAGACCCTTTGTATTATTCTTTGGTACAACCTGCTTAGTCTTAGTTGCTTTGTTTATTCACTTGAGTGTCTCATCAGTTTCTTTCATAAAAAGACCAGTAGGTTTACCCTGCTCCAGATTCACCATTCTATTCCTCAAATCATAAGTCTTTTTTGCTTGTGCAACGGCATAAGCTGTAATTCTTCTTTTTTCTTCTTCAGTAGGGATTCTGAGCTTAACATTTTCATTTTTGCTAGTGGTCACAGGTAACACAGAGCATTGATCAATGTTCATGGAATCTGATCTTCCTTCGTGTGCAAAGGATATCATGTTAACAGTTGGGTCAACCATATGTTCTTCATAACCATCCTCCTCCTCCTGTAATCCTTTTGCTACGGCGCACAAAGAGGGAGCATGTGGCATATTGCAAGCATAACACCACATGTCATCATCTTGAGCATAGTTCACTGTTCTTTTCAAGGGATCTGGAATTTGCTGGTTATCTCTGTGATTCCTGTCTACTGGTTTTCCATCTTTCCATGTAGTGTTATAGGGCTGGGCCTCTCAGGACGGTAATATTGTTGTTTCTCTGTTTTGTTTACTCTCACAGATAAATCCTTTAGGGCATTCAAAACTTTGTCAAGCTTATCTTCATCTTTATTAACCTTGGGTGCTTTAGGATTGTACAACCTTGCATCCTCTCTTTTCCCTAATTTACCAGCAGCCTTCCTATTATTTTCTATAACAATGGCATCTTTCATAACATCCCGGAGGTCTCTAGGATTTCTGGTTCTCAGCTCATAGTTTGTTTTACTATCATAAGCATTGATGTAATATAGAATGCTCACCTCAGGTACTGGTTTCATCCTATTGGGGATTTTGTTTAGAACCCTGTTAAATCTTTTGTTAAAATCTATCACTAATTCATTTTGCTCCTTTTTTATGCTAATGATTTCATGCAAAGCAAATTCAGGGCTGTTATGGTCTCCATACTGCTCAAGGAACAAGTCTTTGAATTCTGCAAGATTTCTAATGGATGTATCAGGCAACGTTCTAAACCAATCTCTTGCATCTTCTATTAATGACTGCATAAACAACCTGACCTTAACATCTTCATATGGTAAACCAAAATCCTCGATTACTACATCAAAGGCTTTACAATGAGCCTCACCTAAAACTGCATTGCTTCCTGTGAATCTTGGTATTGCGGTCCTGATTTCATTTGGGATAGGATATGGGTATACCATCATTCCTGAGAAATCAAACTACCTCATTTGTTCCATATTTATTAATCCATGCCCCCCATGAGGATTCCCAAAGTTTTGGTTTATATTACCATATAAGGGTATCTGATTTTCATAAGAAAAAGGGTATTGATTCTGGTGTTGATATTGAAACTGATTAGGGGGTGGATGTTGGTTATAAATTTGACCAGGAGGCGGGAACTGATTATGAGTAGTACAATTTGTATGTGAATTTGGTTGGACTGGTGGTGCACTTGATTGCACATGATCATCCTTTTTGTTACCAAACAAGGGGTTCTCATAAGCCTTGAAACCATTACCCTTCATCCTACCCACTCCTTGAGCATATTTTTTCTTATAATTGTTTACATCTTTATTAAAGTCATCCTCACCAACATTTATGCCTAATTTAGCACACAGTTCCAAACATTCCTGAGTCCTTCCTGAATCTCTCATCTCAGCAGCTGCTTCCATCATTTGTCTAGTTAAATTTGTAAATCTATCTGCAGGATCCGCCATACCCGATCCTGATGAAAGTGGTGTGTTTTGTCTGGATTGTGCTTCGTGATTTTCGAAACCAGGGGGAATTTGACATCACCCCTTCTGAGCATTATATGCTGCAACCAAATCCTCATTCACTAGGCTTGAGGTAGCTGCTCTATCCTATTCTCTTAAAGGTGAATGTTGGTTGCTTTCATGTTTATACTGATTGTACCTTTCTCTCATGGATTCATTCATGGATTCCTTGTCTTTGTTCTTTCATTGAGAAAAATTTAACTGGGATAAAGATTGTCCTTTTGTGACTGACCTCGTTCCGTGCATTGATATTCTTAATTCAAAGTCGCCACCTCTTTCTTAGAGGACATAAGTTATTTCTTTCTTCTGAGTTCTATCCCACAACAGAGTCTTAATAATTTTCCCCAGCAGAGTCGCCAATCTGTTGGGTCTCAAATCAACAGATTGGATAGGTTCTAAGGAAATGCCAGCTCCTTTGATCAAACCCTCCAATTGACTTGGCCAACTTATAGAGTGAACCTATTTGGTTGCTAGCTCTCTCACTTTAGGCTCTGCAGGACCTAGGCGGGTATACCTACTCACTAGTTATTCCTTCAACTAATGCTTTTTATAGCAGATTTAGTGTCTTAATCTGATATCTTCTAGTTTCAAAATGGCATAGGTTCCTAGAATGGAGATATAGCAGATGAGTTCAAGATTGTTGTTGTAGAAGCTATTCGATCTATGTTTCCTAATTACTTCTATTGCTTTAAAATAACATATGATGAATATAGTGATAAGTGTAATCTGAATTTAACCAGTGCCTTCTCTGCTGTTTGGGCTATAGAGTCATTATACTTTCTTCAGGACTTATCATGCGAGCCTGTGAGACAGTTTTTTAATCCACCCTTTTATGGACCTGTTGGTTATTATTTCTTTTGGGATCAATTGAATGCTTATATCATACGTTGATTGAATGAATTTAACCCTACCTTTAAGGGACCAATCAATGAAGTACTGCGAGGAACAATTACAATTCGCAGGCAAAACTCTTGTTTCAACCTTATAACATGAAGCATAAATTTGATTTCAAGAATATGAATAACCTTATCACTTTAGATAATATCACAGACAATTGCCAGAACAAAGTGAAATAATCCATAACACATACGCAAAGAAAAACAACAGTTCATGGCATGTATTTCATCGAAGTTTGTGCAAAAAGACTTACAAGTTATCATACATTGCTATCTTCTTATTATGTATTCACCTCCTTTATTACAAAAACCATTCTCATATATATATGAGAATGAAAGCTATTCATGAAAAGACATGTCTTTTCAAAATGCTAATCATTAGTTTGAATGTTCTTAACAAATTTAAGCAAAAAGAGATTAAGAATTCCCAAATGATGAATATAATCATCATCTTTGAAGGTTTTGATCCTAGCACTTTGTTTCTTCAATTCTTCTCCTTGTGACAGGTACTCGAATATCATCTGGTTGATGGTAGGGGCCATGTCCTTGCTTCGATCCATTTTTGACAAAGCCCAATCCTTAACACTAACAAGCTCATTCCGCAAGTCCTCCAGAGATATTACATCTCCTTCTTTATAGACCGAGGGCATTCCAATAGGTCTCCCATCATCCAATTCCTTAAGATCTCTCCTTAGTGCATCTTTGAGTTTAACATGAGTTTCCATGTGCACAGTCCCTTCAGCCTTCTCCTCTGGCGTCATTGTATCAACACTGTTTAGTACTTCGTGCAATCGCGCTTTTAATCTCTCATGCTCTCTTAATGCCTTTATAGTTCCAGTGTACACCTTCCAATATTGTTCAATATGTGAAAGCATGGTGTTAAATCGGTGTCCAATGATATCGTTAACCATTTTATCCATATTTTGCTGGATACTATTTGCCTGTTTGGTAGCCTTATCTGCTTGATACTTCCAGTATAGAGCATCAGAAACATCATCCAAGCTACGTCCTATGGGATATGAGGTATATTCATTTATGGGAGTCCCTGTCTCAAGTTGCAATATTTTTGCTTGTAACTTTTGATTCTCCTCTTTAGATTTTTCATACAATCCCTTATAAGTGATGTTTTCTCTGACCAAGAATTCTGTTTGGTCCAAATTTAATCTAGCAACATCCAAGTTTAATTTAGCAGTGACCCTAGGGTCAGTCTTTCCAACCTGATGAACCATGAGATGTCCAAAGGTTTCTTCAATATCCACAATAATAGGCCTTTTTCCCTTTGGATATAACGCCCACTGCAGGACAGCCTTTTTATCACGATCATATCCGGAGCCTAAGAATAATTTGTCTATCTCCTGAGGCAACACCTGTTGATTCAAGTCTTGCTTTTTCAAGAATCCGTCAAACAAAAGTGCTGAATTTATGTCCCAACCAGAAAAGATGATAATACCAGCCTCTTTTAATAATCTTCTCCCTTTCTCAGGGGTCATATCTTTCATGAGGGTATCAATTTCTTCCCCTAGTCTTTTCATCTGTTCCTCTTCTGGTCTTCCAGCCATGCTTCGTTTCACATGTGCCCCTTTATACTGGTATAAAAATGAAAGGAATTCCCTCGAAGAGGCGAATCCATCGTCAGCAACAAAATCTTCATGCTCTGTCATCCTTATATCAACAACATCTTTAATGTTAATTTCTCCAGTCTCCATATTCATCTCTGCTTCAAAACCAGGAGGATAATCTTCTCTAGGAGAATCAACAGGGATACTACTAGCAGTTGATTTTGGTGACATGTGAGCCAATGGTTGACTATCCTTCTCAATGTTGATAAAGTGAAGGAATTGTGGGGGCACTCTACACATGATTTCTACTTCATGTTGGAGTAGCCTTTTGGTGATTTCCAGAGGGTCTTGGAGGTTTCCAAGTAAATCTCCATCCACCATCCCTCTTGCCCTTTTCCATTTGAAAGCCTCCCAAGTCATTTCACTTCTTTCTCTCAAAACCCTGGCTTCCTCTCTTTCAAGGTTCTTGATCAAATCATCTGGCATTTTAGCCACATGTATTCCAGCCTTTAGTTTTTGTGACGCCTTGGCAGCTCTTATATATCCCTCAGGATCAAAGTTCTCTCTTGGTTCACCCAGAGTCATGCCATAGTAATCTAATTTATTTTGAAGAAGATGATAACTTTTTGAACTTTTAACAATAAAATCAGAAAAAACCAATAAACCTGGAACGATGGACTGTTTACCGAAATCCGTAAGATGTTTGGCACTGACAGTAGATAGTTGCCTCACAATCTCCAGGCTAGCCACCCTGTTTGGAACTGTAATTGGAAGCATGTGTGGCTTTCCTTCATACCCAAATACCTTGATTTCTGTATGGTTATTGTGGCAATACCAATCACCCCAATTGTGATCAATCTGTGACTTCGGAGAGAAGTCTTTTGGCCTAAGAAATCTCTTAATTTCAGGGGACAGAGTATAATCTCTATGTTGCCCAAAGGCCGCACTAAGGGGTTTCACAAAATATTCCTGAAAGTGCCAGTATTGGTTGTTCATGAATCTCTGATCCCATGCAGAAACCCACAACTGAACTGGTTTCCTCAAACCATTCTTATCATAAGCTCTAATGCAGAAATCATCTGACCAAAAATTGATTTCTTGTCCGCAATAAAGAATAATGTGCATCAATAAAGAGTACAATGAAAAATGGATATTCACAAGGTTCCCTTTTAACTTCTCCAACCCATGATTTAGGGCATCTGCAACATAAGTGGCATAATCAAATGACCTAGGGTCTTTTGATTGTAAATTAGCACACAGAACCATAACCCCAATATCAATGAGAGGATGAGCTTCTAAACCTAATACTTGAGCTGTAGCATAATATGTATACTTAAAATATGGATGGAAATGGTTGACATCAAATGGCACCTTTTCATCTTTGTTGAACTGAACAAAGGACCCACCCACCTTCGGCCGGTGAATAGGTAATCTCCTTGTCCTGTAGATGTTTTCCAAGCTAAAGAATTCCTGCGACAACTTTTGCATATCGATTTTCTCCTCTACTTCCCAGTCTAGATCAAACACCATATCAATAGTCTGTTTGTTAATCACCACCAAGGGATTCCCTTGGTAGTCACATATGGTTTTGGTTCTCGGATTATAGCAATCTACCAGGGCTTTCATTAGTTCAACATCCACAAACACATTTGGGACAACCAATTTCCCTAAGTTTTTCTTCCATAGATTACTTATGGGCTCAGGAGCATCCCTCCTTTTGTAACTAAATAGGAACAATTCATGTCCCCTGATTTTGGTCCATATGTCTCCTTGATTTTCAAATCTATCCTCCAATCCTTCTTCTTCACTCTTGATCTTTTTAGACCTCACGCTGGATGCCAGGCACTGGTCTAGCAAATCCTGAGTCAAGGCTCTACCTTCCTTTTTCTGTCTTTTGGGCTTCTCCCTAGGATTTAATTCTTTCCCTTTTCTACTCTTTTTAGAAGAAGAAGAAGATTCCATAGTTTTAGTAAATACGAGAAATCACACTTACTTGGAGAAGTGTCTGGCTTCTTCAGATTGTCGTTCACGAACCTCAGCAAATTCCTCGCAATTGTCAGTCTCTTGGCATCAATCTGGTTCTTATGAAGATTTGATCAGTTCGGCTGTAATTGCATGGGCAACTTGTGCACAGTTAATGTCTCTGTGTCTACAACGGCTATTCAAATGTTTAAACTTAATTGCAGATGTGACATTCTTCACTTGGGCCTTTAACTCTTTCGCGGGAAGTACAGTTCGACCAAAATGATCGCAAGTAAAGTTTTCAATGAAACCCTTGTCTTCGGCCGAACGTTTTGATCTTTCATCGAAAGCTCACTTTCCTCGATATCACTTCTTTCGGTGAATAGCTCACGTCAAAAAATTATTTTCAAGACTCATCGAAATCATCTTTTCCTCGATGAGCTTTCTTTCGATAAGTTATTCGCAAGTTTCATCGAAATCAGATTTCGATGAATTTTGTTCTTCGGTGAAAGTTCATGCAAGCTCCTCGAAATTCCTTTTCCTTCAATATCCGCTTTATCGATAAAACACCTCTGTTGTTGTTCGATATAATGTTATCAATGAGATTTGCATTTCGATGGATGCTTTATGAATTTCTTCGGCAGTTGTATTTCTTCGAAATCACCTTTACCTTTTTCTTTTCATTTTTTGATGAAACTGGAGTATCGATGAGCGGCTTCCTTTATTTACCGATAGTGATATTCTGCCGAAAACATTTCTGCATAGTGCTTTACACGTCATGCTCAATTTCGATGAAAGTATCCTTTCGGTGAAACTCCCTTTGAGATGCTCGATACAATATCTTGGCCGATAATCTTTTAGTTTTCAAACCTATGGGAAGATTTTTTTATTTTTTTATTTCAAACATAGTGATCAACAGGAGGTTTACTAAGATTTGGAGATGACAAAGCCTGTTCAATCAAAGGTAAGGGTTCAATATCTCTTGATAGTAAGCATAACACTGACAATGTCTACTATGTTGAAGGATTAAAGCATAATATTTTAAGTGTTGGTCAATTAGTTGAGAAAGGATTTTAGTTACAATTTAAAAATGGAAAATGCAAAATCATGAATAGAACTGCTTTGGAAATTGCAACCGGTAATCAGACTAGAGGTAATATCTTTCATTTGAATAATAGTGAAAATGCATGCTTAATTGTGCATATAGATGAAAGTTGGTATGGCATAAGAGACTATGCCATGTAAACTTTGATTGCGTTAAAAATCAATACTTCTAAGGCAGTTAGAGATCTATCTAAAAGTGTAAAACCTCAGAACACAATTTGTAAGGAATGTCAATTTGGAAAACAAGTTAGAGCTAGTTTCAAAAGTATTCCAGAAAAATCCAATAATGCTCTTGATTTAATTCACACTAATTTATGTGGTCTAGCTAGAACTAAAAGCTTACAAGGTGATAGATATTTCATGCTAATTATTGATGATTATTCTAGAATGTGTTGGGTTACTTTTCTCAGAGAAAAATTAGAAGCACTTGGGAAGTTCAAACTGTTCAAAGCAATGGTTGAGAATGAAACCGGTAAGAAAATCAAATGTTTAAGATCAGATCAAGGAGGAGAATTCAAATCTAAGGACTTTAATACATTCTATGAATTGAATGGAATTAGAAGATAGTTATCAGCACCTCGGACACCACAACAAATTGGAGTTGTTGAAAGGAAAAATAGAACTATCTTGGATGCAGCAAGAAGTATGTTATCAGAAGCAAATCTACCACATGTGTATTGGAGAGAGGCAGTTAACACTGCTGTCTATACATTCAATAAATTTCACATCAAAGGTGAAACCGGTAAGACCCCTCATGAACTATGGTTTGGTAATACTCCTACTCTTAAGTATTTCAAAATTTTTGGAAGGAAATGTTATATTAAAAGAGATGAGTATATTGGCAAATTTGATCTTAGAAGTGATGAAGGAATATTTCCTAGTTATTCATCTAAGAGAAAGGCATATAGATGTTTTAATAAGAGATTGCAGAAAATTATTGAGAGTACAAATGTAAAGATTGATGAACAATTCAGAGGAACTTCGAGGTATATAGACTCTGAACCGGCAACAAAAATTGTGACAAATGAACCTACACTGAATCCACCAGTACAGAATGAAGATCCAGTTACCCCGGTATCATCAGAGGATTCCATAGTAATTGAAGAACAACAACAAACTAAGACACCCCGGTATGTAAGATTGAATCATTCTAAAGATCAGATAATTGGAAACAAATTTAAAGGAGTTATGACAAGAGGAAGATTGGCAAATGAAGAGGTATGTCTTATTTCTCAAATTGAACCATCATCTATGAATGAGGCATGTGAAGATAAATTTTGGATTAAAGCTATGGAAGAAGAATTAGGACAAATTGAGAAAAATAATACTTGGACATTAGTTCCCCGGCCTAAAGATAAAAATGTAATTGGAACCAAATGGGTATTTAGAAACAAACTTAATGAAGATGGTAAGGTTGTCAGAAATAAAGCAAGACTAGTGTGTAAGGGATATTCTTAAAAAGAAGGAGTTGATTACAATGAAACCTTTGCTCCGGTAGCCAGAATTCAGGTAGTCAGATTATTCTTGGCTTTTGCAGCTCACAAGGACTACAAAGTTTATCAAATGGATATTAAATGTGCATTTTTGAATGGAGATTTTGAAGAAGAAGTATATATTGAACAACCTTATGGATTTTCCTTGATAGATGACAATGATATGGTTTGCAAGTTAAGAAAAGCTCTGTATGGATTAAAACAAGCCCCAAGAGCTTGGTATGCAAGGTTGGATAAGTATCTTTTAAAGATTGGTTTTACTAAAGGAAATGTAGATAGTAATTTATATTACAAAATAACTAATGATGACATCTTGATTATTGAAGTATTTGTTGATGATATAATCTTTGGAGGAGAAGATGGATTATGTAAGAAATTTTCTATTAAAATGCAGCAAGAATTTGAAATGTCTATGATTGGAGAAATAAAATTCTTTTTAGGATTGCAGATTTCACAGACTGATAAAGGTATATTTTTGAGTCAATCCAAGTACTTGAAATAATTACTAAATAAATTTGGGATGGAGAACTCTAAACCAGTAAGCACATCTATGACTACAAATGACAAACTATCTCAAAGGGATGAATCTACACCTGTTAATCCAACTAGATACAAATCTATGATAGGAGGTTTACTATATTTGACACAAACCAGGCCTGATATTATGAATGTGGTATGCATTGTTTCTAGATTTCAAATTAATCCTAGGGAAAATCATGAATCAATAGTAAAAAGGATTTTCTGGTACTTACAAGGGACAACAAATCTTGGATTATGGTATCCTAGAGATGAAAATTTTGATCTATGTGCATACACAGAGGCAAATTGGGCAGGAGATGTGGATGATAGAAAAAGCACCACTGGAGGAACATTCTTTCTTGGAAAGAGATTAGTTTCTTGGTTGAGTAAGAAACAAAGTTGTACATCTTTGTCAACAGTAGAATCAGAATATGTTGCAGCAGCAACTAACTGTACATAGGTACTATGTCTTAAGCAAATGTTGAAAGACATAAAGGTAAAATGCAAGGAACCCATTACTATATATTGTGATAACACTGCAACAATTGATATATCTAAGAATCCGGTATTACATTCTAAAAAAAAACATGTTTCTATCAAACTGAATTTTCTAAGGGAAAAAGTTGAAGAAAAAGAGATAAAACTGGTTTATGTGAATACTAAAGAACAACTTGCAGATATTTTCACAAAACCTTTGCCTAAAGAGACTTTTGAATATCTCAAAGATCAGCTTGGAGTCATACCACCACCAGTAGAGACTTAGACAATTGATGATTGTCATCAACCGACAGAATTAAAAGACAAATATTTTACTCCGGTCTTTGATTAGGAAGCTACTTCTCAGAGGGAGTAGTTGGTATTTTGTATGAACTTGATTTTTGTAACTTTGGCATTTGATGTCAAAGGGGGAGAGATATCTATGAAAAAACACATTATCTTTTGAGGAGAGATTGGTATTGAAAATAAATCTTTGATAAACACATGTTGCTCCCAAGGGGAGAAATTGTTGTCTAAGGGAAATTGTTGGTTTTTGGTATTTGGCATTTCTGTTTTGGCACTTTGATGGTTCTTCCATCTTGTGTTGCCATCAATGCCAAAGGGGGAGATTGTTGGTATTTTGGTATGGTTTTGTCATTGATGTCAACACCTACTAAACATAAGCACTTTGGAGATCCAACAACATTCACCAGCAAGCAAGTAACTATTGCACAATTACTGGTATATGGTTCACCGGCAGGATATAATGTTCATTGGTACCTGGAATAATATGGAAGACACTTGATAATGTTGAAGACATCGTGTGGACACTTTGTTTTGAAGAATTGATCATTGGTATATTCATATTTGCATATTTGCTTTTACCGACAAATAGGTCTAGGGTTATCTAGGGTTACACTGACAAGTTTATCTTTTCTAGATCAGCATGACACGCTATGGAGATGATTTATTATTGATGTAAATGCATTAAGCCGACATGTTTAATTGGTTATTGCATCAAATATTATATTGTATGTAAAATGTTTATTGTAATATCTTGTAGAGTTGACTTACTAAAATTGGTCTTAGGTTATGGTATAAATGTAAGATCTTATTTGTAAGATCATGTGGGGAATGCGAAAAAGAATTAAGTGAAGGAATATGAAAGATTAAGCAGAGGTATACACAAAGACATCATTTGAAGGTGAAGCTAGGTTTTTGTATAAGCATATCAGCATTACACTGGTACTGAATCCAACATATGAAGATGCTATTTTGTGCAGTACATTCTTATTGGATTTAACCATCCAACTGTAGTTAGTGTGACTCCCATTTTGTGATTGAGCAGTGAGCTCTAGACTATTGGCCTTTCTACATGTGCAGACCCCATTTATGTACACTTACTATCTGCAGTAGTATCATCTGATTGTGGGTAAGGTTTCCCACCATGGTTTTTCCCCTTATAGGAATTCCACATATAAATATTTGTGTTATGTGTTGTGGATGACTTTATGTTTATGTTTCATGCATTAATCCTTATCGGTATAGCAATTTACTGTTAACACTATCTACCAGCATACTTAACTGGTTTACCGGTATTAAGCATCAAGTTGGTTAATTGGTTTTTGGTTTTAATTTAATAGACAACTAATTCACCCCCCCTCTCAGTTGTCTCCAGGACCTAACAAAGAGGACCTATTATGACATTATACCTCTTACTAGGACCTATTATGACATAAGACACCTTAGTAGGACCTATTATGACATAATAGGATCGATTATGACATAATAAGACCTATTATGTCATAATAGGTCCTATAATGTCATAAGACCCCTTAAGAGGACCTGTCATGTCATAATAGGTCCTATTATATCATAAGACCTCTTAAGAGGACCTATTATAACATTATGCCCCTTAGTAGGACTTGTTAAAGGGTATTATGTCATAATAGGACTAATAATGACATAATAGGATCTATGATGATGTAATCATCCTATTATGTCATCGTAGGTCCTATTATGACATCATATGTCCTATTATGACATCATAGGTCATATTATGCCATAAAACCCCTGAAGAAGACCTATTATGACTTTATACCCCTTACTATGACTTGTTCAAGGGAATTATGTTATAATAGGACTTATTGTGACATAATAGGACCTATAATGTCATAATATGACCTATAATGTCATAATATGACCTATTATGTCATAATAGGTCCTAGTGTGTCATAATAGGTCCTAGTGTGACATAATAGGTCCTATTATGACATAATATGACCTATTGTGTCATAATAGGACCTATTATGTCATAATACCCCTTAAGAGGACCTATTATGACATTATACCTCTTACTAGGACCTATTATGACATAAGACCCTTTAGTAGGACCTATTATGACATATGTAGAGAAAGATAAATTGGTTGGGAGAGAGAGATGGTATGTTTAGAGAGAGTTAAGGGGTATTATGTTATAACAGGACCTATTGTGACATAATAGGATCTATAATGTCATAATCCAACCTATTATGTCATAATAGGTCACATTGTGACATAATAGGTCATTTTGTGTCATAATAGGTCCTATTGTGACATAATAGGTCGTATTGTGACATAATAGGACCTATTATGTCACAATACGACCTATTATGTCACAATAGGACCTATTATGACACAAAATGACCTATTAGGTCACATTGAATAGGTCGTATTGTGACATAATAGGATCTATTATGTCACAATACGACCTTTTATGTCATAATAGGTCCTATTATGTCATAAGACCCCTTAAGAGGTCCTATTATGACATTATACCTCTTACTAGGACCTATTATGACATAAGACCCCTTAGTAGGACCTCTTATGACATATGTAGAGAAATATAAGTTGGCTAGGAGAGAGAGATGGTACATTTAGAGAGAAATAGAGAGTTATATATAGAGAAATATAGGTAGGTAGGGGGTAAGGGGAGGTGTATAGATAGATCGGAGATAAAGAGGAAAGAGTTGCAGACATGAGAGAGAGGTAGAGACATAGTTTTAGATTTTGGGAGAGAGGGGAAAAAGTGAGATAGAGAAGAAGAGAGGGGATAGAAGGGACATAAAATTAGAGAGGGAATGAGGGAAGGGTGAAGAGAGAGAGAGAGAGAGAGAGAGAGAGAGAGAGAGAGAGAGAGAGAGAGAGATGTTGGTAGGGAGGGAGTGAAAGGTATGTAGAGAGAGAGAGATAGTATATGTAGAGAAATAAAGGTAGGTAGGGAGTAAGGGGAAGTGTAGAGAGAGATGAGATAGATAGTAGAGAGTTAAGTATGTGAGAGAGAGGTAGAGATAAGTATAGATTTTGGGAGACAAAGGAGAGAGTGAGATAGAGAGGTAGAGAGGAGATAGAGGGGAGATAAAAGTAGAGAGGGAAGGAGGGAGGGTTAGAGAGAGAGAGAGAGAGAGAGAGAGAGAGAGAGAGAGAGAGAGAGAGATCAATCTCAAGTGGAAGAGAGATGTATGTAGAGAAAGATAAGTTGGTAGGGAGAGTAAAAAAGGTACGTAGAGAGAGAGAGGTATATATGTAGAAAAATAGAGATAGGTAGGGAATGAGGGGAGGTGTGTAGAGAGAGAGGAGACAGATAGTAGAGAGTTAGGGATGTGAGAGAGAAAAAAGTAAGTTATAGAGGTAGAGAGGGGATAGAGGAAGAGGGCTATGGAGATATATGAGTCTAGAGCTCAAGAAAAATAAAGAGAGATAGAAAATGCAGATAGGATCCTTTTGATTACTGAAATTTGAATAAGTGTAAAAATTTATAAGATCTTCTAAAATCTAGAATTTGCAAAAATCACTCCTAGAGATTTGAAATCACTTTCAAACATCTTACTAATATAGATATGGAGGGAGATGAGTCTAGAGCTTAAGGAAGATTAAGAGATTGAGATAAAATGAGTTAGCAAATATTGAGCTGTTGATTACTGAGATTTGATTAAATCTAAAAATTTATAAGATCTTCTACAATATAGAATTTGCATTATAACTCGTAGAGATATGAAACCTCTCTCAAACATCCTACCAATATATACATGAAATATAACTTAAAGTATAAGAAAGGAATAAAAAAAGACAAAGAGAAATGTTACTTATACTTAAATTTTATATTTCATGTAGATATATCTTGTATTTAAAAAAAATAAAAAATAAAAATCTAAAAAACATAAAAAAAATTTTAAAAAAGGAAACATGATCCCATTTCTTAGATCTAGGCTCAGGATCCCGATGCTAAATGGGATCCCGTTTCAAATTTTGGCTCGGGATCTTGACATGAAATGAGATCCCGTTTTGTTTCTCATGCGCTTCGTGCAATTTGCCATTTTTTTCTAATTGTAAAACTTCCACACTAAGTGGACACAATTTTGTGCACTTACCCATTACCCATCTATAGTTTGTCGATGAAACTATAATACTTGGTGAGGCTTATGTCTCTAAAGAAAAAGGATGGTAGGAGGTCCTAGATAATTATGGTCAGCTATCTGGACAACATATTAACTATAACAAAAGAAAAATATATTTATTCAATTTTGTACGTTCCTTACAAGCTAAAATCTCTAGGATTCTTGGATGCATTGTGGCTTCCTTCTTGAATTCTTATCTAGATCTCCCTCTTATTTTGAAATACCCTCCCAACAACTTCTAGAATAGTTTAATTGAGAGATTTTAGAAAAAAATTATGGGGTGGAAAGGAAAATTATTAAGTCTTGCTAGTAAAGTGCAACTTGTTAAATCCTTTTTGCAAAATATCTTGATTTATTATCTCTCTTTGTTTAAAATTCTTGTGCAATTGTTGATAAAACTAATAAAAAAATAGAGAATGTTTCTCTTGACTAGAATTAATGAAAAGGATCGTATAGCCTTGGTGGCTTAGGATAGAGTTTGCTATCCTAAAATGTTTGGTGGGCTTGGAATAAGGAAAATTAGACCTTTTAACTGCACTCTTTTATCCAAAATTGGGTGGTAGATTATAGAAGATAAGGATTGGATCAAAATTATCCATGCTAAATATCTTAGAAATGCCCCTTGTGATAGTATGTTATAGGACGTCGAATTTCCTTTAGGTTCTTATATTTAGAATAATATCTTGAAATTTAGGAATGTTTTGAAAAAAGGAGGAAAAAAGATTGTTGGAGATGGTACTAGTATCAGATTTTGGGATGACTTGTGGTTTAACAAAATGACCCTACCGCTACTAATTGTTTTAATTTGATTAAAGATTACTAATCCAAAAAAATGGAACTATGCTACAGGGTTACCTTTGCTACCAAGGCTACCATTAAAGATGGGAGAATTTCAATAATTAGGTTGGGATATAAAAGTTATTCTTGATTTTTATCTGAAGAAGTTGGAAGATGAGGATACTCTATTGAAATATTACCTTGGGACTAGAACTTCCTTATTTTCTTCAAATAGGAAGGACATTTGGATTTGGAGATACCAGTCCTTTGGGGTGCTTTCGGTCAAATTTGTCTATAGGGTCTTGAAGAACTTGATAAGGGAAAATTTCAAATGGAATGATATTTGGATGACTATCCTTATCCCCAAAGGTAATTGCTTTTGGTGGGTCACAACTCACAACAATATCTAGACCATAGATAATTTGAATAAAAGTGAATTTTATTTGTTAATAGATTCTCCCTCTACAGGAAGGATTTAGAAAACATTGACCATATTTTCTTTCATTGTCAATATGCTCGAGAGGTGTGGTCTAAGGTTTTTGTTGCATTATCGATCTCTTGGCCCTTTCTTGAACATATGAGAAGTCTAAGGGAGTAGTGGGGTCACTACCATTTCAATCACCCTATTATCCATGATTTCTAGTCTCAAATTTATCCCTTTTTGGTTTGGAACATATGGAAGGAGTGAAACAAAAGAATCTTCAAGGAAGTGACAAGAAACAACTATACATTATTCTAGGTTATCAAACAAAAAATAAAGGAAAAGTTGAATGTTTCTTCCTTTGGGCTATAGAAGATCATGTCTAGCTTTCAACCTATTAGAGTAAAATAGATTTGGGGAATCAATCACAACCTAATAAAGATTAACTAGAATAAGTTGATCCTACCAAAAGAGTGCAAATGGTCTCTTCCAAGGGATGGGTAAAATGTAATTTTGATGGTTTATCTAAAGGAAATCTGAGGACCTTTGGTGTTGGGGAAAAAATTGATTTGCCTTATCTTTTTACTTATTTGTCTTCTAGTATCTCTAAAAGGGCCTCTCCTCCACTTCACCAAGGGCTCATTTATGCCCTATATCAGTTTGCCTTTGACCACTACCCTCATCGTAGTCATTTGTTAACCTTTTATGGAAACCATTGTGTTGATGATCCCTGTAGCTCATTTCATATCAAACTGATTGAGACAAAACCATTGCCTTTTGAGGTTAGCAAATCTTCTTATAGTGCTAAAGTTTAAAAGGCAAAAATTGAACTAGTTATGGAACCCCTCAAGAGTTTTCACTTTTGAAAACTACACTGAGAAAAAGAAAAGATGCTACCCCTAATAATAGCCCTTCAAAAGATAGGAAAATTGAAAAAGTACCCCAGAAAAAAAATTACTATTGATTTAGATGAGCCAAGGTCTAAAGAAGAAGAAGAAGATAAGTAGGATGATGACAAATAGGAAGGTACCTAAGGAGAGAGATTCTTTTCCTACCTCATGACTAAGGATAAAAAAGGCAAAATAGAAGCCAAGTAGGTCACATCTAAGTAGAAGTATTTGCACCCAAAGGTCATGTGGAATTCTCAACTAATGAATCAGAGGATGAAGACTTTTAGGAGATTCAAGAGGAACAAGAGGAAGAGAGTGATAATAATTCAGAGGATACCAATGAGCTAAAGGAGGATGGTGAAAAATATACTCAAAGATCCCCATCCCCTATAGATTATGGAGATGATGATCTGGACCCCTTTTCATAGAATTATCCCTTGGAGAAGAAAGAGGACATCACTTCCAAATTAAGGGGCCAAATTGTTGATCTTCAAGTTAGGGTTATGGACCTCAAAACCAAAGCAGATGATGACACAAAAATATAAGAAATATGTGAGAGGCTTTAAACACTATCTACACATTTAGCGATGGCATCATGTGTAAGGTTGCAATGGGGTTTGTCTCTAGTCAGAGAAAACTTAAGAAAAAGGCCAAGAAATTGTTGGCATTTTTGATGTTTATGTTGTGATTTTAATTGATGGACACACACTTGCATTGAGATCCCTTTACATGTATGAGCTAGAGCTCAAAGCTCAACCGGTATCTGTTCCAACCGGTATGTTGTATTCTAGTCTCTAGACTATTGGTGATTTTGTAAAATGTGTTTCCCAGTCTAAAGTAGCATGTCGATCCAAACCGGTTCGTAGATCTCAAGCAGTACGAGGGAGAAAAGCGGCATAGCACATTCTTACCAGTCTTCATTTTTGTCAAACCGGCAACCAGTATTTTGTATGAACTGGTAATAGTCTGGGATGAGTTACCAACCAAAATTTTGTGATGAGTTACCAATCGACCGATTGTTTTAAGGTGTCGACACACAGACGGTGCTTCTTATGTCGTGTTACTGAGTATGTCTAGAGTCATTGAACCTAGGAAATTGTAATGTAATCCTATTGGACCGACATGAAATCAAGTTCCTTTAAAAGGACATCATGTCTAGGGTTTTAGGTTGTTGCTGAAAGGGTTTATGTTGTGCTAGGGTTTAAGGTGGTTGATGAGTTGTTGTAAGAGTGATATTATCTGAGAAGATCAAGTTGTAACTGAGTGAGAGATAGAGAAGACTAAAGTAGTGCTGGAATGCATTAATTGTGAGCTATACTGGATCTAACCAGGTAGTCTGTGCTATTAGATAGATCAAACACTTGTTGATTACTCACATCTTTGACAAGTCTATAGCCCTTAAATGGGTAGGCCCAAAAAGCCTTTTGTAAAATCCTCTAACAAGGTGGTTCACCTCTGTGAATCTAAAATCCTCTAGCAAGGTAGTCTTTAATCAGACTTATCTCCTAACAGAGATTGAGGTTCCTAACAGGATCTGTTCTGGTGAAGAACATTGTAAGACCTTAACTGGCTGACCCTAACAAGTATGGTTTCTATTCTACAGATAGTGACTTGTGAGTTCCATCTCATAGTGGTTTTTTCCATTTGGGTTTCCACGTCAAATATCTTGTGTTATGGTTGTATTGCTTTTGTGGGTGAATGCTTTATTTGCATTTTGGTTTGCATGTGTGATAACCGGTCTGTCTGTCAAACTATTTTACTAGTTTATCTTCAGAATGTTTAAGCGTTTTAGAGCAGAGGTTTTTGGTAGACTAATTCACCCCCCCTCTTAGTATTCATCAATTGGTATCAGAGCCAGGTTTCTATAATTTTAACCACTTGGAAAGAGATATGGGGGAATACACCTTGAGGGAACTTACTCAATGACTCACTGAGTCTGAGCAAGCCTATGATGATCTTATAGTCAAATACAAGGCATCTCAAGCAAAAAGGAGAGAACATGCAGAAAAGCTAATGGAGCTATTTGAAAATAGTTCTGCAGATGAAGCAAATATGGAAGCCATGATAGTAGAAGTAAATAAGTTGAATGAATCAAACTCCAACCTGAGAAAGGAGTTGGAAGGACTGATTATCCAGTTTAGTCAAGAGATTGACAATCGGAGGAAAGCTGAAGATCTGGTGAAGGACAAAGATCATGAGATCTCCAAGTTGAAAGAAGAGATTAGTGCACTGATTGCTCGCCTTCATGAGAGAAGAATGGAAAAAGAAGGAATACAAGATGAACTAAACATAGCCATCTCTGAAAATGCAAGCCTAATGGAGACAAATACTACTATTTCCAAAGAACTCTCTGAGTCAAAGGAAATACTTGCTAAGTTTAGCAAAAGTACTGTCAAGCTAGAGCAAAAGCTTGAGTCATCTAGACTAGTAAAGAATACTAATGGACTTGGTTTCTCTGGACATGAGGAAGGAGAATCCTCAGGAACAAATGTTGAGGCATCAAAGAAGCAGCTGGTATTCAAAGGAAAAGGTAAGAAAAAATTTAAACTTGTTTGCTTTAACTATCTTAAAGAAGGACACACTACCAATGTATGTAGGAACAAAGCCTACAATAATTTTCCTTACTTTCTTAACAATGTACCTAGTTCCAATAAGTTCAATGGTCATTGTTATGCATGCAACAAGTTTGGGCATAGAGCATTTGAATGAAGGTCTATGATGATAAAAAATGGAAGATATCGTCAAAGGACCCAAGGAATTGGTCCGGAACCTTTTGTGAACCAGAACTACAACTGGTTTAATGTCTTCAATCATTAGTCAAGAAGCAGTGGCCATCAAGCAGCAACTGGATGGAGAGCAAATTGTATGATCTTTCATGGTCATGGTCACATTGGTGCAACATGTAGAAGGAAGAATGGAAACATGAACAATGGACGTTGGAGAGCACCTGGATTGGTTTGCTACCACTACAACAAACAGGGTCACTCCAGAAGGAGAAATTGATGTTGAAACAGTTCAAGCAGACATGAACAAAACCTAGAGGAAGAAACCAATAATGTTGGAAGAGGAACTGGTTGCTACACCTAGTGTGGAAATATCGAAACCAACAAGCTAAGCCTCAAAAGGCTTAGGGGGAGCAAATGGAAAAATGTTTTTGAACCCCAGGTTCAAACCAGTAAAAGACCTTAATTGGTATGTGATACCTGTCGCATGGCAAAGAGACCAAAAATGGTAAAAAGGCAAATTAGGGTTTACGCACTAATAGAGGAGCATTAATGGTGGTAGGTGAGAGACATGTATAAAAGAATTTTTGAAATCATTTCTCACTATCTGTTTTCGAGCGAAGAATTTTTTTTCAAAGAGCAGAGCGAAGAAAAGGCAATTTGAGCTGAGATTTCAAGAAATTGACAAGTCTTGAAGGAGATTCAAATTCAATTTGCAAACAATCAAGTGGAGAACACAAAGCAGTGATTCAACAACCGACAGAGTGTGGAGTGAAGGAGAATTAGAATGCCCTAAATTTTCTTTTTAAAGGTATTCCTCAAGTTCTTAAAATATTCTACAATGTCTTCCATATCTCATACCAGTTCTAGTACATCCATTGAGTCTGAAAGTTTCATTCAAAGGAAGTGAAAGTATAATGCCCTATCACAAGTTCCAGCTGGAGTGATAGTGAAAGAGAGAATTTTTGACTATATTGATTACAAGATTGAAGACCTAGGGTCTCTAGCCATCCACTCTCAACTAGGTCTGTTTTGTGGAAAGGACAAGAAAATCAAACCAGAATATAGTATCTTAGAGAAGAAGAAACTCCATAATGCAGTATACTTTCTGGCAAACTTTACAGAGGATCATATTAGGATCATTTTGAGAAAAGTCCATGGTGACAAGATGTACCTGAAAGGATGCATGATATCATGCCTTAGGCAATTCATGCAGTAACCGGTTTCTGCAAGACAAGGGAAGTGCTAGCCCTAAGGATGGTAAGCAAAACTGAAATGGCCAAGCTCACCAGTTCAATGAGTGATTCATGACTCATGACAGTCAACTCCATCAAGGATGAGCTTGTTAAGTATGCCTGTATAGTGATAGGCTATAGAACATTCTCTGATAGCAGAATTAACTTTGTATCTGTTGCAGCAATAAATGTTGCTTATCAGATGATTAAAGAGGATGCATCATTTGACTTGTGCACCGGTATGCAGAGGCAACTCCTCTCTAATTTGAAGTCGATCAAACAGGATAATGCACTGAGATTCAAGTTTAGACAACTATTGATTGGGTTGTTCTTCTATTTCCAAGGCTACTTTCCTAGAGTAGGAGATGTCCAGTGGTCTCCTGACCAACCGGTAACCAAGCAGATCAAGGAAAGCATTCAAGCTATCGGAACTAGTTACCCTAATGCGCTGAACAAATATTTTGATAAGTTTCAATGGAGGATGAGCCAAAGGATGAGGATCTCAGGTGATATTGTTAAGAAATATGAAGATGACATCTGTTTCACCATTCAGGTGGACAAATGCTTAATGGAGGCTATTGAGCCTAGAATGGAAGAAGTAGAGCCAATGGGCTATGAGGTGATGTACGATATGCTATAAGGGTATGCCTCAACCCTTATTGCCTCACCTCTCTATCCTAAGGCAAAAAGGACCAAAACCTATCTAGAAAAGATTGCACCAATCGAGGAACCCTCTGTGAAGAAAGGAAAAGAATCGGCAACAAAGAAAGCAAAGGCAGTGCCTTTAGCATCGGCACCGGCTACTACTGCAACTCCAAGAGTGACCAAGCAGTCACCTGCAAAGAAGAAACCGGAAGTGGCACTGGCAAAACTCTTTGAAAGAAAAATGAAGACTAAGTCAAATGAACCGAACTCTGAAGAGACTGAGTCTGATGAAATGCCAAAGAAGGCCAGACAGATGAAGAAGATGAAGAAGAATGATCCGACAACATCTGCATCGGTAAATATTGATATCTCCTCATATAAACATTTGACACATTGTCAAAGAATAGTAAATAATATTTGGAGAAAATTACTTCATGATTTAGTATATTACTATGATGATTTTAGTGATGAGGAGAAAGAAGAAGTACTATAGGAAATTATTATTTATTTGTGTAAGAATGACCAGTCGCCATCAGAGATTAAATCTCAGACACTAGATTCATTATATAAGGCATTAGATAATAAATGGTGCATTGCCATAGAAAAAGAACAAGAGATTAGGGAGAAAGTCTTTGCACATTACTTTCCTGACCTCTCAAACTCAAGAATTATTTGATGTTTTGGACCAAAATAAAGGACTCTTCTTCACAAGGAGAAGAAGAATCTGGCTATTAGTGGGAAGAATTGATGATGTTGAAAAAGACACTCATCAGCATATGAATCATGCTACCCAAGCTCACAAAGCATGTATGGCCAACCTGCAAGCGGAAAAAGAACCGATTATATCCAAACCAAATGAAGTTTTTGATGAAGAAGGAAACCCGGTTGAAGAACCAATCAACACTATTGATGTCGATGCCCTGGACATAGAAGATGTCACTCAAGACATACCTTCTGAGGGAACAAAATAGGTGCAACAAGCCAAACAGGGTAGTAAGCAAGCTGAGGACAGACAGCAAGCGGCTGAGGAACAGGTAGAGAAGAAGAAGAGGGATGAAGATGAGAAAAAGTGGAAAGAGGAAGAGAAGAGAAAAGAGGAAGAGGAGAAAAGAAAAGATGAAGAGAAAAAGAAGCAAGAAGATGAGAGGAAAAAGAAAGAAGAAGAGGATAAGGAAGATAAGAAGAATAAGGAAGAAGAAAAGAAGAAGGAATAGGAAGATAAAGAAAAGGAAAAGAGGAAGGAAGAAGAAAAGAAGGAGGAAGAGGAAGAGAAAGAAGAGGAGAAGAGGAAGGAAGCTGAGAAGAAAAAGAAAGAAGAAGAATACAAGGAACAAGAAAAGAAGAAGGAAGTAGAGAAAAAGAAGAAGGAAGAAGAAGACAAGGTAGAGGAGAAAAGAAAAGTAGACAAGGCAGCGAAAGTGGTGAAGAGAACATAGATGGAGACTCCAAAGGCAATCGGGTGTCAAGCCAAATCGGCTGATATCTCCAATCCTATTGATCTCCAGTTTGCAAGTGAATTGGAGCTAATGCAGAGCATCAAGGTTGCTCAAGAGTGCCTTGAAATCATTAGAAGGAAAAAGGAGCAAGATATAATTCAAGTGACTGTAGACACCCTTACCAGTTTGATCACCGGTACCAATCTTCCCAACACTAAATCATCACTAGCACAACTTAAGCTACTATGTACTATAGTGGATGATCAGGTGCAGAGCCTGGAAGAAGAAGCTGAGGCAAATGTCAAGAAAGAGCATCAAAAGACTCTTAACATTGCTCTCATGAAGAAGTTGAATGAACTCCGATCTGAATTGTTGAAAGACCAAAAGGATATAAGGGACGCTTTGGATGAGGGAAACCTACTACTAAACATAATATGTCAACCTCATCTATTCTATGATGATGTGCTAGCCCAAAAGAAAAAGCTTCAAATAGACTTACAGTCTTAAGCACATTTAAGCCACCTTATGATTCCTTTGCAACTTATGGACAAACTATTCATCGGTTTCAGATCCAGTCAGCCAAAATGGAGCAAGAGATCAGTACATGATCTAGAGATTTGCAGGAGCTACAACTAGTTTTACTTCCATGTCTGCAAATTATTCAAAAGTGTTATCTGAACCTGGATTCCTTGAGAGTTACGTAGGAGATGAGCATAGTTGATGCCATGGAAGAAAAGGTATCCTAGATGCAAACAGACAAAGAAGTGGCCACCTCCCTACTTGAGTCCTGGTCTCTATCAATGAAACAATTTTTCTGGACTATAAATCAGTTTTTGACAAGTATTCTTCCTTGTTGTCATAAACTTTTATTGTTTTAATATCAAATCGAAACAAGGTTGTTCGGTGGTACTTTGTCATTGTTGGCAAAGGGGGAGAAGTACTCTATCTATTTTGGAGAAGAATAGGGAGAAGTACCTGGCTTTAAAATTTTGATATATGCTTTGATATATGCTTTATGCTCTGATATCTTAATGATTATGCTCTGTATGCAAAATTGCTATCCATTGTATTGATTAAGGGATAGTGTATATTCTTAGGGGGAGCAATTTTATTAATGGCATATTTTTGTTGTAAAACACTTAGATGTCAAAATTTTATTTTCCTAAGTGTTGCCATCAATGCCAAAGGGGGAGATTGTTGGCATTTTTTATGTTTATGTTGTGATTGTCATTGATGGACACACACTTGCATTGAGATCCCCTTTACATGTATGAGCTAGAGCTCAACTGGTATCTGTTCCAACCGAGATGTTGTATTCTATTCTTTAGACTATTGGTGATTTTGCAAAATGTGTTTCCCGGTCTGAAGCGGCATGTTGACCCCAAGCAGTTCATAGATCTCAAGCGGTACGAGGGAGCAAAGTGGCATAACACATTCTTACCAGTCTTCATTTTTGTGAAACCGGCAACTGGTATTTTGTATGAACCGGTAATACTCTGTGATGAGTTACTAACTGGCATTTTGTGATGAGTTACCAATCCACTGATTGTTTTATGGTGCCAACACACTAACGATGCTTCTTGTGTCATATTACTGAGTATGTCTAGATTCATTGAACCTAGGAAATTGTAATGTAATCCTATTGGATGGACATGAAATTAGATTCCTTTAAAAGGACATCATGTCTAGGGTTTTAGGTTGTTGCTGAAAGGGTTTATGTTGTGCTAGGGTTTAAGGTGGTTGATGAGTTGTTGTAAGAGCAATCTTATCTTAGAAGATCAAGTTGTAACTCAGTGAGAGACAGAGAAGACTGAAGTAATGCTGGAATGCATTAACTGTGAGCTATACTGGATCTAACCAAGCAGTCTATGCTATTAGATAGATCAAACACTTGTTGATAACTCACATCTTTGACAAGACTATAGCCCTTAACCGGGTAGGCCCAAAAAGCCTTGTGTAAAATCCTCTAACAAGGTGGTTCACCTCTGTGAATCTAAAATCTTCTAGCAAGGTAGTCTTTAATCGGACTTATCTGCTAACAGATATTGAGATTCCTAACAGGATTTGTTCTAGTGAAGAACATTCTAAGACCTTAACCGGTCTGACCTTAACCAGTCTAGTTTCTATTATGTAGATAGTGACTTGTGGGTTCCATCTCACCCTGGTTTTTCCCATTTGGGTTTCCACGTCAAATATCTTGTGTTATGGTTGTATTTGTTTTGTGGGTGAATGCTTTATTTGCATTTTGGTTTGCATGTGTGATAACCGGTCTGTCTGTCAAACTATTTTATCGATTTATCTTTAGAATGTTTAAGTGTTTTAAAGCACAGGTTTTTGGTATACTAATTCACCCCTCCCTCTTAGTATTCATCAATTGGTATTAGAGCCAGGTTTCTATAAGTTTAGCCACTTGGAAAGAGAAATGGGGGAATACACCTTGAGGGAACTTAATCAATGGCTCACTCAATCTGAGCAAGCCTATCACAATCTTATGGTCAAATACAAGGCATCTCAAGCAAAAAGGAGATAACATGCGGAAAAGCTGATGGAGCTATCTGAAAATAGTTCTGTAGATGAAGCAGATATGGAAGCCATGATAGTAGAAGTAAATAAGTTGAATGAATAACACCGCAACCTAAGAAAAGTGTTGGAAGGATTGATTATCTAGTTTAGTCAAGAGCTTGAGAACCAGAGGAAAACTGAAGATCTGGTGAAGGACAAAGATCATGAGATCTCCAAGTTGAAACAAGAGATTAGTGCACCAATTGCTCGCCTTCATGAGAGTAGAATGGAAAAAGAAGGAGTACAAGATGAACTGAACATAGCCATCTCTAAAAATGCAAGCCTAATGGAGACAAATACTGCTATTTCCAAAGAACTCTCTGAGTCAAAGGAAATACTTGCTAAGTTCAGCAAAAGTACTGTCAAGCTAGAGCAAAAGCTTGAGTCATCTAGACTAGTAAAGAATACCAATGGACTTGGTTTCTTTGGACATGAGGAAAGAGAATCCTCAGGAACAAATGCTGAAGCATCAAAGAAGCAACCGACATTCAAAGCAAAAGGTAAGCAAAAATTCAAACCTATTTGCTTTAATTGTCTTAAAGAAGGACATGCTGCCAATGTATGTAGGAGCAAAGGCTACAATATTTTTTCTTACTTTATTAACAATGTACCTAGATCCAATAAGTTCAATGGTCATTGTAATGCATGCAACAAGTTTGGGCATAGAGCATTTGAATGCAGGTCTGTGATGAATAACACTAGAGGATATCCTCAAAGCACCCAAGGAATTGGTCCTGAACCTTTTGTGAACTAGAACCACAACCGGTTTAATGTCTTCAATCATTAGTCAAGAAGCAGTGGCCATCAAGCAACAACCAGATGGAGAGAAAATTGTATGATCTATCATGGTCATGGTCACACTGCTACAACATGTAGAAGGAAGAATGGAAAGATGAACAATGGACCTTGGAGAGCACCTGGATTGGTTTGCTACCACTACAACAAATCGGGTCACATTACAAGATTCTTCAGAAGCAGAAATAGTATATCTGATGATATACCGGTCACTATGAAAGGAGAAATTGATGTTGAAATAGTTCAAGCGGACATGAATAAAACCTAGAGGAAGAAACCAACAATGTTGGAAGAGGAACTAGTTTCTGCACCTAGTTTGGAAATATCAGAATCGAGAAACTAAGCCTCAAAAGGCTTAGGGGGAGCAAACGGAAAAATGTTTTCAAACACCCAGTTCAAACTAGTAAAAGACCTTAACCGGTATGTGATACCTGTCGCATGGTAGAAGACCATAAATGGTAAAAAGGAAAATTAGGGTTTACGCCCTTATAGAGGAGCATTAATGGCAGTAGGTGAGAGACATGTATAAAATATTTTTCAAATCATTTCTCACTATCTATTTTTGACCGAAGAAAAGTTTTTCAAAGAGCAGAGTGAAGAAAAGGTGATTTGAGCTGAGATTTCAAGAAATTGACAAGTCTTGAAGGAGATTCAAATTCAGTTTGCAAACAGTCAAGTGGAGAACACAAAGCAGTGATTTGGCAACTAACGGAGTGTGGAGTGAAGGAGAATCAGAAAGCCCTAAATTTGCATTTTAAAGGTATTCCTCAAGTTCTTAAAATATTCTACAATGGCTTCCGCATCTCATACCAGTTCTAGTACATCCATTGAGTCTGAAAGTTTCATTCAAAGGAAGTCAAAGTATAATGCCCTATCATAAGTTCCAGCTGGAGTGATAGTGGAAGAAGAAATTTATGACTATATTGATTGCAAGATTGAAGACCTAGGGTCTCTAGCCATCCACTCTCAATGAGGTCTGTTTTGTGGAAAGGAAAAGAAAATCAAACAAGAATATAGTATCTTAGAGAAGAAGAAACTCTATAATGCAGTACACTTTCTAGAAGACATTACAAAGGATCATATTAGGATCATTTTGAGCATAGTCCATGGTGACAAGATTTACCTGGAAAGGACGCATGATATCACGCCTCAGGCAATTCATGCTGTCACTGGTTTCTAGAAGACAGGGGAAGTGCCAGCCCTAAGGACAGTAAGCAAAACTGAAATGGCCAAGCTCACTAGTTCAATGAGTGATTCACGAGGCATGACAGTCAACTCCATTAAGGATGAGCTTGTTAAGTATGCCTGCATGGTCATAGGCTATAGAACATTCTCTGCCAATAGAATTAACTCTGTATCTGCTGCAGTGGTAAATGCCGCTTACCAGATGATTAAAGAGGATGCATCATTTGACCTATGCACCGGTATGCAAAGGCAACTCTTGTCTAATCTAAAGTTGATCAAATAAGATAATGCATTGAGATTCAAGTTTGGACAACTATTGATTGGGTTGTTCTTCTATTTCCAAGGCTACTTTCCTAGAGTAGGAGATGTCCAGTGGTCTCCTGACCAACCAATAACCAAGCAGATCAATGAAAGCATTCAAGCTATCGAAACTAGTTACCCTGATGCGCTGAACAAATATTTTGATGAGATCAAATGGAAGATGAGCCAAAGGATGAGGATCTCAGGTGATATTGTTAAGAAATATGAAGATGACATATGTTTCACCATTTAGGTGGACAAATGCTTAATGGAGGCTATTGAGCCTAGAATCTAAGAAGTGGACCCAATGGGCTATGAGGTGATGTACGATATGCTAGAAGGGTATGCCTCAACCCTTATTGCCTCACCTCTTGATCCTAAGGCAAAAAAGACTAGAACCTATCTGGAAAGAATTACACTAGTCGAGGAAACCTCTGTTAAGAAAGGAAAAGAACTGGTAGCAAAGAAAGCAAAGGCAGTGCCTACAACATCAACATCGACTACTACTGCAACTCCAAGAGTGACCAAGTGGTAACCTACAAAGAAAAAACCAAAAGTGATACAGGCAAAAGTATTTGAAAGAAAAAGGAAGACTAAGTCAAATGAACTAGATTCTGAAGAGACTAAGTCTGATGAAATGCCAAAGAAGGCTAGACAGACGAAGAAGATGAAGAAGAATGAACCGGCAATGTCTGCACCAGTAAATATTGATATCTCCTCATATAAACCTTTGACACATTGTCAAAGAACAGTAAATAATATCAGGAGAAAATTACTTCATGATTTAGTAGATTACTATGATGATTTTAGTGATGAGGAGAAAGAAGAAGTACTACAGAAAATTATTATTTATTTGGGTAAGAATGACCAGTCGCCATCAAAGATTAAATCTCAGACACTGGATTCATTATATAAGGCATTAGATAATAAATGGCGCATTGCCATAGAAAAAGAACAAGAGATTAGGGAGAAAGTCTTTGCACAGTACTTTCCCGACCTCTCAAACTCAGAATTATTTGATGTTTTGGATCAAAGTAAAGGACTCTTCTTCAAAAGGAGAAGAAGACTCTGGTTGTTAGAGAGAAGAATTGATGATGTTGAAAAAGACACTCATCAACATATGAATCATGCTATCCAAGCTCACAAAGCACGTATGGCCAACCTGGAAGTGGAAAAAGAACCAGTTATATCCAAACAAGATGAAGTTTTTGATGAAGAAGGAAACTCGGTAGAAGAACCAATCGACACTGTTGATGCCGATGCCCTGTGTTAGTTAGCAGATTGGATTTCCTAAAATTTATTAACAAATACTCATGTTTGCCTAGTAGGAAAGCAATGAAAACCAATAGTTGGGTAAATAATGTTAATTTACCCTCTACATAAGGGTATAGCTCCCCATATGATATTCAATGAATTTTGACCAAATTTTATCATATAATTCACTTTTAACCAGAAAGCAAAGAAAGGCTTTATCATTCACTTGTCAACACAAAATGAACGCCTCACAATGATTATCGGAATGCATAACAAAACATTAAACTTCAAATAATGATTAACCTATATAAAGTGATCAAAGTATTTGAACTTTGATTGATACTCACTCATGCCTCATAGGACAAGGGGAATCAGAATATTCAAATGCTTTCAGCTAATTTCATTCATCAAATTGATTCACAGACTTGATATTAGATAAAAAACAGAGAAAGGAATCCAATATATTAACATATAAATATCCCAACAGAAATCTTTTATATATTCAAACTCACAGGTTTCAAAAGCTATATCAGACATTCCATTCCATTCAAAGATGGAGTATTTCACTGAAATTAACAAGTAAAAAAATAGTCTGCTATCTCAATTTTTACAAAATTTCATGGATCCCTGCCAAAACATCCATTACTAATATTAATAGCCACCAAGCTGACCTAATAGCTAAATACAAAGCTTCAAGAAACAACCGTTCGTAACTGAAATTAACTAAAATGGCCAAGAGCCATAAACAGAGCTATAATTGCAGAATAGGAAATGGTTCTTGATTTGTCTTATTGGTGTGTTGTGCCACGTATATTTCGCCACTCCATATGAGCTGCTGAAAAGTTCAGAACAACCCTGATAATGTCGGAGCCCAATGTGCAAGATGCGTTGCTTCCAAACCTCTTTGTCCATACTCACTTGCATAACTTTAGTTTTGTGCGTTTCCAACTGATCAGAATAGACAACCAACATAGATTGAATTCTGGCAACTCTGGAGAAGTCATCTTCGATTAAAGATTTTGATTCTTTAACTAGGTTCATCTTTCCTTTGAAATTCTCCACCATATCCACTGTCTGCTTGATGGTTTGTCCGTCTTCCTTGAGAAGTTGTACATCAATGCACTTCAAATCTTTTTGCATTACAGCAATGAGTTCTTTCAATTCTTTCAATAGCTTAATGGATTCTTCATGGGCTTGCTTGATGATTGAATTTCTCCATTCAATATTTTCTTTTGCCACATAAAATATCTTGTCATCCAAATCTTTTACCGCCTTTTCAGCGAGAAACTTCATGACACCATATTTTTGCACATCTTTCATTTGAATCAACACTGCTACCCATTTGTTCCTTTCTTTTTCCCACATTGTCACCTCTGTTTCAAGCTCTTGAGTTACAATTATAGCATCCTCATATACCCTGATTAGATTATCAATATACCCTGCTCCCTATTGAATTATGGATTCAAGCCACTCATCAAAGGTTTCTGCCATCATACAATTCCTTTGAATCTTATCCAACAAATTTTGGTTCATTGGTGATTTAGGATCAAAACATAGAGAAATTTGTGATAGGGGTTGCAGACTAGGATGATGTATGGTATTGATGTATTCTGTCATCTGTTTATCAACTTGTTTTAGTTCCTGCTTGTCCTTCTCATCCTTCCATGTTCTAGATAACATCCTTTTAGTGGAAGACTCTAAATGTTTTGCATCAGCAACCCTCGAAGTAGTTCCTAAATCAATCTTTTCAATGGAAAAGTCCTTCTTAGTAGCATTTTCTAGATCTTTGTCCAAAATTGGCTTAGCCATTTTAGCTACCCAATGCCCTGTATTCTCATCCACCTCCAACATGGCCTCTACTTTTAGCCTCTTAGACTTAGACATTTTTCTAAGGCATCTACTCACCATATCTTCTATTGGAATGCTAATAGGAACCACATTTCATTTCTTGCTAATTGAGACTCCCAACCATCTGGAAACATTTGGTAATTCCTTTGCTGATGGCGTCTGATACTCTGATGAATCCATGATAGCCAAAGTGGTCACCTGATTGGGATTATTCTCAGGTTGTTCTTTTTGTTTATCTACATCTTGAGTTGCCTGGATATCTACTACTATTTCACCCATAATTACTTGTACTTCTTCACTATCAAGAATTATGATAGCTTCTTCTCTTGTAGGTTCTTTACTTTTCTTCTTACTTCTGGAACAGGTGACTCAAACTGATGAGGAGCCAAATAGTGATTCCTTGAACCTCTTAGTTTGAACCTTCTCACTCTTCGTATCAGTAGCACCTGCAATATCAACAACTATGTCAGAGGAAGAAATAAGTATTTGTGCAGCAATATGAGGTTGCTCAACTAATTTCTCAACTGAGGTAGTGGTTAGTCTCATTCCAGATTTACGGTCTCTTAACCACTTTTCTATTCACTTTATAACATTAAAGGTTCTAGATTGGATATTTTCTTCTTCTCTCCTATCCTAGTCCATTTCAGGAATAGGTTGCTTATGAATTCTTTTATTGAACTCTATGTCCAATACATCTTCACCTTCCTCTTCATGTACTCCTGCTATGTTCATTGATAATTTCATAGTAATGATTTGCCATAAAGTGAGCCTTGACCATAATCTTCTTCAGACTTCAAATTCATCACAACAATCTTCCCAGTAGTCTTCTAAATGGGGTATATGTGAAAAGTTCACATCAACATTTGGATGTTTTATTGCATATCCTTTACTGTCAAACCCCTGCCGAGCAACATAAGGCTATAGATTCATTTTCCTAAGTTCCACTTCTAAATTCAATGCATCAGAGATAGTTTTGTAGCTGTAATATCCAAGTTCAATTGGGAAAATTGCTCCAAACTCACTTTTCATCCCTAATTTTTATCAACTTGAGGTAACTATTGGCAGACTTCCAATACTACATAACTATCAAGAGTATATCTGGGCAATTTGAAAGGTTCATCTTCAAAGCCTCAAATTCTAATATAAGTGAACCTAGGAAATTGAATAAAACAACTCCCATTAGTACTAATCAATTTTAATTCTTCAGATGACATTCTCTTATTCATATTTCCCTGCAGTTCAAAAGTTAATCTTCCTACAAAGACATCATTCCATCTCAAGAAGTTTTATGTATACCTCTATCTCAGCAAGTGTGGATAGAACTCATAGACTTTCATTCCATTAACCCAAGGTTCTTGATATAATCCTGGCCATTCTCTGATGTAGATAAAATATAAAATAGGTAGGAAGACATATGAAAACTGGCTATTCCAAAAAAATTACTCAAACCTTCATGCAATCTCTCTACAATTACTTGTGCCCAATCAAGGTGTTTCTCACTAGATAATAACACCTGAATGTAAAAATACATCTAGTCTTCCCAATAGAAGGCATGTGAATTCCCATTAATCATGTTCAAAAGAATTACAATATCCCTCACTTTTGTAATAAAGTGCTCCCTTGTCAAGGGTTTAGGTAACCTAGAACCTCCCTTCTGCATTTTAAGGAGCCAATTTCTAGCAATGACACTCTGATAAACACTTTTCTTCTCAGAGTAAAATGCATATGAGGTTCCTATGGACCAATCTTCGTATGAATCTTTTTGAGGGATCCCAATTGCAGCCATTATTATTTCTCTGTCAATCTGCACTAACATGTGTCCATTACTGGCCCTAATACACCTGTTACTAGCATCATATTTGCTCATCCATGCATAAACTAATTCTGGGCAAGGAATAGCGATTGGGAAAGCAATGGCTTCAACCAAACCACTATGAACTATCTTTTCCATCATGGAATTAGCCTCTGGATTCTTAGCCCTTCCTAGAAAATTCTCTAACTCATCCTGAACTAAAGCTAAATCATCTAATTCTGGAAGGGTACTAATTAAGCATGATGTTCGACCCAAGTTCGGAAGAGTTGGTCTCATGTTTACTTAAAATTGCATCATTTAGACAACATTCAACCCCGAGGCAAAGAATTACACTGACCAATTTCAAAGCTAAAATAGAGTAGAGGTGGTAAGTGATTAAACTCACTTGTCTTCACCATCAAACTATGTAACCCTTGGAAAAACTAAGCTAAATTACCTTCTGCATTCTTACTCTTCACCAGCATTAACAATAATTTTGTTACCTAAGAAGCATCATATTTAAGGATGGAAAACACTGAAAAGTACCAAAGCATGCTTCGCCCCAACTCATTTATCCATGTAAAAATTCCCATGATTTGATATAGTTCTCACATGCTCATTAATTAAAAATCAATTCCACACAGTTGACATGCTTTCTCATGATTGCTTTCCAAAATTATAGTTTGAAAACATGGAAAACTAGGAATATTTTGTTCCCATCATGCTGCCTTTATCTCCTAAACACCATTGGGCTGATTTGAAACAATGCTTTGAACCTTGAACTATTTCAAAAGAAGTTCATTGGTTCAAAGTTCAAAGACAAAAGATCAACACTTGCGGCAAGGAAGAAGGAAACAAAAGAAAATTTCAATGATGTGAAAATGAACCTTGAACCTTGAACCATTCCAAGAGAGGTTCAAGTTAAAGATGACCACAAGGACTGGCGTTAAAGGGATAGCCACAATACATAAGACAAAAGACTGATTAAACCTTGAACCTTGAACCTTGAACCGAAAAGGTTCAAAGTTCAAGTTCAACGACTATGCTAATGAAGACTTAGAACTTAATAGACCACATTTCCTTTGAACCAGAATTTTGATCTTTATAAAGGGTTCAACAGATGAGTATGAAACTCAAATTGATGAAGACTTAAGCTTTGCAATACTTAATAAAATGATGACCCCTAATTGATAAGCTATAAGCGGATAAATAAGGGGTAACAATGGCTCTGATTGGGGACCAGGACTATGAAGGACTAGGAAGGAACTTAGAATCTCTGGTTATACATTAAAACAAAGATGAGGGCCCCAAATAAACATAGCTAAAAACAACCAAAACCTAACACAACAAAACTGAGTTATGTACAGAAAACACAGGGAATACCTACTTACAATTTGTAAAGCTTGAGATCCTATCCATTATAAGATAGGGGAAGAACAGTACAATCCACATATGCTAGCTTGAAGGAATTTGGTCCCGTTACTTCATGAATTAAAAATGGACCCTTCCACAATGACTCAAAGTTTCCATGTGCTCCCTTCGGCTCCCTTCATTTGTCCCAGAGTAGGACTTGGTCTCCCTACATAAATTTTCTCGGCCTAGCTTTGCGATCAAAAATCTTTTTAACCTCCTGCTGATGCTCTATAATGTGATCGACCAGCTTCTCCCTTTCTTCTTCTATTCTGACTAAATGCATAATTCTCTTTTCCAATGCATTTTGAAAATACATATCTTCAATGACTATTTGCAATTTAGAAGCTTCCAATTCAAGAGGAAGTGAGAGTTGAGCCCCAACTCCATACACAAGTTCAAAAGGTGACATACCAATTGCTCATTTTGATGAAGTCCTGTCTGCCCACAAAGCTTCATATAGCCTTTTGTGCCAATCTTTAGCATTTTCACTGACCAATTTCTTCATGATATTTATCAGATTTTTGTTACTAGACTCTTCCTGACCATTACCCTATGGATAATAGTCAAAGGAATGCACCAAAGAAATTCCATGATCATAACAAAACATGGATATTTTAGAGGAGGAAAAATTTGCAGCATTATCAGTCACTATCTTCAATGGTACCCCAAAGAGAACCACAATATTTTCCTTTATGAACTCACATACTACTTCTGAGGTTGTTCTCCTAATAGGTAATGCTTCCACCCACTTAGTAAAATAGTCTATGGCCATGAGAATATGTGTATGTCCAGCGCTAGAGAGGGGTGTCAATGGACCAATGAAATCTAATCCACACTGCTTGAAAGGTTCTTCCATGACTACTGGTCTGAGAGGTAAAGCAACTAGTTGTAGTTTTCCTGTAAAGAATTTACATTTGTCACACTTAGCAACCCAGGTATATGCATCTTTAAACATGTCAAACCAATAATAGCAGTTCCTTAATATCTTGTAAGTAGTGACTATAGAAGAGAAATGTCCACCGCAAGCATCATCATGAAATGATTTCAACAAGGCCTCATGCTGTGCTTTATCCACACACCTTAAGAAAGTTCCATCTAAACCTTTCTTATATAATATGTCATAAAAAATAACATACTTAGCTGCTTTTAACTTTAAGTTTCTTTTCTCTCTGGGAGGCAAATGCACAGGACATTCTCCATATGTTAGATAAAAGGATACATTTGTAAACCACTCATCCTGTAGGCTAACAAACAGAGCTAATGGTAAACTTTCTTCTTCTTCTTTATTTTCTGCCATTAGGTGACATAATCCCTGTCATGAACTAACTTTGTCAGCTTGATATCCAAGTCAAATTCTTGAACCTTTGAAACCCAAGTTGCTCTATTATTCATTCCCACTTCTTGCTGAGTCAAGATACTTTTAACAACAAAATTTGGCACAAAAACAATTGAATGAGAATGCAATATATAATACCTGAAATGCTTAACAACTTTAACAACTGTGAAAGCCTACTTCTCATTCAGTGAATAGTTTAATTCATGCTTTTTAAGTGGGATGCTCGTAAATGCAATAGGAAACTCTTCACCGAGTTCATTAACCTGTAAGAGAATACCAGACATTGTATGTTTTGAGGCATAACAATAAATGATAAAGTTTTTCTTGAAATCAGGATTAATTAATGTTGGAGCATGAGCAATGGCCTTTTTAACCTCTTCAAAGGCTTTATTTGCTTCCTCCTTCCATTTAAAGATCTATTTTTCACTCATCATTCCTACAATATGTTTAGTGATTTTAGCAAAATCTGGCACAAATCTCCTAAGAAAGCTTACTTGACCAAAGAACGATTTGACACCACTCCTATCCGATGACAAACTTAGCTGTTGGATAGCTCTAACACAATCAGGATCAATCTTGATACCATCTTGTGAAACTATATGTCCTAAAAGCTTTCCTTCAGTAACACATAAAACTGATTTCTTTGGGTTAAGAGAAATACCATGATCTCGGCATCTTTGCAACACAGTTTCTAAATCCTTGAAATGATCTTTCCTTTTCTTAGAAAAGACTGTCAAATCATCTAGATACACAACAATGATCTTACCAATCAGGTGACCAAATGAAAGGTTCATTGCTCTTTGGAAAGTGGCTCCAGCATTTATCAGATCGAAAGGCATGCGATTATAGGCAAAAGTTCCCCATGGTGTTGTAAAGGCCATTTTGTGTTGATCTTCTTTTGCCACACTTACCTGATTATATCCGGAGAAACCATCAATCATTGACATCATTTCAGATCCGATAACAGCTTGGAGAATGTGATCCATCACTATTAAAGGATAATTGTCTTTCAAGCTAGCTTGATTCAGATTCCGAAAATCAACACAAATTCATTTTTCTTACGAACCAGAACAATATTAGCCACCCATGTGGAATGATGGATTGGATAGATAATCCTTGCTTGAAGCATTTTATCTATTTCTCTAAAAATAGCATTTGCAACTTTGGGGTTATAATTCCTTAGTTTTTGTCTGAAAGGTGTCACTCCTGTTTTAAGGGGAATATGATGTTGAAATTGGCCATTTCTAAAATCTTTCAAATCTTCATAAGACCAGGCAAAAACATCAAGAAACCTTTGCAATAGTTCAACAAACAAATACCTTTCTTTAGGAGTGCAACATTTACCCAAATTGACCATTTTTGGATTATTTTCATCACTAATATTAATTTTCTCATATTCACCTGATGTATAAGCATTTTGGGAATCAGTTCTTTTTACACACTTGTCATTGCGGTCAAACAGGCTCTCTAAGGTTACTAACCCTTTTGGAATTCAATTCCCTTTAAGCTAAACCACTCCCTCTCTGAAGCTTCCCTTTTCATCTAGACAAAATTCATTGCATTGATTTTCAGAACCTTCAAAATAAGATGAAGCAAACATTGCAGCATTTTGTAAGAACTTAACAATATGTTTATCATCTTCAAACACTTGCTAGAAATCTGAATTATCAGGAACATTAGGATGATATATTACTTCAATTCTATAAACATTGGTACCAAAATCTAGATGTGGAAGTAATAAAGATGCTGATACTGTCAAAGAATCCACATGGAATTTTGACTCCTGGGAATAGCTTCTATTGAAAATGCATCAAAATACTCAATTTCATCCTAGACTCTATTTTTATAATGTTTAAGCCTCTCATTTTTCATAGAATAATGGCTACGAACCTGATTTACAATCAATTCTACATCACCCTTAGTGCACAACAGTCTAATTCCTCTTTTCTTGGCTTATTCAATTCCTAGCAATAATGCTTCATATTCTACAGTGTTATTCATATTTTTAAACTCTAGTTTAAATGAGAAAGGAATCTTCTCACCCTAAGGAGAAATAAGTACCACTCTAGCGCCAGACCTAGCAGATGCACAGCTTCCATCAAATTCCATTGTCCATAACTCTACAGCATGATCAACCACGTCTTCTGACATACCCTTTTTATCATTAGAGAAAAGCAAATAGTTACCAAATTCACATTCTTGATACAATATTTGTGACTTTGGATCATCAAAAGGAAAAACCGTATATTTGGATTTTGGTTCAGGTATGAGAGCAATCTTCTATTTACCTACCGGAATCACTGCTTCAGACCAGTCCATTTTAATTTCACCACCTAAATCCTTACAAAAGGTTCTGCTTAAAAGCATTCCATAACTTGCGGGAATATCAACAACTAATATAGTTAGCTTTACTCTTTTATTCGGATGAACTGCCAGAGCAACTTGAGCATCTTTAATCTGACCAAGCAAGGGCACCTATTTTGAATCCATTGAATAACACTTCCCAAAGGTTCTAGTGAGTGGGAGGCCTAATGCTTTGGAAATTGCAGAAGGCATTATATTATCAGAGGCTCCTAAGTCAATGATGCAATTATTGGGCTTATATCGATTGATAAATAAAGACACATAAAATGGCTCAGGTTTTGGATCAAATATGTGTGATGATTCAACTGGTTCATCAATAGATGTCTTAGATGTAGAAGCAACAAACAATTCCACAGTCTTAACTTCCTTGTTATATTGTGAGGACTCAAGATTTATCAATGGTAAACTTGAGGGCTTCAGTTGAGAATTTCTTTCTTGCACATACTTAATTAGCTTTTCTAATTCTTTAGGATTTAACTTAAGGTATTCAGCAGGAAAGATTTGAATCCTTGATGATTTACAAAACTCCACGATATCAAAAGAAGTATCAGACTCAGAATGCTTGAACATTTGAACTGTTCTCATAATTTGGTTCATGATTTATTTACTCTTAGTTAAAGTTTCAGGAGAAGTAGGGGTACTTGTATATTTAAAAGGATGCTAACTCCTAGTAAGAACAACACAAGAGGGATCTTCAAGGGTCACCAATATATCACCTCCTCTAACTGAATCTGATTCATATTCAAGAAAGTGTATTCCTGAGTCGCTAGGCTGCCCATGAACTTCTTCTTCTGAACCAAGTTCACTTATGACTTCTCCTGTACTAAGCATCTATGCATGTCATACCATTTCAAGGCATGAACTACCATCATGATCATCTATTAAATGAAAAACACACATGTTTCCTCTATGTGGTGGTGGTTCAATGGCTAGTCTTTGTTGAACTGGAGGAAGTTGTAGAGTTTTATTCCCAATCTCTGTAGGTTGATTATTAATTCTTCTTGGAACATCTTTATAAGGCTGAGGATAGGAAGTACTAGCCTTAGGTAGCTGCCTTTTGAGAGCAATTACATCATTCATCAGTCTCTGGATTACAGGGTCAGATGAAGTTGTGGAAGTTGATGATTGTAAAGTAGTAGTTTGAATTTCTCTCTTCCACTTACCTGCATTAATTAAATCATCCTCTAACTCTACTGCAAAAGTTTTGGCAGTGGCTAAATCTTGCACTCTTTGCCGATGAATAAAGAAACTTATTTATGCAGGCATTGCATTAATAAAGAAACACTTCAAATTATCATTAGAAGGCCTTCGATTAGCTAGACTCTTATGAACAATTTTATCAAATTTCACCACAAAATCCCTCATTGTTTCAGGAATCTCTTTTTTTAATTAGGCTAACTGGGCTATGAGGGAATTCTCATCTTCTGCCACTTTGAACCTAGCCTTGAACCTAGTTTTCAAATCTTTCCAATTTGTTATTATACCATTCAACAAATGATAAAACCAATCAGCTGCTCCATCAGTTAATGTCTGTACAAACAACCTTATTGCTAAATCTTCATGTTGAACAGCTAAAACCCCACATGAAACATTAAATGCATTTAAATGTTCATCAATTGTCACTCTTCCATCACCATTGAACCTGGGTAAGTGTTCTCTAGACCCCTTAGGCAAAGAATGCAGATTAGCACCAAGAGCAAGTGGTCCTACAACTGGACCCCACAGATTATTCCTAGCCATGCAAAGTACAATATTCAAAGGAGTAGGATTAATTACAGAAGGAAGGGTAACACCATGCAAGGTTAAGGCATGAAAAACAGAAGTTTGGGGAAAAACAGGGGAAGAACTTGGGGGTCTACTTCTTGCTCTTCTTCTAGGTGTAAAGGGAGCGAAAAAGTTTAAATTTTGCAAGTCTTGAAAAATTGGATCAAATATCCCTTCACGCCTTTGAGACCTAGTCTACCTTCTTGGTTCCAGTGTGCTCATGATTCACAAGTTCAAGCAAACTCACAACAAATCACTTATATTGCTTGTGGCTATGCAACTAGTCTCATTATTCGACTCCTCAGCAGAGTCGCCAAAATATCAGTTAGCTAACAAATTGGATTTCACAAAATTTATTAACAAATACTCATGTTCACCTAATAGGAAACCAATGAAAACCAACAGTTGGGTAAATAATGTTAATTTACCCTCTGCATAAGGGTACAACTCCCCATATGATATTCAATGAATTTTGACCAATATTTATCATATAATTCACTTTTAACTAGAAAGCAAAGAAAGGCTTTAACATTCACTTGTCAACACAAAATGAACGCCTCACAATGATTATTAGAATGCATAACAAAACATTAAACTTCAAATAATGATTAACCTATATAAAGTGATCAAAATATTTGAACTTTGATTGATACTCGCTCATGCCTCATAGGACAAGGGGAATCAGAATATTCAAATGCTTTCAGCTAATTTCATTCATCAGATTGATTCACAGACTTGATATTAGATAAAAATCAGAGAAAGGAATCCAATACATGAACATATAAATATCCCAATAGAAATCTTTTATATATTCAAACTCACAGGTTTCACAAGTTGTATCAAACATTCCATTCCATTCAAAGATAGAGTATTTCACTGAAATTAACAAGTAAAAAAATAGTCTACTATCTCAATTTTTACAAAATTTCATGGATCCCCGCCAAAACATCCATTACTAATATTTATAGCCACCAGGTTGACCTAATAGCTAAATACAAAGCTTCAAGAAACAACCGTTCGTAACTGAAATTAACTAAAATGGCCAAGAGCTGTAAACAGAGCTATAATTGCAGAATAGGAAATGGTTCTTGATTTGTCTTATTGGTGTGTTGTGCCACGTATATTTCGCCACTCCATATGAGCCGCTAAAAAGTTGTGAACAACCTAATACTATGGGAGCCCAATGTGCAAGATGCATTGCTTCCAAACCTCTTTGTCCATACTCACTTGCATAACTTTAGTTTTGTGCATTTCCAAGTGATTAGAATAGACAACCAACATAGATTCAATCCTGGCAACTCTAGAGAAGTCATCTTTGGTAAAAGATTTTGATTCTTTAACTAGGTTCATCTTTCCTTTGAAATTCTCCACCATATCCACTGTCTGCTTGATGGTTTGTCCGTCTTCCTTGAGAAGTTGTACATCAATGCACTTCAAATCTTTTTGCATTACAGCAGTGAGTTCTTTCAATTCTTTCAACAACTTAATGGATCCTTCGTGGCCTTGCTTACTGATTGAATTTCTCCATTCAATATTTTCTTTTGCCACATACAATATCTTGTCATCCAAATATTTTACCGCCTTTTCAGCGAGAAACTTCATGACACCATATTTTTGCACATCTTTCATTTGAATCAACACTGCTGCTCATTTGTTCCTTTCTTTTTCTGATGTTGTCACCTATGTTTCAAGCTCCTGAGTTACAGTTACAACATCCTCATATACCCTGATCAAATTAGCAATATACCCTGCTCCCTGTTGAATTATGGATTCAAGCCACTCGTCGAAGGTTTCTACCATCATACGATTCCTCTAAACCCTATCCAAAATTTTTTGGATCATTGGCGATTTAGGATCAAAACATAGAGAAATTTGCGATAGGGGTTGCGGACTAGGATGATGTATGGCATTGATGTATTCTGCCATCTGTTTAACAACTTGTTTCAATTCCCACTTGTCCTTCTCATCCTTCCATGTTCTAGATAACATCCTTTTAGTGGAAGACTCTAAATGTTTTACGTCAGCAGCCCTAGAAGTAGTTCCTAAATCAATCTTTTCAATGGAAAAGTCCTTCTCAGTAGCATTTTCTGGATCTTTGTCCAAAATTGGCTTAGCCATTTCAGCTACCCAATGCCATGTATTCTCATCCACCTCCAGCATGTTCTTTGCTGTTAGCCTCTTAGACTTAGACATTTTTCCAAGGCATCTACTCACCATATCTTCTATTGGAATGTTGATAGGAACCACATTTCGTTTCTTATTGATTGAGGCTCCCAACCATCTAGAAACATTTGGACATTCCTTTGCTGATGGCATCTGATACTCTGATGAATCCATGATAGCCAAAGTGGTCACCTGATTGGGATTATTCTTAGGTTGTTCTTTTTGTTTATCTGCATCTTGAGTTGTCGGGATATCTGCTACTGGTTCACCCATAATTACTTGTGCTTCTTCACTAGCAAAAATTATGATAGCTTCTTCTCTTGTAGCTTCTTTACTTTTCTTATTTCTTCTGGAATGGGTGACTCAAACTAATGAGGAGCCAAATAGTGATTCGTTGAACCTCTTAGTTTGAACCTTGTCACTCTTCATATTAGTAGCACATGCAATATCAACAACTATGTCAGAGGAAGAAATGAGTGTTTGTGCAGCAATATGAGGTTGCTCAACTAATTTCTCATATGAGGTAGTGGTCAGTCTCATTCTAGATTTATGGTCTCTTAACCACTTTTCTGTTCTCCTTATAACATTAAAGGTTCTAGATTGGATATTTTCTTCTTCTTTGCTATCCTAGTCCATTTCAGGAATAGGTTGCTTATGAATTGTTTTATTGAACTCTTGGTCCAATACATCTTCACCTTCCTCTTCATGTACTCCTACTATGTTCATTGATAATTTCATAGTAATGATTTTCCATAAAGTGAACCTTAACCATAATCTTCTTTGGACTTCATATTCATCATAGCAATCTTCCCAATAGTCTTCTAACTGGGGTATATGTGAAAAGTTCACAGCAACATTCAATTGTTTTATTGCATATCCTTTACTGTCAACCCCTGCCGAGCAACATAAGGATGTAGATTCATTTTCTTGAGTTCCGCTTCTAAATTCAATGCATTAGAGATAGTTTTGCAGCTGTAATATCCAAGTTCAATTGGGAAAATTGCTCCAGACTCACTTTTCATCCCTAATTTCTTATTAACATGAGCTAACTATCGGCAGACTTCTAGGAGTACATAACTATCAAGAGTATATCTGGGCAATTTGAAAGGTTCATCTTCAAAGCCTCCAATTCTAATATAAGTGAACCTAGGAAATTGAATAAAACAACTCCCATAAGTACTAATCAATTTTAATGCTTCAGATGACATTCTCTTATTCATATTTCCCTGTAGTTCAAAAGTTAATTTTCCTACAAAGACATCATTCCATGTCAAGAAGTTTTTTGTATACCTCTATCTCTGCAAGCGTGGATAGAACTCATAGACTTTCATTCCATCAACCCAAGGTTCTTGATATAATCCTGGCCATTCTCTGATGTAGTCTAAAATATAAAATAGGTAGGAAGACATATGAAAACTGGCTATTCCAAAAAAATTACTCAAACCTTCATGCAATCTCTGTGTAATTACTTGCACCTAATCAAGGTATTTTTTGCCAGATAATAACACCTGAATGTAAAAATACATCCAGTCTTTCTAATAGAAGGCATGTGAATTCCCATTAAGCATGTTCAAAAGAATTACAATATCCCTCACTTCTGTAATAAAATGCTCCCTTGTCAAGGGTTTAGGTAACCTAGAACCTCCCTTCTGTATTTTAAGGAGCCAATTTCTAGCAATGACACTCTGATAAACACTTTTCTTCTCAAAGAAAAATGCATATGAGGTTCCTATGGACCAATCTTTGTACAACTCTTTGTGAGGGATCCCAATCACATCCATTATTGTTTCTCTATCAATCCACACTAACATGTCTCCATTACAGGCCCTAATACACCTGTTACTAGCATCATATTTCCTTATGCATGCATACACTAATTTTGGGCAAGGAGCAGCAATTGGGAAAGCAGTGGCTTCAACTAGACTGCTATGAACAATCTTTTCCATCATAGAATTGGCCTTTGGATTCTTAGCCCTTCCTAGAAAATTCTCTAACTCATCCTGAGCTAAAGCTGTATCATCTAATTCTGGAAGGGTACTAATTAAGCATGATGTTCAACCCAAGTTCGGAAGAGTTGGTCTCATGTTTACTTAAAATTGCATCAATCAGATAGCATTCAACCCCGAGGCAAAGAATTACATTAACCAATTTCAGAGCTAAAATAGAAGAGGGGAGGTAAGTGATTAAACTCACCTATCTTCACCATCAAATTGTGTAACCCTCGGAAAAACTAAGCTAAATTACCTTCCGCGTCCTTACTCTTCGCTAGCAGCAATATTAATTTTCTTACCTGAGAAGCATCATATTTAAGGTTGAAAAACAATGAAAAGTACAAAAGCATGCTTTGCCCCAACTCATTTATCCATGTAAAACTTCCCATGGTTTGATATAGTTCTCACATGCTCATTAATAAAAAATCAATTCCACATAGTCGACATGCTTTCTCATGATTGCTTTCCATAATTATAGTTTGAAAACACGGAAAACTAGGAATATTTTGTTCCCATCGCGTCGCCTTTATCTCCTAAACACCATTGGGCTGATTTGAAAAATGCTTTGAACCTTGAACTATTTCAAAAGAAGTTCATTGGTTCAAAGTTCAAAGACAAAAGATCAACACTTGTGGCAAGGAAGAAGGAAACAAAAGAAAATTTCAATGATCCGAAAATGAACCTTGAACCTTGAACCATTCCAAGAGTGGTTCAAGGTTCAAGGTTCAAGTTCAAGATGACCACAAGGATTGGCATTAAAGGGACAACCACAATACATAAGACAAAAGACCGATTGGACGTTTAACCTTTTAGCAGAAAGGTTCAAAGTTCAAGTTCAATGACTATGCTAATGAAGACTTAGAACTTAATAGACCACATTTCCTTTGAACCAAAATTTTCAACTTTATAAAGGGTTCAACAGATGAGTACGAAACTCAAATTGATGAACAATTAAGCTTTGCAATACTTAATAAAATGATGACCCCTAATTGATAAGCTATAAGCAAATAAATAAGGGGTAACACCGTGGACATAGAAGATGTCACTCAGGACATACCTTCTGAGGGAACAGAACAGGTGCAACAGGTCGAAGAAGGCAGTAAGCAAGCCGAGGATAGATAGGAAGTGGTTGAGGAACAGGTAGAGAAGAAGAAGAGGGATGTAGATGAGAAAAAGCAGAAAGAGTAAGAGAAGAGAAAAGAGGAAGAGGAGAAAAGAAAAGATGAAGAGAAAAAGAAGCAAGAAGATGAGAGGAAAAAGAAAGAAGAAGAGGATAAGGAAGATAACTAGAAGAAGGAAGAAGAAAAGAAGAAGAAGGAAGAGGAAGATAAAGAAAAGGAGAAGTGGAAGGAAGAAGAAAAGAAGAAGAAGGAAGAGGAAGAGAAAGAAGAGGAGAAGAGGAAGGAAGCTGAGAAGAAAAAGAAAGAAGAAGAAGACAAGGAACAAGAAAAGAAGGAAGCAGAGAAAAAGAAGAAGGAAGAAGAAGACAAGACAGCGGAAGCAGTGAAGAGCACACAAATGGAGACTCCAAAGGCAATCGGGAGTCAAGCCAAACCGGCTGATATCTCCAGTCCTATCAATCTCCAATCTGCAAGTGAATCGGAGCTAATGCAGAGCATCAAAGTTTCTCAAGAGTGACTTGAAATCATTCGAAGGGAAAAGAAGCAAGATATAATTCAAGCAGCTGTAGACACCCTTACCGGTTTGATCCCCGGTACCAATCTTCCCAACATTGAATCATCACTAGCACAACTTAAACTACTATGTACTGTAGTGGATGATCAGGTGCAGAGCTTGAAAGAAGTAGTTGAGGCAAATATCAAGAAAGAGCATCAAAATGCTCTTAACATTGTTCTGGTGAAGAAGTTGAATGAACTCTGGTTTGAACTGCTTAAAGACCAAAAGAATATAAGGGATGCTTTGGATGAGGGAAACCTACTACTAGGCAAAATCTGTCAACCCCATCTATTCTACAATGATGTGCTAGCCCAGAAGCAAAAGCTTCAAATAGACTTACAGTCTTACTTAAGCACATTTAAGCCACCTTATGATTCCTTTGCAACTTATGGGCAAACCGTTCACCGGTTTCAGATCTACTCAGCCAAAATGGAGCAAGAGATCAGTACATGGTCTAGAGATTTGTAGGAGCTACAACTGGTTTTACTTCCACGTCTGTAAATTCTTCAGAAGTGTTATTTGAACCTGGATGCCTTGACAGTTATGTAGGAGATGAGCACAGTTGATGCCATGGAAGAACAGGTATCCTAGATGCAAACAAAGAAAGAAGTGGCCACCTCCCTCTTGAGTCCTAGTCTCTATCAATGAAAATTTTTTGTAGGACTATAAATCAGTTTTCGACAAGTATTATTCCTTGTTGTCATAAACTTTTATTATTTTAATATCAAATGGAAACAGGGTTGTTCAGCAGTACTTTGTCATTGTTGGCAAAGGGGGAGAAGTACTCTATCTATTTTGGAGAAGAATAGGGAGAAGTATCTGACTTTAAAATTTTGATATATGCTTTGATATATTCTTTATGCTCTAATATCTCAATGCTTATCCTCTATATGAAAAATTGCTATACATTGTATTGATTAAGGGATAGTGTAATGCTTAGGGGGAGCAATTTTATTAATGACATATTTTTGTTGTAAAACACTTAGATGTCAAAATTTTATTTTCCTAAATGTTGCCATCAATGCCAAAGGGGGAGATTGTTGGCATTTTTGATGTTTATGTTGTGATTGTCATTGATCGACACACACTTGCATTGAGATCCCCTTTACATGTATGAGCTAGAGCTCAACTGGTATCTGTTCCAATCGGTATGTTGTATTCTAGTCTTTAGACTATTGATGATTTTGCAGAATGTGTTTCCTAGTCTGAAGTGGCATGTCGACCCGAAGCGGTTCGTAGATCTCAAGCGGTACGAGGGAAAAAAGTGGCATAACACATTCTTACCAGTCTTCATTTTTGTCAAACCGGTAGCTGGTATTTTGTATGAACCGGTAATACTCTGTGATGAGTTACCAATTGGCATTTTGTGATGACTTACCAATCCACCAATTGTTTTACGGTGCCGACACACTGATGGTGCTTCTTGTGTCATGTTACTAAGTATGTCTAGATTCATTGAACCTAGGAAATTGTAATGTAATCCTATTGGATCGACATGAAATCAAATTCCTTTAAAAGGACATCATGTCTAGGTTTTAGGTTGTTTCTAAAAGGGTTTATGTTGTGCTAGGGTTTAAGGTGGTTGATGAGTTGTTGTAAGAGCAATCTTATCTAAGAAGATCAGGTTGTAACTGAGTGAGAGACAGAGAAGATTGAAGTAATGTTGAAATGCATTAACTATGAGCTATACTGGATCTAACCAAGTAGTTTGTGCTATTAGATAGATCAAACACTTGGTGATTACTCACATCTTTGACAAGTCTGTAGCCCTTAACTGGGCAGGCCCAAAAAGCCTTTTGTAAAATCCTCTAACAAGGTGGTTCACCTCTATGAATCTACAATCCTCTAGCAAGGTAGTCTTTAATTGGTCTTATCTCCTAGCAGAGATTGAGATTCCTAACAGGATTTGTTCTGGTGAAGAACATTGTAAGACCTTAACTGGTCTGACCTTAACCGGTCTGGTTTCTATTCTGCAGATAGTGACTTGTGAGTTCCATCTCACCATGGTTTTTCCCATTTGGGTTTCCACATCAAATATCTTGTGTTATGGTTGTATTGCTTTTGTGGGTGAATGCTTTATTTGCATTTTGGTTTGCATGTGTGATAACCAGTTTGTCTATCAAACTATTTTACTGGTTTATCTTCAGACTATTTAAGTGTTTTAGAGAAGAGGTTTTTGGTATACTAATTCACCCCCCCCTCTTAGTATTCATGAATTGGTATCAGAGCCAGGTTTCTATAAGTTTAACCACTTGGAAAGAGATATGGGAGAATACACCTTGAGGGAACTTACTCAATGGCTCACTTAGTTTGAGCAAGCCTATGATGATCTTATGGTCAAATACAAGGCATCTCAAGCAAAAAGGAGAGAACATGCAGAAAAGTTGATGGAGCTATCTAAAAATAGTTCTACAGATGAAGCAGATATGGAAGCCATGATAGCAGAAGTAAATAAGTTGAATGAATCAAACTCCAACCTGAGAAAGGAGTTGGAAGGACTAACTATCCGGTTTAGTCAAGAGCTTGAGAACAAGAGGAAAGCTGAAGATCTGGTGAAGGATAGAGATCAGGAGATCTCCAAGTTGAAACAAGAGATTAGTGCACTGACTGCTTGCCTTCATGAGAGTAGAATGGAAAAAGGAGTACAAGATGAACTGAACATAGCCATCTCTGAAAATGCAAGCCTAATAGAGACAAATACTACTATTTCCAAAGAACTCTCTGAGTCAAAGGAAATACTTGCTAAGTTCAGGAAAAGTACTATCAAGCTAGAGAAAAAGCTTGAGTCATCTAGAATAGTAAAGAATATCAATGGACTTGGTTTCTCTAGACATGAGGAAGGAGAATCCTTAGAAACAAATGCTGAAGCATCAAAAAAGCAACCGACATTCAAAGGAAAAGGTAAGAAAAAATTCAAACCTATTTAATTTAACTGTCTGAAAGAAGGACACACTGCCAATGTATGTAGGAGCAAAGCCTACAATAATATTCTTTACTTTATTATCAATGTACCTAGATCCAATAAGTTCAATGGTCATTATTATGCATGCAACAAGTTTGGGCATAGAGCATTTGAATGCAGGTTTGTGATGAATAACACTGGAAGATATCCTCAAAGGACCCAAGGAATTGGTCCTAAACCTTTTGTGAACTAGAACCACAACTAGTTTAATGTCTTCAACCATCAGTCAAGAAGCAGTGGCCATCAAGCAGCAACCAAATGGAGAGCAAATTGTATGATCTATCATGGTCATGGTCACACTGCTACAACATGCAGAAGGAAGAATGGAAACATGAACCATGGACCTTAGAGAGCACCTGGATTGGTTTGCTACCACTACAACAAACCAGGTCACATTGCAAGATTCTATAGAAGTAGAAATAGTATATTTGATGATATACCGATCACTCCGAAAGGAGAAATTGATGTTGAAATAGTTCAAGCAAACATGAACAAAACTTGGAGGAAGAAACCAACAATGTTGGAAGAGGAACCAGGTTCTGCACCTAGTGTGGAAATATCATAACCGAAAAACTAAGCCTCAAAAGGCTTAGGTGGAGGAAATGGAAAAATGTTTTTCGAACCCCTTGTTCAAACCGGTAAAAGACCTTAACCAGTATGTGATACCTGTCGCATGGTAGAAGACCGGAAATGGTAAAAAGGAAAATTAGGGTTTATGCCCTAATAGATCATAATATATAGACATACATACATATACATATACATATGCGCACACACACACACACACACACATACACACACACACACACATATATACATACATGTGTGTATATACATATACATATACATATATATTATTTAAGAAATATTATTTTAATCATATTTTTAAATTTGTTTTTATGAAAAGAATTGTTCATTTACTTCAAAGTTATTTTATTTTATTTTAGAATTATTTTATAGTTTTAGCTAATTAAACAAGCTCACTTTGTAGTGTAGTGTTTGTTTGTAGAATAGTTTTGCTCTTTGGAAACTAGAGAACATGAGAGGAGCATTGGCTTACTCTAGTTGTAATTTTTCCTTTTATTATTTAGCATTTTCTAAATTAAGAATACTAATATCGATTTCTTAAATCAATGAAGACAACTTTAAAATTATGTATTTAGTTATGGGTGTTTCTACTATATTTGGGAAGTATTAAGAGCTCCTAGTGGGCTACGAACTTGATAATTTTTATTTGACTATAAAATCCATTTTACACTATGACAATTGTTTTTTTGGCATGTCAATTGTGTATTTGGTAAAAAATTTTATTTTTTAAATTAATGATGACAAATTTAAAATTATGTATTTAGTTATGGGTGTTTCTACTACATTTGGGAATTATGAAGAGCTCCTAGTGGGCTACGAACTTGATAATTTTTATTTGACTATAAAATCCATATAATACTATGACAATTGTTTTTTTTGCATGTCAATTGTGTATTTGGTTCAATTTTTTTATTTATTTTTTTCAAAAATATGCATTCATATAGATAAAGTATGCATAAGGATAAGATAGGTGATATGAATACTCACCTGGAACATGTAATTCAATGTGTCATGGGAAAATTAAAGTACTATAATTATTGTAGTGCCCCTCTTTGATTCACCCGAAATGAAAAGATATGATAAAAAAATTAGATTTGTTCATGTTCTAGATGCCTCTTGTTTCATTCTTAATATTGATATTCTTATTGACAATAGTGGATTGAATATGATTATTATGTTGAATTCAAAGCTCTAGTTTGATTATTAAGGTTAGGACTATGTTGAGCTTTGTGATTACTGCACTATTTCAGACATCTGGTTCATGATTATTCCATATGATGATTTATCTTGTCCCAATCATTTTATATTGACAGATGAGACACTATGGTAATATGTTGTTGACAATATTTTTAGGACTATAATGATGAGGGACTTAGGATTGGTGATTTATATGCTCTCATTATGCATGTGAGGTTTATATTTTCTATGATGATATGATGGTATCTTGTTATGTGTTAACCTCAGTTCATGTTTATATCGAGTAATGATGATGTTGATGATACTATGTCTGTAATGATTGGTTTACTACTTCATTAGTGAAGGAGACAATGCCATACCACTCACTTACGAGTATGGTATGACATTGTGACTATCTTTCACCTATCTGATTATTTCATGTTATATGCTATGTGTGTGTGTGTGTGTGTGTGTGTGTGTGTGTGTGTCAGTGTACATTGGTGGTTTTATATTTGTAGGTACTAGACATTGACTCCACTTGGTTCCACAGGTTCGAGCCTATCTTTCTTCCCAATGGAAAGTTAATTGGAGGTAATATGAGTTTCTACTACAAACTCTAGGCATAAGTTGATACCTTGTCAGTTTAGTGTCTTGGTTTGAGTCATCTTGTAGGCTTTGTGTGGTATGTTGATTCAACCTTATCTCAAGTTGCTTTGTGGAGTTGTGACTATTAATTAATTAATAATTAATTGATTCATGTAGTTTATTAAATGTTAAATTAAATTAATAGATGACATTAATATTTAGATACTATTGTGTAATTCAATTATTGAGGATTATTTATAATAATGCATGAAAGTATTTATTTATTATATTTTTAATATATGTGGGAGATATTCTTGGTATTGAGTTTCAATTATATTGGCTGGAGCATTTATATTTATACGTACATTTAATTATTTGTTTATTGTTTATTTAATTATTTATTTACTTATTGTTGGCTTATTGGAGAAATTTTGTATTGTTTGAAGATTTTGGTTTTCGATTGGATTGGAGCTTGGCTTGGTTTTTGTTGGATTATGGATTGTGCTTCTTTAGCTTTAGTAGGCCATAACTTCAATTTATCGGGTTGGAGATTTTACCTTCTTGCATTTTTTATTCCAAAATATTGTCTACATGAATAGAAAATTGGGATTTGTTGTATGGCATATATATATATATATATATATATATATATATAGAGAGAGAGAGAGAGAGAGAGAGAGAGATCTTGGGTTATTGTATTTTAATAACTTTGTCTTAAATTGGGAGCTAGGATCTTATTTCTCTATGTTACCATGAATGATTGAGTCTGTATGGCTATGCTTTTGGTTGTTGAACTTGGATACCTATATAATGATGGATTTGTTCATTGTTCTTTAGAGGGCTTGAGATTTTGGTATTTTTGTGTTGTTCGGTGTTTTAGTTTTGTAAGTTTAGTAGCTTGTTATTTTGTGTTCCAGTATGATTTTTCTCTAATGGAAGTTTTCTTCTTGAGAATTTTTTGAAAGGTATTGTAATGTTGGTTGTTTATTATTATGATGTTCCTTGATTTTGTATTGTATCGCGGTCATAATGTCTTTCTTGGCATTGTCTTTATGATCTTAATGTAATCTGGACTTAGTCACATATTTTTTATTTCTGTTTCTGATTCTTTTTCCCCTCTGTCTTGAATGCGCTAATATTATGGTCATATGCACTAAAGTATATATTATGTGTGCTATAGTAATCCATATATGTGCTAGTATGTAATGTATATGTGTTGCATATATGGGTGAATGTGATATCTACCTTTGTGTATGTGCTGCTAAATTAGGCATATGCACTAATCCATCTTCCATATGCATTGCACTAGTTTTAATATGCATTAAACTGATGTGTAAAGGTGCTAATCTAGTTTACATATACCTTCAATCATTTGGTAAATGCACTATTTCATTTTGCAAATGCACCACATTGTCTTGTTTTCTAGTTTCTACTCCTTTGAGCTTTTTGAGTCAATGTAATTTTTGTTTTTACTAGAGGCTATATTTTGGGTTCCCTGTGTTTTTCCGGAGCTAGTTTTTATGATCAGAGATGTTATATGGATTATTTTATGGATTAAGAAAGATGATTCTTCCTTTCTATGGATAATTGTGCATCTTATTGATTAAGAAAGATGGTTTTGCCTTGCTATGGATAATTGTGTATCTTATTGACTAAGCAAGATGGATAATGTCTTTCTTTGTGCTACATGATATTTCTATGAGGCTTGTTGGCATTGTGTTGTCATTGATGTCAACTGCTATAGGATGACAATCGGTATGGGAGATTGATGAGAAGTGTTGTCATCGATGCATATTGGAAATGGTCTCATTGATGTCAACTAGCATAGCAGATCATCGGTAAGGAAGAGATAGTCATCTAGCATAACGACTATTGGAGTTACTAGTACACAAGTTAGTATTGACTTGTGTTGAAGAAATAAGGACTGCAGATCTATAAGTGACATGTTGGAAGTGTATATTTTCCAACCAACAAGAGAGAAAGTTGTTGGGTTGGTGATTGTGATGAAGAGAAAAAATGTTACCTAAATCACATCAACATGGGAGGAGAAGGATGTACAGGTCACCCGTATACTCTGTGGATACATAACAACAAGACTCTCACTGGATAGAGATGCAGTCACCATCTGAAGAGATGACTGACAGTGAGTGTACCCCAACTGGATCACATGTGTATGTTTGAAGATATGCTACACAAATAAGGAAGCCAAATGAGTACATTACGGGATGCAGATGACAAGGATCAACTACCACTAGTAAGTGGATCTTGTCTCCTATTATGCATGAAATGCATCATAGTCCTCTAAGATAAGATAAAAGGTTAAAGGGAGGTGATCGAAGGCTCACACCAAATGAAATAGTGAAACACTAAGGTGCATTAGGTGCATGAGATCAGGGATATGCACCAGATCAGCCAGGTAGACATGTTGAGTTGTTTGTACAAAGATTGAAGGATACGGTTGTCACTTTGACAGAAATGTTAATAGCAGAACCAGTCAAGTAGTGAAGAAAGGCGTTACCACACATGCAGACAGATGGACTAGTTGAAGGTTGATGACATGGTGTAATCAAGGTATTTATTGGTAAGTATATCCACTGGTAATGCTAACAAAGTGCAAATGTAGAAGACTCCCATCTGATGAAAGTGATCATGAGGTAGGTTGGCATATGTGCTAACTAGTTTTGGTGCTTCACTGGAAGAGAAGCAGAGTGCAAGGTTGAAGGCTGACCAGTTAGGGTATAACCAGTAGGGTTTGTGAACTGATAGATGAACCCAGTTGTGTGCTTGGTTAGTGATCTTGTTTGGACCAACATAGAAGACTTAGCAAAGGTGAATGATATTAGATTCAATCATAGTACCAAAGACACTAAGAGGGGGGGGGGGTGAATCAGTGTCTAACTGGTTTGTAGAATATTTAAACTTATTTATAACTTTGCATCCCAAAATAGTGTACCAATAAATAAGAATTAATGTAATAAACAAAAATAATAGAGACAACATAGAAACACACCATAACATGATATTTAATGAGGAACCCAGTGTGGGAAAAACCTCGGTAGGATTTGTGACCCACAATAATTACTCATTGGCCAAAGAATAAATACTACTTACAATGAGGGGTTTGCACATGCAGGGAGGCCAACAACCTAGAGCTCACTGCTCAATAAAGAGTCACACTGACTACAAAAGTGGATTATCAAATCCAATACAATGTACTACTCAAAACAACATCTCTAATGCCAGGTTCAATACTAGTTTAAGCTCAGTCTATAACCAAAACCTTCGCTATCAACTATATCACCTTATACAATAAAATTGTCTCCTCACACACATATCTCTCATACAACTCCCATCTCTCTCTCATATCAAAATGACGTATAAGACCTCATACATATATGAGTCTCGGCTTACAAAAGATAATTACATTTACAAAACAATTCATATAAATAAAACTTTATCCCATACCGACTTGAGTGTCAATATGCTTGTTGTCGATGTATCTGAATGTCGGTGTAAGTTCCTGTCGGTGCCGGTGTCTGCTGCTGTATGAAATTTGTGATGTTGGGCATGTAGAAACCAATTTTTAGTGACTTTCCAGTTGGTTGGAAGATGGTTGCCATCAATGACAACATCCACTATTCTCATAAGAGTGTAGAATGCTAAAAATCTCCCCCTTTGGCATTGATGGCAACACTCATGAGAAAAATAAATAAACTATTATCCCAAAACTAAAATCCAAAAAGATGTGCTCCACCTGAGCAAGTGATCACCTCTGTACATGCATTTTTCTCACCACTACTCCCCCTTTGACATAAATGACAAAAGATGTCATAAATAATCAAAAGAGTACAAAACTTCTACCTCAAAGTTTGTAACTGGTTGGTTACAATCTAAAATATGTCCGCCAAAATCATATTCAGACTCTACATAAATTTGTTGCTATCATCTAAAGTTGCCTTAGACTGCTGGATCATACCGATGAGATGGTGCATTTGTTGCTTCGGTGATCGCTCTCCTTGTACTGTTGCCTAAGATAATTCAACTCTCTGAGTAATCAGATTATCTAGCCTCGGACCAAGTTTGTCTTTTAGTTCCCAGGAATTAGACCTTATTCTTGCCTTCTCTTTCTCAAGTTTTTCTAACTTCTCCTCAAAAACTGCCATTTCCTGTTCAAAAACTGATATAAGTCTGGATGAACCTATAATATTGTCTGCAATGTCATCAATTCCTGTTTGTCTTCTTGATCTCCTCATCAATATCCTCAGTCAGATAGTGAGGTTTACATGCTTCCCTATATAGCTCCTTATACTCCAAAATTGTAGAATTGAGTACCGGTAGAAGTGTATCCACATGATCAATACATTTCTTTATGGTGTTTTCAAAGAATGTGTTTTTCTCTTTTTTTTTCTCTCTCCTTTATGATATCCTAATTCACCTTGTCTATAGTCATAACATTATCAGAAATGAATTTGGACAATGTGTCCAATTTTCTTAAAGAATCCTTAATGTGATCTATCTGACATGTAGGTGCAATCATTTTCAAGATAGGTAAAGTGTTATCAATTGACTTAAAAGATAATGTATTGCAATCAATTATCCTCTTAATAGAATCCAAAAGTACCTCTATTATGTTAGTTGGTCTGAATTCACCTATAGATGTACTCGGTTCAGCTATAGATTTCATCGCAATAGATGTCTGACCAATCACCTTCACTATGTCCTCTTTATTTTCATCAGATGTATCCATTTTACTTTTATTTTCCTCTGGTGGATCTGTCTGTGTTTGCACCTCTACCTTTACTAGTTTCTCATATTGTTTCAGTGTCTCTGTAACTGTCAGTTTCTCAGTCTCAACCTGAACCTCTACCTTAGTTTGTTTCTCTAAAAGTTCTACTGTCGGTTGCTCTATTTGAGTTGGTATCTCAGTTTCCTAAGAGTCAACTGTTTGTGTCAATTTCTCTGAAATCTTGTTATTATCAACATTATTTGTCTTAACCTTTGTAGTTTCCTTGTCCACAACAATGTTTACCTCCTAAGTATCTATATTCATTGTAAATAGTATCTCAGACTCTGGATTAGTACTGTCAAGAGTTATACCTTTAGTATCAATAACTGATGGATCTTCTATGTGTATTAGTGGTGTATCCAAAGGTGGTAGTGGAAGATTATCTATAGCCGTTATATTTGGAATACCACCAACTTTGCCTTTACCCTATACTTTGAATGTGTTCTTAGCTCTGCTACTTTCCTCTAGCTTTTCCTTTTCTACAAAGAATATATCCCATTTGTCTGCAGTCTCATTTGCAATTTATTTTACCCTTCCAGCCATCAGGCTCACTTGCCGGTATCTTGTAACAAATACTGACTGGTTAGCTTCAGAAATAAGTTCATCTATTTCTTCTTTAGAGTTTACCGGATGAACAACTAAGAGTGCTTCAACTTTCAACTTTTTATCCAGTTCCATCACTGATAGCCTTTTAGATTCTAGTCTCATGTATAGATAATTGGTAACTCATCAATCACTTCTATCAACACTTTCTTATAAACGTCTAAGTGCAAAATAATACTTTCTTCAATTGTTCTTTTGTCAGAATCATTGGAAGAAATATACCATTTATTTACATTAGATAGATTACCTTCCTCTGTAATCTTATTCAATAGATCATTCAGTGAGGGGGTAACCGGTGTCTGTTTCTTCTTAGGTGTAAGTTTCTTCTTCGGTTCCCTAACTGCTTTCTATTTCTTCCTTAGTGTCCTGGTTTTCTTAGGTGAAGGAGAGGGTACCAGTAAGGTTTTTCTCTTCCTTTCTACTCTTTTAAACTCATCAGCCTTACCACTATCAGTATTAGAGGATGTTACAACTGGTGAAACATGTGCTTTAGGTTGCAATCCTTCAAGCTCACTGGGTGATATACCACTGATATTCATGACATTTTCTTTGATTTTGTTTACCTTCTTGGAGGCATCTCTAATAAATTTTTCTCTTCTCTTTGTCCTTTTCTGCATAGATATATTACTCTCTATGGTTTCTATATTTCCAAAGAATTTATCAGAAGGCTCTCTTGGTGCATCAAGTAGAGCTTTAGCATAAGTTTCCAGAATAGATAGGTCTACCTCATAACCCATCTCGGTAACCCAAATAGTTCTAAGGCTTACTGCTTCCATCCAGGTTTCATCTCTATTAATCACAAAATAGATTTCCTTGTCATATTTGTCAATTATGCTCTATGGTAGTCTCTCTCTTTCTCTCATCTTAGATTGGAATGTCTTGAAATAGTCTATGATGTTCTTAATACTGTCAGTGCCCATACAGGTGAAAGCATCTTGTATCTGTCTTCCTACTGGGATGTCATAACCAAAATCCTTGTGACCTATGTTGGGAATCTCCCTAGTAAAGTACAACATTAGGCATACTAGAAGGTTTCCAAAATGGAAAGTACCTTTCTTGTCTCCCTTAATTTTTTTCAAATTGTTAATTAATTCATCCTTAAGCCATTCACACACATCAATCTTAGCATTATTTTTCACCATCTCATATGCAATCTAAACTGAAATTCCAAATTCTTTAAAATCACTTTGCAACTTCACCTTAGAATGCCCTTGCTCATTTTTGTGCTATCTGATTGTTTTAATGCTCGGTGAGTTCAAAATGAGGGTTTCCCGGTGCTTTATAGCCAAAAAGGTTCTTTAAAACTGCATTAAATGCTTGCCAGTTAAGTGACAACTTAACACATCTGCATGATCTTCAACTTGGTGCAATACCTCCTAAGGATCATTCCTTAGTTAGATGAAGAATCTTCTACCAGTGGAGGATTACTCTGTTCTACCAGTGTAGAGACAGTTTCATTAGTTCTCTTATCACTTTTCTTAATCCATTGTTTTGAAAATTCTTGCTTTACTCATCTACCTTTTCTTTGCCCTTCAAACTAGATCCTTTGTTGTTCGTCGGTGCATTGTTGCTTCTATAGAATTTTGCAATATGTCCAATCTTGTTACATGCATAACAAGTTACATTATTCCTCTAAATAGCCTTTCCATATCCTTGATCAATTTGTGATCTGCATTGATTATATAAATGCCCAAATCTTCCACAAACATAGCATTTTACATTCATTCTATAATTTTCTGAATTATGACCAACTTTGTTGCATTTGGAACATTGACCAGTGGGTGATTTTATATTTAGATTATTTTTAAATCTACACTGATTTTCTCTGTGACCATATTTGTTGCAATTAGAACATTTCCCATTAAATTTATAACCATTAGATTGTCTTACCGGTTTGTTCAGATCTTGATTATTTGCACTACCAGAACTTTCTCCATGTTCAAATCCAAGTCCATTTGTATCTCCATTAGGTTTTTGTCTTTTAAGCATGTCATCAAGTTATTCTAAACTTTTCTTGAATTTGTCTTTGTGTTTATTTGCAGTAGCCAACTCATTTTCTAGAATTCCAACTTGTCTCACAAGCTCAGTTTTATCATGTTGCATGTGAATTAGATTTGTCTTTAACATATCATTTTCATGACCAAGTCTCATATTTTCATTTCTAGCATCATTATGTCTCCTATCCAAGTCTTCTTAATTCTTCTTTCTATCTTCAATATCCTTACATAACTTCATCGTCATATCTTGCATTTCATTCTTCATATTCTTGTTTTCTTGTTTTAACTTATTTGCAATGTCTCTAAGAATTTCCTTTTCATCATCATCATTCTGCATCTTCTCATGAAGTTCCTTTCTCTTATTTTGTGCTATAACTAGATTTTATTGAAGTCCTTTAATGAGTTCCCGTGCAATCCTCAGATCATCTTCAAGTTTGATATTCTTCAATTTTTCTACATCAAAATCTTCAAGAGCTCCTTCCAACTATTTTCTTAAGTTCTCCATCTGTACTGGTGTCAGAGTCTCCCTAAAGTTGTTAAGCTTTTGCAAATAGAGGACCAGGCTCTAATACCAATTGTTAGATTCAATGATAGTCCCAAAGATACTAAGAGGGCGGGGGGGTGAATCAATGTCTAATTGGTTTGGAGAATATTTAAACTTATTTATAACTTTGCATCCCAAAATAGTGTACCGGTAAATAAGAATTAATGCAATAAATAGAAATAATAGAGAAAGCATAGAAACACACCATAACACAATATATTTAACGAGGAAACCCGGTGTGGGAAAAACCTCAGTGGGATTTATGACCCACAATATTTACTCATTGGCCAATGAATAAATACTATTTACAATGAGGGGCTTGCACATGCAAGGAGGCCAACAACCTAGAGCTCACTACTCAATAAAGAGTCACACTGACTACAAAAGTGGATTATCAAATCCAATACAATGTACTACTCAAAACAACATCTCTAATGCTAGGTTGAGTACCAGTTAAAGCTTAGTCTATAACCAAAACCTTCGCTATCAACTATATCACCTTATACAATAAAATTGTCTCCTCACACGCATATCTCTCATACAACTCCCATCTCTCTCTCATATCAAAATTACCTATTAGATCTCTTACATATATGAGTCTTTTACAGTATACCATGTCGGGTTACAAAAGATAATTACATTTACGAAACAATTCATATAAACAAAACTTTATCCCATGTCGGCTTGAGTGTCATTATGCTTACTACCAATGTAATCTGAACGTCAGTGTAAGTGTCTGTCGGTGCCGGTGTGTACCGGTGTATGAAGTTTGTGATGGTGGGCATGTAGAAACCAATTGTTAGTGACTTGCTAGTTGGTTGGCAGATGGTTGCCATAAATGACAACATCAACTATTCTCATAAGAGTGTAGAATGCCAACAAATACCGATAAAGTGGCCACGTGGAGGTGAAGTAGCATGCATGCACAAGTTATTGTGATGTGTTGGTGAGGTTGCTGGTGACTGGTCCAACATTTATGAAGACTATGAAAATTGAGGAAGAAAAGAAGAGGATTGCGGATCGAGATGAAGGAAACAACAGAGATCCAAAAAAGGCTAATCTTGCAAATCAAAGAGGGTGAAGGAAACCACATCACTCATGTGATCAATCAAAAAAAAAACAGAAAAAATGCTACAGATGGCTAAAGAGAGAAGACATGTTTCACATGGTAGATAGATGGACGATGCTCATTGATCTAGTGTTGAACATCAATCAAGGACATGATATCAGATTGGATATTATATGTCATGATGATCAGAGATCAGATCGGATGCAGATTCAATGCATGGCGGAAACCCTAACCATGCCAATGTTCAAACTCACATCTTGGCAAGAAAATCTGATGAATACTAAGAGGGGGGTGAATTATTATGCCAAAAAAAATTGCACTTAAACACTTTGCAAGAATAATAGTAAACTAATAAAGTAGTTTAGCAGACAAACTAGTTAATACACATGCAAACCAAATAGCAAATAATGCATTCACCCATAGAAGCACAAACACCATAACACAAGAGATTTTGACATGGAAACCCAAATGGGAAAAACCATGGTGAGATGGAACTCACAAGTAACTATTTGTAGAATAGGAACCAGACCGGTTAAGGTCTTACAATGTTCTTTACCAGAACAAATCCTGTTAGGAATCTCAATCTCTGTTAGGAGATAAGTCCGATTAAAGACTACCTTGGTAGAGGATTTTAGATCCACAGATGTGAACCACTTTGTTAGAGGATTTACAAAAGGTTTTTGGGCCTACCTGGTTAAAGGCTACAGACTTGTCAAAGATGCGAGTAATCAACAAGTGAGTGATCTAGTAAATAACACAGATTGCTTGGTTAGATCCTTGACAGCTCATTCCTAATGCATTCTATCATTACTTTAGTCTTCTACAGATTCATAGTCTCTCTTACTTCTCAACCACCTTAAACCCTAGCAACAATATCAACTTCACCAACAACAATAGCAATAGCAACAACCTAAAACCCTAGACATGATGTCCTTATAAAGGAATCTGATTTCATGTCGGTCCAATAGGATTACAATACAATTTCCTAGGTTCAATGCATCTAGACATATCTAGTAACATGACACAAAAAGCACCGTTAAAGTGTCGGCACCATCAAGCAATCGGTGGATGGTAACTCATCACAAAATGCTAGTTGGTAACTCATCAGAGAGTATTACCAGTTCATACAAAATACCGGTTGCCGGTTTGACAAAATGAAGACTGAGAAATATGTGTTCTCTCGCTTTGATCCTTTGTACTGCTTGAGATCCTCAAACCGCTTGGGGTTATCATACTACTTCAGATCAGTAAACACTTTATGCAAAACACCAATAGTCTAAGGACTATAATGCATCATACCAGTTGGAACAATTGTTGGCTGAGCTTTAACTAATACATACAAAAATGATCTCAATGCAAGTGTGTGTCCATCAATGACAATCACATCATAAACATAAAAAATGCCAACAATCTCCCCCTTTGGCATTAATGGCAACACTTAGAAAATAAAATTTTGACATCTAAGTGTTTTACAACAAAATCATGCCATTAGCAAAATTGCTTCCCCTAAGCATATACACTATTCCTTTAACAATACAATGTATAACTATTTTGCACATAGAGATATCAGAGCATACATGAAAATTTTAAATACCAGATACTTCTCCCCCTTAGAATACTTCTCCCCCTTTGCCAACAATGACAAAGTACAGCTGAACAACCCCTATTTTCATTTGATATTAAAATAATAAAATTTTATGACAATAAGGAATAAAACTTGTCAAAAACAGATTTAAAGTCCTGCAAGAATTGTTTCATAGATAAAGACTAGGACTCAAGTAGGGAGGTGGCTACTTCTTTCACTGTCTGCATCTGGGAAACCTATTCTTCCATGACATCAATTGTGCTCATCTCCTATGTCATTGTTAAGGCATCTAGATTTAGATAGCACTTCTGAAGAATTTGTAGACGTGGGAGTAGAACCAGTTGTAGCTCCTGCAAATCTCAAGATCGGGTGTTGATCTCATGCTCCATTTTGCTATCTGGATGTGAAACCGGTGAACAGTTTGCCCATAAGTTGTAAAAGAGTCATAAGGCAGCTTGAATGTGCTCATGTAGGGATGCAAGTCATATTGAAGCTTTTTCTTATGTGCAAGCACATCATCACATAACTGATGGGGTTGGCAAATCTTGCTGAGTAGAAGATTCCTCTCATCTAGAGCATCCCTTATATCCTTTTGTGCTTTTTCGAATTGAGTTTGGAGCTCATTTAACTTCTTCTCTAGAGCAATATTTAGAGCCTTTTGATGCTCTTTCTTGGCATTTACCTTTGCTACCTCCTCTAATCTCTGTACTTGATCATCCACTACTGTCCATAGGAGCTTCAATTGCACCAATGATGAGTCGGTACTAGGGAGGTTTGTATCGGGTAACAAACTGGTAAGAGTGTCCACCGCCACTTGGATCACATCTTGCTCCTTTTTCCTCCATATGACTTCAAGGTTCTCTTGAGCAACCTTGATGCTTTGCAGTAGCTCCATTTCACTTGCAGACTGGAGGTCAATGGGATTGGTGAGGTCAACCGGTTTGGCTTGACTACCGGTTGCCTTAGGTGTCTCCATCTGTGTGCTCTTTGCCGCTTCTCCTACCTTGTCCTCCTCTGTTTTCTTCTTTGCCGCTTCTCTTCTCTTTTTATCTTCCTTCTCTTCCTCTTCCTTCTTCCTTTTCTCTATTTCCTTCCACTTCTCCTCTTCCTTATCTTCTTCTTCTTTCTTCTTATTTGCATCTTCTTGTTTTTTTTCTCTTCATCTTCTTCTCTTCTTTTCTTCTCATCCTCTTTTCTCTTCTCTTCCTGTTTCTATTTCTCCTCATCTTCTTTCTTCTTCTTCTTGTCCTCTTCCTCTTTCTTCTTCTCCTCTTCATCCTTCTTCTTCTTGTCCTCTTCATCCTTCTTCTCCTCTTCTACTTTCTTCTTCTCTGCTTCATCCTTTTCTTCCTCCTTTTTGTCCTCAGTTTCCTTTTGTTTTATTTCCTGTTCTGTCTACTTCTCCTATCCTATAGCTTCCTATGGTGTACCCTGAGCAATATCTTCTCCATCTAGAGCACCGACATCAATAGTGTCGATTGGTTCAGCAACTAGATTTCCTTCATCATCAAACACTTCATCCGGTTTAGTTATTGTCGGTTCTTGTTTAGCCTTCCTATTGGCTTCAGCCACTCTATGCATCTTCAGGGTTTCTAAAGAAAGGGTGTGTGTAATCTTGAGCACTTCTTTACCCTTCCCTTCTAGTAATAGGAGTCTTCTTCTTCTCATGAAGAAGAGGCCTTTGTATTTATTCATTACTTCAAATAGTTCTGAATTTGATACATTAGGAAAATGTTCAGAAAAAACTTTCACTCATTTCCTGTTCCTACTCTATGGCAATGCACCATTTATTGTCTAAGGATTTATACAAAGAATCCAATGTCTCAGATCTAATTTCTGAAGGTAGTGGTCATTAACACATAATTACTAAATAATTTCTTTTCCAACCGCTTCCTTTTCATCATCATTAAAGTCATCAAAACAATCAATCAAATCATTCAACACTTTTCTCCTAATGTTTTTGATCATTCTTTGACAATGTGTCAAAGGTTTGTAGGAGGAGATGTCAATATTTACTGGTGTCAATGATGTCAGTTCATTCTTCGTCTTTTTCTTTTCTTGTCATGTCTTCTTTGGTTTTTCCTCAGACATAGTTTCTTCTGAGTTTGGTGAGGTATTCCTTGTCTTTCTCTTTCTCTCGAACACTTTAGTAGGTGCCGCTTCAGGTTTCTTTTTAGCTGGTGATTGCTTGATCATTGTAGGACTAGTTGTAGTAGCTGGTGCTAATGTGGATGACACTACTTTTGCCTTCTTCATTGAAGGTTCTTTTCCTTTCTTTGCTGAGGGTTCCTCAACTGGTGTTATCCTTTCTAGGTATGTGTTAGTTCTCTTTGCCTTTGGATCAAGTGGTGAGGCAATAAGGGTAGAGGCATATCCTTCCAACATATCATTCATTACCTCATAGCCCATAGGCTCCACTTCCTCCTGTTTGGGCTCAACAACCTCCATTATGCATTGATCCACTTTTATGGTGAAACAAATATCATCTTCATATTTCTTTACAATATCACCTGATATTCTCACCCTCTGACTCATTTTGCATCTAAACTCATCAAAGTACTTGTTCAAAACTTTAGGGTAACTAGTTCCAACTACTTGAAGGCTTTCCTTGATTTGCTTGGTTACCAATTGGTCATCAAACCACTGGACATTGCCTACTCCTAGAAAGTAGCCTTGGAAGTAAAAGAACAATCCAACCAGTAGTTGTCCAAAATTGAACCTCAATGCATTATCTTGTTTGATCGATTTAAGATTCAACATGAGTTGCCTTTGCATACCAGTGCATAGGTCAAAAGATGCATCCTCCTTGATCATCCAGTAAGTGGCATTTATTGCTACAGCAGATACAGAGTTAAGTCTACTAGCAGAGAGCATTCGGTATCCAATCACCATACATGCATACTTGACTAGATCATCCTTAATTGAATTGATGGTCATACCTCATGAATCGCTCACTAAACTAGTGAGTTTGGACATTTCAGTCTTGCTTACCATCCTTAGGGCTGGCACTTCCTCTGTATTGCAGAAACCGGTGATGACATGAATTGCTTGTGGTGTAATATCATGCATTCTTTCCAGGTACATCTTGTCACCATGAACTCTGCTCAAAATGATCCTAATGTGATCATATGTGAAATACTCTAGGAAATAAACAACATTATTGAGCTTCTTCTTCTCCAAAATACTATACTCCGGTTTGATCTTTTTATCTTGTCTACAAAATAAACCTAGCTGCGAGTGAATTGCTAGAGACCCTAGGTCTTCGATTTTATAATCTATGTAATCTAAGATTCCCTCTTCTACTATCACACCAACTGGAACTTGTGATAGGGCATTATATCTAGACTTGCATTGAATAAAGCTTTCTGAATCTACAGATGTAATAAAGCTAGTATGGGATGCAGAAGCCATGATAGAAATTGAAAACTCAAAAAATACCTTTCAAAAATCGTGAATTTAGGGCTTTTAGATTCTTCTCCACCTCACACTTCGTCGATTGTAGAATCACTGCTTTGCGTTCTTCACTTGACCATTTGCAATTTGAATTTGAATCTCCTTCAAGGTTCCTAAAATTTCTCTGAATCGCAACACAAATCACTTTGTCATCACTCTATACTTGAAAACCTTCCTCACTTTGAAAATTGATAGTGAGAAATGGTTTGAAAAATCCTTTTAAACATATTACTCACCTACCACAATTAATGCTCAACCATTAGGGCATAAACACTAATTTGCCTTTTACCATTTCTGGTCTTCCGCCAAATGACAAGTATTGCATACCGATTAAGGTCTTTTATTGATGTAAATTGGGGGTTCAAAACATTTCGCCGTTTGCTCCGCCTAAGCTTTTCTGAAGCTTAGTTTTCCGGTTCTGTGATTTCCACACTAGGTGCAAAAATTGGCTCCTCTTGTAACACCATTGGCTTCTTCTTCCAGGTTTTGTTCATATCCACTTGAGCAGTGTCAACATCAATCTTTCCTTCCAGAGTGACCGGTATATCATCAGATATGTTCTTTCTTGATCTACAGAATCTGGCAATGTGACCTGGTTTGTTGTAGTGATAGTGGACCAATCCAGGTGCTCTCCAAGGTCCATTGTTCATGTTTCCATTCTCCCTTCTACATGTTGCAGCAGTGTGCCCATGACCATGACAAATCCAATAGTTTTCTCTCCATCCAGTTGCCATTTGATAGCCACTGCTTCTTGGCTGATGATTGAAGGCATTAAACTGATTGTGATTCCAGTTCACAAAAGGTTTAGGACCAACTCCTTGGGTCCTCTGAGGATATCTTCCAGTGTTATTCATAATAAACCTGCATTCAGATGCTCTATGCCCAAACTTGTTGCATGCATAACAGTTACCATTGAATTTATAGGATCTAGGCTTATCATTTAGAAAATAAGGAAAATTATTGTAAGCCTTATTCCTACACACATTGGCAGTATGTCCTTCTTTAAGACAGTTAAAGCAAACATGTTTAAAATTTTGCTTACCTTTATCCTTTGATGCCGGTTGATTCTTTGATGTTCCAGCATTTGTACCAGAGGTCTCACCTTCCTCATGACTAGAATAACCAAGTCCATTAGTATTCTTGACAGGTTTGGCAGATTCAAGCTTTTGCTCTAGCTTGACAGTACTCTTGTTGAAATTAGCAAGTATTTCCTTTGACTTAGAGAGTTCTTTGGAAATAGCAGCATTTGTTTCCATCAGGTTTTCATTCTTAGAGATGGCAATGTTCAGTTCTCCTTGCATGTCTTCCTTTTCCACTTTGCTCACATGGAGTTGAGCAGTTAGGGCACTAATCTCTTGCTTTAGCTTGGAGTTTTCATGATCCTTGTCTTTGACCAGATCTTCAGCTTTCCTCCGATTCTCAAGCTCTTGGCACATACAAATAGTTAGTCCTTCTAATTCTTTTCTTAGGTTGGAATTGGATTCATTCAGCTTTTCTACTTCTTGAATCAGGGCTTCCATGTTTGCTTCATCAGAGGAACTATTTTTAGATAACTCCATCAACTTTTTTGCATGTTCTCTCCTTTTTGCTTGAGATGCCTTGTATTTGACCATAAGATCATCATAGGCTTGCTCAGACTAAGTGAGCCAATGAGTAAGTTCCGTCAATGTGTATTCCCCCATATCTCTTTCCAAGTGGTTAAACTTATAGAAAGGTAGGCTCTGATACCAATTGATGAATACTAAGAGGGGGGTGAATTATTATGCCAAAAAACACTGCACTTAAACACTTTGCAAGACTAACAGTAAACCAGTAAAGCAGTTTAGCAAACAAACCGATTAACACACATGCAAACCAAATATAAAATAATGCATTCACCCACAGAAGCACAAACACCATAACACAAGAGATTTTGACATGGAAACGCAAAAGGGAAAAACCACGGTGAGATGGAACTCACAAGTAACTATCTACAAAATAGGAACCAAACCGGTTAAGGTCTTACAATGTTCTTTACTAGAACAGATCCTATTAGGAATCTCAATCTCTATTAGGAGATAAGTCTGATTAAAGACTACCTTGCTAGAGGATTTTAGATCCATAGATGTGAACCACCTTGTTAGAGGATTTACAAAACGCTTTTGGGCCTACCTAGTTAAGGGCTACAGACTTGTCGAAGATGTGAGTAATCAACAAGTGAGTGATCTAGCAAATAGCACAGATTGCTTGGTTAGATCCTTGATAGCTCATTCCTAATGCATTCCATTATTACTTCAGCCTTCTACACATTCATACTCTCTCTTACTTCTCAGTTCTCCTTGCATGTCTTCCTTTTCCACTTTGCTCACATGGAGTTGAGCAGTTAGGGCACTAATCTCTTGCTTTAGCTTGGAGTTTTCATGATCCTTGTCTTTGACCAGATCTTCAGCTTTCCTCCGATTCTCAAGCTCTTGGCACATACAAATAGTTAGTCCTTCTAATTCTTTTCTTAGGTTGGAATTGGATTCATTCAGCTTTTCTACTTCTTGAATCAGGGCTTCCATGTTTGCTTCATCAAAGGAACTATTTTTAGATAACTCCATCAACTTTTTTGCATGTTCTCTCCTTTTTGCTTGAGATGCCTTGTATTTGACCATAAGATCATCATAGGCTTGCTCAGACTAAGTGAGCCAATGAGTAAGTTCCCTCAATGTGTATTCCCCCATATCTCTTTCCAAGTGGTTAAACTTATAGAAAGGTAGGCTCTGATACCAATTGATGAATACTAAGAGGGGGGTGAATTATTATGCCAAAAAACACTGCACTTAAACACTTTGCAAGACTAACAGTAAACCAGTAAAGCAGTTTAGCAAACAAACCGATTAACACACATGCAAACCAAATATAAAATAATGCATTCACCCACAGAAGCACAAACACCATAACACAAGAGATTTTGACATGGAAACGCAAAAGGGAAAAACCACGGTGAGATGGAACTCACAAGTAACTATCTACAAAATAGGAACCAAACTGGTTAAGGTCTTACAATGTTCTTTACTAGAACAGATCCTATTAGGAATCTCAATCTCTATTAGGAGATAAGTCTGATTAAAGACTACCTTGCTAGAGGATTTTAGATCCATAGATGTGAACCACCTTGTTAGAGGATTTACAAAACGCTTTTGGGCCTACCTAGTTAAGGGCTACAGACTTGTCGAAGATGTGAGTAATCAACAAGTGAGTGATCTAGCAAATAGCACAGATTGCTTGGTTAGATCCTTGATAGCTCATTCCTAATGCATTCCATTATTACTTCAGTCTTCTACACATTCATACTCTCTCTTACTTCTCAACCACCTTAAACCCTAGCACTAATATTAACTTCACCAACAACAATAGCAACAACCTAAAACCCTAGACATGATGTCCTTATAAAGGAATTTGATTTCATGTTGGTCCAATAGGATTACAATACAATTTCCTAGGTTCAATGCATCTAGACATATCTAGTAACATGACACAAAAAGAACCATTAAAGTGTCGGCACCATCAAACAATCAGTGGATGGTAACTCATCACAAAATGATGGTTGGTAACTCATCGTAGAGTATTACCAGTTCATACAAAATACTAGTTCCCATTTTGACAAAATGAAGACTGGGAAATATGTATTTTGCCACTTTGATCCTTCATACCACTTGAGATCCTTGAACCGCTTGGTGTTATCATACCACTTCAAACTGGTAAACACTTTCTGCAAAACACCAATAGTCTAAGGACTATAATGCATCATACCGGTTGGAACAATTGCCAGTTGAGCTTTAACTAATACATACAAAAATGATGTCAATGCAAGTGTGTGTCCATCAATGACAATCACATCATAAACATAAATAATGCCAACAAAATCTGGCTATAAGTATGCAAGCCAAAGATATTGTTTGGTGTTATTGAATGATAGAGTGTTGTTGGTGCATTAGAGAGAAAATCAATCACATACTCAATGAGAATCAGAAAAGAGACTAAGTGTGTGAGTGAGAAATGGGTTGAAGAGTTCAACCGGTAATAGTGAGGCAATTGGTAGAAGACCATTGAGTATGACAGAGGAGTAAACTGGTGGTGACCAAATTGGTAGAGAAGAGTCATAGAAGATTGCAGAGAAGGCAAGTTGAGAACCGATAGGAATCAGATGGTAGATATTTGACTGAGTTATCAAGACTAGTGGTGGAAAATAGTAGTGTGACAGAGAGAGAATTGATGGAGAAGGAGAAGAGGTTGAACCCATAAGGTTGCAATAGAAGATAAGGCTGCAGTAGTGAGTGGGTGAGCAGAGAACCGACAATGAACTGGATAGAAGATACAGTAGAGTGATTTGCAGAAGGGTTACAAAGTTCATTTGTAACAAGGATACTACTTTTTTAATAGATTATGTTTATTTAAGATCACTGAGTTGGAGCTCGATGTAGGGGTTGGTGCTCCTTGGGTTGGTGCCCTAAACATTGTAATCAGAGATTCATTGTCAGGCTAGATTGGAGCAGTAGACTCCAACAACATTTCTCACTGATTTTTTTTTCATCTTGGGTTTTCCTCGTATATGCTGGTGTTATGAGATGTCCATTTCAAGTGTGATTGCATTTGTGTTGGTCTCCCTTCTAACTGGTAAGTCTACTTTCTGTTAGATCTGATAACTAGTATACACACATAGGATAGTTAAAGGGAAAAGATTGAAAACCACTGATTCACCCCCCTCTCAGTGGCACATTATGTGTAACAATTGGTATCAGAGCCTAGGTTCCCAGTTAGACAAGCTTTCTCCAGCTTGGGTAGATTCTGGCTTAAGGACACAATGGTCCATTTAGTGTCAATCCCTACTTCGGTATTTAATGGTTCAAACTATTCCATTTGGTGTTATAGAATGGAAGTCTACTTGTCCTCCCTAGGGTTTGATGTGTGGCTGTTTGTTTTAAATGGCCGCCCTAGTAAAGTCATCCCTCCCACCGATTCTAATGCAGAAAGAAGAAACTAGTGCAATGATGCTACAATGAAGGCAATACTTTGTGGGTTATCAAATGATATCTCCTCATGGGTGGATAGATGCAGATCGACAAAAATCTTATGGGAGAGATTGAAGAATCTCTATGGAAATGAGCCTACAACTGCAGAACCAGTTTGTGAAGATAGGATGAGAAATGCATCTCATGTATCTACATATGATGAAGGCAGATCTGCTAGAAGCCACAACAATGATGAAGAAGGAACCCACCTCTTCATGGCTCAAGAATCAGAAGATGAGAGGCACACATCTAAGAATGATCATGCAGATCATTCCTACCGACATGATGTGTTTGGCACTGATAGTGAAGGTGAAGAAGAAGAGGAAGTAGAAGTTGATCTTGAAGGAGAATTTGTTAATTCTCTTGACGAGCTCAGTAGAGTGAGGAATGAGTATAAGTTTTTCAAGAATGTTTCTATAGTGGAGTTGAACCGGTTGATTAGATGCCTTGAAGAATCTAAGAAATGTGTCTTAGAGTTAAAGACTGAACAAGAAGACACCGAGAAGTGTTGATGTAATGATATAGCATCTGAGCTAGAGGCAAAAGATAAAGAATATTAGAAGATGCTTGGAGAAATGGAGTTTCTCCAAAAAGATCTTGAGAAGTGTCACAATGAGCTCAAGGTAAGAATCAAGTTTGATGGCAATAGTGATGCATTGGACAAAATATTGGAAAAGCAAAAGCATGGCAAGGACACTAAAGGATTAGGAAGTGGTGCTAGTGAATGCTCCGCCAGCAAGAATGTCCCCCACAATGACATTTTGTTTATCTCCTCAAATGGAGAGAACAAGGGATAGACCTTCATAGTTAGAAATACTCCTCAGAAGAAGGTTGATCTAACCACAACTGGTGAAGACATGTAAAAAAGGATGAAGACCAATACTACAAGATGGAGGAACAATACAGATCCCAAAGAGAAAGGGAAGATGGGTTAAGATAACCTCACTAGAAGCAAGAACATGAGAAGACAACAAAGAAGACCTCTTACCAGTAGAGATCAAGGAAATGCTACTGGCCACAAGACAAAGCAAGTGTGGGAAAAGAAAAGATCTGATGGAAGAATTGCAAAGAATGAACAACCTAAGATCCATCCCTGGAGAAGCTGAAATGGAGATACTAAACTGGTAAGATAATAAGTTTGTAAGTTATAAACCTTCCTTCTCTGGTTATTGCTTTGCATGTAATGGTCATGGCCATAGGGCATAAGAATATAGAAAGGGATCTAGAAGAAACAATCTAGGATCTCATAGATATCATGCAAATGAGAAAAATGTATCAAGGAGTAGATACATGCACATCCTCTCTCCCAGTTATGCAGCCATGCTCAACATAGAAAAGAATATAGAGCATATGGAAGTCAGAGACCTACATGGAACCAAACAAGAAATGCCCCTGCGTGATCAAGGGGTCCATCGGTTTTGGTTTCCAGTCACAACAACATGACCATAAGAATATGGTCTAACCAGTATGTTGGAAGGTTCCTTGATCATGAGATTGGCATGGATGTTGTGTGCTACTATAGCACTACTTCTGGTTATGTGGCAGAATCTAGAAATGGAAGAACCAATCAATAGAAGAAGGCAATACCTACTCCCAAGATTGAAAATGGGCAGAAGAATGAGATTAAGCAGGAATGGAGGAAAAAAGAAGAAGATGCATCCATGGACCGACATTATGCATTTAATGCACATGTGATATCTCCTAAGGCTTAAAGGAGATGCAGTATCTTAGGGGGAGTAGTACACTGACCTTATCATTGGCCCCCTTAGTGAAGAAGGACACATGGAAGAACAAGTTGCTACTGATAAGAAAGAAGGAAATGAGAAGATAAGTGTGCCTAGTGGCTGCCTTGGCTACACACCTACAGATCAAAGATGGATCACTACTACATGTGTCAATGGATGGATAATTTGCAATTGGGATCAGAAACAATTGACAGAAGAAGACACAAGTTAGAGAAAGATGCTTTGGTAGAAATGATGGACCGGTGCAGGTTTCTGGTATGTATACTAATTGGTATTGTAGGTTAGGTAAGACAATGAGGTCCAGGATCATTGCATTAACTCTAGTAGCATGGATTGAGGTGTTTATGTCTTAGGTGGTACTGGAAATATCCTAAATGACATATGTTGGCCCAGTAGTTGATCTTGTGTACATGCATCTTTTTGGGCTAATCAGTTTGATATATAGCATGATAGTGATATTGTATGGCATTGTGTATATCTAGGATCATGTCATAAATTGTGATGAATATAATGGAGCTGAAAGATCATCAGCTGATCACACATGCATAGCTTAACCGGTATAAGGTGTATATTGGAGCTCTGGTTTTGAACCTAATAGACAAATGAATACTTGAGATGTTTGACTCGAGGGGGAGTTTAGAACCATGTTTTCTGATTTGTATCAAACTTTCTAGACACTGGGGGATTAAAAACATATATGGCTATATCGGTATGTCTATGTCTTTGGAGGTATTTAGGATTGTGAGATATTTCAATGTCTATCCAATTGAAATCACAACTAAACCACCGAGAGTGTTTCCTATAAATAAGAAAAGCTACTTGCACAAGAGAACATCCATTTGGTATCAGAGTAGATACAATTGGTATCAGTGTTAGCTTCAACACTTGATATCAGTAAATTAGGGTCAGAATAGCTTCTATATATCAAAAGGGAGATGATGCAGTCTAAATAGCAGGTATGTTGTATTCACTAACATGTGTGCCTTCAATTGATTTCAGACTTGTATATGCATGTGTTTCCGGTTTGCATATACACTTGGTTGCTGAACAATTGGTGTCAGTTGGTGGTTGAGCTCTCCATCTCAAGTGTTGTGAATTGAGAGGATGAAATATATGATGTTCAAAGGAGGAGAAACATCCAGTAGAGAAAAACAGGGTTAGAAAAGTGTCAGTGTCTGATAGACACAAGGAAGAGAGAAACACTATTAGTTCCCTTTGCCATTATTGTCAAAGGGGGACAAAGATTCTGTAGTATGTCAGATACTACATGTGTTGACATCAATGCCAAAGGGAAAGATTGTTGGCATTGTGTTGTCATTGATGTCAACTGGTATAGGATGGCAACTAGTATGGGAGATTGATGAGCAGTGTTGTCATTGATGCATATCATAAATGGTGCCATTGATGTCAACTAGTATAATAGGTCACCGGTAAGGAAGTGATGGTCATCTAGCATAATGGCCATTGGAGTCACCAGTACACAAGTTAGTGTTGATTTGTGTTGAAGACATAAGGACTACATATCGGTAAGTGACATGTTGGCAGTGCATATTTCCCAACCAACAAGATAGCAATTTGTTGGGCTGGTGATTGTGATGAAGAGGCAAAATGTTACCTGAATCACATCAAAACAAGAGGATAAAGATGTACAGTGTTAGACACAATACACCATAAAGTGGGGGTTGAATCAGTGGCTATCAAACTTTTCCCTTTAACAATTCTATGTGAGCATACTGGTTAACGAATATAACTCAATGCAGGATTACTAGTTAGTGAGGAGACTAAACAAAAATACATTCACACAAGAGGGACATCACATAACACCAACATATACGAGGAAAACCCAAGATGGGAAAAACCTTGGTAAGAAATGCTACTGGAGACTAATGCTCCAATCCAACCTCACAATGAATCTTTGATTACAATATTTTGGGCACCAACCCAAAGAGTACCAACCCCTGATTTTAGGGCACCAACCCAAGTAGCTACATCCCTTGCACCAAGCTACAAATCAATGAATACAAAAACATATTTTGATACTCAGGTTATCTTCTTGTTACAAATGGATTTTGTAACTCTTCTTCAGATCTCCCTGCTAGATCTTTTATCTAGTTCACTGTCGGTTCTCTCTCTATTGGTTTTCTCTTCTCTCAACTACTCTGTTGCTTTCCACTAGTTCTATCTTCTGCCAGTTCCTTCTTGGCTAATCTGCACTCTATTGCATCTCTTCTATACCACTTTCGTCACCACCGATAAACTTCTCTCATAGACTCCCTTACAAACTACTAGTTCTTTACCATTGCTGATTAATCCTCTCAACCTGATTCACACTTGCCCCCACTCAATCACCTTGTAGATACTTGCTGAGTACTTCACTAATTATCTCTTACATGTAGCAACAATACTCTATTTTTTTAGCAGTGCCCTTGAATGATTTTGGCTTGCATATTTATAACCTGGTTTTCCCACCAAAAGCCAATTCAAAACTCAATCAGATCTTCTTCCAGAGATTGACCTTGAGGCAAACCAAATCCAATCAAATCTCCTTCCAAAGATTGACCACTTGCAATGGATCGGTCAGCTCCATTAATCGCATGGCTTCCAATAAATTTTTGCTAAGTTTGGTGAACATGACTCCTTCTTTGGTCTACACTTGTCAGACACTTATGAAGCGATCAAGTAGATAGCTTCACCTCCCCTGATCAGCACCTAGAACCTTGGCCTTGATCATGAATTCATCCAATCTGATCTCTATCATCTGATCAGTCATGAACCACACTCTTCTACCCCTTGACCTATGAAACATGCTATCGACATAAATGTCGACTTGTCACCATCTACCTCGCTGCCTAACTCTTCACTAACTCAACACACCGACTTGTGCATGCATGCCAGTTCATCTCCATCTGTAAACTATGTCAGAATCCACCTTTTCTTGAACATCTGTGTCGGTATGGATTGGATCACTGACCAACTACATTGCTAGGTTCATCTACCAACTTACTAACCTTGTCGGTTAAACCCTCAAATAGGTCTATCATCAACCTTGCATTCTTCTTCTCTTCCAGTGGAACACTCAACTCATCAACACTCTTGCTAACCTACATTATTCACATATTCATCAGATGGGAAGTATTTTTCATCTGCACCTTGTCCATATTATCAGTGGGTTTTCATACTAGTAAACACTCTTGATGACACCATGTCATCAACCTTCAACAGAATCCATCTTCAATCTGGCCATTTTCCTCTGTCTGCATCTGCTCAGCCTTGCCTTTTTCCTAATTAGCCCAGACCATGTCTCAACCAACTTATCAAGGTGACAATCCCATCACCCTTCATCTATATCAGAATCTCAACATGCCATCTCTGTAGGTCCAATGCATATCCCTAATTTCATGCACTTGAGGCATCCTTTTGATTCACTAGTAGATCCAGTGTGAGCACATTCATTATCGGTCATCTCTTCTCATGGAGACTACATTTTCATCCGATGGGAGTCCTATTGTTCTGCATCCACATAGCATACTGGTGACCTATACATACTTCTCCTCTTGTGTTAACATTCTATTTCTTCATCACAAACAATAGCTCAACATCTTGCTCATCCTACTTGTACACTAGTCATAAGCTTTCCAGATGGCAACTATTCACTGTCAACACAACTCTTACCAGTTGACATCCTTTCCTTACTAGTGATAGACTATACCGGTAACTTGTCCATTTCATCCACACAAGTCAAACACTAACTTTTGTACTGGTGGCTCCAGTGATCATTCCTCTGAATGACATTCTCTTCCTTATCGGTGACTTGCAACACATAGTTGACATTAAAGGCTCCATGTCAACAATACTCCCATACCAATTGTCCTTCTATATTGGTTGATATAAATGACAACACAATGCCAACAATCTCCCCCTTTGGCATTGATGCCAACTCATGTAGTATCTGGCATACTACATAATCTTTCTCTTCCTTTGTGTGATCCAAATCTTCCCCTTTTTAAAATCCATTGATTCACACACATGTAGTATGTGATATATGACATAATATTTCTTCCCCTTTGACAACAATGGCAAATGGCACTGTCAGGATGTCACTCCTCCTTGTATATATTGGGCACTGACATAAATTTTTCTCCCCTTTTTCTTTACCAGATGAATCTCCTCCTTTCATACCACTTGTTACATCTTCTCAAGTCACAACACTTGAGATGGAGGATCCAACCATCAATTGACACCAATTGAGCATGCAAATCTGATACTATTTGTTAAAGCACTCAATTTGCAAAAGGATGTGTCACTGAATACTACTTACCTATCGGTCAAACTGCATCACCTCTCATTTTATCCCAAATTTCTTTAGAATCAAATGTTATTGTACTATAAATAAAATCAAAAAAATGACAAGTATATACCCTTAACCATGAAATTTTATTGGGTATTCTTACTACAATCTCCATCATTTGCAGTTTGCATAGTCAGTGTCCCATACAAGTTCAAGCATGTCAGTTCTGCATCATAAGCACTTGAACTCCCCATGACTCATACATCTCAAGTCCTTATCTTTGGTCAGGTCCAATATCGGGGCTCCAAGCATCTCCATATACCGGTTGAGTTGTGCAAATATGATCAACTGATGATCTTTCAACTCCATCATATCCACCACAACCTATGACATGATCTTGGATGTACATAATGTCATCATCATGCCATAAATTAAACCAGTTAGTCCAAAAATATGCAATCCTGCATGATTAACAACCGGGCCAACATATGTCATTCAAGTCATTTCCAATACCACCTAAGACATTAACTCCACATTCCATGCTACTAGGGCTAATATAATGATCTCCAACCTCATTGTCTTACATAACCTGCAAGTACCTTCTAGCATTCATACCGCCAACATCCTACACATACCGGTTTCCTATACTGGTCCATCATCACTACCGAAGAACCTTCATGGAACTCCTAGCATTTTGTGTCACTTTGCATTTGAGTCCAATTGTTAAGCTTATCATACATTGACACATGCAGTAGTGATCCAACATTGATCTATAGGTGTGTAGCCAAGGCAACCACTACACAGACTTATCTTCTCATTTCCATTCTTCATACTGACAGCATCATGTTCTTTCATATGTCCTTCTTCATTGAGGGGATGAATGATAAATTTAGTGTACTACTCCCCCTAAGGTCTTGCATCTCCTTTAAGCCTTAGGAGATATCACCTATGCATTGAATACATAGTGTTGGTCCATGATTACATCGTCTTGCTTCTTCCTCCATACCCACTTGGTTGCATTCTTCTTCCCATTTTCAGTCATGGGAGAAGGTCTTTTCTTCTTTTGTTGATGGGTCCTTTCACTCCTAGACTCTGCATAACATTGGGAAGTAGTGCTATAGTAGCACACAACAGTCATCCTAACTTCATGATTGGGATATCTCTTAACATACCAATTTGACCATCTTCTTCTAGTCATGTTGCTATGATTGGCAACCAAAACCAATGCACCTCTTGATCTTGCAAGTATATTTCTTCTTTGGTTTCATGTAGGCCTCTGACTTCCATATGCTTTGTATTCATTTCTATGTTGAGCATAATTTGTATAATGACCTCCATGTGACTGCAGGTCCTCCTTCCTCCTTTCATAACTTCTATGGCCAACCCTATTGCAGTTATAATAGACACTATTTGCATAACCGGGAGTGGGGATATGCACTTATATACTCCTTGATACATTTTGCTTATATGCATGATTCCTATGAGATCCTAGATTATTCCTTCTAGATCTCTTTCTACATTCTTCTTCTCTATGGCCATTACCATTACATGAAAAGAAATAACTAGTAAAGGATGGCATATGACCTACAAATCTATTTTGCTAGGCTTGAGGAGATCTTACTAGTTTAGTATCTCCATTTTTGCTTCTTTGGGGATGGATCTTGGATTGTCCACACTTTGCAACTCTTTAATCCATTCTCTCCTTTTCCCATACATGCTCTATCTTGTGGGTAGTAGCATTTCCTTGTTTACTATTGGGAGGAGGTCTTCTATGCTATCTTCTCATGTTCTTGCTTTTGGTGAAGTTGCCTTCTCTCAAGTTCCCTTTTCCTTTTGGATCTACATTGTTCATCCTTGCAGCATGGGTCTTCTTCTTCATGTCCTCACCGGTTGTAGTCAGATCAATCTTCTTTCTTGGAGCATTCCTAACCGTGAAGGTCTGACCCTTTCCATTTCCATTTGAGGAGACAAATTGAGTATCTTTATGGGAGGTCTCCTTTCTTTTAGAGCATTCACTAGCAGCATATCCTAATCCTCTAGTGTCCTTGGAATATTTTTTCTGATTCAACATTTTGTCCAAGGCTTCAGTGCTACCATCATACCAGTTTCTTACCTTGAGTTCATTTTTGCACTTCTCAAGGTCTTTCCTTAGATTCTACATTTCCTCTTTCAGCTTCTGACACTCTTTGTCCTTTATTTCCACATCTAACTAGAGATCCTAACATCTTCTCTCCTTAGCATCAAAGACTTATTTCAACTCACCAGTCAATCCTTTTGCCTCTTCTAGTTGAGATGTCAATATGCAGATATTATTATTTAATTCTTCAAGGCATATTCTCAACTAGCTGCATTCTTCATGAACTAAATCTTTGTACCTTTTAAATTCCTTTCTAACATTTTATAGCTCTTCTAGTGCACTTACCAGTTCAAATTAAATATCTAATTCGGCTTCATCTTCATCATCACTCCCAAACACATCTTGTTAGTGGGATCTATATGTCTGCCTTGTCACACTTTGATGTGTGCACTTTACTTTATGTTTCTTGTGCCATGAAGATATGAGTTTCCTCTTCATCAAAACTGCAGCAACTGACTGATCTGCTATCAACACTTCCACATGTGTCTACTTTTTTGTTCTTCATGCTTCTACAATCTAATTCAACAATGCATGACTCATTTCCATAAAGCTTCTTTAGTCTATCCCACAGACTTTTTGCCGATCTGCATCTATCCACCTATGAGGAAACATCATCAAGTAAACCACAGAGTATATCCTTCATTGTTGCATCATTCCACTAGTTTGTTTTTTCTACATCTAAATCGATGGGAGGACTAACTTTACTAGGGCAGCCATTTACAACAGACATCCAGACATCATACCCAAGAGAGCATAGGTGAACTTACATTTGAAAACTCCATATGGAATAGTTAGACCCATTAAACACTAGAGCAGGGATTGACACTAAACAAACCATTGTGTCCTTAAGCTAGAATCTACCCAAGGTTGTTAAATAACCAAGAACCTAGGCTCTGATACCAATTCACACAATGCACCACCGAGAGGGGGGTGAATCAGTGGTTCTCAAACATTTCCATTTAATAATTCTATGTGAGTATACTAGTTAACAAATATAACTCAATGCAAGCTTATCGGATAGTGAAGAGACTAAACACAAATACATTCACACAAGAGGGACATCACATAACACCAACATATACGAGATAAACCCAAGATGGGAAAAACCTCGGTGAGAAATGTTGTTGGAGACTACTACTCCAATCCAGCCTCACAAAGATTCTTTGATTACAATATTTAGGGCACCAACCTAAGGAGAACCAATCCTTGCTTTTAGGGCACCAACCCAAGGAGCTACAACCCCTGCACCGAGCTACAACTTAGTCAATACAAAAACATATTTTGATACTCAAGTTATCATCTTGTTACAAATAGATTTTGTAACTCTTCTTCAAACCTTCTCGGTGGACCTTCTATCTAGTTCACTGTTGGTTATCCCTTCTCTCAATTGCTCTATTGCTTTCCACTGGTTCTATCTTCTATTGATTCCTTCTTGACTATTCTACACTCTACTGCAACTCTTCTCTATCAGTTTGGTCACCACCGATAAACTTCTCTCATAAAATCACTTGTAGACTACCGATTGATCCTCTCGACCTAATTCACACTTGCCCACACTCAGTCACTTTTTAGATACTCATTGAGTACTTGACTGATTTTCTCATACATGCAGCATCAACACTCTATCCTTCAACAACGCCCTTTAATGATTTTTTCTTGCATATTTATAACCTATTTTTCTTGCCAAAAGCCAATTCAAAATTTAGGCGGTTAGGGTTTCCTCATCGACCTCGAGGCAAACCAAATCCAATCAAATCTCCTTTCAAAGATTGACCACCTATAATGGATTAGTCAACTCCATTAATCATGCGACTTCCAATACATGTTTGCTGAGTTAGGTGAACATGACTCCTTCTTTGGTCTACACTTGTCAGACACTTATGGAGTGATCAAGTAGATAGCTTCATCTCCCCTGATCAACACCTTGAACCTTAGAATTGATCATGAAGTCATCCAATTAGATCTTTGTCATCTAATCAAACTTTACCTACACTCTTATGAACCTCAACTTGTGAAACATGCTATCGACATAAATGTCGGCCTGTCACCATCTACCTCACCGCCTAACTCTTCACCGACTCACCACACTGACCTATGCATGCATGCCACTTCATCTCCATGTGGCAACTATGTTAGCATCCACCTTTGCCTGAACATCTATGTTGGTATGGATTGGATCACTGACCAAATCCATTGTCGGGTTCATCTACCAGCTTACTAACCGGTCTGACACCAACCTTGCATTTTGCTTCTCTTTCGGTGGAACACTAAACTAGTAAGCACTCTTGCTAACCTACCTTATGCACATCTTAATGGGAAGTCTTCTGCATATGTACCTTTTCCATATTACTAGTGGACTTTCATACCATTAAACACTCTTGATGACACCATGTCATCAACCTTCAACAAACTCCATCTTCAATCTGGCCATTTTCCTTTGTTTGCATCTGCTCAGCCTTGTCTTCTTTATAATCAACCTAGACCATGCCTCAATTGATTTGTCAAGGTGACAATCCCATCAATATTCATCTGTACCAGAAGCTCAAAATGACATCTCTATCGGTCCAATGCATATCCCTAATTTCATGCACTTGAGGCATCCTTTTGATTCACTGATAGATCCCGTGTGAGCACATTCATTGTCGGTCATCTCTTCTCATGGAGACTACATCTACATCCGGTGGGAGTCCTATTGTTCTACATCCACATAGAATTCCAGTGACCTATACATACTTCTCCTCCTGTAATGATGTGAATTAGTGAACATTCTTCCTCTTCATCACAAACAACAGCTCAACATCTTTCTCATCCTACTTGTACACCGGTCAAAAGCTTGCTAGCTGGAAACTAGTCACTGTCAACACAACTCTTACTAGTTGAAATCCTTTCCTTACTGGTGATAGATTGTATTAGTAACCTGTCCATTTCATCCACACAAGTCAAACACTCACTTGTGTACCGGTGACTCTAGTGATCATTCCTCTGAATGACATTCTCTTCCTTACTAGTGACCTGCAACACATAGTTGACATTGAAGGCTTCATGTCAGCAATACTCCCATATCGGTTGTTCTTCTATACTAGTTGACATAAATGCCAACATACAGATCATTGGTATACTATGTGGATGTATAGAAATAGGACTCCCATCGAATAGAGATGCAATTACCATGTGAAGAGATGACTGATAGTGAGTGTGGCCCAACTGGATCACATGTGCATGTTTGAAGATATGTTGCAAAAAGAGGGAAGCCACATGAGTGCATTGTAGGATGTTGGTATTTTGGATATGTTGATATGGTTTTTTCATTGATGTCAACACATTTCATCACTTTTCATTACTTATGAGCACTTGGAGATCTTTGGTTATGTTCACCGGTAAGTCAGAGACTTATGCACAGTCACTGATATTTGGTTCATCAATAGATTATATTGTTCACCAGCACTTGGAATGACTTGGAGACTACTTGGTTATGTTGAAGACATTATTTGATTACTTGGTTTTGGAAATTTGGTTAATTTTTTATTCGGGTTTGCATATTTGGTGTTACCAGCAAATAGGTCTAGGATATACACTAGTAGACATATCTATTCCAGATCAGCATGACACGTTATGGAGATAATTTATTATTATTGTAAATGCATTGAGCCAACATCATGCATCAGATGTTTATTTATTTGTAATTGATTTTATTGTAATATCTTTTAGTGAGACAACCTATTCAATTGGTCTTAGGTTATGGTGTAAATGTAAGATCTTATTTGTGAGATTGATATGCGATTTGAAAAAGAATTGTAATAGGGTATATGCAAAAATAAGCAGAGCTATACACGTAGACATCATTTCAAGGTTGAAGGAAGGTTTTCGTGAAAGCAATCAGAACTAAACTGGTACTGAATCTAGCATATGAAGATGCTATTTTATGCAGTACATTATCATTGGATTTAACCATCTAATTGTAGTCAGTGTGACTCTCATTTTGTGATTGAGCAGTGAGCTCTAGGCAGTTGGCCTTTTTGCATGTGCAGACTCCATATTGTACACACATATTATCTATAGTAGTATCATTTGATTGTGGGTAAGGCTTCCCATCATGGTTTTTCCCCTTACAGGGTTTCCATGTACAAATATTTGTGTTATGTGTTGTGGACGTTATTATCTTTCTGTTTCATGCATTAATCTTTATCGGTACTACAATTAACTAATAAAACTGTCTATCGGCATAAAGTTTGGTTTATCAGCATTAAGCATTAAGTTTTGGTTAAGTTAATTTTGGTTGAATTTATTGGACAACTGATTCACCCCCCCCCCCCCCTCTCAGTTGTCTCTGGGACCTAACATAGGATGCAAATGACAAGGATCCACTAGCAATGGTAAGTGGATCTTATCTCCTATTATGCATAGAATGCATCATAGTCCTTTGAGATAACACAAATGGATAAAGGCAGGTGATTGAAGGCTCACACCAAATGAACTGGTGAAACACTAAGCTACATTAGGTGCATGAGATCAAAGATATGCACTAGATCAGCCTACATTAGGTGCATGAGATCAGGGATATGCACTAGATCAGCCAAGTAGACATCTTGAGTTGCCGGTTTAGAGATTGAAGGACATGATTGTCACTTTCACAAACATGTTAATAGAAGAACCGATCTAGTGGTGAAAAAATGTGTTACCACAAATGTAGACAGATGGAGGTAGTTGAAAGTTGATGGCATGGTGTCATCAAGGTGTTTACTAGTAAGTATGTCCACCGGTAATGCTGATAAAGTGCAGATGTAGGTAGGTTGGTATATGTGATAACTTGTTTTGGCACTCCACTGGAAGAGAAGAAGAGTGCAAGGTTGAAGGTAGAGTGGTTAGGGTATAACCGACAAGGTATATGAACTAGTAGATGAACCCAGTTGTGTAGTTGGTTGGTGATCTTGTCTAGACCGACATAGAAGACATAGCAAAGGTGGATGCTGACAAAGGGGCCATGTGGAGGTAAAGTGGCATGCATACATAGGTTGGTATGATGTGTCAGTGAGGTCATTGGTGACTGATCCAACATTTATGTGGACTGCAAGGCTCGAGATGAAGGAAATAGTAGACATCCATAAAAGGTTGATCTTGCAGATCAAAGCAAGTGAAGGAAACCACATCACTTACATGATCGATCAAAAAAAAGGCTAAAAAACATGGTATAGATAGCTAACAAGAGAAGACATGTTTTGCAGGGTAGATAGATCAATGATGCTCATTGATTGAGAGTTGAACATCAATCAAGGACATAATATAAGATTTAATTTGATATGTAATGATGGTCAGAGATCAGACAGATGCACATTAAGTGCATGGTGAAAACCCTAACCGTGCCAATGTTCAAACTAACGTCTTGATGGGAAAATCTGGTTATAAGTATGCAAGCCAAAGATATTGTTTGGTGTTCCTAAATGATAGAGTGTTGTTGTTGCATGAGAGAGAAAATCATTCAAGTACTCAATGAGAATTAGAAAAGAGACTGAGTGTGTGAGTGAGAAATGGATTCAAGAGTTCAACTGGAAATAGTGAGGTAACCAGTAGACGACCATTGAGTTTGATAGAGGAGTAAACCGGTGGTGACCAAACTGGCAGAGAAGAGTCATATAAGATTGCAGAGAAGGCGAGTTGAGAACCAGTAAGAATTAGATTGTAGATATTTGATTGAGTTATCAAGCCCGGTGGTGGATAGCAGTAGTGTGACAAAGAGAGAACCGATAGAGAGATAACTGACAAAGAAGGAGAAGAGGTTGAACTAGTAAGGTTGCAGTAGGAGATAAGGCTGTAGTAGTGAGTGGGTGAGTAGAGAACCAAAAATGAAATGGATAGAAGATATAGTAGAGTGATTTTCAGAAGGGTTACAAAGTTCATTTGTCACAAGGATACTACTTTTGTAATAGATTATGTTTATTGAAGATCACTAAGTTGGAGCTTGATGCAGGGGTTGGCATTCCTTGGGTTGGTGCCCTAAACATTATAATCAAAGATTCATTATGAGGCTGGATTGGAGTAGTAGACTCCAACAACATTTCTCACTAAGGTTTTTTCCATCTTGGGTTTTCCTTGTATATGCTGATGTTATGAGATGTCCATTTCATTTGTGATTGCATTTGTGTTGGTCTCCCCTCTAGCCGGTAAGTCTACTTTCTGTTAGATATGATAAACAGTATACACACATAGGATAGTTAAAGGGAAAAGATTGAAAACCACTAATTCACCCCTCTCTCAGTGGCACATTGTGTCTAATAAGGATCATGGTTGAAAAATTAATTGATATGTTATTATGACATTGTGGCCTTATGATTTAGAAAGACAAATAACATACACAACAAATAACGCTTTTATTTTTACATGGAAACCCTATAAGGGGAAAAACCATAGTGGGAAACCTTACCCACAATCAGATGATACTACTATAGATAGTATGTGCATACAAATGGGGTCTGCACATGCAGAAAGGCCAACTACCTAGAGCTCACTGCTCAATCACAAAATGGGAGTCACACTGACTACAATTGGATGGTTAAATCCAATGATAATGTATTTCTTAGAATAGCTTCTTCATATGTTGGATTCAGTTCTAGTTAAGCTCTAATTTGTCTTCTTCAAACCTTCCTTCAATCTTGAATGATGTCTGCATGTATAGCTCTACTTATATTCACATATACCTTATTACAATCATTTTCCACACTCTACCACACAATCTCATAAATGAGATCTTACATATATACCAAAACCTAAGACCAAATGAGTAGGTCGGCTCACTAAGATATTACAATAAAATCAATTACAAATGAATCAGTATACGATGCATGATGTTAGTTCAATGCATTTACAATAACAATAAATCATCTTCTTGACATGTCGTGCTGATCTGGAATAGATATGCTTACCAGTCCATAACTTAGACCTATTTGTTAGTAACAGCCAATATGCAAACCCATTTAGACCAATGAACAAATCACAAAAACCAAGTGTCCAAATGATGTCTTTGACATAACCAAGTAATCTCCAAGTCATTCCAAGTGTCAGTGAACAATATAACCTATCGGTGAACCAGATACCCGTGACTATGCATAAGTCACTAAACATACTGGTGAACATAACCAAAGATCTCCAAGTGTTGACATAAATGAAAAAACCATATCAACATATACAAAATACCAATAATCTCCCCCTTTGGCATTGATGACAACACAAGATGGAAAAACCATCAAAGTGTCAAAACAGAAATGCCAAAAACCAAAACCTAACAATCTCCCAAAGAGATCATTAACCAGAAATAAAAATACATAATATCTCTCCCCAAAAGATAAAGTGTTTTCCCACATATATCTCTCCCCCTTTGACATCAAATGCCAAATCAATAGAAAACCAAATTCAATCAGTTCAAAGAACTTATCACAAAATACCAACTTATCAATTTATTCAGCTACTCCCCCTGAGAAGTAGCTCTCCTCATCAAAGCCAAAAAAAAAGATTTCTCTGTTAATTCTGCCAGTTGATGACAATCATCAACTGTCTAAGTTTCTACTAGTGAGGGTATAACTCCAAGCTACTCTCTTAGATATTCAAAAGTTTCCTTAGGCAAAGGCTTAGTAAAGATATCTGCAATCTACTTTTTAGTATTCACATTAACCAATTTCACTTCTTTCGCTTCAACATTCTCTTTTAGAAAATTGAATTTGATAGAAACATGTTTAGTTTAAGAGTGAAATACTGGATTCTTTGATATATCAATTGCTTCCATATTATCACAGTAAATTGTTATAGGTTCCTTGCATTTTACTTTTATGTCCTTCAACATTTGTTTGATCCATAATACCTGTGTATAGTTAGTTGTTGCTACAACATATTCTGATTCTGGTATTGATAAAGATGTACAACTTTGTTTCTTTCTCAACCAAGAGATTAATCTGCCGGCAAGAAAAAATGCTCCATCGGTGGTGCTTTTTTTGTCATCTACATCTCCTGCCCAATTTGCATATGTGTATGCACATAAATCAAAGTTTTCATCTCTAGGATACCATAAACCAAGATTTGTAGTTCCTTGTAGATATCGGAAAATCCTTTTCATTGCCGATTCATGATTTTCTTTAGGATTACTCTAAAATCTTGAAACAATACATACTTCATTCATAATATCAGGTCTTGTTTGTGTCAAATACAATAAACCTCCTACCATAGACTTGTACCTAGTTAGATTAATAGGTTTTGATTCATCCTTCAATGATAGTTTATAAGTTGTAGTCATAGGTGTGCTTACCGGTTTAGAGTTTTCCATGCCAAATTTCTTTAGTAATTCCTTCAAGTACTTTTATTGATTTATGAATATACCTTTATCAGTCTGTGAGATCTACAATCCTACATTTCAAATTCTTCCTCCATCTTTTTAGAAACATCTTTACACAATCCATCTTCTCCTCCAAAGATTATACGTCAACAAAAACTTCAATAACCAAGATGTCATCATTAGTTACTTTATAATATAGATTGTTGTCAGCATTACCTTTAGTGAAACCAATCTTCAAAAGATATTCATCCAATCTAGCATACCAAGCTCTAGGAGCTTGCTTCAATCCATATAAAGCTTTCCTCAACTTGCAAACCATATCTTTGTCATCTGTCAAAGAAAATTCATCAGGTTGTTCAATGTAAACTTCTTCTTCAAGATCACCATTAAGAAATGCACATTTAACATCCATTTGATATACTTTATAGTTCTTGTGTGTTGCAAAAGCTAAGGATAATCTGATTGCCTCAATTCTAGCTACTGGTGCAAAGGTTTCATTATAATCAATTCCTTCCTTCTATGAATAACCCTTACACACTAATCTTGCTTTATTTCAGATTACCTTACCATCTTCATTAAGTTTATTTCAGAATACCCATTTAGTTTCAATTATATTTTTGTCTTTAGGCCGGGGAACTAATGTCCATGTGTTATTCTTTTCAATTTCTTCCAATTCATCTTCCATATCTTTAATCCAGTGTTTATCTTCACATGCCTCATTAATTGATGGTGGTTCAATTTGATAAATAAGACATACCTCTTCATTTTCCAATCTTCCTCTAGTCATAACTCCTTGATACTTGTTCCCAATTATTTGATTTTCAAAGTGATTCAATCCTACATACCAGGGTGTTTTTACTTGCTATTTTTCTTTAGTCACTGTGGAATTTTTAGATGATCCCGGTGTGACTGGATCAACATCTGTATTGGTGTGCTTATAGTAGGTTCATTTGTGATTATCTCAACTGTCAGTTAAGAGTTTATAGACCTTCTAAACTGTTCATCAATCTTCACATTTGCACTCTCAATGATTGTCTGCAATCTCTTATTAAAACATCTATATGCCTTGCTCTTAGAGGAATAACCAAGAAATATTCCTTCATCACTTCTAGGATCAAATTTTCCAATATACCCATCTCTTCTAATATATCATTTACTTCCAAATATTCTGAAATATTTAAGAGTAGGAGTATTACCAAATCATAGTTCATGAGGGGTCTTACCAGTTTCACCTTTGATGTGAACTCTATTGAATGTATAAATAGCTGTATTGATTGCTTCTCTCCAATACACATGAGGTAGGTTTTCTTCTGATATCATGCTTCTAGCTGCATCCAAAATAGTTATGTTCTTTCTTTCCACAACTCCAATCTGCTCGGGTGTCCGAGGTGCTGATATTTGTCTTTTAATTTCATTCACTTCACAGAATGTATTAAATTCCTTAGATGATAAGCATAATACTAGACCTCCATTGTATTCCTGAAAGGTTAAGAATTTACTCTTATCACCAGTTATATGATGTGAACATCTGGAATCAATAATCCATTCATCTTTATCTTCAATTTTAGCTGCTAGGGCCAGCTCTATCGATTGAATAGTAGGTGTCAATTTATCTTCTGTTATAGCAACAAAATCCCATCCATTGTCTATCGGCTCCTCATCAAAATCATCAGTAACTCCTTCATCAACATAGTAACATGATTTGTCTCTATTCTTCTTAAATCTGTACCTTTGATAGTTAGGGTTAGGCCTATATGTCCTTTAAGCTTCTTCTTTCAATCTTGCATGTCTACTGGGACACCTATAAGCCATATGACCAGTCTTATTGAAGTTAAAACATTTAAATGGTGCTTTACCTTCATACTTACTTCCAATTGGACCTTTAGGCATTTTCCTTGCAAATAGTGCTTCAAGCTCTTCCAGTTATTCATTCTCCTTTCTAATTTCTTCAAGTTCTCTTGCATAAAAGGCTTTCGAATCAGATTTCTCAGATCATGATGATGCTTTGAAAGCTAAATCTATCTTAATAGTAGCAACAGGACTAAATTCCTCAAGTTTAAAAGCTAAAAGTTTTCCAACCAAAGTGTCTCTAGATACTGATGTATTAGGCATTGTTCTCAATTCATTAATAGAAGTTACTTTCATTTATATGCTGGTAGAAATGCTCTTAAAACTTTAGAAACAATTTCATCTTCACTTAAGGTTCCTCCACAACATGGTATACCCAAAACAATTTTATTTACTCTTTCCATAAAAGCAGAAATTCTTTCATCTTCTTCCATTTTCAGATTTTCATACCTGACCCGGAAGCATTCTAGTTTTACAATTTTGACTATGGTATCACCTTCATTCAATGTTTCCAATTTATCCCAAATAGCTTTAGTAGTAGATCTATCTGATAATCCCATGATTTTCTGATCAAAGAATGTGCTCAAAAGTGCTTCTCTTGCTTTGCAATCATTTTCCTCATCTTTAGCCAAGGTTGGTGGAGTAGGTTGACCTTGAGTAGGAACAACATAGCAATTCTTTGTAACATCCCAAATGTCCTTTCCAATGTAATTCAGATGTGTCTCCATCCTAATTTTCCATATTCCATAGTTGGTTCCGTCAAGCTTCAGACTGTCCTTCTTGAAATAGTTAGAAGACATTGGATCTCCTCAAGCTGTTAGACTTTTGCAAAAAGAGGACTAGGCTCTGATACTAATTGTTTGGTCCCGAAGGCAACTGAGGGAGGGGGGGGGTAAATCATTTGTCCAATAAATACAAACCAAAACTAACTTAACCAAACTTAATGCTTAATGCTGATAAACCAAACTTTAATGTCGGTAGACAGTTTAATAATTAATTGCAGTACCGGTAAAGTTTAATGCATGAAACAGAAAGACAAATAACATACACAACACATAACATTGTTATTTGTACGTGGAAACCCTGTAAGGGGAAAAACCATGGTGGGAAACCCTACCCACAATCAGATGATACTACTACAGATAGTATGTGTGTACAAATGGGGTCTGCACATGCAGAAAGGCCAACTACCTAGAGCTCACTACTCAATCACAAAATGGGAGTCACACTGACTACAATTGGATGGTTAAATCCAATTATAATGTACTGCTTAGAATAGCATCTTCATATGCTGGATTTAGTACCGGTTAAGCTCTAATTTTCATTCTTCAAACCTTTCTTCAATCTTTAATGATGTTTGCATGTATAGCTCTGCTTATATTCACATATACCTTATTACAATCCTTTTCCACACTCTACCACACAATCTCATAAATGAGATCTTACATATATACCAAAACCTAAGACCAAATGAGTAGGTCGGCTCACTAAGATATTACAATAAAATCAATTACAAATGAATCAATAAATGATGCTTGATGTCGGCTCAATGCATTTACAATAATAATAAATCATCTTCATGATGTACCATGCTGGTCTGGAATAGATATGCTTGCCGGTCCATAACCTAGACCTATTTGCCGGTAACAACAAATGTGAAAACCCGTTTAGACCAATGAACAAATCACCAAAACCAAATGTCCAAATGATGTCTTTGACATAACCAAGTAATCTCCAACTCATTCCAAGTGGCGATGAACAATATGACATACCGGTGAACCAGATATCGGTGACTGTGCATAAGTCATTGAACATGCCCGTGAACATAACCAAAGATCTCCAAGTGTTGACAAGTGTTGACATCAATGATAAAACCATATCAACATATCCAAAATACCAACAAATAATAAATTGGTTTTTTGTGCCCCATCTCATAGCCCTAGAGTGGAGACTCAGGATGAGCTTGGGAAGACTATGGAGATGGTCAACCAAATTCCCTTGATTATCTCATAGGGTGAGACGATTTTGCATGGCTATCAAGGTAGTAGGTGTAGATCCTGTTGGTCACAACTGGAATGGTAACTAGGTAATCAAACACAATTCAAAGATTGAATATCCTTAAATAACTAACTTTTCTCGTGGCAAGGGCTCATTTAGTTATCAACCAAGGCTGTAAACTTGAAATGGGCCAACACTATATGTGCACCAAGTTCATATTGCAACCATTCTATATTACTGCAGGAAAGGAAATTCTTCTTAAAATAAAAACACAAAATCTAAAATGAACTCATACTTGATCTTACAAGTGGAAATTATAGCAAGAACTACTCTGTTGTTGTGGCTGCAAGAACAAACACATGAACTATTTCCTATGGCTGCAAGAATAGACAACTGCAGAAACAAATACTACAAAAGTATAAAACTCACTGGAACATACAAAGTATTACTCACCAAGTGGGCCGCCTTGAGTGAGTATCTCCAGAACATTAGATTACAATTATCTAATCATTCAAAATCACATTGATCTCTTTATTTAATCTTTTCTAAAAAATACATAAATAGTACTAGAAGACTGTGTATTACAAAATACTATGGTCGTTCTCTGTTATCCCCGAGAGGAGAGAGATCCCTTTATTTATAGGAAAACTTATAACAAACTTCTAACTGATCGACCACATTCCTACGAAATAGGTGAACATGATTTATTAACAATAGAAGAAGAATTTAGCGTAGGACAACAAAACAACATTTGTCCTACATCTGAGAATAATATAGCATGACTAGCCTCCTAGATCTAAGCTCCACTAGGAATAGTTATAAATGTTTCACAAATCAATCTGCTGAAGAACTGGTCAAGTGGTTTTGATCATTACTGCATTTCTCTGACTGGGTCTACATTGCGGTTATATACTTGATGCTCTTTTGAACCGCCATTTGTCTTTACTTCACCTTTTCTGACCTTGCATCATGATATTAATGTGCACAACAAACATGTGTTTATACTAATGCTAACATGATATAATCTAAACCATATTTATAATTGATTTTAGATATTTGCATAGATAGACCATTTGAAACCATTACATGACATCCTTAGGTATGAGTTAATCCAGTTTCAAAAACACTTAAAAGGTATCAGCTTAGGAGAATATTATAATCCAAATGTCATCTAATAATAAGACCTAGGGAGGAGTAATATATCAGAAATATATCAAAATAAAGCCATTATTTAGGCTCATCAGATCCCATAGTTTTTCCTTCTAAGTATGGATAGCATGTGATGACGCTTTTCCCTACATGTGTCCTTGTTCCTTATGCATTGTTTGTTGGATAGTGTCTTGGAGTTTTATGTTATTGATTAGCCTTGTGTTGTATCTTGGTTTATGGTTCATGTGATTGCTTTTTAGTTGTGGTTATGGTTATGTTTGTGTCCTTGGGTTGTTAGGTATCAGCCTAGGTCTATAGTATACATGGGACCTTGTGTCATTCTCTATAGTATGAGGGGTGGTTCCTTATTGGTTCCACCTGGTCAGGTGGTTTTATGCCTTCTTCCATTGGGATTTTCTTCTTTGTTGGATGTTCATGTGTGTGGATCTAGATATTCTATCTCTTCAATTGAGATTGGATTCTTGGAGAAGATGATATGTACTCTTGTATTGGTTGATGTAGATTATAAAAATGTGAATCTTAATGTAAGAGAATATTGTATTCATATGTAATAGGATAATGATGTAGTAGGTTGTGATTATGATTCTTGTGGTAGAAGATGTGGTTGTAATCCCTATCGTACATATGATGTATCTTAGAGATTCATTACTCATGTAATTTATGGATTAAGAGTCATGGTTAAATAGAATATGTTATTGGATTAGAGTATGAGAAAATATTGTGTTTAGAAATGTTATCTTTTGGAAATTGGATGGTTATACATTGTATGGAAATAAGGGAAGAGAAACATTTAGATTTGGGGTGATTTTTTATTTATTTTTTAATCTAAAGGATAATCGGTAACTGGTATTATAATAGAATGTGTTCATGTTTGTATGTTTCAATGGATGATTTCCTTACGTTATTCAACAATTAAATGATATAAAATAATGTTAGAATGAATCAAATAATGGTAGAGTTTATGATTCATATGTTCTTAGTGTTATGTTAAGTAATGGCATTGAGATACCCTAGAGAAAGTTTTATGATGTGATGTTAATTATTTCTACTTGTGTAATTATGATTAGGTTATTACTGAGGGGGGGTGAATCAATAATAAAACAAATTTGCAAATCTTCACAAAACTATACTGGTAACTACTCAAACAATCTTCTAAACTGATTTACCAAACCATTCACTCAAGTGTTCAACATTATGCAAACATAGTAAAGATATCAAATGAACAAATCAATAATGCACCCACCACATGAACATAGATATTTTTCATGTGGAAACCCAACTAGGAAAAAACATGGTGGTAATTAGCTCCCACAAAATATTTGCACTCTTTTGGAATGCACCCGGTTAAAGGCCTAGCCCAGTTAAGAGCTTACAATATGCCCGATTAGGAGAATACCCTATCAGGAGTCACCCGATTAAGGTATTTTGCCTCACCCCTATTAGGAGTAACCTTGTTAGAAGATTTCAAACCCAAGTTAATGAGCTACCCAGTGAAGGGATTTACAATATCAAACTTGTTAGGATCTACTCAGTTAAGGGATTTCAAATTGCTGTAACTATTAGGGAACAATAGGGAAAATGATTTGATTACAATACTTCCTTGCTTGCTAGTACAGATCATTTTCAATACAACTCTGCTACACACATGCATACACTTCAATTTAGTTTGGCAATACCTTCTTCTCAAACTACTAACACAAAATCTCTTCTCCAACTAGCCCTAAATACACATTTTAGTTAGGGCAGCTAGAAACCCTAATTACATCAACAAGATATAATAAATTTACATTACAAATCATTATAAAAAAAATTTAGATGATTTCTACCATTAAATGATCACTACACATTGATTTGATAAGCAATCAAACCCTTCTTACATTCTACTAAGAATTTTGTTGTTTCCCAAAAAATCTGATCCTTGTACATGCTCAAATACAATCTTATCATTACAAATGGATTCTGACATGTCATCACTAAGTTGTGATCATGATAAGATCCACCACCAAACATTAAATCATTACCGGTTAAAGATCTGTTACTGGTATTCATTCTTCTTCACAGAGTTCATAACAATCAATTACAAATGTGCTTTCTGGTTCACTAAACTTGATGCAATTTCAATCACAAACTCATGCCAATGTTATGAATATATATTCTAATCCACAATACCTAAATCTTCTCCAATCGTCCATGCCAGTCTCTTGATCGTTGCTTTTTTCCTATTTACCAGTTAACAACAACTTAGTAGTTTTGTTGTCTAACTCATTCCACTACTGGTTAGGCTATATCAGTAGGTCTAGATGACCTAGATGACTAAACAAACATGGTTTCCATCAATGACAACACAAATAAAGTCATCAAACATCCTATTACAATTATATCACCATCATCAAGTCAACAATCTCCTCATATCAACTTTGCTGGTGATCTGCTCATCTCATCATCATCTCCATCAATATTCCAACAATCTCCCCCTTTGGCATTCATGGCAACACCAAAAACTCATCATACAAAACTGAAACTCTAACTGTTATGATTGTTGTACTTGTTCTTCTCCCTTTATTAGTCCTTCTCTTTCTTCTATTCACTATTCTTCTCCCCTTTTACTTTTCATCTCCCCCTTTGACAACAATGCCAAAGGTGTAAAGTGTCAAATTCATCTTCTATTGCTATTGTTATCTTCATCTCTGTTGCTCTTGTTTTCTTCATCTCAGCTACTCCCCCTGAGGAGTATCCCTTTTCTCATCAACCCACATTGAAAGATCTTCAATTAGTCCACTAGATTGATGCTAGAACATCTTAGTTAACCTTTTGTAGGGGTATAACCCCTAGTTTGCCTCTGAGATACTCAAAGGTTTCTTTAGGCAATGGTTTAGTGAAGATGTTAGCCAATTACTCCTTTCTTGACACATGATCCATCCTGACTTTCTTTTCTTGCACTCTTTCTCTCAAATAATGATACTTCAATTTAATATGCTTTGTTTTAGCATGCAATAGCGGGTTTTTTGAAATATTTATTGCACTTGTATTATCACAATATATGACCACCAGTTCCATCATATTCTCCTTAAATCCTTCCAATACATGTCTCATCCATATTGCTTGAGTACAGTTCATAGATGTGGCCACATACTCTACTTCTGTTGTAGATTGAGAAATACAACTTTGTTTCTTACTAGTCCAGGAAACCAATCTTCCTCTTAGAAATAATGCACAACCGATTGTGCTCTTTCTGTCATCTATATTACCTACCCAATCAACATCTATGAACACCTTCAAAGAGAAGTTTCCTTTGTATGGATATCAAAATCCATAATCAATAGTTCCTCTAAGATGCCTGAAAATTCTCTTCATTGCCACCATATGAGTCTCTTTAGGATTTTTGTGAAATCTAGCCACTATACCAACTACATGAGCAATGTTTGGTTTGCTATGATTAACATAGTGTAGTTTACCAATCATTGATCAATACTTAGTTTTATCCATTGGATCTAAATCATCTTCCTTGGATAATCTGCAACCAGTAACCATAGGGGTTCGAACCGGTTTACAATCTTCCATTCCAAAGGTTTTCAATACCTCCTTTCATCTATTGGACCTTCAAACCAATGAAAATTTTGATTTCACCTATCAAAGACATTTCGAATTCTTTTTTCATTTATTCTACAAAAGTTAAAATCATGTCATCATCTCCTCCAAATATGATATCATAAACTTGCTTAAAGTGTCAGGATTCTCCTTCCAAAATGTAACCCATATCATTCTTTAATGATCATTAGTAAATATCATGAAATATTTATCACCTTGAAAACTACTAGTCCTCATAGGATCACATAAATTAGTGTGCACCAAATCTAAAATATTTTCAGAAGAAAATGATTTTCTTTTGAAAGAGGAAGTAGTCATCTCACCCAAGTAACACTCCTTACAAATCATATTGTCTGGTTTGACTAGTTGTGGCATACCTCTAACCATACTTGACTTGTTGACCTTGACCAAATTATCAAAATTTACATGACAAAATATTCTATGCCATAACCAACCGTCCTCAACTTTTGCAACCAAACAACTATTAATATCAGTGTTCAGATGAAATAAGTTACCTTTTGTCTATTTACCAATGCAATTTGTTCTCCTTTGCTTCCTAAAATTATGCACACTCCATTCTTGAACTCAAGATGATGGCCTTTATCATTTAGCTAACCAACACTCAACAAGCTTTTCTTCAATCCTTCAACCCAACACATCATCAACATTAATTTTTCCATTTAATGAAATTGAACATTTACATTTTACCAAGCATGGTGTATTGTTGCCAAATCTCACTACTCCACCATCAAATTCTTCAAGTGAGATAAAATTATTCTTGTCACCGGTCATGTGATGTGAGCAACCACTATCAATGACCCACTCATCACTGCTTCCAATATGGGAGACTAAATATTTCTTGTCAGAGAGATATTCTTTAACTACTACTACAAAAAAAAATCCTCATTATCTTCATTCTCTGATTCCTCATTAGTAACACCTTCATCAGTTGTAACATAACATTGCTTCTTACCTTTTCCCTTAAACCTTCTGAACTTTTCCTTCTAATCACTATTAGGATAATTAGCAACAATATGTGTTATTTTTTTACATGAGAAGCACTTAAGAGGAAGCTTGCCTTTGTACTTACCAGTGCCTCTAGGAAGTTTCTTTGCCAATAAAGCCTCAATTTCCATCAGGTTATGTTCACCATCCACTTATTCATTACCATTGCCATGGTGACTTGACCTATACTCATTATTTTCTTTTCTTACTAGTGCATTAGATACTGATGATTTGAAAGAAGATTCTACTTTAGGTACACTATTGTCAAAGTTATTCAATTCAAAAGTAGTAAGATTTTCTATCAATGAATCAACTATAACTTTATCTTTGCTAACTGGCCTCAATTCTTGGATAGAAGATACTCTTATAGCATAAGCATGCAGTAGGGTTCTAAGTATTTTACTTACCACTGTGTCTTCTCCTATGGTTCCACCAACACTTTTGATTCCTCCAACTACTTCTTTTATTCTTTGTCCATACTAGGTGATGTTCTCACCTTCCATCATCCTCATGTCATCAAACTTGCCTCTTAGGATTTATTCTTTATCTTTTTACACATGCTCATCTCCACCATAAATCAACTTTAAATTTTCTCAAACTTCATAAGCTATTTCTAAACCATGAACATCAATATACCCAAAATAAGAATGAGTACTTACAATGGCTTCCGATGCTTGAATATTCTCCTACTACTCCTTAAGTTGATCTGTAGTTAGAGTACCAGTAGGAGGTGTGTATTGATTAACCACATGCTCCCAAAACTATGGCCCCATACCTTTGATATAGATATTCATTTTGTCACTCCAGATTCTGTAGTCATCCTTTGTGAACTTAGGATCCTCCATCTTCATCATCTTGGATCTTTACCTCAAGTAGTTAAGCTTCTGCATAAAGATGTTGGGATATTTATAGTAAGTTTTCATTTGAGCACGAAATGGTGTGAAACTCTCCCTGAAGCTTCTGGTTGGCTAGATAAGCATTCCGGTAAAGTTGTGTCGCAAGGTCATAGCTAGTTTTGAAGATATTAAAGTTTTCGTCTTGGAGGGGTGCGATAAAATGTTTAAACTTAATTTTGGGGACTTTAGAGGCTCCAAAATGCCCTGAAAAGTGGCCATAACCAGCACAGCCAATTACGAGGTGATAGAGCACTTCGTGAGCTTTCCGGCGCTTCAAACGGTTCGTCAATCGGACACCCGGTTCTCAAGTTATGGCCTCCGGAAGTTTGTACTCCTGAAATAGGAAAAATAATTTGTATCGGATACATAAATGAGCTATAAAAGGAAGCAACACGTGTTGATGTTTGCTTTAACATGTCATAGGGCATCTAGAAGGGAGATAAGGTCGGCTACACCTTATTGGGTGGTTTTAGCCCATGGTTTTGTAATACCGTTTGACGGTTTCCTGTATTGTATCTCCTATTTATGAGGTGTGTGAGATAGAGGTTGTGTGTAAGAGTCTTATGGCTATTGAGTTGCCTCTGAATCTCTGATTAGTGGTACTCCTGCGAAGAGCTTGCTCTGCAAGTATGTTGTAATCTATTTTTGATTGCTGAATAAAATATTGAGCTGCTTTTGGAGTGTGGGGTTTTTCTTCCGAAAGGGTTTTCCCCACGTAAATCACTGTGTTATGGTATGAATGCTATTATATCTATTTCTATTTTTCTGTAACTATTGTAATGATCTGAAAAAGTTTTGCATTACCCTCCTCTCAAGGTTAGTGTAGGAAGTTGTTTCCGCTACTTAACTTCCTTACAAAAGAGGACCTAGGTCTCTGATACCAATTGTTATTATGAGGATTCGGTTACTAATGAGAGGGGAGGGATGAATTAGTAATAAAATAAATCTGCAACTCTTCACAAAACTATACTAGTAACTACTCAAACAATCTTCTAAATTGATTTACCAAACCATTCACTCAAGTGTTCATCCTTATGCAAACAAAGTAAAGATATCAAATGCACAAATCAATAGTACATCCACCACATGAAGACAAATATTTTTAATGTGGAAACCCAACTAGGAAAAACCATAGTGGGAATTAGTACCCATTAAATATTTGCACTCTTTTGGAATGCGCTTGGTTAAAGTCCTAGCCTAGTTAAGAGCTTACAATATACCCATTAAGAGAAGACCCTATTAGGAGTCACCTAGTTAAGGGATTTTGCCTCAGCCTTGTTAGGAGTAACCTTGTTAGACAATTTCAAACCCAAGTTAATGAGCCACCCGATGAAGGGATTTACAATATTAGACCTGTGAGGATCTACCCGATTAAGGGATTTCAAACTGTTGTAACTATTAGGGAACAACAATGCTAATGATCTGATTATAGCATTTCCTTGATTTGTAGTATAGATCAATTTCATCACAACTCTACTACACACATGTAGACACTTCAATCTTGTTCAACAATGTCTTCTTCTCAAACTATCAACACAAAATCTCTTCTCCAACTAGCCCTAAAGACACTTTTTAGTTAAGGTGGCTACATACCCTAATTACATCAATAAGATATAAAGAATTTACATTACAAACCATTACAGATCATTACAGATCATTACAACAAATTTCTAGATGATTTCCACCATTGAATGATCACCACACATTGATTTGATAAAAAATCAAACCCTTGTTACATTCTACTATGCACTTTTTTGTTTCCCAAGAAATCCGATCCTTATATGTGCTCAAATACAACCTTATCATTACACATGAATTTTGACATATCATAACTAAGTTATGATCATGATAAGATCCACTGCCAAACCTTAAATCATTACCAGTTAAAGATCTATTACCAATATTCATTCTTCTTCATACAGTTCATAACAGTCAGTTACAAATGTTCTTTTTGGTTCACCAAACTTGACACGATTTCAATCACAGACTCATGCCTGCAATGTTATGAACATATATTCTGAACCGCAACACTTGAATCTCATCTAATTGTCCATACCAATCTCTTGATCATCGGTCTATTCATGTTTATAGGTTAACAACAACTTAGCAGTTTTGTTGTCTAACTCATTCCACTACCGGCTAGGCTATATTGGTAGGTGTAGATGGCCTAGATGACTAAACAAACATGGTTTCCATCAATGACAACACAAATAATTTCATTAAACATATTATTACAATATTATCATCATCATCATCAAGCCAACAATCGTCTCATATCAGCTTTACTAGTCATCTTCCAATCTCATCATCATCTCCATTAGTTATTCCAACAGATCATGCTTTAAGTTGATTATGTGGATAGCTAGTTGATTTTAAGGTAGATGTGCATGTTTATTATGTTATATGTGTAGACGTCTAAAAATGGTCAACGCTTGTGGAGTCATACTTTAACATTTGTGCATTACCTTATTTTAGGGTTTTTGCATCGCATTAACATTTCTTCTATGTTGTGCACTTAGTCTTTATCATTTGCGAGCATTGAGTCCTTCTTCTGCATTCTTCATTTGTCTCGCTTTCAAATTTGGTCTTGTTAATAATAATCTTCAGTCATGACTTTGGTCGATTTTATCCTATCACATCAATGTGTATGCTCATTTGGCATATTTTGACATCGTCAATTCGATTTCATTTTGGACATCATCAATCCTAATCGATGATAGAATTAGGGTTTTGTCCTCTTGTCAATCTTGTCATCTTGCGATCAATTCATCATCGATCATTGTCATTTTTCAATCTTGTCATTTTGCGATTGATTTCTCATTGATCATTATCATTTCCAATGTTGTCATTTTGCAATTGATTTGTCATCGATCGTTGTTCTTGTCAATCTCATCAATTTTGCGATCAATTTGTCGTCAATCGTTGTCCTTTTCAAGTGTGTCAATTTGGATCAATTAGTCATTGTTCCTCATCAATTGGCGCCTATCAATTTGGTCTCTTTATCAATCTTGGTCAGTTTCTCAACCAATCTCAATCATTCATTAGCATTGGTCCTTTGTTAATCAGAATCATGATCGAATTGACATCAATTATCTTTTGTCAAGACCTAATTGTTGTCCTTGTATTTCTAATTCATCTTCTAAGGTTTTATGATTTATTCATTTAATCTTGTTTGTCATTTTCCCTTTTAGGTTAAATAATTTATTTATTTATCCTAAGTCTTCTTGTCACAATTAAATATTTATTTAATTGGCTAATTAATTCCTCTCTCTTTTTGTGAATTAATTAATTAATGAAAAATTATTAATTAATCTACCTAATTTTCCAATTTACTAATTTCTCCTAATTCCTAATTTCCTAAATTCCATCAATTTCTAATTTCCTAATTTCCAATTCATCTAATTTTCTATTTTCTCCTATTTTTCTAATATTTCTCCTAATTTCATGGGAATGACATTTCAATCTTGTCATAATTTGTCATGATTTGTCAATCAATCAATTTTGCATAGCAATCTTGCATAGAAAGTGTCAATTTTGTCATAATTTGTCATATTTGTCATTCTTGATTTTAAATTTCCTTTCAAATCTCTTCAAGCTAATCTTGTCATCTCTCCAATTTGTCTATAAATTGGATGAATTTCTTCAATCAGGGATCCCGAATCAACCATGCTTCTAGTATCCTCACGCCATCAAAATCAATCTTGCTTCATGCTTTTGCACTTGTAGGTGAGATCCACACAAATCCGCTATTTGGAGGAGAAAGAAGGACAATGGAGGTCAATTGGAAGAGACATTGGTGATGGATTCTTATGTATTTTGAATGTCTTGTTTTCAATTCTTCTATTGATTGTAATTAGGATTTATTTCATTTCAAATTAGGCTTTGTGGTTAGCTAATATCTTATTTGCTTTGATGAATTTTTGAATTCCTTCTTACATTAATTGGTGAACCCAACATGAACTAATCCCTTAACCATGTTTTGAGTACTTTTGAGCTGTTTGCAGGTGAAAAACTCAAGAAACAGGGCAACTCGGAGCTCTCTGCGCACTTCTGCGCCTATGTTGATGGGTTTTGTACCTGTGTTAAGGCATTTTGCGCCTGTGTTGAGGCATTTTGCACCTATGTAAAAAATAAATAAATAAATAAATAAATTTTTCTTTGTTTTCATTCTGTTCTTATATTCTTCTTTTCTTTGGTACTGATTCTCTCAGCACCTTGGCATTACGTGTGACAAAGACTAAGAATGAAACTACTAACAAATATTATGCCAGACATGGCCAAATATTTCTATTAAAACACCTTGCATGTGATTTTTAAAGTAGTTGCACATTTAGTTTCCTAAAGGTTAATGAACACCATGCATGCTTTGATTGCTTTTAGTTTGTTTTCATGTTTTAACCCTTAGAATTGGGCATGCCTCCCGATTTGCCTGGCACTTCACATAGGCATTGGTGAGAGGGAACGACCCTAAGTGGTGATGGGCTGAAGCCAAGCTCTTCCGAACCACTCTAAATAACTGTGGATGCAACGAAAGTTGTAGACAATGGGTGCTGGAGTTGTATTGTGATGATTTATTCACCGGATCAATACCCACCCGAATGGATGCCTTAACTAGAACCTTTTGTTTGTAGAGACCAAAAACCTTCTATCTGCTGGCTCAGGCATTGTGATACACCAATGCTGAAGACACCTCTCATGTACTCCTTAGTTAGAGATAGCAAGTTCTTGGGAAGTGATGCCCCTTTAACTCGAAGCTTGGTATGCCCAAGAAGTGAGTGCACTATAAGGGGGAGCTAGTGCTACTAAGCATCTAGCTATCCGACTGAGTGTTTTATTTTATGGTTAGAGGATTCAATAGATATTGCCATTGCCAGCCATAGGATTTGTTGTGAATGAGCATGATTGTCTTGGGTCTAAGTCCAAACATCTTGTCTTTTGTGATTGTCAAAAGTTGAATTATACAATTGTCACAAAACATCATGTGTCAAACAAGTCCAAACATTGTCCAAACAAGGTTTTAAAAAGAGAACATTCATCCAACAAAGTTCAAAACATTTTCAAAATATGGCTTTCAAACACATTGAAAAACTTTGTCTCAACATTCATGTCACCTTAGGCTAGGTTTTGCATAGTCCAACTTAGGTCCTAGGACATATTTTCATCTCCCTTTATTTTAGTCCTTTTCATTGCAAGAATCCTCATTTTTCACTTAGGTTCAAAATTATTTCCCTAAGTTTGCATTTCATCATCATATCCAAGCTAGATTTCCATTTAGGTGACATTCATGCATTATCCTTGTCATGCTAAAATTAGGTCTTGCCTAGGTTGCATTTTGCATATTCTAAGTCATTGGTCTTCACATATCCTTATCATTGTATTGTCATCTTTTCTTGGCTTCATCTTGTCATATCATATCCTTAGATCATTTTCATGTCATATCCTAAGTCATTGTCATAATCATTGCCTTCCTGCATTTAGTCTCAAAAATTTGATTTGTCAAACTTGGAAAATCAAAACTTTGGATAATACCCTAAGTTGTTGTTAGGAAGTCTTGACCTGGTCTAAAAATTTATCCTTTTATTAATATCATTTTTGTCAAACCTAGCTTAGTATCCAAGCATATAGGTGAGACATTGTCAATTTGTCCTATTGTCATTTGGTCCTTTGTCCTTTAAGGTATTGGCTTCATTTCAACTTCCTAAGGTTGAGTCTTTAGGTTTGCATTCCAAAAAGTTTGTCCAAATCTTGAAAAACAACAAAAACATAGGTTGCATTCTTGCCATAGATTGCATTTTCATTTATTTAGGTTGCATTTACTTGCATATCATACATCATCCTTTTAAAATCAAAAATCCCAAAAACATTGCATAGTGACATGTCTATTGAAACAAGGTTCCAAGCACCAATGATGCAACAAAGTTTGACATATCAACTGACAATGCAATCACAATTCTATCCAAGCCAACAACAAGGCAATATTGGTCAAACTTTTTATGATGAAACAAGTCTCCAAATAAAAAAACTAGAGGAGAAACTAGCTCAAGAAAAGGAGATATTGGAACAAAAAGTGAAAAACATTGAGAAGAATAGATCACAAATGTCCAAAATGTTTCAAAAATTTCCAGGTCAAAATCCAAAGATTGAGCCAATTGATGTAAGATCTCTTATCAAACGATCAAACATACCAACTCTCATCTCACAAATAGAGATGATGAAACAATTTCAAGAAAATAGACAACAACATTATGTGCCTTCACAACAAGAACAAGGTGTTTACTATCAATCAAATTTTCCACCATCACAACCAATTGTTCCACAGTTTGAACATTTCCAATAGACACAACCAATGGTCCAACATGTACAAGCAACACAACCAATGGTCCAATTTCAACAATATGTCCAACCAACTATACAATGTCCACAAATAGTTCAACCAATGGTGGAATATCAACAAGTTCAATCAACATATCAATGTCAACAACTACAACCAAACATTTAGAAACAAAGGTTGCAGCACACACCAACCCAAGTTTCAAACATGTCAGAACAATTGAACTAAGTCCAATATCAAAACATGAAATCAAACCAAGACCAACTCCTTTCCAAACAAGTTCAAATTCCAGATACAACCATGTCAAAACCTCGAAAGAAAGGTGGCTTTATTGCAAGGCTCTTAAGGAACCTACCAAGTGAGTTTTTTGAGGAAGATCAAGATAATACACTTATGTCTAGCAATGCCTCATGCCCCCATAAACAAATGGACTCTCCAGTGGCATCTATCCCTACACCTTTAGAAGTTTCACAAGAATCTTCCATATTGTCCTCATCAAATAATACACCCAAGGATGCAACTATCCAAGGGCTATCCATAATTGATTGCCAAGATAATCCAATTCATGATGCACATCCTTGTCATGTTTCAGAAATACAAGACCCAATGCCACCATGCACTTTATTGCCATTACTTGTTTTAGAGGACCCCATTCGAACTCCCTCTTCCTCATGTTCAAGCATTGATTCCTTGCCAGAATCCATCAAAAATGTTCAAAGTGCATTTCCTTCATGCCAAAACATTTATCCCTTGTCAGAATCCCCCATGCATATCCAAACTCCAACCCCATGTCAAGAGGATAATTTAGAGCATGAAGAAACATGTCTTGAAATAGATCAAGATAAAGATCCTGAAACCTTATCATCCCATCCAATTGTTGACCAGGACCCCATGTTCCTAGACACTCATGATGATTCACTTATTCCTATCAATTCTATCCAAGAACATAATGTCCTTTCAAATCCCATTGACATTCCACTTCCTAAGAAAGATCAAGATATTCTTTCCATCCTTTATGATGATCCCATTAAAAGTCCAGCACAAAGCACCTTTAAAGAGGATTCCAATGATCTTCCTCCTTGTCAAGATCAAATTATTCCTTTAAATCCTCCACAAGATCCTTTTGTTCCTCCATATACACTCCAAGATATCATTTCTTTTGATGATTCTATTATTTTTCCCATTCCATCTCTTGAAGAGCTTGTCATTGAACCATGTCCACTACACAATCCTAGTCCCCCTCATGATCCTAATCCCCCTCATGATTCTAATGTGTCAGTGCAAGATGTTCATGGACCCTCGACATGCATAATGGGTTCTTCCACTTTGGTGCAATCTGATCCACTTCAAGATCTCTTTATTTCTCTCATATCATATCCACCTCATAATGGACTCGCATCTTCTTCCCAAATAAAAGAGTATCCTACAAGTCAAGATATTCATAAAGGCAAAGGAGTAGATCTCCATATGCAAGAATCCCTTCATGTTAAATAAAATATTAAGGGTCATGGCCTCAGTGAAATTCCTCAAGACGTGGGTACTCCTAAGTCCAACATCCCTTCAAAATCAAAACATACACCTTCCCCATCATACTTTCCATCCATCTTAGGTCCTCATATCCCTTTGTCCTCTATGCAAGGTCAGCTAAGGCACACATCCTTGAGTAAATTTCATCAATCCAAAAGAAGTCCACTTCATTCATATCCATCCATGCATTCCTTTCCCCCTCCAAGCAATTCGGATGCCAAGTATAAAAGTCATAAGTCTAGAAATCCACATGTATTCAAGGATCAACATGTCCAATATAATCGACATGTCAAAAAAAGAACAATATGATCTATAAAGAAAAAGAAATATCCAAAAGGCCACAAAGGCCCACTAAGCAAAATAAATCAAAGTTAAAATCTATATGGGTTCCTAAATCCCTTGTGTTGGCAATGCACTCCAAGGAACCACAAAAGCATGAAAAATCAAAAACCATGTGGATCCCTAAGCAGCTCCTTGAAGCATAAAAGCCTAAAGAAACATCCAACTTGGCATCCAAAGTTTCTCTTCCTCCATCCAACCCTCTCAAATTTGTTCCTCCATCACCTTCTTCATCCATTTTGGGCCCTTATGTCCCAAAATCCATAGCCTTTCCTTCCTCAAAATCTCAATATCCAAAATACATTTTTCCTCCATCAGTCCATCACCCCTCAAGGTGTGTGCCAACGCCGATCTTGCCAACATTTCCATCTACTCAAGCACAATTCTTCCAATACCCTATCCATTATCCAATGCATATTTTCCATCCTTCGATCCCTTTGATCCCATCCTTTGCATAAATCCTTGCCTTAGTTTCATCTTATTTTCCATGTCCTTATCCTACCAATGTCTTTGAGCATACTTTTAAAGGTCATGATCCATTTTTTTCAAAGCTACTATCCAAACAAAAAGATGCTTGAGTCCTTCTTCCATCCCCTATCATGTGTCCATTTTCGTCTAAAAATGTCAAAATACAAAAAAAAATACAAAAAAAAAGAAGTGAGAAAGAAAAAAGACAAAAGAAAAAAGTAAAGCAAAAGTAATCCGTCCACTGGTGAAAACCTGGCAAACAGGTGCCCTAGGCAAGTACCGTGATGAAAACTTGGCAAATAGGTGTCATGCGTAATCTATGAACTTCTTGCACACCACACTTGGGGGCAGGTTTCCTCCTTCATATCCTATTGCCCTTCCATTATCCTATTGAACCCCTATCATTACCCTTCGTATCCTATTGTCCCTCATGTCCAGTTTCCCTTTCCACCTTTGATCTTGACAAGGCTGAGGATAATCATGAGCATCATGCATCTTGTTTGCAGCTTGTAGTCCATCATAGCTTTTGGTCTTTATCCATTTGCTTATTACAACTTTTCATTCATATTCCCTGTCTTGTTGCAACTTTTTGCCACTATCCCTTAGCCAATCCTGACCTTTAGTCCATGTCCCTTATCCATTCTTGGTCTTGCTTACCCTATCCATATCTTATCACTATCCATACACTCTTTTCATTCCTTGTTCTTGATCTGACATAAGGATGCAAAATTTAAACATATTTTTCAAAACCTCGACATATCCCTCATGCCATGTCACTACTTTACATTGTCATATCCAGTCTCTTGTCCCATCACACCATAGCCCTTGAAAATTGCATCTGTATTGTCTCCATGATAAAAGGCCTTTGTCTTCCCTCTATCCACCAACATTTTAGAAAGCCTATTTATTCACCTGTCATATTCCTTGCCTTGCTAGACACTGGGGGCAAAATCATAAAAATTGAAAAATGTCTTGAAAAAATCCCTAAAAATCAAATAATGTCCTGAAAAAAATCCAAAAAAATCAAATAATGTCCTGAAAAAATCCAAAAAAATTGAAAAATGTCCTGAAAAAAAAAATCCCTAAAAATTGGAAAAATGTCCTGAAATAAAATCCAAAAAAATCAAATAATGTCCTGAAAAAATCCCTAAAAATCAAATAATGTCTTGAAAAAATCCCTAAAAAGTCAAATAAAGTCCCAAAAAAATGAACAAAAAAATTTGTAAAAACTCAAAAATGCAAAACACCAATATCCCCTTTGTGCATAGACAGATCACTAAGCATACATCCAATGACAATCGATCAAACATCTGTGTAGACACCAAACAAATAACATGTTACAACACTACGCTTTACTGAAATCATGCATTCACAGATGAACTTTTCAATCAAACCACACATTCAAACTGATTAACATTGTCATATCAATCAATCAACATCAATATCATTTGTCCTTGTCACTATTATCATGGGTCTTATATAGGGTGTGGTATACTCGAAACCAGACTGTGTCCTATCTTAGACGGGGTATCGCATTCCCTAAAACTAGACAACATGATCGTCCTATCAACACTTTTAACTTTTGACAATGAAGATCAAGATGTTTGTTTGACTTTTTGGAATTAGCAAGTCTTATCATTTATTGATTTACCTTCGATCATGTTCCTATGTTGCTCGATGATGTCACTGAGTGATTTAGAGTGACCGGGATGGTTCATGGTCCCTTTTTTTTGTGGTGTTTGTTGTTTGTGGAATGTTTGTGACAAACTAGGGCAACTATATCATTGGGTGTCTGTGATAAGTACGTTCACTTTGTGAACACTGCACATACCTCGACCCTTGATGTATGCACCCTAGGATGCTTCACTCATTCCTTGTGTGCGATGTGTCTATCTTTTGCAAAAGGGGTTGTGTTTTAGCTCTAGCCTTCAATGCCATGATGATCTGCATCCGTTTTGCTACATTAAATAAAGGTTCTCACCTACAAAGTGCATTGGTGAAAGCAAGTTTTTCTTCACCTCTAACTATCCTCTGTCTAATTTCTTCTTACTAACATTTCTTTCATCAGTTTGCATAGTCAGTTCGGTCTAGTGCTCCGATCTCCAAAACACATAAGTTGCATCCTGCATTCATTGATTATTACATTTGCATTATATCAAGCCTATATCAAGCATTTTATCTATTTCATATTATAAATGCATCAAAAACACATAAAAATATATTCATACATGTTCCACAATGGTACATAAATAGTGCATAAGACATCCATGCATGGAAAGTCCACATCAACCATAACACATTGCATCCCATCATATAGTTGCATATCATATCATATATCAAAATATTATCAGTGTACAAAATTGGACTGTCTATCCTCAATATGACCCGCAAGCTGAATACATAATGTCAAACTACATATGTCTCTATCGTAAGGAGCACATGCCTCTATCACTAGGTGCTTCCTTTGTCCTCCTCATCCCTGCCATGTCTCAAGGATGATGTCCCTCCTACCCCAGGTCCTGGCTATGGTGGTTTCATAGGTCCACTCACCCCCATGCTGCTCACTGACCTCCGAGAATGTGGTCTGCTCTTTGTCCTCGATCATGCCTGATATGACGTTGCTCTCTACTCTGGTGGAACTGCACTCTCATATAGTGTCCTCCAATGGCATATCTCCTCTCCAATATCTACTAACATTTGTGCCATCTCACATGCACTGGCATCCCTAATCGACCCAATATACTCGGTCACTCTCTGCTCTGCTTGCTATGCCTGGGCTATTGTTGTATCTTGAGCCGTTGTCATTCTGGCTATCTCTGCTTTGAACTGATCCTGCTCTATCCTCAAGGTAGCATTTTGTCTCTCTAATGTCATGATGTGATCATGTTGACTAGCTATGGTGGCCCTACATATCTCCATCTCCTCTATGCTAGCTATCTCTAGCTCTATGGGTATATCCTGCAATGACTCCTGATCAGCTGACTCTAGCTCATCCTCATCATCCTCTTTGTCCTTGTCTTCATCCTCATCATCCTCCTCCTCATCACCTCCATCCTTGTCATCCTCATCATCCTCCTCCTCATCACCTCCATCCTCATCATCCTCGTCATCCTCGTCATCTCCCTCCTCCTCTCCAGCAAGTGGGAAGTCCTCCTGTCTCCTAGGTACCAGAATATTAGGATCTGTCAGTGGCACAGGCCATCATCGTGCAAACCATCGCTCATACTCCTCTACCATCCTAGCATCCACCACATCTGATCTCCAATCCCACTATCTTTGTTGTAGCTATGTGAAGTTAGCATATGCTATGTTTGGCTGAATCATCCTCCCCCACTGACTCATCTCTCTATGAGATCGGGCAAAGTGTGTAGTCCCTCTAGGTACATCCCGCCTCTCTCCAAACTATTGTCTGACTCTCTCTGGCAGGTACATCTCAATTACTCTCTAGAAATTCATTGGTCACCCAATCAAGTATCTCTCCTATCTGCAATATGGTAGCTCCTCACTATCATCTGACCATCCAAGGCAATCAAGATATGGCCTCCATGTGAACTCTCTCAATTTGTCTAGCTCATGTCGCCAATACAATATGTATCCAAACGAACCCTATCTTAATGTACCCCCATAACTAAACAAATATGGTCAATGTGGTACTACCTATCTCTCTGCAATTGGTCAACATATGGCTATGTGCTCAAATGCCCATACCTGTAATAGTGTGACCCCACAGCTCAAAGTCTGCACCCCCTGATATGCTATCTGATGCAGTTGAAAATATAGCATAGCAAGTACACATGGTCCCCATGCGTACATAGTCCCCTTTGTCACCATCCACTCTAGCACTCTTCCCCATCTAATAGGGAATCCATGTCCTTGTTTGTCCCCTACTAATATGCATGCTATAACCACGGCTATCACTACATATCGTTGATCATACTTTGATGCCATGGTCTCCTAGCTAATCTCCCTCTCTACGATATCCAGATCATCTGCCTCGCACTTGAATAATCTGCACAAATCATCTCTCCCTATCACTGGGTCATATTCTATCATCTCCCCATGAATCAGAATGCGGAGGATATGCCACACGTCCTCTAGTGTCGCTTCTCCAGTCACCAGATGGAAAGAGGAAGTCTCTGAATGCCATCGCTCTGCCAATGCGGTAAGTAGTCCTGTGTTTGCCCTAATCTCGGGCATGAATGTGATATAGTATAATCCAAGTCCTGCTAATGTATCTCTATCCATGCTCCTGAGCCTATGTCATAACATGAAGCAGTCAGGTCGGTTCTCCCGCATAATCAATGGATACTGTTGACTCTGCATCATAATTGGGGCACACTTTGTTAGTTTTTGGGTTTCCTCCTATGGGTTGCATTTCCTTATTTCATCCACCAATCAGGGTGTTTCTTATCTATTTTGACCTATCCTACTCTCATCCCCCTTTTTGGGATCATTCGCATGCTATTTTTGATCAAATTAGGGTTCTCAGTGCACAACTGCACTTGTGTACCCTGTCCTGTGTCTGTGCAGCATCAAGCTGCACCTATGTACCCTACATAGGCACAGAACATCCTACACAAGTGCAGGATGCACCCACACAGGTGCAGAAGTCCTTTTTTTCACTCCTTGTGGGCCACGCAATGTCCCACAAGCAAGCAAAATTCATGAAATTTACAATATGGGTTTTTGAGATACATACTATTTCTCCCACATCGTCCGGTCATCTATAGGTGCATACACATTCCTCGAGGTGATCTGCCATTGGAATGTTCACCATCTCTCTGCAAGGGTCCTTTTTTAGAGCAACAAATCCTCCACTTTGGCTAGTGCAAATGAGTTATTTTCCTTCTCCTTGTCTCCTTTATAGCACTTTGTCAGTGCATAGATGGACGTGCACCCTCTCCATCTTATGCTAGTCGTGGTCTTTTGCACCTTCAACTGCTTGTCATTTGTGTATCCGACCTTCAATTTTCAATCTGTTCGATCCTATCATTTTCTATCATTCTAATCGATCAATTGGCCTCTTTTCTAGATGTTTCCAGCCAATTCCTCGAGGGGGCATGCATATGTCATTGTCATTGTCTGGGGCATTTTCATTATTGTTCTTTGAAACAACACTTAGAATCACATTGTCTCAAAGAGGGGCAAAATGTAGACGTCTAAAAATGGTCAATGCTTGCAGAGTCATACTTTAACATTTGTGCATTGCCTTATTTTAGGGTTTTTGCGTTGCATTAACATTTCTTCTATGTTGTGCACTTAGTCTTTATCATTTGTGAGCATTGAGTCCATCTTTTGCATTCTTCATTTGTCTCGCTTTCGAATTTGGTCTTGTTAATAATAATCTTCAGTCATGATTTTGGTCGATTTTATCCTATCACATCAATGTGCATGCTCATTTGGCATATTTTGACATTGTCAATTCGATTTCATTTTGGACATCGTCAATCCTAATCGATGATAGAATTAGGGTTTTGTCCTCTTGTCAATCTTGTCATCTTGCGATCAATTCATCATCAATCATTGTCATTTTTCAATCTTGTCATTTTACGATCGATTTCTCATTGATCATTATCATTTCCAATGTTGTCGTTTTGCAATCGATTTGTTATCGATCGTTGTTCTTTTCATTCTCATCAATTTTACGATCAATTTTTCATCGATCATTGTCCTTTTCAAGCGTGTCAATTTGGATCAATTAGTCATTGTTCCTTGTCAATTGGTGCCTATCAATTTGGTCTCTTTATCAATCTTGGTCAGTTTTTCAACCAATCTCAATCGTTCATCAGCATTGGTCCTTTGTTAATCAGAATCATGATTGAATCGACATCAATTATCTTTTGTCAAGACCTAATTGTCATCCTTGCATTTCTAATTGATCTTCTAAGGTTTTATGATTTATTCATTTAATCTTGTTTGTCATTTTCCCTTTTAGGTTAAATAATTTATTTATTTATCCTAAGTCTTCTTGTCACAATTAAATATTTATTTAATTGGCTAATTAATTCCTCTCTCTTTTTGTGAATTAATTAATGAATGAAAAATTATTAATTAATTTACCTAATTTTCCAATTTACTAATTTCTCCTAATTCCTAATTTCCTAAATTCCATCAATTTCTAATTTCCTAATTTTCAATTCATCTAATTTTCTATTTTCTTCTATTTTTCTAATATTTCTCCTTATTTCATGGGAATGACATTTCAATCTTGTCATAATTTGTCATAATTTGTCAATCAATCAATTTTGCATAGCAATCTTGTCAATTTTGTCATAATTTGTGAATCAATCAATCTTGCATAGAAAGTGTCAATTTTGTCATAATTTGTCATATTTGTCATTCTTGATTTTAAATTTCCTTTTAAATCTCTTCATGCTAATCTTGTCATCTCTCCAATTTGTCTATAAATTGGATGAATTTCTTCAATCAAGGATCCTGAATCAACCACGCTTCTAGTATCCTCACGCTATCAAAATCAATCTTGCTTCATGCTTTTGCACTTGTAGGTGAGATCCACATAAATCCGCTATTTGGAGGAGAAAGAAGGACAATGGAGGTGAATTGGAAGAGACATTGGTGATGGATTCTTATGTATTTTGAATATCTTGTTTTCAATTCTACTATTGATTGTAATTAGGATTTATTTCATTGCAAATTAGGCTTTGTGGTTAGCTAATATCTTATTTGCTTTGATGAATTTTCAAATTCCTACTTACAATATGTATTGCATTGGTTTAAATATAAAAAATTATCTCTATTTATATGTTAGATGGTCATATTTCTCTAGGGTATTTTGGCATGCATTACATATGGTATCAAAGCCCATGTTGCACACACTAGGATCTTTGGTTAAGGTTGTTGTTCTTAGTCTTGCATGGTGTTTTATAATATTCTCTTTGAATTAAGTTATTCTTTGAGATTTGTATTTTAAAAAGGTCATTATAACCATGGATATTTTAGATTTCTATGTTTTTTTTCCTATCTCTAATCCTTTCTAGAAATCATAATTGTGTGCAACATGTGTATTCATTTCTTATGCATGTCTCTTAGGTGTGAACAATATTTATATGATTCTATGTGGCCTTGCTTTACCTTTTAATTTCAAGTGCTTACCTGAATGTTAAAGGTTGTTTTCACTATATCAATGATTATGTTATAGAGTGAGAGAAAAATGTATGTATTCCCTTAATTGAAGCTATGAACATAGGATTGGCTTATTACATTGGATTAATACATTGATTTACTTATAACTAGTAATTTGAAGTACTTGTATTATCTATATAGAAATGATTTAGTGTAGATCATGATATTAATTTGAGGAACTTGTATAAAATGTATCTTTATATATGTAAATAATAGCTTAATGATGCCCTTCTCTTTTTTTAATTCTCCTTTGTATAGTATAAGAAAGTTAATGAATGATGTATAGGTAACAAATAAGAACTATTGTGTGTGTGTGTGTGTGTGTGTGTGTGTGTGTGTGTGATTGATTCTACATGAAAGGAAAGATTTTTTGAGTAAATCGCATCTTTTAATAAGTAATTGAGACTTCTAACTACATTTATAATGGTAGGAGACCTCATCAAAGTTTGGATTTTCATATCATAAATAATGTTGCAAGTAGATGCATTTAACAATAAATATGGTATATATAGAAAAATCAAATCATCTAAGTATAATTTTTGTGTGCATATAATGATTGTTTGGCAATACTCTTTCTTCCTCTTCTCTCTGATTGAGTATAAGATTCATCATGCTTAGGATTCTATTTAATATTAAGAAGAAACATTGAATACTCGTTGATGGATATGATATTTATACATTGAAAAGAGAATATTGGATGGAATAAATCTACATTAAAGATTAAAATTCATGTGTGGCATCCATGATTTTCATTCTAAGAAGGATGAGCTAGGTAGAATATCTTTTGCATGAATAATGTAGAAAGTCTTATGAATTAATAGATTAATAGATCATTTTATATTAGGCATGTCGAGAAATGTAAAATTGATGCATTGTGTGTGTCTGAAAAGTGGAATAAGGATCTATATCTGTAGGATACAACACTTCGATTAGGTCATTATATGTATTGTTAGACAAATATAAGCATGAATAATAAAACCATAACAAATTGACCAATTACCTTCTAAAAGATGCAAGTATAAGATTGCTCTCAGATTTTTATAAGCAATACTAGTGACTAGACTACACTAAGATGAAGGATTTAATCTATATGAGCATGAAAAACAAGAAAAAATGGATGCACAATGAATGAATAATTCAAGCAATAATGGAATAAACTAAATATGGATGCAAATAATCTAAAAAAACACAATGTATTCAATGACTTCAAAGAAAAATCAGCGTAATAATAATCTCAAAGTGTGCTCTCAAAAATATCTGGGGTGAATTGGATGAGAGCTGAAGGCTGAATTTATAGAGAATTACAAAAAAACTCAATTTAAGATTAATTGAAAATAATTGAGAAATTGGGTTCAGTTAACCTTGAGATAGATTCCAATTATAGTTTAATTGAAATGCATTTATATAGGAAGTTCAAGTTGCATTAGAAATAAGATTTAATTAATTCCATGCACTTGTGATAAAAATAGATAATTCTTTGATTTATTCAAGAAAAGAGTCTTTTTAATGCAACTGAACTTCTTTTTCTGAAAAGCTTTGAGTTCTAATTTTAGAGAATAATCAATAATTCAATTAATTGCTTTTCTAATTTCAAGTTCTAAATTTAGAAAAAGAAATAATATCTCAAGTTTGATTTCTCACTCAATTCTTTTATTCTATTTTCAAGTTAATTCCTCTTTTGTAATAAATTAATTCCTTTTTTGCATAATTAAATGGAAAATTTATTAATTAATTAATTATGCTAGGATATTTAATAAATTAAATAGGATAATTGATGAAAATGATATTCTTGGAATGATTCAATTAATTAAATAAATATTTTATTAATATTGAGTAATTAACTTGTCATGTGATATTTGATGATTGAAGAATTAATAATGTGCTCAAAGTTGATTTAATTGCCTTTGGTTAGGACCTTGGTGATATTGTCAAGATTAGGGGCCCATGGTTTAGATGACCAATTTTAGGGTATTACATTTGCCCCTCTTTGAATTAATGTGCGAGCAACGCGTTGGTTCAAAGAATATGTTGATGTCTAGGAGATGCCAATTCTGAACTTGATTGATCATGAACCAGATAAAGAGCAAGGTGTTTAGCTTGATTTGAAGTGACGAAGCTGAATAGAGTCTAATTAAAGTGATACCGATCACAAACTTGATTGAACTAGGAATGATAGAGAGAAAAGATACTGAACTTAAACTTGATTGATCAAGAAGCGGATCTTACTTATCTAGAACTTGATTGAACTAGACACAGTGAGTGAAGATAAAATTGATCTTGAACTTGATGGATCTAGACATGATGAGTGAAGATAAAATGTCTATCTTGATTTGATGCAATGAAACTGAATACCTCTTTAGATTGAGCGTGTGATCAAAGATACTCTTTAAACCCTTGATTGAGTTTAAATGAATAATCAGCTTGATGAAAAGAGATGAAACTGATTAACGTTAAGAGATTGATTCAGATGAAGACAAATATCATCTTGATATGAAGCGATGAAACTGATATGCCCCTAGCGATTAAATTTGATTCAAATGAATGAGAGATCTCAGCTTGATATGAAGTGATGAAGGTGAGATACCCCTTAGCAATAAGATTTGATTGATTTTCTTTAGTTGAAAAGATTTTTGCTTGAATTTTGATGAAGATTTGAAAAATTTCTCAACTTTGAAGATGTAAGGTCATGAGGTCATGAGTATGCCCCCTCGGGAGCAAAATCGAAAGATAGCGAGGGTTCATGATTATAAGCAATTTTTGACAATGAGAAGTTATTTGAGCACAAATTATTTAGAGGTATATTTGAAAATTTGGTGATGATTGATAAGAAATTGAGTGAAAAGTTGTTTTGTAGAACGAAATTGAATTGAGATTCAGCGTTGATTCATGAGAAATTGAGCGCAATGTAGAAGAAAGAATGAGTATTTGATGAAAAAGTGCTAAGTGGTCCAAATTATATGAAATTGACTAGCAATATGATCTCAAATTTTTATTTCAATCCTAAAAATGGAATCAGGATGGGCAAATTAGCTAAGGGTACAATTTTCATGTCCATTGGGGCAAGTTAAAAAATTAGGGTTTTGGCTATATAAGGGATAAAAGTGTCATTTTCAATTCATTTTAACCTCCCAAGTTTGAAAATTGAAAAATCCTTTTGCGAAGAAAAATGGTGGTTCCCACTCATGAGCATCAATTCAAGCACCAGAGATGACATAATCGATCCCGAAACTATGAGCCAACGATAAGTGATCGATCTTAAGCCTCTTTATGTTCTCAATTTTGAATTTTTTTGTTGATTTTTCAAGTTTTTGGCATGTTGAAGTTGGGTTTTCACGTTTTGTTGTGTGAGACAAGATCCCATCTCATAAGACAAACTGTTAAAGTTTGTTTTGTCATTTAAGGTCATTAGTTTTGTCGTGCGACACCTACCCTTCTATCGTACGACAACATTCATAAGAGACCATTTTGTCATCCGAAGTCTATTCTTGTGTTATATGGGGATCTTTTATCGTACGAGGCCTAGTCCTAACTTGTACGAGTTTCCGCCCTTCTGTGTTTTGTCATTTGGAAAAGAGTGAGCATTTTTGAAGGTCCAAACTTGAAATTTTGACTTGGCAATTAATGTACTTGAATTTGTGTGAGGTTTTACTTCTCTTGTAGTGTTATTTGGAATGTTTTTTGATACTCCATTGTTTGATTTTTGCAGGTTCAATTGCCTTATGTTCTTTTCAGATGCGTCTATCCTCCCACTATGACATTAGTTTGATAGTTGTCAGATGTTGAGCAGACACATACTGATTTGTGCAGTTTCACCCACCTTCTTAGGCTACTTGATATCTGTGTGAATCACGGGATGCTCACAACGTTAGTAGAGAGATTTCATTATGAGCATAATACCTTCCACTTGCCAATTGGGGAGATGACCATCACTCCCAAGGACATTTATAGGATTCTCCATATCCTTTTTGCTGGGGGTATGGTAGATTATGATGCAACACATCTTCCTAGATTACAGGTTGATAGACGTGTATTCAGGGATCCAGATATCTTGACACATTCTATCAATTGGGACATTATAATGAGTAGGTAAAGTGAGGAGTTTCCTCTGGCATGTGTTCTAGTAGGTTTTATTGGTTGCTTTTTGATGTCAGATAGGGGACAATAGGGATTCCTTTGTGGATGGGGCAGGATGCTAGAGAGACTTGTTGAGACCCCTCAGAGACTAGGCTGGGGCTCTTGTATCTTAGCAGACATGTATGACAAGATGCATGAGATCATCTTCTGTGAGGGGAAGAGTATGGCTGTAGGAGTCTTGATATTACAAGTATGGGCTTGGGAGCACCTCCCAGTTTGCAGGCCAATTGTAGATGATGGTAGGGAGCCTAGTCAGCCGATTGTATATAGGTAGTCTAGATATGTTACTCAGTCCCATCTGGGTAAGACAAATTTTTGGAGATGACAGCTAGATGATTTGATAGCCGTGGTATGGAGACCTTATAAGGGCTTAAAGCCATGGGATGACTGGAGGATCATATGCAGAGATCTATTTGTTATGCGCCCACTCATTGGCAGATCATAGACTATGGTGGAGTGATTCATGGTATCTTGAGTGATGAGGCAGTATGGTAGGCCTCAGGGGATCTTGTAGAAGCACACAAGTATACACAAGATATGTTGATGAGGAGAGGTCGGGATGGGCACCGAGGTTATCTTATGCCTTGAGTATGTAGGAGTTGAATGGATTGCAATGACTTTGGTGGGACTACATGGGTGATATTGTAGATGCAGGGGTATTGCCCTAGTACAGGGATTGTTGCTAGTAGCATCCATTCCCTATATTTATAGATCCGATAGATTAGGCACCTCGTATTGAGGAGGTTGAGGATGATGCCCCCACAAAGGGGCAGGGACAGGGAGAGAGAGCTGAGGCTCTGAGGCGAGTAGTTGGCAATGCTGGTGCTAGTAGCAATAGGGTTCTAGCTGGGGTTGGACAATAGAGGGGTGAGGGTGGATCCCTAGGGAGTGTAGGTGTGAGGTTGGGTGGAGCTGAGGAGGAGCGAGTAGCTCCGAGATAGGTCCGGTAGAGATGGTAGGAGCAGGGTGGAGCTAGAGGTGGAGATGGGGGTGAAGAGCCTGTGAGAAAGAAGGGGGTCAACGCACCATGGTCAATGAGGGTATGTCTAGTAGATTTGTAGTAATAGTTGAAGTGGCTTAGACTCAGCTGGCAGGGCGAGATCGAAAACTAGCAGAGATTAGGGTAGAGCGAGATCGTCAGCTGGTGGAGCTTAGAGCAAAGCAAGATAGTTAGCTAGTGGAGCTCAGAGTAGAGTGCAATAGTCAAGTTGTGGCGATGAGAGAAGAGTGAGACACTCTTCAGTAGGAGGTTTTGCACTAGACTAGTCAGGTGGCTTACTATGTTGAGGCTTATAGTGTAGTAGTTCCTCTAGCGCAGTAGGTTGTCCCCTACTCACAGTACATGGCACAATTGGAGGGAGCTCGACCACCTCATCAGGATCCCAGTCAGCATGCTCCTCCTCCTCCACTTGGTGATAAGGGAGAGACTGAGAGCTAGATATTCTTTTTTTTGTAGCTCTGAGATTTTTTGTAGACACACCCATTTTTTGTAGCCTATACGATTCTTGCTTCGATGAGAGTTTGTACATGTTATTTGACATCATTTTGTATTGTGAGACTTTATATGATATATGTATACAAGATCTCATTTGACTTCATCGTACTTGTGTTTATTCTCTTATGAGATGCTTTCTATATGCTTTATTCTATATGTATGCATTTATTTTCAGTATGGATGTATGTAATGCAGATGAATATGGATGTCTATTTTTGTTTCTTTTCATAAGCAAATAAATGATGAATGAGAATGAGTAATAATGAAATGCAAATATATATTTTTCTTTCTTTTTATGCAATAAGATGAATGTAAATGAGTAATAATGAAATGTATGAACCTATATAAAATGTTTATGTATGCAGCTAACATCTCAATACACAAGTACTCAATTAGAGAAATGATGAAAAATAGACCACTTAGCTAAGAAATGATGATGCTTCCAGCTCTCATTCAGAAGATAAAGAGATCATTATTATTATACCAAAATCACTCTAAATTCACAAAATACAGAATGAAATGCAAAGTGAAATGCAACCAAAACCTAATCACTAGATTTAAAATGCTTAAGTTTCATCACTGAGCATAACGAACATAACAGGTAGATTAGAGTTCCTTTCTTTTCAATGTGCAATTTTAATTATCTTGTCCGCAATGATCCTTTTTTTGTTCATATCCTTGGACAGATTTCACAGGGACCCAAATTGCATCATAAAGAAATTCCCTCAAACAGACAAAGGAATGATGTGGAACTCCCTGTAGCATTCAAATAAGCATAGTCGAGGTATGTATGGCGATTTCACCTTGATGTGAAGGCTCTTATCACAGACAACCAGCTAATTTAGATGTTTCTAGATCACTGGGATCATTCCTACAAGTAGAAAACAAAGAAAATATTATGCCCCCAATCCTTGTTCCTCTTAGTTAGGATAGACTTCCTCGAGCTACTCAGAGGGATAATAATCGAAAACCAATATAAAAGATAGCACACAAAGTAAATTTTCATTCATAGCCCAAACTGTTTAGTGATTGTTTTCAATTTTTTTTTTTGCTTGTTAACTTAGTGATAAAACTCTTTAGGAGTCAGGAGACAGGTGATTGGCTCAAAGTGGACGACCAGGTTTCACTGACGAAAAGATGACTTGGTTGATACTATTTAGGACATGTAATGTGGTTTTTTTGATTAACCTAAGACTAGGACATTGATCAGTTTCAAGCCATGAGGGTTCCAACGAACTAGGATGTAACAATAGTGACTGAAATATCTGTAAAAGTGATAATAAAGATGCATGAAAGTGAGTAATGCCAACATTGCATTGATAGATGGAGCGTTGAGTACAAGAAGCACCTATTTGCTAGATTTTTGCCTACTTGGCAGAGATTCTTTTTTTTTTTACCAAGGTGCCTGTTTACCAGGTATTCACCAAGGCATTTGTGGGATGCAAAATTCATTCTTCTATTAGCAAAGTAATCAATTAGAAACAAGGGAAATCACGAGTCCCTTTCCTAATAAGAATTTAACAAACAATACAATGAAATAATGCAAGATCAAATAAAATAGGAATTATAAATCAATTCAAATAAAACTCCCTATTCCAATATTTGCATATTGCTTCCATTGCTCTTCTCCTCTTAATGGTATGATGGCTCTTAGATATTGCGCTGGTAACCTACAAGTGACACAAAGATTCAAAGTTTGTGATTGTTGAAAATGGAGATTGGATGCTCAATTTATAGATAATTGGTGAAGACTTATTGAAAGGTGGAACAAAATGATCAAGAGGTGTGAACTCAAGTGAGCTCAAATGTAGGTTGATAGTTGAATTGCTGATTGTGGGAGTAAAACTCAATAGATTGAATAGATTAATTGATTCAACTGATTGAGAAAAAGCTGACTGAAGGAAGAAAAAGAATGATTGGAGGAAATAAAGAGGATGACACAGAGAGCTTAATTTAGAAAAAGCTAAGTAAAAGATGAAAATAGAAGTTGGAGGGATAAATGATTTAATTAATTAATTGATTGAATTAATTAATTTAGCATGTGCTTGCATTTAGATTTAGATTATTAATTTAATCTTTGCATGAGATATTATTCAAATAATTGAATTTTTTAATTCAATTTAGCATTTGAATATATTTAGAACTTGACTTTGATTTTCAATTTGGTTTTTGAAATCATGCACATGTATTTGAATTTGGAAGAAATTAGAAGGATATGAAATTAAATGAAATTAGAATTTGGGGATTTGGAAATGGAAGAATTAATTAGCTGATTAAATAATTTAAAGAAACTATTTAATTATTTTAGAAATGGAATTTAATTAAATAATAAAGATTATTTAATTTAAAGGAATTAAATCACAATTAATTAAATAATAAATATAATTAATATTTAGAAGAAGGTTGAATGATTAGGTGATTAGAGATAGAAATTGAATAATTAGTAATTTATTTAAATAATAAAGATTATTTAAATTAGGGAATTAATTAGAATTAATTAAATAATAAATATTTAATTAATATTTAGAAAATGATTGAAATGATTAAATGATGATAGAATAAGAAATAGAATAATTAGTAAGATAATGAGGAAATATGAAATTAGAAGAATTTAGAAGAATAAGTTTAATTGACTTAATTAAATAATAAAGAATTATTTAATCAATTAGACAAATAATTAGTACATGATCAATGAGACATTTTTAGGTGTCTACATTTGTCCCTCTTTGAGACAATATTGGAATGATGTTGTTTCAAAGAAATGAAAAATTCTGCCCAGGTATTACTTAGGGTGTAATGCCCCCTCGAGAGATTGTTTGTGTGTTAAAGATATGAATGATCTCTCAAAAAAAAAAGAATGTGAGATTAAAGATAGAAGAATGGTTAGTTGATTAGATATAGAGATAGGTGATGTGAAGATGATATTGAGATAGAATATGAGAGAATGAACCTTGGAATGTGTAAAGCGGAAAAATCGAACCCTAGTTGTTCTCCCCTTCCAACTCCAAGGAGAGAGAAGGGAGGTCACTAGGGTTGATGGTTTTCACTTAGGAGAGACTTTACATTCAAAAGAGGGGTTGAAACCCACAAGATCCAATCCCACACAATGCAGGATTGGATTCTAAATGAGTTTCAAGGGTTAAGACATCAAGGATACCCTCTTTTGTAAAGAATGTAGATAGGATGATTGAGCTAGGAATGCATGTAAAGTAGGAAAGATTCACTTATAAATAGAGATAAGGATACGGGATGAAGTTGTGGACCTGGAATTAGCAGTAAAATGTCGAGACGGTGCTGTTCTACAAATTTGAGCAAAATTTGACAGGACGATGGCACCCGGAGTGCACACGGTCCTCCAAAAAATCCGCGAAACAAAGGGGGATCTGTTCATCTCTGCACAAGGATTCCAGATCTTCAATTACAGCCGCATACCTGCAACCTACAAACAGAAAAGAGAGGATGATTGGGGGGTTAGGGATTAGGGGTTTGCCTTTAGGTCAAACCCCGGTTTTGGAATTAACCAAGAAATGAGAATGCTGTAAATGTAAATGTTTGTAATGTAAACAAGTACTGATACCTTGTTGTAAGAATGTTTGTATTCTTACATGCGAAGGTGTAATGTATGTAGTATGTTGTATGTTGTATGTGGTCTCCTCTTCAATGGTTGAATCCTTGTCTTGAATGCAACACCTAGCCTTGAATGGAGACTTAGAATGCTCAATTGCTTGAAGGAATGCTTGAATGTTTGAATGTTTGAATATCGCTTCCGCCTCTTGCGCACATATGTTTTCCTCTCTCTCTTTTTTTGGAAGAGGAAATGTAGTTTATATACTTGTCAATTAGGGTTGAGAGACTGATTTTCCCAACCTTAGGCCGACTTAGAAATAATATTTTCCAATTTGCAAACTTCAAGACCCGATGCCCAACAAGAGAATGGGCCCAAAATAGGGCCAGGGACCAGGGCGCTGGGCGCCATGGTCCTAGGGGACCAGGGCACTGGGTTCCCTAGTCCTGAAGGACCAAGGCACTGGGCGCCATGGTCGCACCTCCCAGGGCAGCAGGGTGCAAGGAGGGATCAGGCCAAGGTGCAGAAAAATGCAGTTTTTGGTGTCGCAAGCAGGTTTCGGGATCTCCATTCAGGTTCAACGTTGCATCGCCATCGTGAAGACCCAAATGTAGTTGAAATTGCAAGTGTCACAATTTTAGGACGCTACATTTAGCCCCCACTTTAGCGGGAGTATAAGAGTACGCTCATACTTCCGGTAAAGTACAAGGAAACAACATTGAAAGACTTTCACCATGTCAAGGAGGCAAGATACACCAAGCCCCCAGTGGACTAAGGATCTTATGACTTCGATTGAAAAAGTAAAAGGGAAGATCACGAGGGAGAACCATGACTGTCAGTAGTAAGGTTCCCTCACTATGAGTCATGCAAGAAAGATATCAAAAATTTTCAAGGCAAAGCTAAATTTGTCAAGAAATTTTCAAGTATCTTGAAAAGATATGAACGAGATGTATGCCCCCCTACGTTAAAGCGATTGCACACGCCTCACCGGGGGTGATTGTTTTAAGGTAGTGATACATATAAGAAATGAGAAAGGAGCACGTTATCACAAGGATTTAGCCCCCAAGTGTGAGATAAGCCCAAGGATAATAGACACAAAACAAAAAGCACAAGGCGACTTCACTTTCCTTGGGGTCAGTATGATGTATGATAATTCATGTATATCATATGTATGTATGCATAATTATTCTTCATTCCCCAATCAAGGAAGGTCACCTAGAAGAAGGGAACACATGTGTCTTTTGAGTCAACATGAGAGAGACCAAAAGAGATCTCAATGTTTTGCATCGTCCTCAAGTAGACAACACTAAGGACAACAAATAGAAGAATAAGAATAACACATAGAAGAAGTAACAAAAGAGATCAAGAGAGGAGGAGAGAGTCTACTATGCTAGTGAACTAGTCTAGCACGTCATCTACCCCCCGATCTTGCTGATCAATATTTCGAGAAGGTAGGAAACATGCTAAAGGAGGAACATCCAACACAGCAGATGGAGCTATCACAAGATCCAAACAAGGGCTATGTTCATGTTCCAAGCCATGTCGTTCTTGTCTAGGAGCTAGGATAAGTGCTTTAGAAAATTCATTAGATAAATGGTTATCAACATCAACATATTTATATTCACTATCAGAATGAATAGGAGTAACATTTTCATCATGCATAACATTTTCATCATGAATAACATTTTCATCTATATCATCATCAAGATTTATAAAAATAGGATCTTAAACTCATACAAGATCAAGACCATCATGCATCTTATGTTTAGGAGATTTTGAATCAATTTTCAGCTGAGGAGAAAATGGAATAATACTAGCTGAAGGTGTTTTTGGGGATTGCAAAGTTTGAGAAGCAACTGCTTGAGCTCTAAGACGACACTTTCGTCAGCGTTCACGTGCAGAAC